>NC_090930.1:547002577-547621570 GCF_040938575.1 Ambystoma mexicanum | reverse complement strand
CCAAGACATATCTTTTTGAATTATATTGTTGCATTTCTTGCTTGTTTCCTACCTGACAAAGTATGCAAATATACAGTAAAGTTCCCACAGTAAGGGAACTCCCGTTCCCCTGCACACCATCACTGGCTAATAGAAGCCAAATATTAGATGTAGAGGTTAAATAAGTGATCTCAATATCACTTTATATGTAAAAGTAAGGTTGTTAACACTTTCTAAGTAATAAGTCAAAAAGGACTATTTATGTACGTTTAGTCTGTTAGTCACATAAATATCCTTGCACAAGACATCTTCAAACACAATCCTGAGGTATAAATTGTTTTCTCTTTCTCTTTTCTTCTCTCACCTACTATTTAGTGCTTTTTCGTCCAGGGGGGCAAAGTTACGAGGGGTACCAACATTTTTGGAAATCCTCTTGGATGCAATAGAAAAGAAAATATGCTAGAAGCGGCGGCTTGGTCCCAAAAGCGTGTTTCTTTAAATTTGGTGTAAATCTGTCCAGTTGTTTTTTTTTTCAAATGGCCAAAAAGAAGGTACAGAAAAATGTATGATATCTGGGTCTGGTTTGTGGACTCATTTCCTGATTCAGGGTCTGTGGACACCTCTGGGCCAAGCAAGGGCCGGCATGCGACAGTGGATATCATACGCACCCGCTGATTGGATGTTCAAAAACGTGAGCTGCATCATATTTTTGGGAATGGTGGCCATGTTGTATCCGCCGACAGCCGCCGGTGTCTGAGGATAGCGGGGTGAGGAAAAAGTGTGGAAAACACATTTGGGATTATTTGCTGGCTGGAAAGGGTGAGGAAGTGGAATAAAGTTAATATATAGCTGTTTTTATAGGTGAAAAAAAGGTTTGCAGGTGCTCCCGAATCCGCAGACATCACCGCTGATAGCACAGTGAGAAAAAAGTCTGGAAAACAGATTTTAAATTGCTGAAAGAGGGCCTGGAAAGGGTGAGGGGTGGGAGTGAAATAAAGTTGATATGTAGCTGTTTTTATAGGTGTAAAAAGGTGTGCAGGTGCCACGGTGTCTGCGGATTCGGCAGTAGTCTGCGGACCAGCACGTGCCATCTGGGTCTTTTAAGGCATGCCTGGCATGGAAAAGCCCTTCAGGGGACTAGCCAATTAGGTGTTGTGGTTGTGGAGGAGGTGTTGAAGTGTACACAAGTACAGGATAGCAAGCCTTTTCTTTGTTGTGTGTAGTGCAGATGGCTGTGGCTATAGCTATGAAGAAGCAGAGTATGTGGATGGTGGGAGATTCTTGGATTCATTCATTGAAGGTTTACACTAAATCTCGTGGCATCTCTGCTACTATTGGATTGGAAAGGTGGAAGTTTCGTGGTATGCAGATTGTGGATTAAAGTGGGCAATTTTATTACCATTCTGTAAGAGTATTGTGCATAGTGGAGGAAGCAGTTTGGGCTAAGTGACTGCAGGATCATTGCAGTTTACCATGAAGGACATGTTGAAAAGACTAATGGAACGGTTTCCAGCTGCGAAGATTATTTTTTCTGAAATCATTGAAAGTCAAATATGGAGACGTCCAAACTTGTATTGTTCTGAAAGCGAAGAAGCTAGACAGCATGTCAATAAAGGTGTATGTGCTTTTTTAATTGATTTAGGAATGGCTTCTTTTGACTATGCAAATATCAAATTGGATGGTGTACATCTTTTTCAAGGAGATGCAATGCCTTTGACTGATGTCGGAAATCATATTTTTTCTTTTAAATATCCGAAATGCACCAAAAATGTTTTGTGAAATATGTTGTGAAGTATTTTTTTTAAATCCGAAAATTCTGCTATTTTGGGGGTGAGTATGAAATTAGGAAATAGTAGTAAATTAGGGTTCACTGGTAAAAACCTATGAAATTCTGTGAAAAAACTTTGTTAAAGAGACGTGATGTCATCAATGACATTTGTGATTTCATCTTTGATGTTACGGGTGTTAGTTCTAGCAGTTTTGGTTATGGTTGCTACGATTACCAGAACTGGCAAATTTCAAGGTTTTTTCGGTTTTACTTGTAACCATTACGTCCCTGTAATAAAAAATTTTCATTGAATTTCATAGGTTTATTTTAGTGCAACTTAACCATAACGTCCCTTTAACAAGGTTTTTCACTGAATACATCGTTTTTTGCCAGTAAACCCTAATTTACTACAACTTCTTCATTTCATACTCACCCTCAATATAGCTATCAGTGGACATTCTTTTATATTGTAACTTGTGCACTATTGCTGTTTGGGTTGCTACTGTCTAACATTCACACCCTTTCTAATAGAATAGCCTTTCTTCATCCCAACTTCCTTCAAAAGGCAAAGGAGGTATATCGCTTGGCTGTGCTTGTTTAACCTTTATGATTGGAATCACTTTTGGTTTGTAGATGTGTGAGGGCTGAGTGAATGGTTTAGCTCATCCTTGTACTCCTGCAGAGCTGAAGTCATTTCATCACAATAATACTGACAGTTCAGGCCAGAACATGGACTGAAGGTTAAAATGTTGTTGAGAGAACCAAATTCCCTTAGGGGATACAACATGTGATGTGATGTAATGAAATTTGTCATTTGTATAGTGTCTTTTCCCATTAGTATGGTCTGAAACCGCTGTAGGTGACTGCCCTCAAGGGACCAAAGTGCAAGGTAAAGGAGATTCGTCAGAGGAGTTTAGAATGCGCGCATGCAATAAAGCAATTAGCTGATATGTCTATCTGCTATCAGAGCACACTTTTCGTGTAAAGGTGTCCAAATACTACCCTACCATGTGCCTGGCACAACCCACCATTATTCAACTCCTTGAACATGGGAAGAATTAATCTTACACAAACGTATGGCGATGCATTCAAGGGCACATTTGACCCCCAGTGGCAATTGCCCTGGATGATTTCAAGTGCTATATTTTCTCTACTGGGAGATCCCACTGTCAGTACACAAGGGTGCGGACTACCAGAAGCAGTGAGTATTGCTGTCATATAACATGGTGATATCATTGACCCAGCATGACTCAGCAATAATGTGTCCTACAATGAAGGAGTTGCCATTGCTACACAAATATTCAAGAGACCACAGCATTGTTAGGCTCGGTGTGCAACAGCTGCTTGCATGATCGAGTACTACCTCCAAGCTAAAGCTTGTTTTTTATAGAATTTGAGATATTTCTTAAATGGTTGTTTAAGAGTTCTGATATTTCCCAATACAACACATTGAAACATAAGTGTGTTACTGCTGAACATCTGTACAGGTGCAGAGGCATTACTAGCCAAGCTAAGGGCCACTGCTGTATGATAACATGAGGGTTAGTGGAGAAAGTGACCGAAGCTGGACACAAAGCACACCTGTGCTTGAGGACTCTTCTTATCCGAACCAAACCTTCAGATATTTAATAAACAGTCAAAAACCCATCTGCTGTTTCTTTATTTGCAATGGCGACTGCTTGTTTCTGCTACAGCTCATGGTACTGTTTCCTAAAACAAGCGCTTAATGCCTTTAGGTCTTCTGAGCTACATACATGCAAGAATATAAACATGGACATGTTATGTAGCCGCTGTTTGTTGGCCATGATTGATAGTGTGACGCTATCACCTAACCTTTGCCTTTCATTGCATGATGCTTTTTGCTAAGAGCTTGCTCCCTGCAGCCAGAAGAGCTTGCTCCCTGCAGCCAGACCTGAAGAGCCTAACTTATTAGAACAGCCCCTTGAATTGATGAAATGTATATTTGAAAGGTTACAGACCATGGTACTAGCTCGATTGCGCGTATTCGCTGACTTTGGATCGAACTGTTTGAATTCTCGTTATATTATGCTCACTATGACACTAACAGTCTATCCTTTTAATCCTTTATTTCTCTGGGTGTGAATAGTATCTGCCGCCTACGGTGATAAATACGACTGGACGACTGAGCGCCCTTCGCCTGGAGATGAAGAGGTTCAGTCTAGCGGCCTACATCATCCCTGCCACAGATGCTCACATGGTAAGACTTGCACCCGAACAGCCAGTCAATTTCCGGTGCTTTGTTTATTATGATTTTATGAGACCCACTGGCACTGACAGAAGGAGTCTCTAGGCAGTTAGAGAATGGGTCTGAGCTTTGCATCGTTTTTAATTAAACTGCAGTTGTTGTGATACCATGATGTGTATCCACGAGGTTGATGATGCCTTGGTTAATTATATTTCAATGATCTTGTCTGTTAATGTTTTCCTTTTTAATTAAATTCTCAGACTAAGTATGTTCCAGATGTTCATTATTCACCAAGGGGTGTGCTCTGGGATGCACACATCCTGCATTGCCCTTCTGTACTCTGGTTCAGCTCTGGCAAAATACCAGAGGATCCCGAACAGGTTTTGAAGTTTGCAGAATAGAAATGCTCATGCAAAGCATGAGAGTTTCTATTTTGTACATTTGCACTCCGGAAACAGTTGTGGAAATGTAAAATCCGCATTACAGGCGATGGACCCTTTGTGGGGACGGGGCGGGGGTCTCCTACAATGCGCGTGTTCCACCCATTGGCATGTGCTTACACTTAGATATAAGAGGGGGTCTAGCCTATTCTGCCCTCAAATTCCCACCAAAATTTCAGGGACCTCTGTGCAGCACCTACTTATTAACACTAACGATGAGTAGTTTGCTCAACACATCCTACTTCTAGAAAGAAATCATGAATCAGAGCCCAATGGTTCATATGATAAAAAGGTTTACATTATATGGTTTAGGAGAAGATTAACATTATTGAGAGAGCTGACCCTTAATGCTTAAAGCATATTGCAATTTTGCAATAATGCAATTATTTTATTTTTGCAATGATTGCAACTATTGCACATATTTGGCAAGAAAAGTACTTTTTAGAATTATTCTTGCAAATATTGCTATTCCCTGGCAAGAACTTTTGAATTCAAAAACATGATTACGTTATTACATGCTTTTAAAAATAGAAAAAAGGCATATATGACAAAGCATAAGAAAGGATTTGGACGGAAAGAAAGGTGTTACAAATCAGTACAAACGGAATAGAATGCATTAAGATAAGAAAATAATATGATGTACCACTGTTATTTAGAAAAAGAAAAACAATATTGGACATTAGATAGTAGAGCAGTTTTGGAATAATAGTCACAAACAGGCTATATGTAATGGAGCACTAAGTAAATGCAAAGTTTGATAATGGAATAATAAAAGTTGTCTAAATGCAGTTATTTCGGATGAATCACAAAAAACAACAATTTTGAATCTGCTTGAACAGACTTCCATGAAGAGTCACTAATTCTTAATATGTTTGACTTGTAAAAAGCTAAAGGAAAACCTCATCTTGTTGCAAAACGGCTCAGGGTCTGCAGAGTGGCTGCTCTTAAAAGCAAACACTGCAGTCGCTACAGAATGCAGAACTCCGGTTATAGGGCGTTCAACTGGTTCCTGGGCTGCTACAAAAAGCAGGACCACCTCTATGGTGCTAGGGTGCTTTGAACTACAAATCCCAGAAGCCCTAGAAAATCCATTCTCGCATCATCTATCATGTGTTACTTCCAGGACTT
Source organism: Ambystoma mexicanum (assembly GCF_040938575.1). Classification (NCBI taxonomy): domain Eukaryota; kingdom Metazoa; phylum Chordata; class Amphibia; order Caudata; family Ambystomatidae; genus Ambystoma; species Ambystoma mexicanum. The sequence continues at coordinate 547,616,049 of NC_090930.1, read as the reverse complement.
TTACTCGCTGGTCCCCAACAAGTCTTTCTGCAGCCCAGCTTCATGGGAATCTTTACTGTGATCCTGGCGTTTGCGTTCCTGACTCCTTTCCCTTCAGACCAGCTCTTCCAGGATTTACACACCCTTCCTCACCTCCCGGACTGCCATGTCTCCTTCCCTGGGTCTGCTTGCTCTCATGGCACATGACCTGTTTTGCCTACTAGATTGACTTCATTCACGCCTCCTTAGGAATTGGATTGGTTTTTGATCACAACCACCACTATGCTGTGCCTCCTCTACCTTGCTCATCTTTTTTCTGTGTTTTCCCTCAGTTGCTTCACTGTTCCACCCTCTTAATGCAGTCAGTCTCCATCTCCTCAATGCTCCAGTTTTGGGTCTTGGTTCTTCCCATTCCTCCTTGTTCTCCTTCCCTGTCTCCTGGATTGTACTTGTGTTGTTTCCCACTGAATCTGAGTTGTACGTGTTGCCTTGTTCAGATGTTTTGACATTTTCGTATAACTTGTACTTCTCACTGTTCATGTGCCATCAGGACCACCGTTTGGGAACTCTTCTCCTCATTCCCTCTCATTTGTGTGCCAGTGGGTGCCAGTGGGTAGAACAGGGTCCTTGTTCGCTCTTATCTTAAGTGTCACTTTAATGGATTCTGCCAGGGGCATTCATGAATTGTTTCTGTCAGTAATTTGTATTGCCTACCCACATTAACCACTATCTGGCTTTTTCTTTGCTGCACACTGTTGGGAACAAACTGTCTACCTTATGCTTTCTGTTCCCACTGTGGTTTTGAATTTGCTACCCATGTCGGGAAGATACATTAAAAAAGAAAAAAATGATCTTCCCAAAATGATTTAAAGGATTTGATCTGCGTATGAAAATAATCAAAAAGATTGACAAATTAAATTTAAATAGACCCAAACCCTTGTATTACATACGTTAAAAAATAGTGTGTGAACACTTTGTATTAGAAGAATGCTTAGAAATGTAATGTGGAATAATGAAACACAGTACACATCCAAAACACACCAGACTACATAAACTCTTACAGTTCCTATGTGTTCCCACATATTTTTCTTATTATGACTATGTAATAAAGGGTTTTGCCAGCCTATTTTTGTTTTATGTTTGGCACTATTAAATTAAATGTATTCACCTCTTTGGTTATTTCCATGAGTAGATGAAATAATTGTAATCATTTTGTGGAAGAGCATTTCTTTTTGGGATATACTTTGCAGTCCCAGCTCTACTTAGTAGGGACATCCCCATGGATACGTAGAATCAGACCGGAAAGACTGAGAAGGTTTCTCTGAGCGAATCCCTCAGGCATATTCTTCCAGGCCGCTGATAAAAACAACATCTTGCAAGCCTACATGAATTGGCAAATTATCATTTGATTTGCAATAGTGGGGAATATATCAATCCAAAAGTATTGATTGCTCAAAATTCCATTCAGGATTTTTAACACGTGATTATTATGAAACACTATTATAAGATAATTGTTCCGAATAGAAAATGTTTCTAGTATTACATGAATCACAAAAGGTAAGAGTTGATAAACAATTATTTGTCATATGTTTCTAAGTTACCTACTTCCATCTTATTACAATATGGCCATGCATCATTCAAAAGTATCTATGGATTCAAACCCTATAGGAAAGAATAGGGCACACCAACACCACTTGCATCCAGGCTTGGCGAGATCAGCCTGTGGATTCTCTGCGATTTCTTTGTGGCCTCCTTTGCTTTTTAACATTTTTCTCACCCCATTATTCTCTCTCATTAAACATAGTGGTGTACAGCTATGCAACTATGCTGATGACACATGCTAATGTTCAGGTTAAATATCAATGTGGAAGATCAAATGCAGGATTTAGCATCTTGCAAGCTGGTAATCTATAATGGGATGGAGCACAACCATCTTAAATGAAATCCTACAAAAACTGAGATTCTATTGGTTAGGGCCATTCCAGAAAATTGGACAGTGAACATCTGGCCCAATGAACATGGATCTTGCCTTAAACCAGCCACATTGGTCAGGAATCTGGGAACTTATGATTCTGAACTTTCCCTGGCCTCCAAAATCATACTTGCTTTTTTATTAGCTTTCAATGAAAAATTGAAGGTCAAAGTACATGTGACAAGGCACACATTGATTATGGCAATAGAACATACTTGGTCATCCCATGCTTTTTAATGGCAACCCTACAAAAGGTACAGAATTCCTTGGCATGCTTCCTTCTCAAGTGTGTGCAGTTCAAACACAAGTTCTCTGGCACTGTGATCTCTGCAATGGTTTCTAATCATTCCTTTCTTCTCATACCTTTCGATCTTTCAGAGGCGTCTTTGGCTTCTTTTGCGTTTGCTGACTCTGTTCTTGCTTGGTTTCGCGCTTATCTGTCTAACTGCACCTATTCTGTCTCCTGGGCTGGTTCTTTCTCTCAAACCTTTACCCTTATTCATGGTGCCCCCAAGGTTCTGTTCTAGGCCCCTTTCTCTTTTCCCTTTATACTTCCCTTCTGGCAGCAATGATCTCACGCTTTGGGAATTCTCACCACTTTTAATGCTGATGATAGACATCGTTTTCTCATTTTTTCTTCATTTACTCCAGCTATCCACAATAACTCTTCTTAGTGTTTACTTGCTATCAATTCTTGGATGTCAGACCACGTTCTTCTTCTAAACGCATCAAAGACTGAAGTTCTCTTCTTCCCTGCCACCACTATCCCTCTCCCTCTCCCTCCCTCTTCTGTCTCTCTCACGCCTTCCTCTCTACCTCCTTCCAGCACTGCTCATAATCTCGGTCTTTATCTTGACACAGACTTATCCTTTTCCCTTCACATTTCTACTATTTCTCATTCTTGCCACTTCCATCTTTTTAATATCCGTAAAGCCGCCTTTTTTCTGACACACTCCTGATCTCATCTCTTATTTTCTTTTGCCTTTTTTTACTGTTCTACTATTCTCTTTGGTCTTCCTCTTTCGCGGTTGGCCCCTCTTAAATCAATGTTTAATGCATCGTTTCACCTTCTCTATCAGTTATGCCCCTTGATTCCAGTTCACAATCTCTGTCTTCACTTGGTTGGCTGTCTTTATCTTCCCGGCCAAAATTCTATTCTCTTTGTATTGGGTTTAAATCCCTCTATGGTCTTCCTCCCACTTATTTATCATCTTTGGTCTCCTTCTATGCCCCCACTCATTTACTTCATTCCGTATCCCTGTTCCTAGCCCCCCCCCTTGTGCCTAATCCCGATTCCGTTCACTTTCTCTTCTTGTCCCTTATAACTGGAACTCTCTCCCTTAATCCCTCCATTCTACCACTTCTTACCCTGGATTCTGCCTGCATCCTGTACTTCCCTAAGAAACTATCACCTTCAGTCTTAAGTCTTTTCCTGGAAATATTTTGTTACTAAAACACTTCACTTTATTGTACTGTAACCTTTTTTATGTATAGCACTTTGGAGTTAAGTGCTCAATAAATGCCAAATAAATACAAAATACAAAACATGTGAAATGATGTGACGTGATTGCACATATACATTGATTTTTGTAACCAGTGAATATAGTGTGCACTTCATTTTGTAAATCAATGTTTTGTCCTTAAGCACACTCTACCTTATTTCATACGTGCATAATCAATACAAACTTAACCTTCGAGCGCAAACAATAGAAGCATTGAACCCCATGAAAACATTGGACCCCATAAAGGCCTTGCCCTTACGCCAGCATGCGTTTTGCCTTCTAAAGTACTTTCTCGATGTTTGATAAGGGCTTCAATTGTGGATTCCTATTGATTGAACAGCGAAGTTCTAGTCGCTGAATAAGCCGCCTTATAATATGCGCTTTATAAATCCGTGCTGTTCCCACATATTGGGGTCAACTCTGTTGTGCAATGTGGAGTTTTGCAAAGTTTTCGCCGCTACTAAGAGTTCCATTTGTGGCATCAATGCCATGTTGGGGAGTAAACAACCTGCAGTTTACTCCTCACAAACGAGCCGATGCTTCTGACACTTCTGGTTGGTGCGCTTGGCGTTCAGGCGCTTTTCCCTTCTATTATCAACCACTGATCATGGGTTGTTCGCACATCTTTTCGGTCGAGCCCACAGATCCTTAGGGTCAATACTTGTTGAAAGTGTCACAGTTCTATAATTATCTCATGGGTGATCCCATTGCATCTTTATTTATTGTGTGTACAATTGTATTTATTATAAAAATCTTCCATACTACAGCGTTACAAAATCATACATTTATAGTCACTTAAGATTCCCATTTAAGAAAATGCACCTCAAAGCTTAAAAGCATACCGTGTGGCTTGCGTAATAACATAACAAGAATACAATACATTTATTCCCACATATTCAACTTCTCAAACAAAATAAAGTAAGAAATGAATTAATAAAAGAAAAATCATTTATGTTCTGTGCTTTGACAATAAATGCCTGAACAACATTGCTACAGCCATGCTTCCAGTGTTTCTCTACAGATGCCCTTCCAGTGTTTCTATAAAGCAATGCTTCCACTGTTTCTCTGCAGCCGTCCTTCTAGTGTTTCTTTACAGCCATTCTTCCAATGATTCTATTTAGCTATGGTTCCAGTGTTTCTCTGCAGCCATTCTTCCAATATTTCTCTATAGCCATGGTTCCAGTATTTCTCTACAGCCATGCTTCCAGTGTTTCTCTGCAGCCGTCCTTCTAGTGTTTCTTTACAGCCATTCTTCCAATGTTTCTATTTAGCTATGGTTCCAGTGGTTCTCTGCAGCCATGCTTCCAGTGTTTCTCTACAGATGCCCTTCCAGTGTTTCTATAAAGCAATGCTTCTACTGTTTCTCTGCAGCCGTCCTTCTAGTGTTTCTTTACAGCCATTCTTCCAATGATTCTATTTAGCTATGGTTCCAGTGGTTCTCTGCAGCCATGCTTCCAGTGTTTCTCTACAGATGCCCTTCCAGTGTTTCTATAAAGCAATGCTTCCACTGTTTCTCTGCAGCCGTCCTTCTAGTGTTTCTTTACAGCCATTCTTCCAATGATTCTATTTAGCTATGGTTCCAGTGGTTCTCTGCAGCCATGCTTCCAGTGTTTCTCTACAGATGCCCTTCCAGTGTTTCTATAAAGCAATGCTTCCACTGTTTCTCTGCAGCCGTCCTTCTAGTGTTTCTTTACAGCCATTCTTCCAATGATTCTATTTAGCTATGGTTCCAGTGTTTCTCTGCAGCCATTCTTCCAATATTTCTCTATAGCCATGGTTCCAGTATTTCTCTACAGCCATGCTTCCAGTGTTTCTTTACAGCCATACTTCCAATGTTTCTATTTAGCTATGGTTCCAGTTGTTCTCTGCAGCCATGCTTCCAGTGTTTCTCTACAGATGCCCTTCCAGTGTTTCTATAAAGCAATGCTTCTACTGTTTCTCTGCAGCCGTCCTTCTAGTGTTTCTTTACAGCCATTCTTCCAATGATTCTATTTAGCTATGGTTCCAGTGTTTCTCTGCAGCCATTCTTCCAATATTTCTCTATAGCTATGGTGCCAGTATTTCTCTACAGCCATGCTTCCAGTGTTTCTTTACAGCCATACTTCCAATGTTTCTATTTAGCTATGGTTCCAGTGGTTCTCTGCAGCCATGCTTCCAGTGTTTCTCTACAGCTATGCTTCCAGTGTTTTTCTGAAGCCATGCTTTCAGTGTTTCTCTGAAGCCATGCTTTCAGTGTTTCTCTACAGTTATGCGTTCAGCATTTCTCTATAGCCATGCCCCCAATGCATCTCTACAGCCATACTTTCATTGTTTCTCCACATCCATGCTTCCAGTACTTCTCTACAGCAATTGTTCCAGTGTTTCTCTACACCCTCGCTTGCAGTTTTACGCTACAGCTGTACTTGCATTGTTTTTCTACAGCAATGCTTCTGGTGTTTCTCTATAGCTATGCTTCAAGTTTTTCACTACAGCTATGATTCCAGTTTTCTCTACATCCATGCCTTCAGTAATTCTCTATAGTTATGCCTCCAGTGTTCCTCTACAGACATAGGGCCTCATTACACGGTAGGCAGTAAGGGTAGACTATGGGCAAAAATGGGAATGGGGAAGGGCCATGGAGAAAGGGGGAATTACCGCCCCGCCAACCTTGGAATGGGGTGGTAATTCCCCTTTTCTCCATGGTGGTACCGGTATGATACCGGCAGCAACCATGGTGCTACTAGCACCATGGTTTACCGCATAACATGTAATGAGGCCCATAGTTTAATTGTTTCTACGCTTCTAGTGTTTTTCTACAGTCATGCCTCCAGTGTTTCTCTACAGACATACTTTCATTGGGCCTCATTACGAGGTTGGAGGTAGTCATGGCGCTATTAGCACCATGATTACCTCCAATACCGGTACCGAGTCCGCCCTCGTTCAATGGGGACTTACCGGTCTATTCCGACCTTTGCGGGACTGGTAAGTCCCCATTGAAAAAGCCATTCCTCATTCCCATTTCACCCCCCCTAGGGCTCAATGGAAAGGGGGAAAGCGCTAATAACGGTACTGCAAATTGCGGTACCATTATTAACTCTGAAGTCCCTTAACAGGCCCCGTCCATAACGCCTGGTAAAACGAGGCGTTAAGGAAGGGACCCGCTAAGGGACCTCGGAAAAAGGCGCAAAGGGATTACCGGCACCAATGTCCTTAACGGTGCTGGTATCCCTTTGCGCCCACCTCGTAATGTCTCTCTATAGCTATGCTTCCAGTTTTTCTCTACAGCCATACTTTCATTGTCTCTCTATAGCTATGCTTCCAGTTTTTCTCTACAGCCATGCCTTCAGTGTTTCTCGACAGACATACTTTCCTTGTTTCTCTATAGCTATGCTTCCAGTTTTTCTCTACAGTCATGCTTCCAGTGTTTCTCTACAACCATGCTTCAAGTGTTTCTCTACAGCCATGCCTCCAGTGTTTCTCTACAGATATACTTTCATTGTCTCTCTATAGCTATGTTTCCAGCTTAAGCTATGCTTCCACGGTTTCTCTTTAACCATTCGGCTAGTGTTTCGGTATTCCCCACTTTGTTCCACCAACCATTTGGCCAAATGACATTTGTATATAGAAAGGGGAGGCGAGGGGCTAGGTGAGAGGGCTACAGGAGGGACTGACTGGAAGGGTGGAGTGTCCTCTCCACATGATGCCAGTGTTTCTTTGCAGCCATGTTTCCAATGTTTTTTTTATATATATATAACTATGCGTCCAGTGTTTCTCTACAGCTATGCTTCCAGTGTTTTTCTACAGCCATGCGTTCATGGTTTCTCTACAGCCATGCTTCTAGTGTTTCTCTATTTCCATTGACTCTAGTTGCCCACTTTACCCAGAATTGGCTTCTGTGTAGCCTTCCTGAATTCAAATACTACTAACCATGCCAATCTTTCTTCACTCCTCAAACATTTAAGACAAAAATGTCACAGCTGACAGTAGAAATCAAACTAGCCAAATGTACTAAAATACCTAGAGCATCCTTATGTCTCCGAGGCTTTGATGCATGCCATTCGTTGAGAAAATTAATTATATATTTAACAGACTTTCTCTGCCCCGTCGTGCAGTTGCTTTCACTGTTTCACATTTCAAGAAGCACTTTTCGGAACACATTGGGCTTCTTATTAAATCTAGGAGGCTCATAAAAAACAAGTGTACAAATCGTGCACAAAGGTTGTACTCATGCTTGTCATGATCCACCAGATGTTCAATGATTTCTATGGTGGAGGAAGAACCCTGCATCCTAATTTGTGAATATGCCGCCCCCTACCGCACGCATCTTCGCCAGCATCTGATTTTGATGTTGAAGCTATGGATTCTAATGGAGTACGCCAGCAGCTCACTCTTCATAATTCCCACCGCCATGCACATACGTGACAGGAGGGATTTACAATTCTCTACCCTGTTTAGCGCAAATAATGCACATCAACCCAGGCCTTCCGCCTGTATATTCTTTGCACTTCGTAGTGCAGGCAATCTTTATTGCCCTGAGGGGACTTCGTGGGTGGAAGTACACATTCACGTAGTTAGTATGGACTACTGTTAGATGTCTTTATATCGAAATATTTTATATTGATTGCACATATCTTCAATATTTTATTTTGAAAACCGTTATAGTGAATACAATTTTATTTTGAATTTTTTTTGTCCCAAACTCCTGTTTTCAACCTCTAAAAACCCACGCCAGCCATTTAACAAAAATATTTAACCCTTTACACGACCCCTAAATGCATATAAAGGTTTTCACTATTAAATATTCGATATATGGGCATTTAATATAATATAGAAGATTCGATAGAAACACTGTATACCATGGACTACATATGTGAGCAGAAGTTCGTTTTTAAGCAAATATATACATGTCACAATCAGATGAATAAACTGCCTCTGAAATGTCGCTACAAAGACTGTTGCTCCTTGAGAGTGCCGACAACATGCAGGATCTAAACACTTCTTTCCAGGAGTTTCCGCATTCAATATGATTGTAGTTTTCTTTTTGTTTTGTAGAGTGAGTACATTGCAGATCGAGATGCAAGGAGAGCTTGGATGACGGGATTTACTGGTTCAGCAGGTGAGAAAAACGATTCATCACAAATTGGACGCATGATCCCTCAAAAAGACTAAACAAGCTTTGGCAAAGGCATCAGTTTTGACTTTTAATATAGTAAACGCATTTGGCCTCTTCTTAGGCCCGTGGAAGAGGCACCGCTGTGAAGCCAACATAGATGTCAGGGTATGTGTACCATTTCCAAAGAGTAGCATTAATTGGCCAGGTACTGCCACACATTTAATGATCACAATGAAAGACGCAGGTAACGTCCCCATTCCCAAGAAGTGCCCTCAAATGCCCAGTATCTTGCTCTGTTGCCAAGGATTGCCATGCACTGCGCCAGTAATGGTGCCACTGACAATGGGCTCCATCAAATGCACAGATGCTTGTCTTTTTCAAGTCTTGACATCAAATGCCCCCAAAGTGGCCTTACTGCCACAGTTTGACTGCATCATCCCACACACCAGCCCATAGGTAAGGAGTTCTGTCACCAGCCCAGATACCTTTTCCTTTGACAAGAAATGTCATCAAATGGTCAGAGGCTTGCCCAATTTCAACCAAAAGACCCTCCTCAAATGCCCAGATGGTTAAGTAATTGCCAAGGATTTCCTACAAGCTTCCAGATACTTGGCCCATAGCCAAGGATGTCAAATACACGAATGGGTATAACCCTCGGTCAGGAGTTTATTTAAACTTTTGCAGCAGCTGCATCATCCTGCTAACAACGTTACCAGTACCTACCAGAGACTGAAAGAAAGTTCAGTCATTAATTTCATGATAGTAAAATGCCAATCAGCCCAGTACAGTCTGAGGGCATTTTACCTCTGTCCTGGGAGTCTAGGAACATACTACATCACGCTGTGCTGTAGTGTCCTGAAGAAAGTTCCAAGAGGGAACAATATCGATGTAAACTGGAATTATTATCAGTTTACCTCTGAGCTGGAAACACAAAAAGTGTTGACAACTGTAGTGCACTTATGATTAAGAGAGTGCACTAAATCTCACTGCCTACCAACCATACTCTTGTTTTGTTGTGTTGTTCTTCAGAATGATACCATGAGCATCACTTTGAGCACTGCTTGATGATTCATGACTATGGGCCTCATTACACGGATGGCGTTAGGGATTTACCGGTACCGGTAAAATACCGGTACCGGTAAATCCCTACCGCCTTACTACGAGGTCCGTTTGCGGGTTGGGGGATTTAACGCCTGCTTTTTGCAGGCGTTAAAATCCAACCCGCTAAGGGACCTCGGAGCTAATTACGGCACCGCAAAATTGCAGTGCCGTAATTAGCGCCTTCCCCATTCCCATAGAGCCCTATGGGGCAGAAATGGGAATGGGGAAGGGCAATGGCGGAAGGGGGATTTACCGCCCCACCAACCTTGGAATGGGGCGGTAAATCCCCTTTCCGCCAAGGCGGTGCCGGTATTTTACCGGCATGAGCCATGGCGCTAATAGCGCCATGGCTCACCGCCTTCCGTGTATGTGTTGGTTTAATAACCGCTTTGTATTACTGATGGTGAATACATTTTGTTTCAGTAATTGTTGATTGTTTTCGGATCAAGAACGACAACGGGATTCATACCCAAGTCGGGCTGTTGTTTATTACTTGTACTATTAGTAGCGCATACCAAACTATATTTATATGATATTCCATAGCGAAGGATGCCAACAATTGTCCACAATCTTGAATTTGCATGAATTGCCAATTGTATGCACAAGAAATCACGTCATGGATAATTTTTGCTATCAAATGTACAATCACTAGCGCTATTTCCAAGGATTGACATGCAATGCCCAGACAGTTGCCCCATTGCTATATATTGCCAAAATCAGCCCAGGAACGTCTTAAAGCACCATTGGCATGGATTGAAATCAAATCCCCTATTCCCAAGTGTCATCATCAAATGCCCTGAATTTTGCCACATTGCATATTTTGTCCAGCAACTACCCAGATTCTTTCCCTGTCACCAAGGATTTCATTCAACTGCCCATCGGGTTGCCCCATTGGCAAATATTGCCCTGACATGCGTATGTACTTTCCCCATCATCAAAGATTGCCATTAACAGGCTAACTCCTTTCATTATCATCTTGTCTACTGCTTTACCTCTTCTTCTTTTTACTCATTTTTATGGAGAAACTGATTAGTCCATAAGACTATCAGTACTGAGAATCGAAAGGCATCATTGCAATTTGTGTGATAATTTAGCAGTAAATCCACTACATTTCCACCAAACCCAATTTCTGTTACTGCCATTTGGTCCTGCAGATGTACTGTAGGATTACAAGTTGTATAAATATCAAAAAATCAGGAATAGAGATCCTACAGGCAACTGTGTGGTTCTGAACATATACATTTATTTCAAGAACACAAATTTCTTCTTAATTAGTTTACACAACTTTCAATAAGCACGGAAGCGAATGACAACGGACAGGTGTGATTATATATAGTGGAAATACAAGGTAAGTATCAACCTCTATGATGTTGAGGTAAAGGCTCCACCTAAGGGCACAGACACATATGACAGTCAGATAGACCTGTAATTAAACCAAGTGCACCCAGGACAGAAAATGGTCTGGGGCCTAGTTAACACAGGGTGTACACAACAATATCTACAGAACATACACAAAGAGGGGTTTTGCAGTTGTGTCACGGGGATCAACACGGGTGTGTTTCGGCCATGGAGGGCTGGATTGTAGCCTGTCTGAGTTTTGGCCTTCATCAGGATTGACACCGGTTGTGGTGCTGTCCGTAATATCTGTGGATGAGATAAGGCTTGTAAGGATCTCGGGGTCTAGTTCAGTAATTTATGAATTAATAAATAATGGCTTAGTGGTGCCGTGAAGATACATCACACTGTGTATCAATACACAGTTTACCTGCTGCTGTGATAGCAGTGGTGATGCTGTTTGTAGACAATTCTTAATTGGTTGCTGGATTGTGGGTGCAAGAATGCACTCTGGGTAAGCCGTGGGTTCCTGATGGCTAGATTTCTTTCAGGATCCCAGGGGCTTGATGAGGGCCTGGATAGATCCCTGATCTATGGAAAAGACGTGGACCATAAGGAGTCAGTGTGGTCCAACATAATGCTCATGACTAAGGTGAGGGTTTCTGTGACTAAAGTTGTTCTCTATTGCTGAATGGGAGGACCCGTAAAGGGTTGGTTTAGCCCATTTTACAAGTAGACTCAGTGGTAGGTGCTTAATGTGGTCTAGTTCTTAGACGTAAAGTCCTGTTGCTAAACGACTCTTTCCTGATTTTGGTCAGTGGAGGCCTGGTCAAGGATCCCTTCCTATTTCTATCCTTCTACCTGGGATTGAGTCTGTTTGCTTTCCTGAACTTTACTTGCCTTTTGACTTTTTGATCATACCACTGGCATCATCCAAATCTCTTAATTAACCTACCTGGTTATTGAAGTATACGCTTTCTTTATTCTCCTAAGGGTGAATATATATATCTGTTTTATAGTTTGTGTGTGACTGACTAGAGGTTTTACTTAGTGTGTATTTTAAAGGCCTAATAAATCATCGCGTATGTTTGTCCTTACCTATCTAACTTGAATTATTGGTGTAATTCTGTGTGACCATTGGCCATGCTCACCACCCTCCTGAGAGTAAGCTTTGCCACTCTGCTACTTTACCTTTATTGGGTTTGGCTAGTCCTAAGTGCCTTCCTATTCACCACAATTCACCCCCAGGGTTGATTTTGGAAACCCATCTTAAAAATATATTCTTCCAATGTTCGAAGAACATGTTACCACATTAGGAAAGATCAAACTTTATGCATATTCCATCAAAGTGAGAGTGTGGGGAAATTAACGAGAGGGGGAAGAGAAAGCAAAATTGAAAGAACATCAAAGTTGTGCCTTTTCCAATGTATTCCATTATATGGCTCTGTTATTACTATCTATGTTTGGGAAGCTGTTTGTGCATTTTTTGTGAATGTTACAAAAGAGTGACATGGGCCATCATTACGAGTTTGGAGGCAGCCATGGTGCTATTAGCACCATGGCTGCCTCCAAACTGGGCTCCATTACCGGGTTCCTGCAATGAGGAATAACCTGGTCATTCCGACATAGCAGGACCCAATAATTCCTCCTTGCAGGAACCATTCCCCATTCCCATTTGAGCCCTCATAGGGCTCAATGGGAATGGGAATGGGGAGGGAAGTAATAACGGGCAGATTCCAACTGGCCAGTTATTACCTCCCTCTTCCCCTTGCGCGACCTGGAAAGGACTCCTGGTTTTACCAGGCGTCTGATCCGGGTCCCGCAAACGGAAGCTCGTAATCGGCCCTGATAGAATGAAGGGGGCAGGTCCTGTACTGGCCCCCTTCATTCCGTCAGCACCAGGGTCGTAATGAGGCCCATAGTGTGTACTGAGGGCAATTAAAAACTTTTAACAGTGTTTTGTATGTTTCTTTTTCAATTTTGCTTCTTGATAGCTAAGCCTTTCTATTGATATTCAAGGCAATTCATTTCCAGATGTGTCAACGAGACAGTGGGCCTCATTACGAGGTAGGCGGTAGCCATGGTGCTATTAGCACCATAGCTACCCCCTTACCGCATTCCGGGTCCGGGTTGTCGAAATAGGGACTTACCGGGTCATTCCAACCTTGGAGGACCCGGTAAATCCCCATTCTGCGAACCATTCCCCATTCCCATTCGAGCCCCCATAGGGCTCAATGGGAATGGGGATGGAGCTAATAACAGGCCCGCTAATAGCGGGCCTGTTATTAGCTCCCTGGTCCCTTAGCGGCTCCCGCTAAGGGCGCCTGCTAAAACCAGGCGCCCATAGCGGGACCCGCTAAGGGACCTCGGAATAGGGCAATAAGGGTTTAGCGGCACTGGTCTCCTTACCGGTGCCCGTTAACCCTTACCGCCCACCTCGTAATGAGGCCCAGTTTTTTATGAGTCAGGAATCGCATAAGAGTACTCAAACAAGGATAAGGTACATAAAGGGAACTGACCTGCCATCACAAATCAACGCAGAACAATTGTGAACGATTCACAGCTCAGTGTTTGTGAACTATATAGGCACTTAGACAACACACTACTGCCCTTCACTACTCCCCCTACTCCAGCTTGGTTAACACTTCCATGCCATCTCCTTTGTACCACAATAGCACTTACCTGACATGCACTGTCAGACCCCATTGCACTTTTACCTTACATCTTCAGTAAACTGCTCTTACTTCCATTCCAATCCTTCCCTCCATTTATTTGTCCTATCCCTGACTTCTCTCCCAATGTCTTAGCAAGTCTGGAAAGTGATGTCTTGTGCATTCAAAGTATTTGCTTACCAACCCTAATTAGATGTCAATGGTCTTTACATTATTTTATTTATTTATTTTTACATTTGTGAAGCACGCAAAACCCTAATGCATCGTGGCGCTGTTACAACCAAGTACCTTTACATCATAGAGAAAGGGAACAGTTCATGGCGAGGTGGTGGAAGTGTCAAATGTTAGATGAAGAGCCACGTTTTCAGAGCTTTTCTGAAGGAGCAGTAAGATTGTTCCGCCCTCAAGTGTATTGGGAGAGCATTCCAGTAAGAGGGGCAACAGAGGGAAAGCTGGAGCCTCCACTTTTTGCTCACTTAGATTTAGGCGGGCCTAACCTGTGAGCGTAGGCCTTCCTGATTGGTCTGGAGAACTGGGCTTTGACAAGGCTTCGAGGCAGGTATGGCAGTGCTAGGTTGGAAAGGCATCTGTGGGTAATATCAACTGTTTTATAGACTATCCTTTCCTTAATTGGCAGGCAGTGTGCATTTCTTCTTGCCTCAGAGATGTGCTCTCTTTTTGGGATGTCTAGAGCCGCTCTGATGGTGTTATTTTGGATCTCTTGTAATTTGTGTATATTGCCAGTGGAGGTTCCTGCAAAAAGGGCATTGCAATAGTCAAGTCTTGCACCGATAATGGCTTGGGCAATGGTGAGGTAGTTAGATGGGACTGCGAAGGGTCTGGCAGCGTTTATACATTTCATCATCTAGGCCACTGATGTTGCAATGTCGTTGACATAACGTGTCAGGGAGAGTGACGAGTCCAGGTAGACACCTAGGGTCGCTAGCGAGTAGGAGATGCTGATGCGAAGCTTGTCAATGCTGACATTTGCATTAAGTGGACTGAGATTTATTGAGACTGGAGGGGGACCGACCAGTAGGATCTCAGTTTTTTTCTTCATTTAGGCACCAGGCCTGGATGGTTGAGTAGATTCTATTCAAAGTGCAGGAGTCTTCCGGGTAGTTGCCCAAGAGGGGTAGCAAGATTTGCGTGTCATCGGCATAGTTTGTGTAGGAGATGTTAATGGAGTCCAGGAGATCAAAAAGGGGTTTGGTGAATATGTTGTAGAGTGTCTGGGAGACACAAGAGCCTTGGGGGACTGCACAGGGGATAGAAGACTAGGGGGCAAAGGCAACTTCTGAAAAGACTCTTATGGATCTCTTATCCAGGAAGGAGGCTACCTAAGCCGTGGCTTTCTCAGAGAAGTTGGCAGCAGAGGTGAGATGACTGCAGAGAATCTTATGATCCACCAGGTCAAAGACATCTGAGCGGTCCAATAGGAGAAGAAGAGCGGGCTAGCCTTCTTCTCTGAAGGAGTCTAGTTGTTTTTTTAAAATCCACCAGGGCTGATTCAGTTCCGTGACCAGGTCTAAAATCAGATTGGCAGAGACCTAGGATTTGATTAGATTCTAGATAGTGCTGCATCTGTAAATATGCCGCCCAATCTAGAATTTTCAACAGGAATGGGAGTGTTGTGTTGGTCGGTAGTTGCTTGGCGAGGACGGATCAAGTGAGTTTTTTTTTTTTAGGAGGGGTAGGTCCCAAGTTTCTTTCAGAGAGGTGGGGGACCCTACTGGAGGCAAAGGAGGCATTGATGAAGCTGGTAATGAAAGGGATAAGGGGTTCTGCACAGTCTTTGATGATGATGCTTTCCTATCCTGGCTGAGACCAGATGACTTCAGTGCATTGAAGCACTGGAGCAATTTGACACCTGCCTATAAAACACCAATAAAATTAAATACAATTAAATTATTTGTTTGAAGATCAGCAAAGGTAATAAACCAGTACATCACAGGCAACTTGCAACAAATCCAAGGCTAAATGGATCAGAACTTTCTCTACCTCTGTCTTAACAAAAGTAAGACTGAAATCCCAACCTGTGGCCTTTCTGGCGTCAATGATTTAACCTTCATCGGGTCCCCTTCTATGGAATTGTATTTGTATCTGTATTTATTAATTATTTATATAATGCCTTATGCCAAGGCACAGCACATACGCCAATTTACAATACAATGGCCCTCATTAGGACTCCGGCGCTAAGGTCCATGCCGGAGTCCGCCATGGAGAAAGGGGGAATTACCACCCCATTCCAAGGTTGGCGGGCGGTAATTCCCCCTTTCTCAATGGCCCTTCCCCGTTCGCATTTATGCCCCATAGGGCTCAATGGGAATGGGGAAGGTGGCAATTATGGTACCGCAAATTTCGGTACCGTAATTGCCATCAGGGTCCCTTTACGGGTCCCTACTTTAACGGCTGGTCGAGACCAGCCGTTAAGGTCGGGAGCCGGAAAGGGACCTTGTAGTAAGGCGTTAAGGGGTTAACGGCGCCGCAGCCTTTTACGGCGCCATTAACCCCTTAACGCTGGGGTCGTAATGACCCCCAGTGATTCTGATACAGCAAGACAATACACAATATATAAAGAGGTTCAGTGACAGAATTAGTTGAAGTACGCGATTAAGGTTGAAGTTGAAAACCTTTCAGAGCATCACGAAAAGTAGAAAAAGAATCAGTAGATCGAAGAGAAAGGGGGAAGGCGTTCCAGTGAAGAGGAGCAAGGAAGGAGAATGAGCAAAAGCTAAATTGCGCACAGAGGGGACAAGGAACAAATAAGAAGTAGGATTGAGAACAAAGAACACAGGAGGGGTCATAAAAAGAGCACATTAATTCAAGATATATTGGTGCAAGGCCTTAAAGAAACTTAAATACAATCCAAAGAACGTTAAATTTAAGTCGAGAGTGGAAAGATAGCCATCCAAGAGAGTATAAAGAAGTAGAAATAGAGTCACAAAGAGAAAGCGGGACAAAAGACGAATATAAGTGTTAAACATAGACTTTACAGTAGCTAGACGGGATGCAGGAAGACCAAAGACATAGTGCAGAACAGTAAAATAACCGTGAGAAAATGAGTGAAGATATCAGACATTTTGTAGAGGACCAGCTGTGTGCATCTGCAGGAGATCCCGCCCCCCCCTGCCTCCCGTGTATTGAAGACATGAGATTGTGCCGTGTCTAACACCCACCATAATATCAATACTGCAGCAAGTGTTTGAAAAAAGATACCCATTGAGACAACCCTACTGAATGTGCCCTCAATGTGATGATAGCCTGCAGGAGGAAAAACCTGAAGGAGTATAAAAAGAAGCTAACCAATGAATTGATGACATCATAAAGAAGTGTGCACGATGTCTCAAGATACTGGCTAAAGATGATGTATAGATCCTGAAGAAACTAATGACGAAGTAAAGAATCCAGTGAGCTTTCCAATATAAAAAAGGAAGATTAAACATGCACGAAGTGCTGCAGAAAAAAAATAATTCAATAAATGTACAGCTGCTGAAACGCAAGTTAGATTAAGTCATCATAGAAGCTGGCTATGAGTAGTGTATAGAATACAGGCGAAGCCGCCATTGTATAGAAACTGGACTTTGGTATCATGAATTTTGTAGGCCAGAACCCATGAAGCTGGAATAGAAAAACTATGTTGCAGCAAGAATAATAGGCTTGTGAAGCTGTACGGCAAGGCTGCCTGACCTGGAGTCAAGATTCAAGAAGCGAGGTCAGCTATCTATTCTGAAGAAGAACGAGTATGCGGAGCATGAACCTTCTTGCATTAAGGTGCAAGATAGAACACAAAGGATGCCAAACTTTAATTCATTTAGAGCATTTAAAAGCTGCAAAATGGACCATATCATGGTCTCCCGTCACGTGAGCCAAGGATCAAAATAGAGCTTGAACTTGAAGTCCCAGAAATGATAGCGAGTGTCCTCACTCCCATGCATTTTCAAAGACAAGGATATTCTGCAAGGCCAAGTACAAAGACAATTTCATGACATAAGGTATGGGCGATGAGAGATGTTGGGCTAATTGGATGGCGAGGTAGCTTCATGTCCTATCTCCCTGCACCTGGGTCTTGGCTTACGTGCTGCTAGATGAACCGAATGTCCCGGACATGGCACAAGCGTGACAACCAATTATATCAGTCCATATCATGAAGGACCTTATAGTTTGAAGACCAATGAGAAAATGTGTATCTAATGTTTCTGAAATTGCATGGTTTTGGAGATAGGCATAAGTTGTCCACCTGATAACGGGGAGCCAATAATAATCCTAGCTCCTATATAAATGTATACTTAGCTGTTTCCATTAACCAATCCTAACCCGTTATAGGTTTTTCGATATTGCCACATATTATGACATCATTCTGACGCATTATCTAGTATAAGGACTGTATATTGTGTGAAGATCATTGAGAGCTACGTCCGTTGATGTTCATTGTAACATCCCTTCTTTAGATAATTGTTAATAAAACATAAAACAGTACTTTGCCATCTTCCTGAGTTGGTTCCATTATTTGGACTCAGAATTACTCTGGTGTAATCCCATCCATTTCATATGCACGCTCCTAAGGGGCATAAGCTCAATTTGGTAGCACTAAAACGAAGAAAGACCTTGGGCCTCATTATAAGTATTGCGGTAAGTCAATAATGGTGCTGTTAGCGCTACCGGCACCGTTGCTACCGTACCGCCATACTATGGTGAGCAGAACATGACGGTAGCACTGTTACCGTTATTAACGGTTCCGGTGCTACTACCCTCCCCAGGGGCTCAAATGGGAATGGGGAATAATTTTTTCTGGTGCCTAGAAAAGGGCAATTAACAGTTCTGGCAAGGTCATAATGACCCGGTAATTGCCCTTTTCTGGGCGCCGGAAAAAAATGAATACCGGTAGTACAGGCACGACTACCACCTGCCTCATAATAAGGCCCCCTGACTTTTTGGATGTTGAAAAGATGAAATTGACAGGAGTTAATAGAAATATGATAAGTGAAAGATAGGTCAGTGTTACGGGCAGGAAGAGAAATATGAAGGTGAGAGGGTGGAAACAGAACAAAAGAAGGAGGGGAAGGAAGAGGAATAGTGTAAGTTTCGAAGAAAAGAAACTCCGTTTTTGAGGAATTAAGAATCAGAACTTGATCTGACATCGAATTTTAAATGGCGGAAAGACAGGCCAAAAGGTTCATGTGAATAGTTGATGTGAAAGAAGAAAAAGATACAGAAAGTTGGATATCATCAGCATAGAAGTGATGAGATAACCCAAAGGAAGAATCAATACTATCAGGAGGAGAGTGTAGAGAGAGAGAAAAAAGGACCAATGACAGAACCATATAGGGCTCTGTGAGAGAGATGATAGGCATCAGAACAGGTTTTGGCCCATGAGACTGAGTACGTACAGTTGGATAAATAGGACTGAAACCAAGATAATACGGAGCCGGAGTATCCAAAAGAAGAAACAGACTGTAAGTGTAGTGTATAATCTACCATGTCAAAAGCAGCGAATAGATCCAAACGTATGAGAATAGAAGATTTTCGACCGGATATTCTCGTGCCAAAAGGGGACGGTTATAATCGGTTTAGGAAGAAATAAAATCACGCTATCGGGGTCACCACTGATATATATATAATATATATATTTACAAAAAACGTCATAAGAACCTACACACTATAGGGGGCACAAGTTCATGGGGATTGGGTGGCGACGACTAACTATAGGTGCTGATGTGATGTGGTTGGCTTTGGCTGGAAGACGTCACTGGGCAGCCTCGTGGGTTGGGCTGGGCCTGGCCGGGTGGCGGAGTTCATCCAGGCGGTGTTGTGGGGCCATCGTGGCCAGTGGCAGAGATGAATGTCTTTTCCTGACTTGTTAGCCCTAAGCCGTGCACACCGCAGTCATTCAAACATTCTGGTATTATTTTCTTTAGTAGTAAGTTGTAAAGCAGTTACTCACAGACAGAGAGAAGAGCAGTTTCAGTAGAGTGAAGTTTGTGGGTTTGTTGATTTGTGGTGAAGCGTTGTTTATTTTACAATTCCACACCATTTCATAAATCTGCACCACATTTTGCATAGATACCTGTTAGGACCCTTGGGACATTACTGGCAACATGACATTTGGACAACCCACCCCGTACCCCAGATTTCAGCACAAGCCAAATTTTGTTTGTGGATTTGTGGCTTTTCGAAGTGTTGTTCCTGTAAGGAACTCGTGGTGGCAACAGTAAAGACAGATACAA
The DNA here is from genome assembly GCF_040938575.1 of Ambystoma mexicanum. NCBI lineage: Eukaryota > Metazoa > Chordata > Amphibia > Caudata > Ambystomatidae > Ambystoma > Ambystoma mexicanum. The sequence continues at coordinate 547,596,169 of NC_090930.1, read as the reverse complement.
GTGATCACAGTTCAAGGGTGTTTGTTAAACTGTATGCGGGGGCTGAGAAAAATGCCTAATCTAACCCTAAAGCTAACATGGGAGCACGCTACGACCATCAAATAATAATAAGGCAGTCCAAGTAGCATCTTGCAAATAAAAAGGGCTTATACTAAAAAAGACTATTGCCAATCCTTACTACCAATTTACAAAAAGAGTGTGGGCTAATGTTCACCAGAAAAGAAAGAAGTGTTCACAAAATGATAAGTCAGGATGGTATGGCCGGGTCTCCCTTCCCCACGTTTTAGGCACGGAAAAAGGAGGAACTTCTGAGCACATCACCCTCCTGGGCCTCGTTAACACGAGGTTCACAGTTACAGTTCAACGATATCGAAACCTTCAGAGGCCAAGTTTCTTTCCTGCAAAAGTCTCTTGCCTTAGAAGGCATGGTGATTCACAATGACAAACAAACAAACAAAAGTTCCTTCAGTGGTTTGGCACCTGGGAAATTGCTCTTAGCCCTTAGGATCTCCCTCCGTCGGGCACAGATCATCCTTGTAAAGTGGCCCGCCCTCTGTCGGGTTCACTACGGACTTCTTTAACACAGTTCATGCAATTTCAACACAGTTAATGATTTGCTTATTTTCATCAGAAGACATGGGCTCCCTTCTCCTAGCTTTCTTTCAGCATCCCTCTGTCCGGTTCACAATTGCCTTACTTAACAGTTCATAATCTTATCAGAAAGCGGGCTTCCCTTGCCCTAGCTTTCTATCCGCCTTGGGTCAGAGACTTTCGATTGTACAAAGGATTTGATGTAACCTTTGTTGGACCACTTTGACATATCACAGTGCCCTTTTCTGGGGCCCTCTGGTACTTGCAGTTTTCAACACATACAGGGCCAGCAAGAGTCCTTCGACTGAGCACTCCTACGGCCTTTGCTGAAATCCAGGGGAAGGGGTGGGGTGTCCAGATATAATGCAGCTTGTAATGTCTGGAGGGTCCTAACAGGTGACTGTGCAAGATTTGGTGCAAGTTGGTGAAACAGTGTGAAATTCTATAGGGAACATATGCAAAGCTACAACCCACACCAAACTTTTCACTTTTGCTGAAATCCGAGGAAAGGGGTGGGGTGTCAAGATGTCATGTAGCCAGTAATGTCTGGAGGGTCCTAACAGGTGACTGTGCAAAATGTGGTGCAGATTGGTGAAACTGTGTGAAATTGTATAGGGAACATACGCGAAAACCACAAACCCACACCCTCATTTGCACTTTTGCTTAAATCCAGGGGAAGGAGTGGGGGTTCCAGATGTTATGTGGCCAGTAATGTCTGGAGGGTCCTTACATGTGACTTTGCAGAATTTGGTGTTGATTGGTGAAACAGTGTGGAATTGTATAGGGACATACATGAAGCCACAAATCCACACCCAAATGTGCAATTTTGCTGAAATCCAGGGAGAGAGGTGGGGTTTCCAGATGTCATGTATCCGGTAATGTCTGGAGGGTCCTAATAGGTGATTGTGCAAAATGTGGTGCAAATTGGTGAAATGGTGTGGAATTGTATAGGGAACATACGCAAAGCCACAAACACACAAAGCACAAACACACAAACCCAGAGACTTTTGCTGAAATCCACGAAAAGGGGTGGGCTGTCCAGATGTCATGTAGCCAGTAATGTCCAGAGACTCCTAACAGGTGACTTTGTAAAATGTGGTGCAGATTGGTGAAACGGGGTGGCATTGTATAGGGAACACATGTGAAGCCACAAACTCACAAACCCAGAGACGTTTGCTGAAATCTGGGGAAAGGTGTGGGGTGTCCAGATAACATGTAGCCAGTAATTTCTGGAGGGTCCTAAAAGGTGACTGTGCAAGATTTGGTGCATATTGGTGAAATGGTGTGGAATTGTAAAGGGGACATACACAAACTCACAAACCCACAAATGTTCACTTTTATATATATGTAGATTAGACCTTTGAGCTCAGTAGAATATTTCATTTTTCTCTTGCACAGCCAGATTCATTATATTTAGTTACATTTTTCTTCCAGTTAGAATTGATTCAAATTCCAATATGATCATGTTCTTATGATGGAATGCTATTGTGTGATTCTATTTCAGGTGTACATCATGCACTGCTAGCATTGCTTCAATATTGTCTAGAAAAAAACTCTAGTCAATAATGCCACTTTAAGGCACCCTTGACAGCCCTGATAAAGCTTTCAGGTAAACAATTTACAATGCTATCGACCAAATAATGTGCGTAGGCTGAAAAATCTGTGATATTCTCTGCAACAGTGATATGCTTAATAACTGCTACATACATCTCCTTCCCCAATATCCCAGCATTCAAAACAAAACTCATCCTCTACCCATATTATGTTACATCCATCCGCTCCCTCTCACTACCCCAATTAAGACCCTCCTCCACCATCTGCGCCACGCCTAATCCCCCTTAAATTCTGTCAGCTGCACCGCTGCTTCATTCCCTCATGCATAATGGTTCTTGACCTATCCCACATCTTCACCCACATAGCTCCACCCCATTTCCTTACCCTCATTTTCAGTGCCGTCCTCATCCCTTTTCATCTTTCACAATGTGCCTCTACATGGCATATCCAACCTACCCCACCACCATGATCTGCATCCCGTCTTTTGAATCCCAAGATTCTGCTACTCTGCCTGCCACTAGATCTGGCATAGTTTGGAGCCCACATTATGAGTATGGGGGCAATGGTAAACGCACATGCTCTTTAAATGAGATCTTCCTATTTTCTTTCTAAAAACGCATCATTTTAAATTTAGATTAAATATGATATTTACTCCATGGGGTACATAGAAACTACTGCATGGGGTAAATAAACAATACTTATCCAATGCAATCCCTTATAATGATCTCATATGGAAAATATCTCATGTCATCCCAACTCATAATTAGGTGGCATTTAACAAAAAATGGTATTTAAAATACCACATATTGGATTCCAAGATGGCTGCCAGGAATGATGGAACTTAGAAGTTGGAGCTCCATCCACCTGACGCTTGAAACCTCACTTAAAAGGACTAATTGCTCCAGTTCAGGATGGCAGACAAGTAAATGTGGCAGTGTAGGATCAAGAAGCTGGTTGATCTCCCTGAAAACAGCAGAGGGTATTTATGTGCATTCTACCGGGTACCCTGCCATTAGGTGTAAGGAAAGATGCAGCAAAGGAGATCAGCACATCGGTCCTGCTGAACAGCGGACTCCCGGACACCATTGCACGATATAGAGGGAGCACAAGCACAGAGATTGCTGATAGCTTCCACTAGAAGGAGGTAAGTGGGCACTGGATGCTTCCGATGCACGAGCAACATCCATATTGCAACAGGGGGTTTGCCGGCAGAGGAGAGGCAGCCTTATGGAGAATCAGATGGATGTATGCCGTGCATGGACAGCTCCCAATTGGTGTGTGCTATGAGGAGCTTGGTATGCGCTTAGCAATCAATGGTGAGCAGCGGGACCGTGGGGTACTTGGAGTGGGTTCCCCGGGAGACATTTTAGAGGAGAAATGGGTTGATAGCGGGGCCAACAAGAGAAGGCTGCGGGTGAGTTGCATCAACAGAGAGGCATATTACTACGGAGTGAGGGCGTCTTGGCAGCTGCTCCGGCAGAGGTTGGGTTCCCAAAAGGGAGTTTGCATCGGGTTTATGGTTGATAACTTGGATTGCTCGAGTCATGCCTGTTAGTAAATTTAAAGGGGACATTCTGATCATTTGCGGATTTAGACCTTAAGTGATGCAAGAGTCTAGCAGCACAAGACTGTCTTATTTACTGGGCTCTGAAACTGCTATTCACTGCCTCACACTGAGATTCAGGTGGGGTCCAGCAATCAGCTGGTTCTAAATGCTCGGGGAAGAGGAACATCCTCTCGGTACAGGGACATTTTCTCTGCTTTCACAGCTGGGGTCAGTGGCACCCACATAGCTCTAGAGTTGTATTGAAACAAAATGAAGGATATGCCCACCGCCACAAAACCACCTAAGAAAACTCAAGAACGCAACCAGCAGAAGCTGTGGAGGAAAGAAAGGGAGCACAAATCGTCTACTCACCAGAAGTCATCACAAAGGAGGTATTCAGAGAAACAACCCTTGGAAGAAATGCCAGTCAGCATTTAAGACCTCCAACAATGTTTCCAGGAATTCCAGGAGAAATGAGAAGGTACAATTCAGACACAGTTCAATAATATGAGATCTGAACTGAATTTATCACTTCACATACTGAAAGGAGATGTAGATAAATTGGAAGAAAGGGTAGACACTAAGAAAAATGCCCTACAAGAGATGTCAGAAGAGTCAAGAAAGAGTGAGGCACTACTAGAACAATTGGCAAGAGTGACACAAAACTTGGAATTAAAAACTGAAGACCTACTAAATCGTTCAAGGAGAATGATCATTCGGATAAAAAACCTGCTTGAGTCAATAGAGGATAAGGATATTAAAGATACAGTGAGTCAAATCGTTGGGATATTCTGGGCAGAGATGAACAGCTAAAGATCTTGATGGTCTGGATCGATTGATTAGTCCCCAAACTACAGGGTTAAGGTATTAGACTGAGGGATGTGGTGGTAGCAATGACAAGGTGCAGTCAAAAAGAACAGATCCTGACTCCAACATACAGCTTTTCCAGGATCTAGCACAGTCGACACTCGTAAAAAGAAGATTAATGAGCCCAGTAGTGAGGGCTTTATTTCAGGTGCAAATCAAATGCAGCTGGACATTTCCCTTCGGCCTGCTTTTCACTTGGTATTGCAAATCCCATTGCGTAAGTACATGTGAATAGGCAGATCAAATATTACAGCTGACGGAGTAGCTCTCTACAGGTGTGAATCGAATCAAAGCCAACCATCTAACTTATCAAAACCAACATAATGGGAATGGCCCACAATGACAATGAACAGGCAAAGGAGAAGGCCCCGGAATGGAGACTTGGACAGCAAATCTGCTAATGAACAATCAAGCCCTCGCAAAAGGCCCACTTGAGACACTGGGAGGGGGGAGGGTTATCACCTCCAAATTGACAACATGGGCTTTTGGCCGGATCATCCGGTACAAAGAGAGCAGTCAGGGTGAGACTTATGGGAGGGACACAGACTTGCAATCTGTTGAATGGGTTTTAGGGTACCCGCACAGTTTTTCTCTAGTTATCTTAGTCAGGCTCAAGCCTGGTATGAGTTACTTCAGGGAAATATTGGCTAGCTCTTGGGAATGTTATGGTTGGTTTGGTGAGGGGGGATTGTTGGGAGGGGTGGGACAGAGGGGAGGGGGGACGAAACATCGACAGATGTTTCTCAATGTTGAATTTAAACACACTAACCATTGATCACTTATGATGCGTGCAAAGTGATACCTGCATGTACACTTATGGAGGGGATAGGCCAAGTGACATTCAAGGTACTCACATATAATATTAGGGGATTGAACTCCCCAGTTAAATGGAAGAAAATGGAACACTTTTTTGGGTAGTGTTACGGTGGATTTCTAAACTTTGACCTGGTGGGCAGACGTTGAGGAGGCCACCCTAATTTAGTGCAACACGGGATCCTTCTGGACAAACCAGACCAATCTACGGTAGCTTAGCAGGCTGTCAAGACTAAGGGCCTCATTACACGGACGGCGGTAAGGGTTAACGGTCACCGTTAATGGCAACGGTGACCGTTAACTCTTACCGCCGTACTACGAGGTCCCTTTGCGGGTTGGAGGATTTAACGCCTGCTTCTTGCAGGCGTTAAAATCCAATCCGCTAAGGGACCTCGGAGCTAATTACGGCACCGCAAAATTGCGGTGGCGTAATTAGCGCCTTCCCCATTTCCATAGAGCCCTATGGGGCAGAAATGGGAATGGGGAAGGGCAATGGCGGAAAGGGGATTTACCGCCCCTCCAACCTTGGAATGGGGCGGTAAATCCCCTTTCCACCAAGGCGGTGCCGGTATTTTACCGGCATGAGCCATGGCGCTAATAGCGCCATGGCTCACCGCCTACCGTGTAATGAGGCCCTAAGTCTCAGGAGGGATGAGAGTGATCGAAAGCCCACAATGAACACACACAGTAAAACTGCATAGAATACTCTTAAACAAGTGTATATCAAAAATACATTTATTATATGGCTTATAACTAAACACGAATAAACCACAGTAATAGAAACAGTTACAACACATGCCTTACACTATTTACCATATATACAAATGTGTTTTTCCAAATGAAGATAAGGGGGAGAACACAACCACAACCTGCAACAGAAGAGCTAAATTACCACATATATCTCATTAGGAAGTTCCTCTGAGTCGATCCCTAACTTATGCAGCCCAATCCTAAGAAGTGGGGAGCCTTATGCTCAAAAGTACAGCAATTTGTTAACAACACGCAGTCATGCGTAAAAAGCGAAAGCGAGTCTTCTTCAGGGAGCTGTAGCAGTTCAGGAAGGGGCTTGAGGCGATGAAGAACAGTGTCCTATTATTTGAGGAGGGTCTACCCTTGCAAGTAGAGCGACTTTTGAGGTTCGGGAATAGCTAGGGAGGGCAGGCTAGCCCAGCTAAGGTGAGTATCTTTTCTGGGATTCTTGTGCATAAAGAACAAGGGCTGTGCCTGGGGACCACCGGTAAGCGATGCCAGTACTCACCGACGCTTGACACAGTCCGAGACAAACTTTGCCAGTCTCGTCCAGGCCGCTTATAGGTTCAACCCTTGCAGTTACATGTCAGTCCAGCTCTCAGTGGCTGCTGGACTGGATGATCATCTGTGGTGGGACAGCAGCCTTTTCTCAGCTCTCGATGAAGAAAGGAAGACAGTTCCATTGCAGCACATCTCAGGGCAGAGGGAGGCAGGTATGCAAGGCTCCTACAATTACCGTCACCACAACAGGGTGACACAGGGACCACAAATGCTTGCTGCATGGTGCAGTCTCATAAATCGTGACCCAGAGGATCTAAGAATATGGATTTTGGCGGAAGATGGCACAGGACCACAATTTAGCAATTCCCAAATATTGAGTGTCAACTCAGAAAAGGCAGCACTCCTATACGCTACCCCGGGTTTGAGCTCATCAGTTTGCTGAATGTCCCAGGAACACTTCTGATGAGCATCCTTTCGAGGGTAAGCAGGAGGTGCCGAGAGTAGTTGGTCCCACTACTCCAAAGGTTCAGGCTTTCTGTAATCAATACAAAAGCAGGGGTCCGATAGGACTACAGTGGGGTCAGGGTGCCAAACCTTACAGCATGTCTCTGGCAGTTCCATGAGTCTGCTCTTTCATTTGAGGATGCTTGGCTCCTCCTGTAGTTCAGTGTGAACTTCAGGTGATCGACTTGGAATGGATGCAGAGCCCCTTCTCTCTCCAAGATTCATTTCACGCTCCAATCTGGGATAGCCAAAGGAAGATCTGCTCTCTTGAATTCATGCAAGGCATGGGACAATCATGGCCCACAGTGGTTCCATTCATTCAGGCAATCCAGACATACTGTCATCAGTAGTGTGGATTGAGACCAGACAGTCCCAACCCTCTTCCTGGGCACTAGCTTGCGTGGCATACAGGTGCCTGCAAAAGATGTGGTTTTTGTGGGAGGCTACATGCCCAAATAAGGAATACTCGGGTCACTTGACCTGGGGGAAGGCAAAGGGATGAAATGGCCAAAGGACAGAACAAAAGACTTTGTGGCACTGCCATTTTCGGCCGCAGTGTTGAGCCAAACACAGTAAACACGTTTTGGTTCAATTAAAGAAGTCAAATTACTTTAAAAGTAAACTGCTTCCACCAGTTCGTCCAAGGCACACTTCACAATCACTCTTTAGTGGTTGTCTAGGGCCATAAAACAAAAGGACCTCTATGTGTGGTACTGTAAGGTACTTGGCATATAGATAAAAAGTTACCAAGAAATGGCAACATAGTCAAAGACTAAGGGAAACATAGTTTCCCAGTACTGGCAGCCTGAATGATGTGTCAGTTTCCCCATAACAGATGAGCAAAAGCCCAGAGGAGTGCAGATGAAGGCTGCGCTCCACTGGAAAAAGTCAAGTTAGGTAAGCCAAACAAAAGCAAAATGTTTGGGAGGGTCCATAAATGGAGGGAAAATTGCACCTAAGGGAAATCTTTCCTAACAGGAGGGAGAAAATGGACATACTAGCCCTTCAAGAGACTCACATACAAAAAATTGATAAATAAAGATATCCACAGATATTTCAGTCTAATGCCTCAGGGAAATAGGGTTTGGGGTGAGTTCCATTCCAATATGAGTCTTTACATCATAGATACCAAACGAGATAAAGAAAGAAGGCTTGTAGTTGTCAAATTTCATATGGGTGGAGCAACTTACACAGTGGCATCGGTTTAGTCCTCTAACTCTGGACAAGATGGCTATGTTACTACAATCTTGACCTAAGTGACCTAATTAAAGGGGTTTGCTGAGGGGGACATTATATTCATGGGGGATTTGAATATGGCCTAGGACCTACTGAAGGATAGGAGTTCTAGTCTATACCATAATTAGAAAGCCCCATCTAAAAAGATGAAGGATAAGGATGGAGTCTTTAAACCTAATGGATATTTGCTGAGTTCTGCAGGGGGAGTCTAGAGGGTATTCCTCCCACTTGGATGCTCTCCTAACCTTCTCCTGTATAAACTATATTTGGCACTGCATATCTCTAATAGGTGGGGCAGAGGGAATAGACATCGGAGCCATAGCTCTGTCAGATCCTGTTTCTCTCTCGCTCACTATTCATAATAGCAGGGAAGGGAGAGGGTTATGGAGGTGGAAACTGCCAGAATACTGTTTCAAAGATAGAGTTTTGGTTAGCGAGGTGGGGGAAAGAATTGGGGAATTGCTTTAGCACAATACGTCCACTGACAACCAGAAACATGTATTGTGGGATGCTTTAGCTCATTGAAATACAAAATATACGTGACAAGCAAATAAAACAATTAGAAATGGATATGGAAAATGAACTTAAAGGCTATATGAGCCAAATGGAAAACAGGGCAGACATAGTCCTGAGGAAAGAATTAGAGGCCAGTTGGCAGAATTAGAGGCCAGTGGGATATTCTCCGCACAAAACGAGCAGAAAACGTCCTTCTATATTTGCATCAAATATATTATGTACAGGCCAACAAAGCCGACCATCTATTGGCAAGACAAAGGGGTGGCACAAATGATTTTGAGGTTAAATAATAAACATGGAACAGAGGTAACTGCAACCCCGGACATAATGGAATTGTTCTCAGATTTGCATTGGAAGTTGTACAGCTCTGATTTTCCTTGCGAGGACTCACAGATCCCATATTTGAAATCAATTCCACTCCAGAAGATATCAGCGGGAGAAAGGGAGGGGTGTGAAGCAGGTATAACACAGGAAAAGATAAAGTCAGTAATTAAATCACTGCCCCTACATAAATCTCCAGGCCCCTATGGGTATATGGCCCTTTTTTTATAAGATTTGTAGGATGACGTTAATCCCGAAATGAGCTTCCCTTTGTAATACTTTCACGGTGAGTGGACGGATTATCTTGACAATGGAAGCAGGCAAGGTAGTGTTGTTTGCCAAGCCCAATAAAGATCCCACGCTATGAAGCTCTTATCGTCCAATAGCGCTTATTAATATTGATGCAAAGATCTTTACAAAACTTCTGGTGAATCAACTAGAAATTATTTTTCCCAACTTGATAGATTCTGATTAGTCGGGTTTCATTAAAAAAAACAGGCAAACATTTGATAACATTCGCTGGGTATGCAATTTGATTGAAAAAGTTGTCAAAAAAAGGTACCTACCTTGATGTTTGCATTAGATGCGGAAAAAGCATTTGACCGGGTGTAGTGGTCATTTTTATTTAATACAATGGAGCATAAGGGATTTGGGTTTAACTACATGCAATGGGTTCGGGCTAACTGCACCAACAATTCATTTGCCGATTAAAGGGAGTTTGTCCCTGATCATCAAGTGAGGCAAGGGAACAAAACAGGGGTGTCCTTTGTCCCCACTACTGTATGCACTAAACCTAGAATCACTCCTATCTTGGATAAGAACAGCGCAGGATGTTCATGGAATAGGATTCAGGATTGAAGAAAATAAGGTAATGGCCTTCCCTGATGACATGCTTCTTATGGTATCAGAACCTGAAACTTCACAACAGTCTCTATCCCACATACTTCATGATTTTGGGGCTATAGCCAGGCTCAAGATTAACATGCACAAATTGGAGATTCTAAATCTGTCAGTCCCAGAGGAACAATAAGAACAATTAACAATGGGCATGCCCTTCCACTGGGCCGCGAACCACATAAAATACTTGGGAGTGAATATTACTGACAAGAAAGAGTTACTATATGCTGCAAATGATATCCCTCTGTTAGATATAATGAAACACAATATTTTGACTGGGGAGGATAAATGTTATTGAAAGAGTAATGTTTCAAAGATTTTATACTACTTTCAGGCCCTACCAATACCCCTTCCGCAATTATTTTTTCAAGATCTTCATGAAATTAAACAAAGTTCATATGGAACAACAAGAAACCCAGAGTGGCTTTGAGGCTTCTTAAGGTGCCAATACACAAAGGAGTGCTCTCTCTACCGAATGGGTAATCAAAGAATGCTTTATGGGGAACCATGGTAACATTTGGTATAGGATTGAGAGGGCTGTGGTGGGAAAATCTTTAAAGCAGGCCCTATGGATCAAGAGATCTGATAGACCAGTAAACATGCACCTTAGCACAATCACAAAGGTAGTCGAAGATCAATGTGATACGCTAGTACAGCACATTGGGATAACAACATTCCCATTGCCGTTCTCCCCAATGTTTGGGAACCCACAATTTCAACCTTGATTAGAGTGGGGAGTGCACATTATGTTGGAAGTTGCTGAATGTATTAAGCTGAGGAATATGTTTGAGGGACAAGCCAATAAATCATTTGAAGAATGCAAACAACAAGTTTGAGGGACAAGGCAATAAATCATTTGAAGAATGCAAACAATAGTTTGGATTAAGGGAAAGCAGCTGCAATCAGACAGTTAACCTCATTTGAAATTTTAATCTTCACAAATTCAGGGGAAAAGATATCTAATCTCAGTTCTTTATAAAATATTTTCTGATTTACCTACACAACCAGATTGGACGTTTATGAAAAACGTGGAGAACATGTTAGGGCATCCCATATCAGAAGTGCAATGGGCAAGATTTTGGAGGAATATAGTTAAATTGACAAGAGTGATCCAAATCAGAGAGACGTGGATTAAAGTTGTGGTTCAATGGCACTACTCCCCAGCACAGTTACATGGCATTTATCCTACTGTATCTCGGGAGTGTGGGAGTGGGTGTGGTGAATTAGGAGACTGGGCTCATGTGTGGTGGTCTTGTAAAGGCATAAAGTGTTTTGGTCCAAAGTAAATAAGAGAATTAAGGACATATTCGGGTCCCATATAAAAGAAGTATAACGGAATATGTACTACGGATGTGGAAAGAGGACATTGCTAAAATGGTGAAGCCCAATGCAAAGCATGGGCAATTGTTGATATAGCAGCACTCTTACCAGTGGCTAAAAGATGGAAGCATGCAGAACCACCGTGGAGCAAGATTGGATATTGAAAATGTGGAACTTTGTCACCCTGGAATGAGTCACTTACATGATCCAAGGGGATTATTCCTGATTCAGTGCCGACTAGGGTCTGGTACTCAATTGTCTTCACATTGGCTTTAAGGAAACTGTCCACAAAGACTACAAATACTGGCAAATTGTTAATTGCATTAGCGATGAACAGTGTGTAGTTGTAGGGGATATTATATTCTGTTACGGAACGGTTGGGTGGAAGGGGGGATGTACAGGGTAAGGGGGTTGTTGAAAAATGTATAAACTCAATGCAAATAACTTCAGAAAAATACCACAGGTTATTACCATTACCCCATACACATAATGAGCCACATAATCCCTCCCACCGTACACTGCCTTCATCACAAACATTTCTTCATCTTCTCATCCTGCCATCCTATGGGACATGCCAGCTTCCCCATGCATCCCTACACCCTGTCAAATAATGACTGCATCTCTTCATGAAATAAACGTTCTGTTTCCCCCAGATGTCAAAGCCTTAACACCCCACTTACTTTACACCTCAATGAACAACTCCCAATCTTGTCCATGGCTCCTCTTCTACTGTATCAAGACATCCATCCCTCATTCTATTGAACACTCATCAATGGACACTTCATGGACAAATACCACTACACCATGCACACTCTCCACAGTGACATCTAACAGTTTCCTGCTCATTACAAACCCTTTGTTAAGAGCTGACACTGACCCAATAATTCATAAAGCAATCCAGTCTGGCCACAATACATTCCTGAACAATTAATCATTCAAAAGAGCTGACTGAATGGTCACATCATAAAAAAGAAAACATCACTACTGCTCTCAACCCCTGCCTGTGAATGCCTCCACCTGAAGGGCAACCTTTCTCCATACAGCTATCAGTCCTTCCTGCTATTCTACAACCTCTAACACCTCACAATTCAGCAGGTGCGTCCTCTTTCAGTGATGCTGTTGTTTCAATTATTATCAATCACCCTAAATCTACCGTCCAAGAGACTTTATCACCAGATTTGACATACCTGATGTTAACTTCACCATGCAGAAGCCTGACCTCCAACTTGGATACCTTTTCTAATACCAACTTCTTTTGAATATGAGTCATTCAGCTCGACTCACCTGGTTGCCATGCTCTCATATCGTCTCGGGAGGATGCCTCAGGGGCAACGTGCTCACCTTGGAAGCAAGACAACACTGAGCAACACAGGTTCAATCCCCAGGTCCGCGCTTAGGAACCTCTGGGTATTAAGTGCATTATAAATAACCTATCATATCATATCCAATTATTTGACAAAGGTCATCTTCCATTAAATGACGACCATACCATCACCTACAAGGTCCTGAAAATAGAACCTTCAACAGTGGTGGATGGTGTAGAATGGCAGCTGGGAATCACCAATGGCATATTTGGGACCCTCTGGGTCCTGCAAGACTCTAAATCCAATTTCATCATGGACTGAATACCTTTCACTCACTCCATAATGTAAAAGAATCTGCACTGCAGAATCTTTACATTTTCAAAGAATCTGAACATATTTAGAGTCTTTGAAAATGCCAAGCAGACAGGTGTTCCCTGTTAAACTGCACAGTGCTGTGCATGGGCCAGGGTAGGGTGTTGCAAAGCAGCTCAACCCTGACACATGCATTGCACTGCACAGAGTATCAAATAGACCTGAACACCATTGACAGTAATGTCACAGCCTTCATTGTGTTCCTTAGGTCCCCAGGAGTAGAGCCTCATTCGATGCATTGAAGTCTTCTTCACTCCTCCCTCCCCCTACCTGGCTCAAATCTTAAGAAAGAATATCATGTTAGCCACTGGCAGTATGAAAGTGATGCATTGGAGGTATATTGTGTTGACAGATCTCATGTTCTGTTTTGAGTACAGACTGCACGAAAATTAATTTTTCCAATGGCAAATCTAGCATGTATTGTCCGGCAATGCAGCAATGAAGCAGGACAGCATAACCTCATATGTTGAGCACAGGGAGCATGACAATATGGTTTTATCGGGCAATGCTGGCATATATTGGCCGCTGGCAGCTTGAAATTTTGTTTTATTTTGGCAATGTTGTCTTGAATTGTAGTGCACTGGTAGCATTAAAGTAGGTAACTACTGGCATATTGTTTTGTTTTCAACATTCAAATTGTTCACTTCAAATGCATAACTTCTTGATTCACGAAAGGTACAGACAGTAAAGAATTACTACCTTTGGAAGTTTTGATCACAAACCACCCACTGAAAACATTCTTAATAGACAATTTATGATGTTTTAGTGAACATATTCCTTAAAGTCAATTTATGATGTTTTAGCATCCAGTTTCTGGTGATCTTGCTCTGCATAATCAATGATATATGATATGTGTCAGATACTACACCAATGCATATCCATTCACTTTGGTTAAAAAGGAACTTGCTATACATAATGAACAATAATTAATCCTCGCATATAGATTTGCTTCCACCTTGACCTACACCAAAGTTGACATTCATCTGAAACTTTTTCCGGAAAGAGCCAAAAATGACAAGAGTTCTTAATCAAAACTGGCCAATTCTTAAACAAGGTGTGCGCATGACTAGTCTTTTTTAGGATCTTCCTATCTGTAAAAGCAGGTCAAGTAACAATCTACTGAACTTAATCATAAGAGCACAACCCTCAGTTATTCAACATCAATGGATTCTTGGCAACAATGGGCCTCATTCCGCGTGGGGCGGTAAGGGATAACGGGCACCGGTAAGGAGACCGGTGCCGGTAATCCCTTACCGCCCTACTACGAGTTCCCTTAGCGGGTCCCTCCTTTAACGCCTGGTCTGACCAGGCGTTATGGACAGGACCCGTAAAGGGAAATCAGAGCCAATAACGGTACCGCAAATTGCGGTACCGTTATTAGCTACTTCCCCCTTCCCATTGGCCCTATGGGGGCTCACATGGTAATGGGGAATGGATTTTTCAATGGGGACGTACCGGTCCCATAAAGGTCGGACTAGACTGGTAAGTCCCCATTGAACGAGACTGGTGCCGGTACCGTTATTGGAGGCAGTCATGGCGCAAATAGCGCCATGACTACCAGCAATCTCGGAATGAGGCCCAATGTCTCTCCTGTCCTTGTTTAAGTTGTCAGAATTGTAACTCTTTCATCCAAGGTAACTATGTGTGTCATCCTTACACTGGAGACCCAATTCAGGTAAAGCTGTATGCCACTTGTGACTCTATTAATGCAAATGTTCCAATTTGATGTTCCACCGGACTGTACTACATTGGGCAAATGACTCGAAAAGAAAATATCAGTTGGAATGAACTCATCAAAGTTTCCTTTGTCACGATATTTTCTGCTGAAAGTTCATGCAGTTTCTCAGATGAGGTTTTACATTTTGCAAATTGTATATCAGCTCATTCGAGGTGAGAACATGTAACCGTTACTTCTAACGCTTTGGATTAATGGTTTAGGTCCCATCGACTCCACGATGAACTGAAATGTATATGAATTGTCTAAAGTATTCTTTATTATATCAATCTGCACATTAGTATTCTTTGTGTTATTTGCAGCATTGTTACTCAGTTTCATTTTACCCGCTGTTCCATTGCCTCAGCTATTTTTTCCATTTTTCCTTTCCTATTCCCACTTTCTGAGGCCTGTTTCTTTTCCATTTCTTACACTTCCCTTCTCCCTCCTGCACTCCCTTCATTTCCCCTAACTCTCCTCCCCCCTTTTCTCCTCTCCTTTCACCTCTTCCTCCCTTCCTTCCCTCTCTCTGCCCTGGCCTCCCATCTTCACTTTCATTTAATATCATATTTATTTTTTCCTCAATGTAGTGTTCATTTTTTTATTTAATCTCTCTTTCATGTTCTTCTTTGTTGCTTCCACTAGTTTTATTTGGTTTTGAGATTACTTCCTATTCATCTTTTTTAATTAAATCATCATTGATTTTTCTTACTCAATTTACTTTGTACGTGTGGTTATGTTTTGTTGTGTATGCAGGGCTCCTGTTCATCCCCGAGTTTGTCAGTCAATCAAACAAACTTTATTCGGAAATTACACATTCCCATGAAATGCATAAAATAAAACATCACTGAAAAGAATTCAATATAACATGTATACAATTGATAACCTACTTCGGATATGGTGTGAGGGAACATAGGTCTCTGCGCACAACCACCACAAGTCTCAAAATGCAGGTAGCTGATGGCTGAAAGGTCAGGCCTGGATAGAGGTGTTCGCCATTTTATGGAACCACTTTGCAATACTTAGAGCTTTGTCAGAATTAAGACCAATCTCGGTAGGCCTATCAGAGCTACTTCAGCAGTCCCTGCTTCCAGGCCCATATCACTCTGTACATATGCTATTTGCAGTCCTACATTGGTAATGGAACAATTAGTCGTCATTATAGTGTAAGAAAGAAAAATGGCATGAGCTAAAAAAGTATATATAACTCGGGTGCTCAGTTTCTGCATATTTTTCTAAAATTAATGTAAAGGAAGGCGTGTTGTTAGATATCAAAAGCAGGCAATCGTTTTTTGGAACATTACTTACTTTACTGGCCATCAAAATGTAGTTACACCGAGGTTAATGTGCATACGGGCTCCTATCATGCTACTAAACAATCCATGTTATATCGCTTTCCCAAATTGCTAGTTGGGAAATGTTATCATAATTACAACTAATGATTTCTGGCTAAACTATTCCTTTGGCAGAGGTTGATGATCTAGTGCCTAGGATCTGCCCTTCTTTGTTTCCCAAGGAGAATGAGGGTTTGAAGCTAGAAGATGGCAATTTGTGGTAAGCCTTTTGCAGGTGTACAGGCCCAGAATGTGTTTGCAATATAAACAGGCTCCAGGTTTATATTGGCTGTGCGTGTCATTAATTAAACAATATGACCCGAGCGGCGGGGGCATTACGGACTCAGGTAATACATAGCGGCTGTGCATGTCCTTATATGATGTCTTCTGAAGTACGGCCTCAACCATTTATGTCTTAGGTCCAACAGGTGTGTACTAATTACCATTATGTGTGGCCCACCTTCATCACTCTCTGACCCACAAACACATTTTCTGTTAGTATCTAACCAGGGCATACCGGTCTTCAGGGTAAATACGTTTAACCAAACCATCAACAGAATTTCCTTAGCCTCTGGTGCTTTATTTCGTCTATAATGACTTTCTGGCCCGCACCTGAGTACAATCTGTACCATTTCAATGATGGAAGGTTATCAGTGTGGCTCTGAGTCCTGCTTGCTTCAATGTCCCTTGCTCTAACTTTGAGCAACACCTTGCGCATCCCTTTTTGGCAGATGTGAGATTCCTGCCATATCTCCGATCCTCCACCTTTTCAGTAGGGCTAACTCCTTCCCAAACCTCAAATATCGGTTGAGGCCAGGGGGGCTCGACAGCTCTTTAAGCAGGTCCACTAGATTGTAACTCCTAGTGGAGTTTCAAGATGAAGTCCAGGATCCTCCTCTGAGCCTGAATCTCTATGCTGGAAACCCCTATGGTTTCCCTCAAAGCATCACCAGGAGTAGAGGGCAGCAATCTAGTCACCCTTTGTCAAAGAATATTCTATGGCACCTCCAGGCAGCTCCTGGCTACTTGCCCCCAAATTTCAATGCCATACAGTACTGTGGCCTGGGCTTTATTCTCAAGCACTTTCCAGCCTCATACTGTTGACAGAACCGTGCAGGCCCACCAAATCCCTGTGCTGCGCACTTAAATGCATTCTTGAACAAACCAAGCCCAGATAGTTAATTTGTTGAACTTGCTCTAATTTTTTGTTATCAGAGGCCCAAATATATCTTGGCCCCTTTTGCCGAACACCATGATCTTTTACTTTTCTGGGTTCCATTTTAGCCGGTGGTTGAACAGATATTTCTCAGTGAACCCCAAGCTTTTTTGTATTCCCACTGGAGTCAGGTCCATTAGGACCATATCATCCACATAGAGGAGAACACTTTTATTTGTTAGGCTAAAAGGCTCCGGAGTAAACCTGGGATTCATCTTGTGTGGCAGGAAGGTGGAATTGAAAGCATGAATAGTAAAGGGGCCAGCATGCAGCCCAGTCTGACACCTCAATTGGAAAGTCCTTAGTATATTCCCCTTTGTTACTGCAATGGACCGCCCATACTGTATCCTTGTATAATAACTGGATTAATAATGGAAGATCCAGCTGGTCCCCTAACCTGGCCAACTTGTCCTACAGGGTCCTATGGTCAACAGAATCGAGAGCCTGCCAAAGGAGGCCACGTACACCTGACCAGATCTCACCCTCGTATATTTATCTTCAATGCCATTAAGCAGAAAATTGTTCAAAAGCCTTTCCTGAAGCGTGCCTGGGCATCTGGGACTATATTATTTGCTACTGCCCAGTCCTCCAATCTTATGGCCAAGCAATAGCCAACATTTGTGCTTGAGGCGTGTAGAAAGTCAATTAGCCAATAGCAGTGAGGATCCCTTAATGACCCTTTCTTAAAAATAGGAACAATTAAACGTGTAGCCCATGATGATAAGCCCCTGCCAGACTTTTCTATTGCATTAAAAGGTTGACCTAGCACAAGGGGGCCACCTGCCTGGAAACCATCTAATGAGGTTTGGGTTTATCCCATCGGGCCCTGGTGCTTTCCTGCTCTTCATGTGCCAAGTGCATTTTAAAATCTCTTCTTGCCATATCCCTCCTGAGAAACTATTTGGTCTCCTGATGTCCCTGCTGAGGTTTGCCTTGGTTGAACATAGGACCCCACTAAAGTGCTTTAACGACACATCAGGGTGGATGCAATTCAGATTTTCCTCTCCAGTCTCCTCGTGACCCCTGGCCGCCAGCTGACAGAGCTTTTTAGCATGTTTTTCTTTAGTTGCCATATCCAACAAATCCCATTGTGACTTCAGAAACTACTGTTTCTTAATTTTTAGCATGCTTTTATACTTTTGCTTCATTGCAAAAAGTATCCCTGAGTTTCATGCCCCTTTTGCGACCTCCGTTGCTAAATGCTACTTTGAACGTCTGCACTCAAAGTCGTACCATGGGGAATTCATTTTACCCTTTTCTTTTAGGGTGCCTGCATTCTTTTCTTCAAACAGCGCTTTATTTAGAACAGCTGACCACAGCCGAGCGCCGAGGGCACCTATTTCCTCCCGGGTAGTACTGTTGTGATGCGTCTGTAGTGTTAGGGTCCTCCCATGTTCTTTATTACATCTTAGACAAGAGAGAGGAAGGGGTCACGTGAATCCAACCGCTGAAGGATCAAGCTGGAGCTCAATGAGGGGATAGGCCAGGCCAAGGATCATATAAAATCAGTCAATCTTTATTATATATATATATCTAATAACATTAAACATAATGCTGAAATCATGATAAAACAGCGTAAAATCAGACAATTAATCTTGGATCTCTCCAGTTAAAGTGCATATAGATCTTGTAAAAATATTATAGGATAAAGTGAACATGAAGTGCATAGTACAATTATAAATCACGAACATATTGCATCAAACCAAATTCCAATCTCAAAGGAATAGAAATTATTATAAATTCTAACAGACTTATACAGCCAAGAAAAAAGAAAAAGGAAAACCAAAAAAACTAATATAAGACAATAGAAAAAGGATTAAGAAAAAGGTAGGAGACACAACATCACAGGAATAAGGACATTCAATATTTCCTGTGAAATAAAATTGTTGTCCCCAATTGCAAATTAAATTTACAATGATATAACAAGCTAAAAGTGCATCAATGAAAACCAAATGAAATGCACTACTTGCCAATCCGACCTAAATAGTCAACACCCAGTACCTAGTGCAGTTCCCAACAATCTCATGGGCTGCGTTGGCATCTAAGAACAGGTAGTTTCGACGAACTATAAACGTTGTCTAAGGCGTCTATCTCTTTACCTAAAAAGAGAGAGAAGACTTGACAGTTGTCTTCCTCAGGACAGGACAGAATTGGTAATCAGTTCTAAAGAACGCATACAATTTCTTCGCATACAATTTTTTCCACACACAGTTTTTGACAGACAATGATGGATGTCTTGATGTTATTCCATATGTTCTTTCTTCGTGCGGTTCTTCCTCCCTTTGTATGGTTGGTCAATATGTTCCATCTTAGTTCAATTCACAACTGAATTTATATCAACCAGGAAAAAAAAAACAAAAAAGAAAGAAGGAAAGAAAAAAGTGTAAACCCATATGGTGTATTGCAACTTTATTGCATCTTGACATTCTAGGGAACAATCTCCCTCTCCTTTAGTTAGGGGGAGCTCGGGGGAATTGGGGTGACATTTACCAAACCAAGGCTAGGGGATTATGATCGCTCTCTGCACGGTTTATAGTCTCCAAGTGCTGGACCCGGTGGTAAGAGAACGAATCAAGTAAGCAATAGTCTGTGATAGATGCCCGCGGTCCTGCTACGAATGTAGGAATCTCCTGTTTAATTCCACCAAACAGTGGTTACCCATACGGTTATCCATCGTAAGACCCTTTAGATCGTGTTAGCTGATCATTTTTCTACTTCCTGGTATCCCATTTAATTCTTCCAACAGCATTAATTAATCTGGCCGGTATCATGATCGATTCCTAGTTTTGCATTAAAATTACTCATCACTATAAAAGCATCTACATTTGAATATCGATAGCAATAGGCAGCGTGCAATCGTTGTCCAACTGAGTCAGGGTAGTGCATTTAGGTGGAATGTACTTACTAACAACCAACATGTTTGCCCCATAAGGGTCCTCGAAGGTTCCCACTGATATCAGGAGAACTTCCTTGTCAGGCATCGGGTGTTAGAAAAACTGCAGTTCAGTTGATTTGTGACACAGGGTATCTAGGCCTTTTCTCCAATGACCCTTTATAGATTGTATATGCACTTACAGAGAAGACTTCAAAGTCTTGAAAACTTTCTTTCAGGTCTTCATCATCCTCCAGCTAGGTTTCTTGCAGACGGATTATGTCATGGGAATATAACAAGTTGGCAATCTACAGCGTGCCTCAATCTACAGCGTGCATCTTGTTCTTGACACCTGCTGTATTCCAGTTTAACAATGTTATCATGGAGGTGTCTCTGCCTTGAGCTGGATTGCCCCCACAGGGGGTTGTGTTGGCTAGTCCCTAGAGGCAGACACCTTCATCCGGCTTTGAACATCTCTCTCCATGACTTGTTTTGAAAGGTACATGCTGGTCTGCGCCTTAACGGCTTGCAGTGCTTGCTCCAGTTCTCACCAGACATGCCCATTAATACTGCCGGCTATCGGGCCAAAGTCTCCCTTGGACTTTGACAGGACTATCTCCTAACGGGCAGATTGTGCCATTTAATGGCTCCAACTGGGCATTTTGTTTATGGCAAATCTTGAATTTGGAATCCCGGGAGACAATAAGGCCTCTGCTGGCAAGGGCCTTCTTGCAGTTGATCACTTACATTCTTAGCAACCCTAATCAAATATTGCATCCTCTATAGAACATACAATCTTAGAGGATTCTTGATGTTGTGCGAAGATCTTGCAGGATAGGTCTTACAACCCCAACATCTCTGCGAGCGTACCTGCTAACACACGTTTATATGAATTTCTATTGTCGTGTGTCCACCCTTTAAATGTGCAGATCATGTTTAAACTCCTCCAACCTTCAAGGGTATCCTTATCTGAGAGAGTTGGTTGATTGGTCTGCTCAACACTTAATTGTAAAGCTCTTCAGTCGTCATTTAATCCACTGATTTTTGCCTGTTGCATCCTTGAGAGCTGTCAGAAGCGATTCTATATCATATTCTACTGCTGTGGGCGATGGTTCTATCCTCATAGAGTACGTGAAATAAATGATGCTACAGTGTTTCATAGCTGGGTATAGGGAGGACAAGTGGTCCTGGAAAGTACAACATAGGATTTAACATAGGATGTACAAAAGGTTGTGATGATCTATGAATTGCATTCTGGAGAAATAGGGCGTTAACTCTGAAGCCACAGCAATCATAGTACAATATTCCTATTGCTTCATTTTAAAGTTCCTAATAAAAGGCTTGTTCCCAACTTGCCGCACTACACTGTTAGTCAGGTACTCCATAGTTTGTTTAGAAGATCTCAGAACCAGCCCGACTGAATATTACTAAGCTGCACCACTACCTCTAGCCACACTATTCTTGAGATTGATAAAAGGTTATATGAAACCCCCATGGTATCCTTTGCACATTGTTCATTGACATGCTACAGGTGCTAAAATAACTACTGCACTGCTATTCACCAGAGAAGACACTTCATGGCTAAATTAAAAATCACATTCTTGACAATCTTATAATTGCTCGTCTCTTTGTTCGATCCTTGCCAATATTTGTCATTCCAGCTACATCTGCCATATAAACTGTTCACATTGATTTGCTTGTCAATGATGGCGGACCTATGTGATTCCATCAAAAAGATTTGGTCAAAGAAGAATTCATCATTTTCTTTTTAATGACATTCTATTGCAAATGTATTCAGGGGGAACCCCCTGCAGCCCTCCCCCACCTTTATTATTACACTCACCGACTCCCTGCATACATTTGCGCAGAAATTCGATCCAAATAATTAGATGTAATCTTCCTCGAGCAAATCGTCTGTGCAGTAAACTTCCTATACCACGATGGTAGGGGCACCAGACATCTCGGTTTTTCTGGGATTGTCTGGGTATTTGAACCTCTGCCTGGTGCCCCAAGACTTTTTTAAGTTTAAAAACCCTGTCCCGGGATTTGGGGATAGGGTGCATACCATCCTGGTTTTTTCCCAGATATCATGATTTTTCCATCGGTTTGGCCAAAAACCGGGATGCTATCAACCCAATCCCCAAATCCTGTATAGGGTTTTTAAACTTAAAACAGTCTCGG
Organism: Ambystoma mexicanum; assembly: GCF_040938575.1. Taxonomy (NCBI): domain Eukaryota; kingdom Metazoa; phylum Chordata; class Amphibia; order Caudata; family Ambystomatidae; genus Ambystoma; species Ambystoma mexicanum. The sequence goes on along the minus strand of NC_090930.1, from coordinate 547,573,760 downwards.
ACTCCGGGAGCTCTCCTCACTCGATTTTCACCCCCTTCCACATACCTTCCACCTTCCTCCGGTCCCAATACGCGTTCTGTTCCTGTAACATGATACAGGACAGGCCACCCACATAAAAAGTAGGAATACAGTTTCACCGCTGAAGTTGTAGTCCTACTTCTATGTCAGTGGCCTGTCCCGGTTTTTTATTTTCAAAAACTGTTCACCCTACACGATGGCCACCTCCAATATTATGCATGTTCGCGCCCATTCCATAGAGAGATGAATCACATTACATTATACTGTGTACATTTAAATTTAATATACAGGTACAATACAAAAGCTCAACTCAATAAATAATGTACAAATAACAATGTGTACAAATTGAATGGTGTACATACAATTGCTGTCTTTCAGGAACTGCTGTGGTGACGATGACGAAGGCAACACTGTGGACAGACAGTCGGTATTGGACGCAGGCAGAGCGGCAGATGGACTGCAACTGGGAGCTGCATAAAACACGTCAGTGATCACTATAGAGGCTAAGAAATAAAAAAAAAATGCATATAATTAGAAATGTTCCCTAACTGTCTGACACGGGGGTGCTTGTCTTCAGTAGGCGTCGTTTTCACTGTATGCAGCAAAATGTGTTGGTAAGAACAGGAAGAAAAGACAGGATGATCGTGGAAGATTTTTGTAAGTTCCAGTAAAGTCACGCTTGAAGAATGTGTGGGTTTGTAGCGCACATATGTTAGCATCACATTGGTCCTCATTACGAGTGTGCCGGTCCGGACAGGTCTGACGTGGCGGGCAGAACGGCACCCGCTCGCAGTCTTTGGCGGAAGCAATGGCACTTTTGGACACGGTGCCGGTGCTTCCGTCCTCCCCATTCCCATTGAGTCCAATGGGACTCGAATGGGATTGGGGAATTACTTTTTCCAGTGCCTGGCTTTGGGAAATTAGCGGGACCACCGGGATTGTAATGCCCCGGTAATTCCCCAAAGCCAGGAGCCAGAAAAAAACTGGACTCCAGCGGCAGCTGTGCTGTTTTTACCAGCATGGCTACCGCCGGGGTTGTAATGAGGCCCATTGCCTCTGTGGGGGCAGCATGGTCAGCTTGCAGCAACCGAAGGGCAAGTAATGCACAGCAAGAGAGAGAGTGAAGGGTCCCGGGGTGATGGGCAAACTGAATATAATCCCAGTAGACACCACCTTCTTCCAGGAGTACAACTCCCTCATCTCCCCTGAAAACACCCCCACTGCTCAACTACTGCGCCCACCTGCAGCTCTTAGGCAGGTCTTTATGAGGTGTGTGGGGGTAGGGGATGAAAGGAGGCAGAGCAGCCAGACAGAGCAGAAGAAAAAGGGAAACGAACTAATTGACCCAGGAGGGATGCGCCCTTGAAGTAACAGACCGTTCGTTTACTATATTTTTAAATTGCCCCCACCACCACACGTGGTCATTTATTGAATGCAAGCGACTAGAGTTAATAGCAAAATGACAACAAGAGCCTTGTGTGGGTTTGAGTATTTGCACAAAATTCTTTTATTACTTGGCTTTCTGTCAAGCTCTCTCTTTTACAGGACACTAATATCAATTTCAAGTGAACCCTCAGCAGACAATGTGTTGCAGTTGATGATAGATAGCATGCACATAATACCAAGAGAATTTGACATTCGTGCTGAACTAGGCTCAAACAATTAATGCACAGGGCTATTTTGGAATACGATCAACACAGGTAAGGGAAAACTGACTTGTTGGACAGGGTTGGAGAAGGACCATAAATACATTTCCTATTACTGATTTGGTGAAAAAGGTGAACAATCTATAACTAAGTGATGTTTAAGTGTATTTGAAAAACTGCATTAAAAAAAATCTATAATAAAAATTCTAAAGCTGACTTGAGGCAAGCCACACTCTGACCTGTTGCCTTTTGCTTAGGGTTGAATGATTTATTTTTCATTTGCACCCTCTTTATGCTGAGGCCTGGGCGAAATACACGATTTTTGTACCTTGGACTGACTGAAGGTACTGTAGAAAAATCCTCATTTCCACTCTTACAGCTAAAATGGGCCATTTCTTGCGAAAAATGTCACCTTCTAGTGTTTTCTGTCACGCGCTTAAACATTTCAGCCATTTACGGAGGCATAAAATGCTTTAGCCCCAAAATGTGCACACGGCCACAGTCGAAACATTTTCACACCAATATCTTTGCAGCGCACGAGGAGGTGGAATTGGTTTCAATTCCATTCCTTTTGTGGAGTCGAGTTCTTTCATCTCATGGTATGTCTCCCCCCGTTATCTTTATCATGGTCGTACTTCCCTTTTTTCTCTCCAGATGATGTCTCTGGAGCAGTTAGCAAACTGAAGTTAGCTTCTCCGTCTGATCCAATTCCCCTTGCCGTTCTGAAGGATATCCTGTCGGACATTACTCCCTGGTTTACGACAGCGCTCACTCTCTCCTGTCAGCAGGGCTTTATTCCTAAAGAACTTAAACAGGCCACTTTCATCCCACTTTTGAAAAACCCTTCACTTGATGCCGCCACTCTGGCTTACTATCGCCCTATCTCACTTCTTCTGTTTCTTATGAAACTACTAGAATCACTCATCTCTACCCTTCTATCCTCATTTCTTGAGTCTTCTAATTTTTTTATCCTTTTCAGTCTGGTTTCTGACCAGGTCGGGGGACCAAGAGTGTCCTGGTGTCTGTGGTTGATGACCTCACCATACTGGTTGACCGTGGTGGAGTGGGAGCTCTGATATTGTTAGATCTCTCTGCAGCTTTTGACACCGTAGACCACACCACCCTGTTGTTCCGCATGAAGTCTGCCAGCCTCTCTGGACCTGTCCTGAACTGGTTCTCTTCCTTTCTTACAGATAGGTCTTAATCCTTTTCACGCCCGCTGTTTAATACCTCTTGGGCACTTTTCTGTGGTGTTCCTCAAGGATACGCCTTGTCCCTGATGTTGTTCAACATCTATGTCCAGCCATTGATGGGACTCATCCACTCCCATGGCTTCTGGCACTATTCCTATGCCGACGACACCCAGATTTTGGTCTGCTTAGATCTCACCCACTCCCAGGTGTCGGGACGGCTGTGTGACTGCCTAGTGGCTGTGGGGGAGCGGATGGGAGGAAACTGGCTGAAGCTTAACGGGGAAAAGACAGAGGTCCTGGTGGTAGGGTCCCTGACTGACATTGCTCTTTGATCGTCATCTCTATAGCCCACTGCTCTGGGTGCTGTTCCTGATACTGTGTCTCTGGTGAAAAATCTTGGAGTCTATGGCCCTCATTACAACCCAGGCGTTAAGGGGTTAACGGCGCCGTAAAAAGTGTCGGCGCCGTTAAACCCGTAACGCCTGATTACCAGGTCCCTTTGCGGGGGGAACTTTACCGCCTGCTTTTAGCAGGCGTCAAAAAGCCAACCCGCAAAGGGACCTAGGAGCTAATTACGGCACCGTAATTTATGGTGCCGTAATTAGCACCTTCCCCATTCCCATTGAGCCCTATGGGGCAAAAATGGGAATGGGGAAGGGCCATGGCGGCATGGGGAATTACCGCCCCGCCAACCTTGGAATGGGGCGGTATTTCCCCATTCCACCATGGCGGACTCGTTACAACACCGGCACCAACCATGGTGCTAATAGCGCCATGGTTTAGCGCCGGGGTTGTAATGAGGGCCTATCTATCTGCTTCACTGTCTATGCCTGCTCAAGTCAGTGCTGTTTTCAAAACTGCCCATTTCCTTCTACGGGTCCTTCGAGGGATTTTGCCTTTCCTCCCTGCCCATCTGCGTCCCTTGGTGGTAGTTTCTTCTGTACTTAGTCATATCGACTTTTGTAATGCCCTGTTTTGGCACAACCTGTGGGGCTGGTTCGCAGGTTGCAGCTCCTTCAGAACCTTGTGGCTAGGGTGGCCACATCCACTCCCTACTGTGCTCATATTACCCGAGTACTCCACTCCCTGCACTACTGGCTCCCTGTCACTAAGAGGATTGACTTTAAAGCCCTCTGTCTGATACACAGAGCATTTTATGGTCAGTGAGCTGATTACCTTTGTGAAAAATGTTTACCCTATGTTCCGGGCCACACTCTTCACTCTAGAAAGGCTGTCCTAGTGAGTGTTCCAAAGTTCCACTTCTCTAGGATTTGTGGCCAGGCTTTTTTTGTTGCAGCTGCCAGATGGTGGAATGAATTGCCTTTTGCCCTTAGACGTGTTGAGAATCACTTCCATTTCCGTAGTCTACTGAAAACTCTTCTCTTTTAGACTGCTGCTACTCATTAGTATTTCTTTGTGCTATCCATCTGAGCCGATGGTAGCATTTGCAGCAGAGTCACAGTGGCTTATCAGGACAGCGAATGCAGATCCCTGGGGAAAGCTGGCAGCTGCCCTTATCTCAGTAAGAAATATCTGCTGCTCGGACTACATCTCCCACAACTCCCTGCACATGCAGTACTAGACAGTTTCAGGAGCTGCACCTCAAGCTCCAAAAAATGATAAAGTGAAGGTTCAGTGTGTGAGCTCAGAACGAGCACAGAGGCTTATTCCAGGAAAGGGTGGGGGGGGCTGTTATCAAGAAGTACAACCGAGAGTGAGGCATGAGGAGGAGCTTTGAAGAGGAGTGATGAACAACAATCGTCATTGCTCTCACAGAACCGCAATCATAACAGCCGTTATGGTGGTAGTCACAGTTCCATCTCTGTATTACATTACCCAGACACCCCAGTTTAACACTTGTCATAGACAATATAAGTGGCAATTTGTAAAACAGGTGGTATGTCAGATTCACTGTCAAAATGGATCTAATGTTTTTATCACTAGAACCCTCTCTGGATTGTTATGATGGAGGGCAAAAAGCGCATGGCATAACCTTTGGTGTGCCACATGATAGAAAACCCCAATACTTCTTATATCTAGAATGGAGATCAGGACTGGAAGGATTCTGAATTGTCAACTTTGTTTCCAAGAATCCTGGGCTTGTTAGAAAATAGTAAAAGAGGGCTATAAAACTACTACGTGTAGTGTTCATTTTTCTTTTTCTTTCTTTTTCTTTTTTTTATTAAACATTTTGTTTCTTACAAATCTTTTTGTCATATCTGTTTCTTCGTAAATGTACGGGTATTCCAGTTCAGGTATCAATCATGTAGTCCATATAGGGTAAGGAAACTCCAGTTTGCTGGCCTTTGTGCAGTTGATCTCATATTGCTTAAGCTCTCTAGTCAGGTCACGACCTTGGTGTCATAGAAGATCTGCTTCAAAAATTTTATGAGAGCAAATATCTCAGGAAAGGACTCTCTGCACTGCAAAATCCACACAAGGTCTTTGTCCATGTCTATTTGTCTTTCTGCCAATAGGGAGCCAAAGAGTAAAGTCCTCTTCTCTGTTAAGCCCGTGCAAAAAAGTGTTGGGTGCTTGAGCATCTCTGTTGTCCTCTCTAGATGGCAAAGTCTACATTCTTCAGGAGTTCGGTGGCGGTTGTAGAGCAACAGAATCGGATGAATGGGGAGTCAATTCATTCTGAACCACATGCATTGCATTCTATACTAAGTGTTTGTAATTAGCTCCCTGGTCCCTTTGCGGGTTAGTTTTTAACGCCTGCAAAATGCAGGCATTAAATTCTCCAATCCGCAAAGGGACCTCGTAGTGAGGCGGTAAGGGTTTACCGGTACCGGTAAAATACCGGTGCCGGTAAACCCTTACCGCCTACCGTGTAATGAGGCCCAATGGATTTTATTGTAATAATTTGTAAAAATGTGTGTCAGTCAATTGTACCGCAAGTGTATAATATGATTTGTTAATGATGACCAAATAACCACATTAGACTACCTCCTTTATTAATTGTTGGGCTGTCTGGTTTCCAGTTAAATAGTCATCCCATTTTAGGTTGTGAGATGAGGTATTGTTACTCATTTTCATTTTCTTATTGCCAGTTTTTAACATCCTTATATTTTTCGAGCTGGCTTGCAGAAAAAATTAACAAAGGTGGGCAAATGTGTTTATTGTCCTTAGTCACATTTTGTATTATACTAAATGAAGCAGCTAGTGATTTAAAAATTGTTTAATTAAAATCTATATTTTCTGGATCTTTAACAGTTAGTTCATCTATTTGGCAAGTAGTTATTTCTTTCATTTTTATTTTTCTGCAGAATTACTACATATCAATCTCCAGTTCTGTGCGGTTTAGTCCGTTGGTGCAAATGAAATACTACTGTTTAGACCTCTGATGAAATAGGCATTTTGCCAAACAATTGTAAAGAGTTTTCTTATGCAATTGGGTAGATTTGTTTTTTATAATAATTTTGATCTGGTTAAGGAGGTGTGGCCAGGCGAAGATTTTGGCAGCCACCTAACTCTAACTAAGAGAAGTGGCTCGGAAGTGGCTGTTCGGCTGGAATCTATGCTCTACTCACCTTGTGCTGAAGAGGACTTTGCTTGGAAGGAAGCCACGCCCCCTCCCCTCCGTGTCATCATAAGCAGCCAGCTGCACGCTCCTGTGTGTGTGCTCCGAGAAGTGGCTCGGAAGTGGCTGTTGGGCTGGAATCTACACTCTACTCACCCTGTGCTGCAGAGGACTTTGCTTGGAAGTAAACCACGCTCCCTCCCCTACGTGTCATCATAAGCAGCCAGCTGCGTGCTCCTGCGCGCCTGCTCTGAGAAGTGGCTCGGAAGTGGCTATTCGGCTGGAATCTACGCTCTATTCGGCTGGAATCTACGCTCTACTCACCCTGTGCTGTAGAGGACTTTGCTTGGTACACTCTCATCTCTACTCAAGCACCCAAGAACTTTATAATTAGATTGACCTGGACTCTCTAATATATTTATAGTTGACCACATTGATTTATAGTCCTCATTTTTTATCCTATCTCATTTTTAGGAAGTAAGCCATGCCCCCTCCCATATGTGTCATCATAAGCAGCCAGCTGTGCGCTCCTGCGTGCGCGCTCCGAGAAGTGGCTCGGAAGTGGCTGTTCGGCTGTTCGCTGCTGGCAGCGGAGCATGTAAGCAAGCCGGCAGCCACTGCCGAGCCATTGGGCCTCATTACACGGATGTCGGTGGACCAAGGTGCTATTAGCACCTTGGTCCATGCCGGTAAAATACTGGCACCGCCTTGGTGGAAAGGGGAATTACCGCCCAATTCCAAGGTTGGTGGGGCGGTAATTCCCCCTTCCCCCATTGCCCTTCCCCATTCCCATTTTTGCCACATAGGGCATGATGGGAATGGGGAAGGTACTAATTACGGCACCGCAAATTGCGGTACCGTAATTAGCTCCCTGGTCCCTTTGCGGGTTGGTTTTTAACGCCTGTAAAAAGCAGGCGTTAAATTCCCCAACCCGCAAAGGGACCTCGTAGTAAGGCGGTAAGGGTTTACCGGTACCGGTAAAATACTGGTACCGGTAAAGCCTTAACGCCTACCATGTAATGAGGCCCATTGTGTTTGTCAGGGTTGCCGCGTTGCATGTGATACAAAGGTGCCGGTTATAAAGTGTTACCTCCTCGCACAAAATATAAGTCACTTGCAAAATCTTTAGCAGCATTGTGTGTATTGATGTGCAACAATTAACATTGAATTGTCTATGTATTTGAATGAGGAGGCTTCTAACGGGTCTAATAGATCCCAAACAAACAATCTCCAAATGTTACGAGTTTCAATAATCCTAATAGGAGGGAATTCATGGATGACTATGAAAAAGAAATAGCTATACAGAAAACCCTGAGAAACAGGCGTATTTGCATTCCTAAAATAATTTCTAGACCAAAGAAAGCTGTAATCCAGGGAAATGCGATCACTGAATATTTTAGTAAGATGCCAACTGTGACTCGCACAAACTTTACAGTAAATGGTGAAATCCCAACAAAAGTATCAGAAGATTTGGCCTCTGAGCTGGCAAGTGAGTTGGGCTGTGTGAGTAGTAAATTACTGTCTGAAGGGCTATGTGGTAATCCAAAACAAAAAACATGTGAAAGTGTGGGTGTAAATACCATCGCGAGGGAAAATGTTGATTACATCTCTACGGCTTGCTCTACGGCTAACAAACCTAACCCTATGGCTATTGTATTTGTCCCTAATGCAGACAACAATACAGCAGAAATATGCAGTGAGCAAAGTGTAGAACAGAATGGATATGTGAATCTAATGTCTGGACTGATGTTATGATACATAAGGAGCCCTGTAATAATGCAAAATGTGCAATCGATTTGCCTGACTCCGCGTTACAGGAGTTTGACATCGAGAATGTGGGTAATGACCCCTCAATGCCGCTATCCACCCCAACGCAACCCTATAAATTAGAATCAATTGATTCTGAGGAACTGTCTGGCAGAAATTATGGGGTAATGGTCCCTGATACAATTAAATACGATCCAACAATTCCACCAATATTTAGCTTCAAGTCTAAAGTTTGGCCTGAAAAAAGTGATATCATTGTGTGAATGATGTGGACGTTAGTATGAACTCTGATGATATGTTCTACGCATTAGAAAATCTGTTTTCCATGTTGCTCATTTGGAGACTAAGATTGATGTCCAATCGTTATTGATTCATACAAATACGAGTGAGCATCGTTGTGATGTATGTGAAAAAAAGAAAAGTTCTGAGCGAACAAATGAAATGGATAGAACTGCTGCAAAAGGAAGGGCCTCACATGACGGTGTGAAAGTTATAAGAAGCGGAAAAGTGGAAAAAGAGAGGCCCATGTGTATATCATCCGTTCATGTATAAAAACAGAACAGTGAAGAAGAAGAAAAAAAACACCCAGGACAGAAGAGGAAAAAATAACATCTGTTAATGAAACCATTACTGTGAAAAAGCCAGCCACTGATGTGAGAAATCCATTAACCACGAGTGGACCGGCAGAAAAGGTGCAAATGACACTACCAGAGGTATGGGAGACAAGAAACTGTAATGCAGAAAATATCCATAGTAGTGTCCAAGAAAAATCTGATCAAAATAAGATGGCGGAAATGCAAATCACTCAAGTCCATCAGGAAATGCACTCATCTCCTCTTAATTGAGCGGCTGTATTATGTATTTTTAAATCCATTGTGCCATTGAAAGTAATCACATCTAATGATATAAGATTGGTCGAGCAGCTTGAAGTAATGAATCGTTATATAAACAATGTGTGCTTTGAAGCCGAGGCAACTTTGGTTTACACCATGGGCTTTGAGATTGACCTATTGCGCTTGGCATGTGCTGTCCAAAGAGTAGAGATACCGTTGGTTAAACGACAGTATGAGATATCAACACAAAGACAGATATCCACCACCGAAACAGTGCAAGGTGGTCGTATCACGTTCCCAAATAAGCCTACCAATAGTAATACCCTGAATAAGCAGGGTCTGGGGTCTCCATTGACTCAACTCAACCACGTGAAACAAGGTGTTGAGAAGGATGCATCTCTCCTTGCCCCTATTAAAGTAAAGGGTGACCCAAAAAACATTCCTGAATGTTACTGGCAATGGCTGCCATTGATGTTTAAGCAACGCTTTGCGGATACACAGCAATGACCAAAATCATTAGTCTTGTTATACTCCTGGAATACTAGAGGGCATACACATCTGTTTATAGAAGAAGGACTGATCGCAAATATGGCAATATTTAGTGTGGTAGCACTCCAAGAAACATGGCTAACAGCTGAGATGCAGCTGGATAACAGAAGCACTGTTCATCAAGTTGCCACTAAAGGTCCTCTCGGAAGACCGAAAGGAGGTCTGCTAGTATTCGTTTCATCTCCATAGAAGATTGAAAAACTATCCTTGTCAACGCAGTATGTGCTAGCAACTAAACTATCATGCTCTAAAATAATAATCATAGTAATTAATGTTTATGACCCCCCCAACACGTTAATGACAAAAGAAAATATGTCAACAGTTGATATTGTGCTAAAGGTGTATAACCATCGTTACCCTATATGGTTAATGGGCGACTTGAACGCAAACATTGGCGATCTTGGCACTGATGATGAGTGCCTGGGGAGAACACATAGATCTGAATCAAATTGTAAGACCCATAACAAACAAGGGATCAAATGGCACAAGTTACTACATGCATAGAACAATTTTGGGATCACTTTAGCAAAAATGACCTTGGCTCCGTGCACACTTTTGAGCATAAAACTATGCAAAAATTAATACTATATTTACTTGTGGTTTTACACCAGTTTTAATTATTTAAACAAAGTTTTTTTGTGGTAACTATTGTACCCCATTCATTTTCTAAATTCTTCAATGTTCAAAACATAAATTGTTGCAGACTTTTAGCATTACTTCATGCTTGACAGTATATCAAAGTAAAGGGTACTTAAAACATTTCCATATAAATCACAATTCAAACAACAAAGTGTAACATTTTCTTCCCCCGTGGGTACATTTCCTATTATTTTAAGAGAAACTTTAGTCCATATATCAAACTTGTAACTGGCTCGGAAGCCAATAGTCCTTTTGTTTGAGGGTTTCTCTAATGCACTACGAGTTTCGGGCTCTGAATGCCCTTCATCAGGTGCGGATCAGTACCTTGTTTCAGTGATTTTAGATTCTAGTAGTTAAAAATAACATATTTCTGTTCAGTTCCTTGGTCATTGTTTGTTCAACAAATATTATCATCATAATTACTCTTTTCATTTTTTATCAGTATACATTTTGAACCTCAAATATCTCTAATTCTGAAGATTTTATCTTCTTAAAAACATCATAAACGTGTCAATATTGCTTTCTTGCAATTGAATCTGGCTCTACGATTGTTCTTCCTTAAAGCACCAGAGGGTGTTTAGGTCTGTGAAAAAAACGAAAAGTGTTCATTTTTTAGGATGTCTGTGACTTTATTGTGTGTGGGCTTTGTGCTGGGAACAGTCGCTAGATAATAGCGCTGTGTCCCAGTCACAAAACCCTAGTTAACTGATTCTGGAATATATTGCATTTTGCTGTGTCCATGCGGTTAGCGCTGCTCACCTCTGTCTCGTCGTCTCCCAGGGTAGCTTGGTTTCCTTTCACCAATCTGTCTGTCGTCCTTGCCTCCAGTCTGATGATGTTTTTCTGCTCCTTATTACGGTCGTCCTTTCGTGGCAGCTCCTGGCAGCGGAGGATGGATTCTTCGTATTGCCTGGGTTTGAAAATCGCGTTCCCATGGTTTTGTTGGTTGTGATGGCATCCATGTTCTAATTAGTCCTTTCTCTCTCTCCATGTAGACACAAATGGTTGTTTCTATGGATTTTGCTGCGCGTCATCTTGTACAAACTACTGATGACAAGTTACTGAGTTAAATGGCACTGATTTTTACTCCTAGTGCGTTTCTGTGACTGACTCATGGTATTTGTCAAGTTGTTTATGGAATTGTCCACTTCATTCATCTGTAGATGTATTTACGGAATTTCGAAAACCAACTATTTCAAGTGGCGCTCATTATTCAATAGACTTACACTCGATCGTGGTCTGTATTAGCCATATATGCCCCGGTATATTAAATGGGCTCCATTTTAAAGCGCTCACGCTGTGGCCAGTGAAGTGTGCACCTCAACAGCCACAAGCCGTATTGCAGTAATTTTGTTCAAACTTCTTTATATGTTATAAAAAATAACTTAGGTCCCAATCAGTGTTCATACCGTTTGGCTGCTTGGAATTCAATTTTTCAATCCAGTATGTTTCTTTATGTAGCAGCATCTTGTTAAGGTTTCCCCCTCTCCTTGGTACTTTTATTTGTTCAAAAATAATAAACCTTATTTGGGCAATGTTATGTCTCTCTTTTTTGAAGTGTTGAGTTACTGGAGATTTGATGGCGCCTGTTCTTATGTTGGACTTATGTTCTGACCATCTTGTTTTCACTTTCCTTGTTGTCATTGCAACATAATATAGACCGCAGGGGCATTTTATGCCATATATTACATTCTTGGAGTGGCATGTAGACGAGTGATGGAGGTTTATTTTGTACCCTTTGTGAGGATGAGTGATGGTGTTGCCTGTAATTAGATTATTGCAGTTATTGCAATTATGACACAGTGTTCTTCCTTTCCAGTTTACCTGAGTCTGTCTTCCAGCGGAGAAATCTGCCTTGACCAAATGTTATCTGATTGATTTACTTTTATTGTATGCAAAAAGTGGGGGTTCTGGAAAGAGTCTTTTCATCACAAGATCAAGTGTGAGAGTTGTCCAGTTCTTCTTGATGATTTTCTTTATTTTAGGACTCTGTTGGGAGTAAGTGGTAACATATACCAGTTTCTCTACTTCTGTTTTTTCTTTTGGTTTCAGTGCTTCTTCTCTGCTGATCCTGCTTACTTTATCAGCACTTATATTAATGTTCATTGGCTGATAACCTCTTTTTTCAAATTTACTTTTAAGGCCTTCAATCTTGTTTTTGTATTCATCTTCTTCTGAGATAATACGTCTGTATCTTAGAAATTGGCTGAATGGTATACTTTCTGTTGTTCTCTGTGAATGAAAACTGTTTGCATGTAGCAGACTGTTTCTGTCTGTTAGTTTTGTATAAATTGTGGTTTCAAGTTTACCACTTTACCAAGTTACTACATGCACACAAACTAGTGAAACTAAATGGCCATACTCCTAGTGATGCAGCAATGGTCTTCAGTAGAATCGAGGGTAGGGCTTCTGTAACTCTAGGCTACATTTTCTCAAATAATATGAGCATCCAATATATAAGGGACATGGGTATTGTAGAGCGAGAGGAGAGTGATCATCTGCCGCTATGTCTCCTCTTCGACATCCCAAATCAAATTAAAGAGGTCTCTGACTATGATGAGTATACTTTGGCACCAACAAAATATAGACAGGGCAACCCATGTAGTTATGTCCTTATTGCCTGAGTTTATACGGGGATGCGAGTTGAGAACGAATAGCAATATTTCGATGATTACAAACTATTCGGAATTAATGAGCAATATTCAAAAATTAGTTGCAGAAAAGAGAACATATAAAACAGTAGGTGAAAGATCAAATATAGTCTTACCTGTAAGAGTTGGCAATAACAAAATGATTGATAAAGTGAAAAAGAATCCATGCGCTATGATAAAGAGTGTGCTGAGACAAAAGGATATAAAACTGTCTGAATATGAAGTAGCATGCCAAATTAAAAATCTGAAAAAGAACTATAAACGATGGTTAAAAATACACAAGAAAGATTGTGAGGTTAAACAATGGCAAAAAATAGCAAGATTGGCATTATCATATAATAATCAGGGACTATGGCAACTCCTTAGCAAAAGTAAAAAACGTGATCTGACCGTAATTGCATCACTGAAGAAATGTGGGGAAAATATATCAATGAAACTCTGGGAAGAGTCGCATTGCCTGTGGATACACTTCCGATTCCTAATGTAATTTGGGATTGTACGGCCTCAGAATTGGATATAATTGTGATAATTGAGAATTTACAGAACTCAGGCGCAGCAGGCCCTGACGGGATATGTAACTTAGTTATTAAAAGACAACCTGAATTATGGGGCGCTGCACTGCTCCTACTTTTCAAACAAATAGGTAAACTTGGAGTGATCCCCCCCTCATGGAAAACTAGTCACATTCTAACAGTACACAAGAAAGGGGTGTGGGATAAACCAGCAAACTTCGGATTACTAGCAATGCTGGACATCCCATCAAAGAATTTCACAAGAGTATTATTATAGGAACTAAATGCATGGATAGCTGAAAAAAAAAGCCTACCTATGAACCAAATAGATTTTAGGGACAAATCGAGTACCACTGATAATTTGTTGATGCTACAACGGCAGCAGAACATGCATGGGTAAAATGGAATCTAGATGTTTACTGCGCGTACATCGACTTCTAAGCTGCCTTTGATACGGTGTTGCGCAATAGATTATGGCAGAAATTTAACACATGGGGAATTCCCCAGGGATTATTACAAATGCTTATGTTGCTCCATACTTATACAACTGTAAGAATAAGATTAAATGCAGTAGGAAGACTCTCTGACTTCATGGCAACCAGTTTTGGGGTAAATCAAGGGTGCATGATTGCCACTATTCTCTTTAATTTACATCTGGCAGATATGAAGACGGCTTTCATTAAACCTGAAGCTAACCCTGTGAAAGTTAATAATGTAATTATTGGATGGCTGGCATACGCCGATGATCTGTTATTGTTAGACTATACTCCAGTAGGTCTGCAGTGCATGTTAAATTCACTAGTCGTGTATTGTGGGGAGAATGGTCTGTCAATCAATATAGAAAAAAGTAAAATAATGGTCTTCTCCAATAAATATCGACTGTGGAGATATTCATGGAATTTGGCGCTGAAAAAGATTGAACAGGTCACCACGTATAAGTATCTCGGCATAATTATCGAAAAGAAGCTTAACTGGGAGCAACAGTGGCAAGGCTTGAAAACACAGTCCTCATTAGGACCTTGGCGGAGGACCATGGCGCTATTAGCACCATAGTCCATGGCGCTAAGCTGCCAATCCGCCATGGGGGTTGGCGGACTTACCGCCCCATTCTGACCTTGGCGGGGCGGTAAGTCCCCAATCCCCATTTACCCTTCCCCATTCCCATTTTTGCCCCATAGGGTATAATGGGAGTGGGGAAGGCGTTAATTACGCCACCGTAAATTACGGTGGCGTAATTAACAACAAGGTCCCTTAGCGCCATGGATTTTAACGCCTGCTAAAAGCAGGCGTTAAAATCACCATGGCGCTAAGGGAACTCGTACTCAGGCGGTAAGGGGCGCCATGGTTTACGCCGGCGTAAACCCCTTACCGCCTGGGTCCTAATGAGGGCCATTGAGTATTTTCATTGGGAGAAACAATGGATACTCCGTTCCTGCAGTAATTACCATCTACATGGCAAAAATAAGAGCAATGTTACTGTATGCCGTGGAAATTTGGGGACACAAATTTGAAAAACGCCTTGTGATGTTTGAAGCTAAAATATTGAGGAAACTATTTAGATTGCCTCAATGTGTTAGTGTTGAATACTTGTACTTGGAGTTCAATATAATGGGGAGCTGGTATGTCTACATGAGTCAATGCGTAATGTCCTATGAAAAGATAGGAAAATTGCAAATTGACATGATAATAGTACCATATGTGAAAGCATTCTTGAGTCTTGAGGGAAATGTGACTATAGGAACAATGGGCTTACTGCAAAGAATCCATAGAAATTGAAGGCTGTGAAGTGATCCGGAAAGTACAATACTACAATTGAAAACATGGTTAAAAAAGAAAATGTGTGTCCCTAGCTACGAGCAATACATGGTGAACTTGGCATCGCTAGCACAAGGTGGAGGATATTGTGAAGAGAGATCAATTAGAACTGTGCCCCTGATGTATATAAAGGCTTATCCAAGCATTAGAACATTTCACACTTACTTACTGCTCAAATTCAGTGTGTCTGAGGCGTTAGAGACAAAAGGCGACAGATTGAGACTTGCTCAAGGACAGAGGAAATGTTGTCTATGTGGCAATAATGTGATCAAATCCCTACATCATTTGATTATGAATTGTGAAAGTTAAATGACCTTGAGAACTAAATATTTTGAATCCTATGATAATACTATTGATGTGAATACAAATAAGGAGCTGGTGATGAATTTTATGAGAGGAAATGATATCTATTTGATATATTTTTTGGTATTATTTTATCTGAAGATTGTGGAAATTTTAAAATGTATTGAATAACGTATTTTAGTTTTTAATATGAATTTTAACATTTGGATATAGTTGAATTGTATGTATGTTATGTTGTATGTATTGTGTTATACAAAGCCAAATGGGCAAGATGTATATCTAATAAATTGAAATTGTAAGTGGGATCTGGTCTTATTTACTTGGTTAGCCTATTACCACTCACTGCTGCTGTTCCATGATTATTATTATGATATCTGCATGTCTTCCCTTTATTATTGAGGGAAATCCTTCGTACAAAAATTGGGTCTCCTTCATGACCTTTACAATTTTTAAGAGGCTTTTGCTCCCACTGCTATTTGTAGAGTTTTTTCTTTCTAAAATCAGAATTGTCAAAATCCTTGAGCCCTTGTGCCTTTTTCGGAATAAGATGTTTGGATCAGGGCAAACATGTATTGCTGCATTCCATTTCCTAACCATGTCAATGTTTGTACCAGAGTGTGAGCCTAGTGCAAATTCTCACAGTACTAGTGCAACATTTATGTAAAACATGTGTCCGTTTATGTTGTTCTTTTCCTCAATGTCCAAACATTTTAATTATATTTGAGTTTCTATGTATGATGCAATCTGTGTAAAAAAAACATATTGTCTACATTGTGTCATGTCTTAGTTGATGGACACTACTCATTTCAAGGAGGACTGCACTTACACCTATGTTGGGCATCATTTTCCTCAATCAGAGGTTGTTAAGTAGCCATTATGTAATGCTCCAATGTTATTTCACGTGTCATTCTGCTGTAGGGTCGATTTGCATTAAACATCCTTTTCGAACATCTTTTTTGCAGCTTGGGCGAGTTCCATTGCAGAGTGGATCATCAACAAGACTGCTCCTGGGGAGAACATTGGTTTTGATCCCTTCCTCTTCTCCATTGGTAGGTCTGTTTGAACAGAATGGGACCACAGAGATATGGCCTGCTACTATAAAATTTAGGTAGCTTAAAAACAAATGTATGATGCAATCTAATGAAGGGTGTCTGAGGATGAGCACACATAGCCTTCTATCAGTGCAGCAGAAACATTTAATTGTGAATC
Source organism: Ambystoma mexicanum (assembly GCF_040938575.1). NCBI lineage: Eukaryota > Metazoa > Chordata > Amphibia > Caudata > Ambystomatidae > Ambystoma > Ambystoma mexicanum. The sequence goes on along the minus strand of NC_090930.1, from coordinate 547,557,102 downwards.
ATGGTATGAACATGCCAACTGGTTCTTTAGCCACATACAAGCTTGGAGGCATTCATTGATGACCACATCCATGTTTTCAGAAACTTAAAAAAAATATAGCACTGGATTTGTTTAACTCTAAGTGAGCATTTAAATCTTCTATTCTATAAAATAGTAGTAATCAAAAAAACAAAACAGAATTAAAAGCCTTGCTGTACTTCACAGCTGGAATGTATTGTCCGGGCTGCTCAACACAGTGAAGAGTAGCTTCAAGCACTGGTTGGGGAAGTCGCTTTGTGTCAGAAGTTCAGTCGTAGTTCATTGTTGGCTTGATGTGGCTTGATGTGGCTCAAATCAGGAAATTATGGGCCTCATTACACGTTTTGCGGTAAAAATCGCAAATTACCGGCATGGCGCTATTAACGTGTCCGCCCTCACAAGAGGGTGCTAATAGCATACCATTACGAGTACACGGACACGAGCATAGCGCCATGCCGGTAATGACCCCACTGCCATAAAAAGTCCCTTACCGGCTTCCACGAAAGTGCAGATAGCACCTCCGTCCTCACGCTACATGCAAACAAGCGGAACCGGAAATAGCGTCATCGCACAGGAACGGGAAAGAGCACGGCGGCCATCTTTAAAAACACAATCCATTGCCATCCTCTGCCCCCTGGACCTGTTCTGAGTAGTGTGCAATAGGAAATCCACAGGGACACCCTCGACATGCCTAAGGCTGTAAAAAAAGCTAGCGACCGGCAGAGGAAGGAACAATTCACCACGGAGGAGCTAATGATGCTAACCCAGACCCTTGCTGCCAATGCTGCCGTGGTCTTTGCCAGCGACATGCGTCCGGAGACACTAATCAGAAAGAAGGCAATCTGGGCTGATTTTGCCTTGAAAGTCAGTGCTGTGGGCACCACCACCCGCAATGTGCGTGAGTGCAGAAAGCGGTGGGATAATCTCCGCCTACGTGTTAGAAGTATCCTATCAGCAAACCACAACATTGCCACATCAGGTGGATCTGATTCCTCTATTAAATTGAAGGAACGGGAAGCGACCTGTGCCAACCTCATTGGAGTGTAATCCATAGAGGGAGTCGGGACGATGGAGCATGGCGTGGCAACCACTTCAGATGGAGGTGAGTGTACACATGAAAGTATGCAATGTGAATCTACTGGTCCCCCCATATGTGAGGCCAGAATCACCTCATGAATGGCCAAACATCCACAGATGCATTCAACCCTGGCTATGTCAGTGTCAAACCCAAACACACACACACATGCACACATCACCAGAGACAAGTGCCACACACAACCATGCATGGATGAACGGACACATCACCTGCATCCTTAACAATGAAGTCAAAATGCCCACAACTGCATTGTTGATGTATACTGCATTAAGTACATATAACCGTAACCAATGCCATCCCCCTCTTTGTCCCCGACTGGCTCACATACAGACAGTGAGGATGCTGGCACTGCATCTCAGGTACCCCCTGTGACTAAGAAATCAAAGGCACAGGACACAGAGGACACCCCCACAACATCAAGAGGCAAAGGTAGAAAGGTCCACATGCAGAGTGGCAAACATCGGTGGAGCGCCACTGCCAAGACGCAAGTGTCCACACCACCAACAACTGCCCCACCTCCGGAGGTGAACCCACCACCACCGATCCCAGCCACGGAGGGCCCACCCTCAGCTGCAGCTAGTTCCGCAGGAGAGGCGGCAGCCACTGCACCACTCTCTGATGTGGAGGATACGACCGCTTTCCACATGGAGATGCACGCCCCAACCCCCCTGGCACCCCTGAGGCATCACCACAGCAGACACCTGGGTCTAGTGTCTCTGGCGAGGACAACGTGGGAGGTTTTAGTAGCCCTCCGGTGGCTTCACCTGTTGACCTGGTTGCATCCGAGGGCACAGCAGCCATACCACCAGAACGCAACACTGCCCTCGACCTGGCCAGCATCAGCCAGCGGCAACAGGAAATAACTGTGCTGATTGGGCAGCATGTGGAGGAGGCTGCCCGTCTCAGGGCTGAGATTGCGGAGACAGCAAGGCACTCCAGGGAGGGGATGGAGGCCTGTACAGACAGGCTGTGTGGGGAGATTGTCCAATTTAGGGAGGTCCTCACACGGATAGCGGACGCAATGGGTTGCCAGTTCCCACCACCACCACCACCTGGACAGTCAGCCACTTCCTCATCCGCCAGTTCAAGGCAGACAAGCCCCCTCCGCCGCTCCTCACGCACCACCAGGCACACATCTAGGCAGCCTCCCAATGCTGCTGGTGGCAATGGCGAATAGGGAGTGCATGGTCAGGCTTCCGCGTGTATGGCTGGACGAAAACATTGTGGCAGACACATGAGGAACTGTTGTGGGGGGTGGGGGGAAGGGTGTTTTTGGACTGTTGTGGGGGGTGGGGGAAGGGTGTTTTTGGACTGTTTTGGGGGGTGAGGGGAAGGCTTGGACTTCTTCATTGTGTATGTGTGTTTTATTGGCGACAGGGTCCATTGTGCGCTTCCAAACAGACACCAGTGCATAACTGCCCATATCCATTCCCACAAAAAGAAAAAATGTAACTCAGAATATTTGGTTTATTAGATGCTGTCTCACAGCACGTCCCACCTGGCCATCCCATCTTGCATGACCTGCATCCCCGTCAACTCCCTCCTCATCACCATCATCATCAGGTGCTTCTATTTCTCCGTCCGGGGGCAGTGGCACATTCCGTCTGATACACATATTGTGCGGCATGACACATGCCATGGTGATCTTGGCAACCTTCTAATGGCCATACTGGAGAGCGCCACCAGACCTGCTAATGTACCTAAACCGTGTCTTCAAATGGCCAAAAGTCTGCTCGATCACGATGCGGGTACGGGTATGTGCGCGATTGTAGTCCTCTTCGTGCCTGTTCTGTGGGTTCCGTACAGGGGTAAGCAGCCACCTCTTCAGGGGATAGCCGGCATTACCTGTATGGGGGAAGGAATGGGGTCTGGTTACTGTTCACCTCAAGAGCGGCCTGTTCATATCACACACATTGACTTTGCATTGTGATTGAAGTCCACAATCAACAGCATGCATGCAGACGATCTGTGTGACTGCAATGTGCAAAGTTGAGTTCGACCCTGCAAGTGACATGCCCCATTAATGCCTCCAAAAGTAATTGACATGTCCTGGGTGAGGCCAGGTCTTACGTGTCCCTGGGCCCAGGCAGAATTGGTACCACACTGCTAGTGTACTGCCATTCAAACATTTATGTTGCCATGCTGAGAGGCATCACTTCAGTGGTGCTATAGGTGCGTGGTTCAATGCTATGGGTAGGGGTGATCCCTTTGCATGCATTCAGGGGCACATTGCATTATTGTGTTTGTGCAGCGCTGAATCTGTATGACTATCTTGACGGCATGTAGGAGATTTGTGTATCTTTTGGTGTTGAATGTTGTGCAATGTGGATGTGGATGGATGTTTAATGTTTCTAGACCTAGATTGTTCTCCATCTGTACGTGCATTTGTCCTACGGACGACAAGCTACACCCAGTTGGAACATGTATCTCTCCCCCCCCAATCACACCCAGTTGGAGTATGCATCTCCCCCCCCCCCAATCACACCCAATTGGAGTATGTATCCCCCCATTCACACTGCCATGTGCTTGCCCTGCTACTCACCAAGTAGCCACGAACGTTGTCCGCTTGTCACTCCATGTAGCGAGAGATGGTTGAGTTCCGCAGGACCATGGAATCATGGGTTGATCCGGGGAAACGGGCACAACAATGTGTGATTACCTTGTTGGCGTCACATACCATTTGGACATTGATGGAGTGGAATTGCTTCCTGTTTCGGTAGACAACTTCATTGTGATGTGGGACCACCAATTCCACATGGGTACAGTCGATGGCCCCAATGCAACTTGGGATGCCTGTCAGTGCATAGAAGCCAACTTTGGTGTTTGCAATCTCCTGGGCAGTCCGTGACATGAATATGTGTTCAGGTGCATGCCTCAGGAGGGCATCAAGTACCTGATTCAGCGTGCGTGAGAATACTGGTTGTGAGATGCCATGCATGTGCCCACTGTATGCTGGTAGGTGCCTGTGGCCAGGAAGTGGAACACGGTCACCACCTTTAGTAGAGGGGGGATGGCAGTTCTGATGTCTATGAGGATCACGATGTCATCATGTATCATGTCCACAATGCTGGTGATGGTATCCCGGTCCAGACGGTACAGGGTGTTTATCTGCTCAGGGGTCAGGTTAAATGGACTGGCTCCGATACTGGGGATTGGTGGCTGCCTCTGTGGTATGACTAGGTGCCGTGGTGGTGCTTGCTGTGCCTGTCTTGCCCTCCTCCTCCTCCTCCTCCTGCGTCTCCTCTGTACTGCCTGTTGTTGTTGCTGCTGCACTGCAATCATGTCCTCCAGCCCATGTAATGCTGCTAGTATTGGGACCATCTTGGTGTGGGAATGGGTGTGGGAAGGGGTGTGGTGTGCTCCTTTTGTGCTGCCAGAGTCTCCATTGCCTCCACCTGTGCTGATTTTGTCCACCTGTGGCAGGTGGGAACACTGCTCCATTCTCTTAACGGGTGGTTCGCAATGGCGGTATTAGCGCCATGGCGGTAAGGGATTAGGGGGGCTTTACCATGCCGCTATTGGCATGTCCGCTCGGCTTGTGATGGTGTGCTATTAGCGGCATTGCATTATTTAGGGGATGGAGGGTCGCGCGCACGCGGACTGCCCGCTATTAGTGGCACCGTACTTAGCGGTGCCGCTAATAGCGGTGAGCCAGGTCGTGATTCGCATGGGGATTTAATGTTACCGGTATTCCATTACCGGTAACGTTAAATCCCTAGCGCCTACCGTGTAATGAGGGCCAATGTCTTTTTCAACCAGAATTTTCAACTCTTTGCCCTTCTCCAGTGCAGGTAAGTACTTCCTAGGTCTTTTAAAGATCTTTGCTACAATCCTAGATAGGGGCTCCCAGGGTTCACTCTTCATAATTAGGCAACTTTTTATTTTTATTTATTTTTTTGCATTTATTAAGAGCACTGACAGCTGAGGCATCAAGGAACTTGTTACAGTCTTAAGGGCATGTGTTGCAGGTTACAGGCATAAATTGAGGTTTACAGGTAAGTCAATAATTGGCAGGCCGAAGTCACTTAGGAAACAACGAGGTCTTGAGGTGCTTTCTGAAGGTCCAATAAGATTGTTCTGAGCAGAGACGGAAGGGGAGAGCGTTTCAACTATTGGCAGCCAAGACAGGGAAGCTAGACCCTCCTGATTTGGATCTTCTGAATCTTGGGGCAGAGAGTAAGTTAGAGTATGTTAGGCGGGTGGGTCTGGTGCAGTGAGACTTGGTGAATTATTTAGACAGGTACTTAGGTGCTGCGTTCGAGAGGCACTTATGCGTGATGCAGAGTGACTTGAACTTGATGCTCTCTTGGATAGGGAGCCAGTGTGCTTTTTTCCTGGCAGCTGAGATTTGATCTCTCTTCGGAATGTTAAGCGCAGCTTTGAGGGAATTGTTCTGGATAATTTGAAATTTTTTAATATTGTGTTGTACGCAAATGTCCCAACAAACACGTGTTGCAATAGTCCAGTTTAGATCCAACAAGTGCTCTTGTAAATGGAGATTGTATTTTCTGCCATGAGGAATGGTCTGCAAGAATTGATTAGTTTAGACGTGTGGGCAGCAGATGAGGCAATGGCATTGATGTGCCTGGTGACAGAGACAGTGGAGTCTAGGTAGACACCTAGGGTTTTTAAATTACTAGAGACTTGGATGCATATCCCATTGATATTGAATGCTTTGTACTAGGAGGACAGTTTCTTAAGTGTTATGTGTTAGCCAACCAACAGAATCTCTGTTTTTTCGTCATTCAGACAAAGATGGTGGGAGGCGGCCATCCAGGTCTGAGTGATGTGGTTGATTATGCAGAGATTGAGAGAGTCAGAAGCAAGACCTGTATATCATCTTTATACTCTATATCGGTGATTCCTTTGTCATCTAGCAGGTCGAATAGAGGCTTAGTAAACATATTGTAGAATTTGGGGGGATGCAGAAATCCTGGGGGGGCACCACTGGTAACTGGACTGGTGGGGCTGTAGCATTAGTTGAGAAACCTTTAATTGTTCTTACAGAGAGGAATGATGCTATCCAGGTGGTAGCGCTAGGTGTGAAATGAGCAGCTGAGGCTAGATACTGGCATAATATGTCGCCATTAACTAAGTCAAAGGCTGCAAACAGGTTGAGCAGTAGGAAGAGTGCTGACTTGCAAGCATCCTTGAAGTCATCACATTGAATCTTTAGATCAAGTAGGGCGGGTTCTGTGCTGTGGTCTGGTCGGAAGCCAGACTGTCGTAACCCTAATAAGTTGTTGGTGTCAAGGAAGTTCTCAATCTGGAGATAGGCTGCTCGGTCAAGAATCTTTAGCAGGAAAGGGACTGTGGTAAAGGGAACAGTAATTGGTAGGGATGTGAGGGTCCAGAGTAGTTCTTTTTTAGGAGTGGGAGGACCCATGCATTTTTAAAATTGTGGGGTACTTACTATGTTGGAGGCAAATGAGACATTGATAAAGGTGGATATAAATGATGCCAATTCTTCTGTGCAGTCTTTAATGACCGTAGCTGGGCAAATGTCACCCTTGCATCTAGTGGGTTTGAGGCTTTTGATAATAAGAGAAGTCTCTAGGACTGTAGTTGGTTTGAAACTAAATAGGAGGGATTGGGCTGAGCGAACATGGTTCCTAAGGAGTCGGAAGCCAACGTCCCTAAGGCATTTTTATTCTCAATGACATTTTTTTGGAGGTTGTCAATTTATATGCCTTTTGAGTTTTGGGGTAGGGGATTTCAGTTCCCGTGGTATAGTGAAAAGCTCTCTTGAGCTTGATTTATCGTTCTCTATCCTAGAATTATACACTGTTTCTTTCTCAAGAATGATAGCTTTTTTAAAAGCTTTGGCTGCTTGTATGAAATTTCTTTTATTAGGTTCTGTTGGGTGGCTGTCACATTTGGCTTCCGCTTGACTTTGGAGGAGCCGCAGAGTGTTGAGCTTAGGGGAGAACCATGAATTATGATGGAGGAGTGCTTTGGCTTTTCTCTGGGTAAGGGGTGCAATCCTGTTAATAGCATGATATTAGGATCAGAGTCCTGTGTAGGGGCATGATGTGGCTCATCCAGCAGTGATAGGATGGAATCTCTGGTCGTGTTTTTAGAATTACAGGTAGCTAGACAGGGGAGGGAGGTTGGGGGCATAGGAGGAGAGTTAATGATGGGTAGTAATAAGGAGTAATAAGGAGATGATGTTTTGGTCAGCCCACACGCAAGGCTTGTTTGTTGTGACTGAAGCATGGCAATTCAAGTCAACCAGACAGTCCAGGATTCGGCCCTTCAAATGAGTAGGATAGAGTAAACACTGTATAAAGTTTAGTTCTGTGAGTGAGTTGGCCAGTGCTTGTACGTTTATGTCTTCCGGGTCATGGAGACCAAGGTTGAAGTCACCCATTAGAAGTATTTTAGATGCATGTTTGGCCTCGGATAGGAGGTGACGGATATCCTCCTCAAATATTAGGATAGGTCCCAGGGCTTCATATAGTAGGTGGATGGTTAGTGTGGGCCTGTGAGTGGTATTGGGCTTGATGGATAGTGTCTCACTATTGGAAGGGGAGGGCTTATTGATTTTTCTGAGTGTGAGGGAATTCTTTGCTATGTTGGCCACACCACCTCCCATGCCATCTGTCCTGTCTTTCCGATAGATAGTATTGTCAGATGGGATGGCAAGGGCAAGAGTAGGGCCACAGGCCCTATGTTGTCAGGTTTTAGAGATTACCAATAAATCTAGATCATTAATTGTGATTAAGTCTGCTATTTCTAGTGGTTGTGCAGTGGCAGATCTTGCATTCACAAATGCTCCTTTGATATGTGTAACCTGCTCAAAGGAACTGTTGTGAGGCCAGTGTGTGGCTTCCTGCATTCACTTATCTTGTCCCTCAGGAGTGGTTACAGAGAAAGCTGCCAGTTCTCCTAGAAATCTTGTCTTCTCCATTACAAGGGACTTTGAGCAGCTTTAGTTCCAACAAGAGTTTCGGCTTGATTTTTCTTCTTAGAGATGATTATTAAAGATTATTCCTAAGGATTGCACCCACCAATACAAAGTACAAGTCAAATCCTAGCAGGGGATTAGACCTCTTTCAGACCTTCTGCTAAAAGTCAATATGTGTCTCAGTTACAGATTTTACCTCAATGTTTAATATCCTAACCAGAATCCTTCATTTTCACATAGTCATGCGTGAGTGGTTAAGAAGGAAGTGATGTTTGGTAAGATCCAAGATGGCTAAAGTTTTCTCCCTGCAACTGTATGGCCTTTTGCCGTTTGTGGCCCACCCCTCCCACCTGTCTGTCCGACATTAAAGAGTCTCTATGTTAATTATCCCCTTTCAAAATTGTGCCTTTTAGACCTGCAGTTTCCCTTGAAATGCTTTTTCCCAGCCCTACCCCTGAGGATGTCATTTTCCCCACCTGGGGGTGGTGTTAGAATTCTTACTGAGAATACAAAAATGTTCTTGGGTGTAACTGGGCCCATGTGTTGTGGAGCATCTACAATGGCAGACGCCTACAGCACGTGTCTCTTGCATCTGTAGAGCTGTAGTTCACAGTGGCAAGCCAGCATAGGGTAATAACAGTATGTCAGCAAATTTGATTTGGGCTGTTTGATTTAATTCTATTATGAATCACCATATCTATCTTTTAATAAGATATTATTTTATCTTCACTTTAGCAACGTTCTGTGTTCAAGGGGGCAGCAGCTCTGCCACAAGATTCAGAAAGGTAGTATTTAATAATTGAAACCTGTTTGTTTAGCATTAAATGGATCCATGTTTTTATTCCAATAAAGGCCAGTGCGAATGTCAGGATATCTTCCTTTGTATACAAGCTAGCATAAATCCTATGGTGGACACCTTTCTGATGCTGCCAGGAATGTTCCTTCCAATTTGTAGACATCTAGCACATTTTCTATCAGGTTTGCCAACCAAAAACTGGTTTCTACTTTGTGAGTTAACTAACATGTGGCTGGTGTACTTTTGAAAGTGTAGCCCCATCGTTACTAATATGAGTTTTGTTTCATCAGACTGTAATACAACACCATACTTTCCCTCATCCTACAATACTGTATTAATAAGGAGAGATGTGTGAGTAGACATCTGTATAATTTGAAGGAGTTTCCCTTTTCTTAATCAGTTTCTGCATGTGCACATTCTGTTGTGCTGCAATATTTTTATGTTAGGCACTGTGTGGCCTAACCGCTGCAGGCATGCCAATAATGGATGCTCAGCATATAGTATACCTGGGTTGTTTTATATGTAGGTGTAAATTCAGTTATACACCCAGTGGCTGGCAGACCTGGATGGATAGAAACACACCTACGCTCGTTTTTTTAAATATAAAGTGCAGTCTGGAAATGTGACTGTTTAGCAGATCCGATCTTCATGGCAGAATACATTTACTTGAGTGCCTAAAATTTCAAAAACCTGGGAGATTTCCCCTGTTGAAAATTCGTCAGAGAGTTGGTATATATTTGGAGGAGAGAAGGTCCTATTATCTTTTTAAATGTGGCAGAAGGGACGTTGTCATTGTAAGAGGTTTGCTTTAGTGAGGCAAGAGTTTTGTCGAGAGCATTGGGAGTGAAATGGGTAGATGCAATCCAGGGTTGGGATATGGGAGGTGGGGATGTTGTTGACGGTGTGATGTGTTTAGCTGCCTCAATGTATTGTCTAATAATGTGGATTATGAATACGAAATTATTGATGTATTTCTCCAGGGAAACTAGTATTTTTGGGTTTGGTATGCGGTTGGAGCAAAGTTTGATAGCCGCAAAGAGCACTTTATTCCTGTTAGAGGCTGCTGCAATCATTGTGGAGCAGTATGGTGCTTTGGCTTTGGTGATAAGTGCCCAACAGTTAGTACATGAAGAGGTCTCCAGGCCCAAGAGATTTCTGCCAGCATTTCATTTTGTATGTGCTTGAATGGTGTGTTTGTTGTCAGAAGGCTCCTGGGGGTTCCATGGGGTGGAGGGTTTGTTTTTGGTACAATGTAGTTTTAAGGTGGCATGTGTATCATTGGGGTATCACTGATCAGGCCCTGGCTTCTCTGACCTCTTTCCTCTCTGATCGACCCTACCAGGTCCAGCTTGGGTCCTTCCTCCCCTCTATCTCTATCTCTACCTGTGGTGTTCCCCAGGGGTCTAACCTGTCTTTCTGATTGTTCAAGCAATACATGGCTCTCCTTGCTCACCGCATTGCCACTCTCTGCCCCAGCCTCCAGTGCAATGCGGATGACATTCAACTCATTTTCAGACTCCCTTCTGCAACCTCTTCTCCTTCTCTCATCTCTGACTGACTGTCCGCCATCCAGGAGTGGTGTGCCACCAATGATCTCTGCATCAATGCCAGTAAGACAGAGGTTCTCCTCATCGGCATACCTGCTCCCTCCTTTAATGCCACACTGTGGCCAGCCTCTCTTGGCCCTCTTCCTGCTCCCACGTGTGAGGCAAAAAACTTTGGGGTCATCTTCAACTCCACACTTTCCTTCTCTCCTCACATCTCTGATGTCTCTAAGAAGTCACACTACCAGCTGCACCTCCTCAGAGGTATTCTTCCTTTCCTATCCTTCCCCCAGAAGCTCACTGTCTCCAGAGCTCTAGTTCTCTCTAGGCTGGACTACTGCAACAGCCTCTTTCTAAATCTGCCTGCTTCTACTCTCTGTCCTCTGCAACTCATCCAAAACAGGACTGCAAGACTTGTCCTTGGCCTCAAACCCAGGGTTTGTATCTCTGTAGGACTGCAATCTCTGCACTGGCTCCCGGTGGTGGCAAGGATTAAGTTCAAAACCCTCTGCATTGTCGACAAAGCCTTCTGGGGCCTGGGACCTCAATACTTTCAACTCACTCTTCCTAAATAGCTTCCTTCTCAAGCTCTTCGCTCATCCACCTCCAACTCCCTCAGGGTTAGTCGCTTCTCCAAAGAGCGAGTTGATGATAGATCTCTTTCTTCTTCTGGGGCCTCCCTCTGGAACAGCTTCCATGCCTCTCTGAAACTTGAAGAGAACCATCTCCAGTTCTGCAAGCACCTCAAGACCTTCCTGTTTGCTTCTGCTCTCTCCTCCTCTCCCCTTCTAATCGCCTGACTGAATCTGAAACTGCACTCGTTACTTGGCTACCCTCTGATCTCGGCCCAGGACCCCTCCACGCCAGTTGCATACCTGCACTGCCCCTCTGGCAACCCTTGCACTCTGGGACTGTTCTGTATCCCTACAACCCCCCTACTAGCACTTCACACCTGACTTCTGCACTTACCCTTGCACTTGCCACCAGCCGGCCACACTTTATTTATTGTCTTTATTATTTTATTGTTATCCTATGTACTGCACTGCCCCTCCTTCCCCCCTGCACTTTTCCCCTTCCCCCCTCCCCTGCACTTGCACAATCTCAATGTCACCTGGCCTAGTAGGATAATTGTCTCTGTCTTCTCTCTGTTTCCCCTCCCTTGCCTTGTCGCACCTTGAAACACTTTAAGGATTGGTTATGGGTTTCCAGTAGAGTGTCAAGTTTAGGGGTTGTAGAATCTGTGTGGTTGGTCAAGCTGTTTTCCAGAGCTTCCATTGGAAATTTTTAACTGGAGTGATGGGCACACGCAGTGTTTAATTTGTAAGAAAATAAGTTCCAGGGCCCAAATATTTTCTTGCACGCTTGTGACACTGCCGGTGGCAGTTCCCCACCATTGCTGCCACCACCAAAGCTGCTCCCCCACATTGTTGACACATTTGTGGTTAAACTACAGCTTGCACCTGCTCATTGGGGATGATGATGCTCTGGCTATCATTACTTAATAATCAATCTAAGTCTGAGACAATAAGGGCCAGGGCTCGGAAATAAGTGCCAGGGCTGAGCCCTGGCAAACACCCCCACAAATTAAGCACTGGGCACACGTGATGGCGTTACCCTGTCCTTTGTTCGCATGCAAAGTCTGTTTAAGAAGATGAGAATGGCAGTGTGGTCTGTCCATTCAAGTGGAATGGGATTTGCCTTGATGTGGGTGGAGTTTTACACATTTTTAGTTATATGCAGGGAGTCTACCAGGATAAGGAGAGCATCTCTGGTGCTCCTGGTCTTTTGGGTTCCTGGTAAATTGAAGACCCAGAGGAAGATGTTGCTTGAGTGTGTGACAGAGGCTGACAGGGAAAGGTCAGAGATCTTATTCAAGAATGAATGCCTGTGAGGTAGACAGTAGATGAGGTAAAAAAAAAAAGGAGGCCTCCTTATGTGATTGTGGGAATTGGCATGTAAGGAGTTCCATGGATTTTACTACACGGCGCATGGCCATTGAGCATTGCCTCCCCTGGTTTTCCATGTATGGTAAGCATGGTGGATGCTGTAGGAGAGACATGTTTTGGTGAGGATGAAAGCATCAAGCATGTGTGTGGTGAGAAGTTTTATTGAAAAAAAAATGTCTTTATAAATTTATCCAGTTAAGGATTTGTACATAGACAAACACAATATACATAAAAATCAAACATTTAAATCCAGATGATGATAAGTTATGCAATGTCGGCTGCATGCCGGGCTGCAGAGTGGGCATTGATAAGCATTAAGGAATATGAGCAGAGCACAGGACGTGGGAAGTGATGAACAGAGGAACTTGGAAATGGTTCGAGAAATTGCAGGATAGATGATGATGGGCAAGGCCATTGCCTTATACTGATATTCATACTATAGTATTTGTTTCATTTACTTGGCAATGGCAAGGCTTTGTTAACCTGCCAGGATTCAATCCTGTGATTTGCAGATTACTTAGAGTTCTTTGGATCCAGTGCATTACCACTTTGGGATATGGCACCTTCAGCATGGTGACATGCCTCTGTTCATTATTTTCTTTCTGTGTTCAACATCCCAAACAGTTAATTATTCTCTCATCCTCTGCTCTGCTCCGTACATTGTAGTTCTGGCTCACTGGGGTTGGCTTTGACAATACTTGTTTCAACATGTTCGCAAATGTAAGCTAGTTTTATTCTTTTCTCCCTGGCTAATATTGTAACACTGATGGGCATACATTTAGGCCTCTATTCACCTTTTTAAACTTTTTTGATTCACGTAACTTCTTAAAAACACTCCAACATCTCAAATGTTAACTACCTGGCATACACTTTATCTGGCAGACCTCCAATGAACACACTGAGAAAGAATACAACATGCTAGAAAAACACCTAGGACAACTTTTACAATGAGAACAAGGTTTAATCACACCCAAGAAAAATTCATGCCGCTAACATAAAGGATGCCAGGCCATTGGTCCCAGCTTCTCCTGTTCGTCTTCTTACACGTAGGGCTCTTCTTTGTACATCATCAGGCGCAGAGCTCGTAATTGGAAATTACCATCACAAATCATTGCATTCCCTATCCGTGGCCCAATGTGCACCTGGTACTGCAGACATGTGCGAAGAGGTTACTTTTGAGGTCACAATAACTTGCAAACCCCAGCTCCATCCCAGACACAGCGGCACCTTCCCAAATCTTCCCACCCTGGTTTTAGGTTTGTTAGTTTTCCCCAGGCACCTCGCAGCAGAAATCACAGAGATCCAGCATGAGGTGAACCCGCCCTTTTGCTGCGTGCTTCCTGATAGATTGGCGATCTAACAGTTGCATGGTTGGTGGTCTGGGGCTGGCTGGTACACTGGAATGATGGGGTCTTGGGACGGGGCATTCGGGTGCTATAACTGAGGGTTTGGACTGGTGAAGGTTGGAGGTTTGTGCCCTTCTCGTGGGAAATGTGATTCTGGAAATGCATCGGAGGGACAGGGCCTCTGTATCCTTGTCCTTTACTGCCTTTTATCGTGTGTTCTGTCGTGCTTTACGTGCAGGAGTTCATGTGAGACTCCTGGCGGTGCAGCTCTCTCTTTTGGTTTGGTGTACAGACCCATGGGATACCCTTATGGCACCCATGGGTGGGGGTGCAACCCTGTGCCCTTAGTGTACGTTTTTGGGCACCTGTGTGTGGCCCACAGAGCAGGGTATGGGCTGGTGGCAGCTCCATGCTGAATTTGACAGGTGCTCTGAGTATCCTCCATTTTGGGATACCCAGGCCCTGCCATTAGATTCAGTTGATTCTTGATAGGAAACAAGATGGCCCCTGTGACCTCTTGCTTTCTATTGCCTATTACCTTGTTTTCCCTGGGAAGCCCTGACTCTGTCCCTTCCACTTGACTGTCTGTTGGGTTGAAGTTCCATATATGGTGTTGTTGTGAAGTCCAGGCCAGACTAGCTGGAGCCTTCCCAGTGACTGTATGTTGTGGGTACGCCCTGTGGGTGGGACCTGGGTGAATGGAGTGTGTGTCGAAGATGCATTCTGTGTTGTGGATGTCTAGTATATGGTGCTTGACACAATGACTGAGACAGCCCTGCCCGAAACTGGTATGAATGCAGTGTGCAATGTTGAATGGCTGGGTACTTGTCCCAATACACATACATTGTTGTGAGTGTCTGGAGAGTAGTGAATGCACTATGCACCTGATTGGATGCCTGCCTGCATGAATGCCCTTCTAACCGATTGGTTGCCTGAGTGTGACCTAGCAGAATGAATGGGAGATCAACTAATATATCTGGGGGCCTCTCACTGCCAGAATTTGTGTTCAGAAACTGACTAGAAACTGGAGTTGAAACTGAAGCTTAACCTTGAAGCCCTGCTGGAAGAGAAGTCTTGCTGTTGCTCTACTTCATCAATCTGAAAGCTGCTGTGTCTCCAAGGACTGACCCAGAGAGGACCTGGTAAGGCGCCCTCTTCCCAAGCTATGAGGGACCATCGTGCACCAGCTGATCTTTGCCAAAGCTCCCTGGTAGACAGACCTACGACAGGCTGCCAACCGGAGACGCGGACCGCCACCGAATCACAAGGAGAAGCGACGACTGCTGTCGCCGACCGGAGCCGCCGTGCCCCCTTTGATCTAAGGACGCTCTCACCTGCATCATCGACGGCTTTTTCCCGCCGGAGAAAGTGGAGGCTGCCAATGTGCCGAGGAGCATCCGCTGGTGGGCTTCCCGCCACCTGACGACCATAGAGACGCCGGACGACTCAATGCCATTGCTGGGCCACAGTTCTTCACAATCTCTTTGCGGTCCTGAACTATCATCACTGAGGTGCCCCGCATGCCTCTTCCTTGAAGGACGCCAACGCTCCATCATCGACAAGCACCGCTAGCAACGAAGCTGCCACCTCACCTATGTCGTTCAACCCTTTTTTTCTCGGGGGATCTTAACGATCTGTGGCTCCTTCCTTAAAGGGAGCTGCTCAAGAAGGATCCGTTGATGACCCAATGACAAACTCTGCTATTCCAGGTACATTGGGGTTGTAGAACTATTATACAAGGAAATAAGACTCATTGAACAATATATGGACTGAGCTTGTAATATATCTTTACTTTGCAGGTTGCCCAGGTGGGGGGATCTCCACACAGAACTGTGTCTAGTGGTAGGGGCCAGTATTCTGCCAATTGTTCTAACCAACTTCTTTCCTCCTATGTCTATTGTTGGTTGCCTTTATTAAGTGATCTGTGTGACATTTGACCAGAGTATAGTTGATGCACTTTAATGAGATCTGATAATAATTGTGGTACCACTTTAGAACTGAATATGTTTGCCATTGTAGATTTTCTGAGTACAAAGTGAGTTATTGTGATAGTGTACATAACCTTGAATATTAATTATATAAAGACTGTGTTTTAACTAATACAGTGTGTGGACATTCCTTTGTGGGGGCTTGGGGGCTTGGGGACTACACTGTACTTAAGAACCAGCTGCATCACCTCCTGAGAAGCTAGGTCTTGATTGCTCGACCACATACCAATAATAGAGAATCTTGGCTGGGGTCCTCTGAGCCTCTCCTCTACCATATAGAGAGCAGAAGTACAGATAACTTTTCACAGGGAGCTCTTGGCTCCCTCATGGCCTTGCAGGGCGCCTTCCTTCTGGGTTACAAGTGCTAATAGTATGAAACAATGAGAGGTTTATGAATCTATGTGGGTTTGCTCTTACCCACTGCTGCCTATGCTGCAACCTGGCCCTGCACATGCACACACGTATCTCTATGTTCTGGGCCCGATCCTACTGCCTTGGCTGCAGGAGGGCACTAGGCCTTGATTTCTAAATGTCTGTTTTCTAAGATGGCATTTCACTTCCAGCGCAATCTATATCCAAACAAATAATAGCCTGCCCATAATGCAGCTTCTGACGACACCCCTTACCCCCTATAGCCCCCCCAAGCACCTAAAACACACCCTTATGCCTCCACCTCATCCAGAACCTCTTGGGGGCCTGCGACGATCGTCCCCGCTCCCCAACAACTTCTCCATCCATCATTAAGTGAGGGCTATGTGATACTAAATTTTATAATCTTGTTACACAGTGTCAAATTAGTAAATGAAGAATTAAATCACACAAAAAACACTAAACACAATGGGGACCATTTTACAAAAAGTGGAAAAAACACAGGGGGTTGCTACACTCTCAGTTTCAAGCAATATGTTTCCCTCCGTGCAATTTTCATAATTTGCTATCCTATGTGCAGAAAAGCTGTTAAAACAGGGAAAATCGCCTTAATACATTTTTTTTGCATTTTGTTGTGCAAAAAGTGTAAATGCATCTCACATGTTATACAATACTGGAAACATTTGCAATGGATTCCTATGGCATCGACCTGCTTTTATCAGGTGCTAAAAATTCGATAGGATTCCACTGATTTTACTCCACTATGAAATGATCATGCTGGCGCAAAATCTTGTTGTTTTTGAAGGCGCAGCAGGGATGCATGGTGGACACAGTGATTCCGTTCCATACACCCACTCTGCATCCGAAAAGCAAAGAAAAAATCCTAATGCACAAAGAGGGGTATGTTAAGGCTGGCTTGACACTTTTATGCCTATCGTTTGCACCACAGGGACTTGGAAAATGAGATCCTTTGGGAGTTGTGATATTGATATTGATATTTTATTTCAGGCAAGGGAGGGGAACAGGGGAGAACAAAACAGCGGTCTTACTAGGCCCAGTGACATTGAGAACGCGCAAGTGCGTGGGATAGGGGGAAGGGAAAAGTGCATGGAAGGGGGGAGAAGGGGAAAGTGTGAAGCAGAGGAGAAACAGATAAATAACAATAAATAAATAATAAAGGCAACAAACAGTGGTAGTGCAGCCAGCAATTGGCAAGTGCTAAGTTTAAGGCAACAGACAGGGTAGACCTGATAAGTGCAGGAAGAAAAAGGGGGGGCTGTATGGGTACAGATACAGACCACAGTACAAGGGGTGTCCCAGAGGCAGTGCGGGAGGGTGGCAGGTTGAGCAAGTAACTGAGCCAGAGGACAGAGGGTGGCCAGGTACACAGTGCCAAGAGAGAACAGATCAGCAGGGGAGAGGGGAAGCTAAGGCAGAAGAAAAGAGGAAGGTCTTGAGGTGCTTCCGGAACCGGAGATGGTTCTCCTCAAGTTTTAGAGTGGCAAGGAGGCTGTTCCAGAGGGAGGCAGCAGCCGAAGACAGAGATCTACCCCCAGCTCTTTGCTTTGAAAAACAACTGACCCTGAGGGAGTTAGAGGTAGAAGAGTGAAGGGCTCGAGAGGGGAGGTATTTGCGGAGGGATAGCTGAAGGTATTTTGGACCCAGGCCCCAGAAAGCCTTGTGGACAATACAGAGGGTTTTGAATTTAATCCTTGCATCCACTGAGAGCCAGTGGAGAGATTTCAGAGCTGGAGAGATACGATCCCAGGGCTTGAGGCCAAGGACAAGTCTTGCAATCCTGTTCTGGATTAGTTGCAGAGGGCGGAGAGTAGAGGCAGGTAGATTTAGAAAGAAGCTGTTACAATAGTCCAACCTAGGGAGAACCAGAGCTTGGGATACCATGAGCTTTTGGGGGAAGGAGAGGAAAGGCAGAGTACCTCCGAGGAGGTGTAGTAGGAAATTTGACTTTTTGGAGACCTCAGAGATGTGGGCAGAGAAGGAAAGGGTGTCAAAGATACAAATGCACATCAAATCTGTGTTTATGGTGAAAGTAAGGCAACCTGTCTAGATGCGCCAGTGGGCATTCTAGTTGTCCAGTTTGTTCTGGATCCAGCAAATCATATTGTTTTTGGACACTGCACTATATATAACTAGTTTTTAAAAAACAGGTATATTCTGCAGGTTAAATAAAAATAACAGAAGCTAATAGATGTCAATATTCAACTCTAAGATGCAGTTAAAAGGAACAGGAATTAACTCTATAGCAGTGGAGTAGATGTGCAAACGTCCATAAGCTAGCAACTGGGTCCAGTAGAAACCATTTGTAACGGAGCGACTAAAGTGTCAACTGGGCAGAAACCCACAATAGGTTGTAAAGAAAATTAGCTGCATGTCCTTCTACAGCGGTTCGCGAGCGTACCTGCGTTCATCAAATGGTTTCATTAAAATAGCAACATCGTTGTCTAAAAAATCTACAACTAGCAAAATTGTCTTAAAAATAAGGAGCCTTCAGGGAGGGTTGCCATGCATGAATGTATAGGAGTTTAGGAGTAAATGTGTTTGTTTAAAGAAATGGTGGCGTAAAAAACATTTACTTGTTTGCCTACTCTACAACTGTAGAACAAACGATAGAACATGTGTTCATTTTAATATTTACGTGTGTGTCACAGATGACTGGAGGAGTTACTCGGCAGCTCTGGGAGATTCGGGCAGGAATTTGACGTCCATAGCAACGAACCTGGTGGACGTAATATGGCAAGAGCAGAGGCCCACTCCTAGCAGCGACATCTATCGGCTCGAAGATGCCTACACAGGTATGTCCGTCCTCAGTGAGACACAGATGATGATATTATGAGACATTGGAAGACACATTGTTTTCCTTCCAAATGCCATTTAAACGTTTTTTTTTGTTTAATTTGGATCCGACTATTATGTCTACACTTTGTATTACAGACTTCTGAAATATGTGTTCCGTATTTTGGAACTTTTTTCAGTTTGGTGTAACTGGCATGCTTCCAACTCTGCTTCACCACAGAATAGGCAATACAATTAGGACCATTCATTTGTAGATAAAGAAATGTAGTGCCTCATTTGAATATTGCATCACAATTCCATTTTCAGTGTGTTACAAGCAGAACTGCTCATTGGTGACTAATGAATATATAAACTGGTGTAAAAGGTGTCCTCCCCTTTTCACCAGCAAGAGCAGGGAGCAACCCTGAACCCACTCAGGTGGCCCTGGGGTTGAGGGGTAAGATGGATTTGCCTCTAAGGGCCTTTTTATTTTAAAATGTATCAACATGGTGCATTTTACAACCCACCGATTGGATGACTCAGAAATAAGCATGTCACTCACAGTGCCCCAATTTAGCCCTTTGTCATTCTCAATACTGCAGTGTTGGCCCGTGTGTCTCTCACTGCCCAATTCTTCACTTTGTAACTCTCACTAGCAGGGTTTGCCGCCATGTGACTTTAACTAGACCAGTCAGGCCCCAATTGAGTCTCTCTGCCACTCAATCAAATTCTCTCTGCCTCAGATTTGCCTCCATCTCTCACTAACTGCCAAACGCTGCCCTATTTGACTTTCTCTCCCCTTTTCTAACATAAGCCTTTCCCATCATGAGAATTCTTGCTGTTCTCGTCGCACTGCCACAAATCTGCTTCAGGTGGTTCTCATGGCCTACGTTCTCCCCCAGGCCTTTGCGTGGGAGTTTTGCCACAATATGACTCTCATTGCCCTAATTTGCACCCACATGGCTCTAGCTGCCTCGGTTCTACCCCATGCCAGTCTCAATGTGAGAGCTTTGCCACACTTGTCACTCCCAGTGCCTTAAGCTTTCTCCCGTGTGGCTCTCACTGCTCCAGTTCTGGCCATTCCTGCCCTCATTGCTTCGGTTATGACAGAAAAGGGTCGCACTGCTGCGGTTCTGTCCCATTTCATTGTCACTGCAAAACTCCTGGCTGGCACCCTGTGTTTCGCACCATCTTAGTTCTTCATCATTTGACCCTCACCATCCTGGTTCTGCCCCATCGGTCTCACTGCCCCGGTTCTGCCCTATGCGCATCTCTCTGCCACCGTTGCTCTCACTGCACCAGTTCTTCCCCAACGATATTCTCACTGCACCAGTTTTGGCCCAATGTGGCCCTCATGGCTAGAGTTATGCCCCAATGTCTTTTTGACTGCCCGTAGTCTGCCCACTGTCACTCTCTTGTTGCAAGGGAAAAAGGACAGAGCCCCTTTAAGAGGGGAGCTCGAGACTATGGGAGGGAGCGGGAAGCGGGAGGAAAGGGAGGGGCAAGGGAAGGGAGAGGGCAGTCATGTTACGGAGGAATAAAGGGAAGGTTGGAGAGCAGAATGGCTCCCGTGTTTTCTGTCTGTAGCGCACGTGTATGGCCAGCTCAGCAGTATAACAACTGGCGACGAGACAGATGCGACCCCACGCTCTGCAGCATTAATGGAGGGCCCGTGTGCCCAGCAGAAAAGAGGGGCCTGTGCATCCAGCAATAACGGAGGGCCTGAGTGCCTGCAGTGAAGAGGGCCCTTGTGCCCTGTAGGTGGGCCCGTGTGCCCGGCAGTAGCGGGGGGCCCGTGCGCCCTGAAGAGGGCCCGTGTGCCCTGTAGGTGGGCCCGTGTGCCCGGCAGTAGCAGGTGGGCCCGTGCGCCCTGAAGAGGGCCAGTGTGCCCTGTAGGTGGGCCCGTGTGCCCGGCACTTTGTGTGGGCCTGCGTGCCCTGAGCAGGGGCCTGCGTGCCCTGTTGGCGGGCCCGTGCGCCCAGCAGTTCGTGTGGGCCTGTGTGCCCTGAGCAAGGGCCCGTGTGCCCTGGAACCACGGTGGGCCGGCGCGCCCAGCAGAGCGGTGGGCCCGTGTGCCCTGCAGTGTCAGTGGGCCCGTGTGCCCTGGAACCCCGGTGGGCCGGTGCGCCCAGCAGAGTGGTGGGCCCGTGTGCCCTGAAAGGAGCCCACCCCGACAGAGGAGAAGACCGCCGGGCGCAGTCCAGCAGAAGGTGGAGCTGCGGGAGCCCACCCCGACAGCGGAGAAGACCGCCGGACGCAGCCCAGCAGAAGGAGGAGCTGCGGGAGCCCACCCCGACAGCGGAGAAGACCTCCGGACGCAGCCGACAGCAGAGAGGATCGCTGGCCAGCAGAGGATGACGCGGAAGCGGCCCCCAGCAGGAAGCGGAGCCGCCACCAGGAGCAGCCCCAACGGCGAGAGCGAGTCGCCGCGAGGAGTGCGCAGCGGCTGCAGGTACTAAACCCCGCATCTCCCACACAGTGACATTTGGGAAAGGAAGGGGAAACCCTGTGTCTCCCACAAGTGACACTCAAAAAAAAAAAAAAATATATAGCTAAAACAAACAAAGGAAACCCCGTGTCTCCCACAAGTGACCTTGGAAACTAAAATAACACAAGCCACAACGTATGGCCCAGCGGCATTGACCCCGTGTCTCCCACCCAGTGACACTAGAAAACGGAAAAGTAAATAAGAATGAGCATGATGCGTGACAGCAGGAATAAAGGACAAACACTACGACTCAACTGCAACATGTGATCAATAAAAGGCAAAGAATAACACGTCTGGCCATACCCTACCAAACCAGCAGGCAGAAGTACCTATAAGGAATGGACGCATCATGGCACACTAAACAAGTGACCACAGTGCCCCATGACACCTAAGCAGCTACAGCATACACAGGGGCACCACCACGTCGAATCCGGACGCGGCAGACCCCAATGCCGAGCCACCACAACCAGTACCAGCCCACAAAGGGGCACCCGGCACCCTGCTAACACCCCGGCTGCCCCGACCAACGCAAAGGCAACGCGGAGGTAGCGATAGTGAACAGGGGCGTTGCACTAATGGAAAATTAATGGTGACCACCCACCGCCACAACTTCACCTACTGAGACACAAGGACGCAGTGGCACTCGCGCCCAGCTGTGCCAACACCACCACAAGGACACGCACAAGACAAAGAGAAGACAGATATTGGAAAGCTGCCCAGACTAATGCGTACCAGCAGCAGAGAAGACCCATACCAGACAGGACCGGCAACAACGAAAGTAAAAGAAACACCACCCATACAAACCAAAGGACCAAAACACAGTGATCTGCCGCCAAAGACCGCATGCCAGTGCACCGCAAATCCATACCCGAAATAAACACCGGCAACCATGACCGACCTAGAGCAAGCAGACGCCGACGCAAGTGCGCAAGCCCTAGCAGACCTGGGCCCCACGTCATATGCCACCGTCATGAGACGGCCCAACCCATTCGCTTTGATCCCGCACCACGACCAAGGAACAAGATGGGAGGAATGGGTCGAAGAATTTGAGGACTTTCTGGGTGCGATTGGGAACCTAGACCCGCCAAACAAACTCAGCATATTTAGGAATTTAGTAGGAAAAGAGGTAAAGGACATCATCAAGACAATCCCTGCCACAGACAAAACCATGTACCAACGTCTCCTCGATGCAATAAACGACAGACTCATAGTAGGATCCAATAAAGACTACGAGCGCCTTGCATTCAACCAACACAGGCAACGTTCACACGAATCAATTGGAGAGTTCGTCATACGTCTCCAGCAGAAGATAGGAGACTGCGACTTCGCCAACTTCAATGATGAAGAAGCTATAAGACTAAGGATCATAGAAGGGTGCACCTCGTCAACATTCAGGAAACACCTTCTCATCAAGCCCCTACCCCTAGCGAAAATACTGAATATGGCAAAAACATACGAGAGAATTGACGCACAGGCAGCCGCCATTGAGAGGAAAATTGAACGCGACGCCATCGCGGCCCTCACGGAAAAGCAATCGCAACACTCCGAGCCCACTCGACCCTGGAGAAGGAAGAAACAGAGAAGACACTGGCAAGAAAGCCCGAGCAGAGAGCAATGCCACGGGCGAGGGTGGAATAACACCCACAGACAACCATACTCAGCTCTTAGACGAACATGCTGGCGCTGTGGCCAGGAAGGTCACCTTCAGAGAATGTGCAGAACAGGACCACTCACAAGCTCGGCATGCCAACCCACACCCCAGGAAAGACACCCGAGTGCACCGAGAGCACGGCTAGACATCAGGAAAGACATCAAGGACATGGACACCAGCCCACCCAGAGGTCTCAGGCAGGCACACCCCCTCTACCCTGAGCTTGCCCACCGCAAAGGGGACGGACCGACACTTGGCACACAAATGCCACACGTCCTGCGAGAGAACTACGAGCTTTGCAACCGCCCAGTACCCTTTGAAATATTGTACGGGGGGGGGGGGAAATGGAAGTCACAGAAAACGTCAGTACAAGGCAACAGTACCAGACAAGGGCGGAAGAATACCCCCTAGACAAACCCCAAGACAATGCCATCCAATGGAGGACGGCACAAACAGAGCAGCCGAAAGGATGGCCACAACGTGACCCAACCCAAGGAGAACGCAGAGTGCTGAACACCATCCGTATGATACCGAGTCCCGCCAGAGGACACAGTCGTCTCAGTAACCGGACAGCACTACAACACGCACTCATCAATGTCCACTATAGGTCATTCAAAGTAACCCACAAGAAGGACCACGTGACTGAGCAAGATGCTGAAGAGACAAGCAAAGCCAAAGGACAGATGAACAGCGCAGATTCCACCCTAGCGACAGGGAACAAAGAACAAGTGACAAGTACGACAAGGAACTACGGCAAAAGGACGCCAAATGACTCCCTCCTCCATGAGTTATACTTTGAAGAACATGAACCAACGGAAAGGAAGGTGATCGAGATGGAGGAAAAAGAGAGAGAGGAGACTCATGAGACGCCACAACGAGAGAGTGCAGAAGAGACCCACGAGCAACCAAGAAGGCCCCATCGAACCACAAAGAGACCCCAACGGCTCATCGAGCAAATGTAACCGGGGAAGTTTCATGTTAAGCAAGGGGGAGGTGTTGCAAGGGAAAAAGGACAGAGCCCCTTTAAGAGGGGAGCTCGAGACTATGGGAGGGAGCGGGAAGCGGGAGGAAAGGGAGGGGCAAGGGAAGGGAGAGGGCAGTCATGTTACGGAGGAATAAAGGGAAGGTTGGAGAGCAGAATGGCTCCCGTGTTTTCTGTCTGTAGCGCACGTGTATGGCCAGCTCAGCAGTATAACATCTCTGTGCTAAGATTCTGCCCCATGTTGCTCCCACTGCCCCAATTCCACATCAATATCACTCTCGTTGCGTTTCCTGATGAGTTCTCTACACTCCCATGACTTGCAGCTCTTCTTTTCATTGTGGATTACGCGCACACAATGCTCATCTTTGCAGCCTGGTTAAAAGCCACGAGTGTGGAAAATGCTGGCAGTAATAAAATGTCCATAAAAATAAAAAAAATAATATCACTCTCGTTGCACCACTGCTGTCCATGTGACTCCCACTGATCCATATATCTCTCAAAGACTCCAAAATTACATGCAGAATACATGCATTCACAAACACGCATGAATGCACACACACACAAAAGGATAAACACTATTTACATTGCTTTTCTGGATGAACCTTGTTTTCTGCCCAGTCCCTGAGCCCCGCTTCTAGCTGGCTCTGAATCCCACTCTGTCCTTGCCCAGTGCACGAAACCAAGAAGCAGGGAGGGAGGTGGGCGTCCAGCGTAGCCCCTCTGGGGCCCACAGAAGGTGATGCATGTTCTGGCCCAATCCTGCAGTCTGCGCTGTTCAGCACATGCAACGACTCCAAATCAAAGCACTCCTATGGCCCCTATCGCACAGGAGTCAGATGTGTTCGCTTATGCTTGTATAGGTCCTGCAGCCCCCCACTTTGTGTGGATGCCACATCATCACACGTATGTTTTGTTATGTTACCTTAAGTGAATGCATACGGTGAACGGTTCACCATTGGGTTTCTTGATTCTGAATCTTGCAGAAAAAAGCAAAATTGCAAGATGTGTGTTTCCATTGTATTTCTGAATGCCACCTGATCCTCCAAGTTGTTGGACCATAGGTATTTTTTATTCCAGGACCAGTGTATATCCGTGAAAATGAGGCCCATTTAAACCGCAGTTGAGAGACCGATTTCTGAGAGTGTGAGGGGTGATATTTCCGCAGCTTCAAAAACAGAAATGGGGGACTAAGGTCCCTAAAGTCCCTTGTGACCATTAACAGTGACTTAAAGTGGACCTGACATTTGACACTCAGCCAATACAGCGAATAGGTGTGATGGAAACTGCATCCGGGAATAGAAGGCAAATAGCGGTGTTTTCAACCCTTTGCTGGCACCTGGAAAGGGAAACTAGAAAGCCTGCATAGATGGAATTTCAGTAGTCAGGATTAGATGAGATGATGTTGGTTTGGCAAGATTGTTTAGATGGAAACATCACAGCTCACCACTGAGCTAATTTGGGGGGAAGGAGAGAGTCTGATTGATTTTAACTCAGAGATGTTTCACCCATTATGATGGGGCCGAGGGAGGCCCATACTGATGGGCTGGAATTATGTATGATTTGTTTCACATACCACCATTTATGGTCCAGTTTGAGCCTGGGGCTGCTATCTTCAAACTTATCGTTGTCAGGCAACTCTGAAAGATGGAAGCTGATACCTTCCTGTCCCCATTCAGATGGAAGGTGATCTGGGAGTCATTGGCGAAAGAGGTAAACCTAAACCTGAGGCCAACTGAGTGGACCCGCTTGACCACAGGCTGGATGCAAATATTTAGCAAGATGGTGGATAACGTTGAGCCATACGAACAGCCATGAAAGTGGTTGGTTATCAGAAACACTATGGGGTGGTCATAAATGCCTGAGACCTATCCGCCAAAAAGGACTCCAGCCAGGAAAGTAAACAGCCCCTGATGCTGACCCGCCCTAGCCCCTGCAGGAGTGTTATGTGATCAGCGATGACAAATGCCACTGATTGGTTGAGCATGACAAAGGCAGAGAAACGACCATCTACAACAGCCATGTGCAGGCTATTGAGGACAAGAACAAGAATGTATTTAGTGCCATGAACTGGGTAACATGCTCCCTGTTGTGGGTCTGGATAGTTGGAGTACTCGATGAACTGGAGAATATTCCAGGTTACAAGTTACAACTCGCACTGTAATCGTAGCTACAAATGGGAGCACAGTAAAAGGCTAGGGATTGTACAGGAATGGGACTACACTGGCATCCTTGAAGGTTCAAGCCACTTGGCCAATTGAAAGGCAGCAGCCGATTAGCAATGTTAATGCTGAAAGAAGTTGGGGAAGGTGGACCTTCATAATTTAAACTGGTTCGGGGTCCACAGGAGAACAGGTTAATCTGCTCAATCGGTGCATTGTTTTCAACTATGGTTAAGGGAACGGTGCAAGAAGATGTCCTGGTAGTAAGAAGAGGACGGGCCAGACAGAGGTAGGTAGACTGCTCAGTTGGTTGCAATCTGGCAGATTGTGGTTTTCATAGCTGATTTTGTTTGGGTACTTTCGTCATAGTGTTGGACCAAATGAGTATAGGAGGTAGGGTTGGTCTATAAACAGTAACAATGCTCCTAGAGCAAACTCTCATAGATGGGCAACACATTTTGTGTTGCCCCATGTATGGGCTTTCAACCAGGTATCCAACACTGAGTTCAGAAATCATAATGGTGTAAACATTTTCTTGCAAGTCCTTGTACGCCCAGGGGCACTCACACCTACTATTCAATAATGTTCATATTTGTGGCCAACAAAATGTTCAAAATCCTAATCCTCACTAGTCGTTAGTCCCCTGACCTGTTTCACAAATGTTACAAGGAGGGCCCAACAAAAGAATGTAGAAGTCCTAATCTTGATAACAAAATAAATTAGTAGCATTTTCCTGGAAATACTATTCGCAGGTTTACTCACAGTCTGGTCCCATCATTGTTCTTCTATCTTTCAC
Organism: Ambystoma mexicanum; assembly: GCF_040938575.1. NCBI lineage: Eukaryota > Metazoa > Chordata > Amphibia > Caudata > Ambystomatidae > Ambystoma > Ambystoma mexicanum. Next base: position 547,530,223 of record NC_090930.1, on the reverse strand, counting down.
TAGGCTTTTCAAGGCCTCTCACAGATAATCAGAGTTTCTCAGGTTCCCCTTCTCAAACTTCACATAAACCTTTTTGTTTACCAAACTTGAGCTTGATTCCCCACCATGCTCCTTGTGGGACTTCTTTCTTCCAAACCTCTGAGATCTTAGGCTATCAGATAGGCCTCTCCCAGAGATTGGGGTTGTTCAATATTCAAAGTAGACCTCTGCCAGAACTTGGGTTTCTCAGTATTCACAGTAGGTCTCACCCATACCTTGGTTTCTATCAGTATTGAAAGTACCTATCTCCCATAACTTGGGATTCACATAATTCACAGTAGGTCTCCCCAGACCTTGGCTTTCTCAAGGCCCATAGTACTTCTCTCTCAGGCCTTGGTTTTCTTAGGATTCACAGTAGTTCTCTCTCAGGCCTTGGGTTTCTCATGATTCACCTCAGTGGCAAAGGGCATTTCCTCACCGTCCTCCATTCACTGTCCTTTTCAGGCAGAAGATGCCCTGTGGCCTTTGTCTGGTGTAAGATGTTATGATGCATTCCTGACATGATGCATTCCTGCCAGTGGCCTCTGGTGGGGTTGATTGTCTGATGTAAGATGTTGCGATGTATTCCTGCCAGGGGCCTCTTGTGGGGGTTGATTGTCTGATGTACTCTTCTCTGTAGTAGATGGTGTAGGCTTGAGAACACCTGTACTATGTCTTGGTATGTTGTGGTATCCCAGTGTGGCAATGACTTCATTTTACCTTTCATCTCTTCCCCTTAACTGTTTTCATATTGTTCTCTTTATAGTAATTTGTGAGGCTTTGTAACTGTTTCGGTCCTCAGAATTGACAGGGCCACCATGCATCTATTTTACCGTTTTTAACTTGCTTCTGGTTTGTATTTCCCTAATTGGATGTTCAAATCCATCTTATTGAGCATATTTCTATTTGATAATGATATGATCCTGGGTGTACCACATCTTTATATTTGGTCAGCAGGGTTGCCACTATCTTGGGATCCTTCTGACAGGATGCCAAGGAGCTGTACTCTATGTTTACTGGAACATGCCCAATGTATCCCACCTCCTCCCTATCCAACCATGAGTATTGCGGTTTCAATATTCCTTTCTTCTGTGAGTTTGAGAATGTCTTCCCTCCCGGTGTGCAGATTTGGAACTTTGTCTTGCAGACCTTGAGTCTTTCAAGCAGGGTCTGATTACCACTTTTCCCAAAAATTCCTGCTCTGAGTGTACTCCGGGTGTTATACAGTCCATACATACAATTGCATTGGAGTTTTGTACTGTAGCTCTTCTGGAAATCTCTGATGGTATCTCTCTGGGTGAGTTTGAGAAAGGTTTCTCTAATGTGCCTAAGGGGGATTTACTGCCCCTTTTTTGGGGTGGCGAGCCTGCAGTATCCCACTACTTCCACCCTCTGAGGGCCATAGGGTAGCGGCCGTAGCAGCCCAGTCTCTAACAGATCAACCCCTCACATACTAAGACAGGGAGTTCGTCCAACTCACCACAATTTACAGTGGTAAAGAGACAAGGAGATGTCAATCTTTTGGGGTTTTAGGTGGTTGAATTCCTTGACAATTCCTTGCTGATAATGATGATCGCTTTTAACCTGGTTCCTTCACAAGGTAGTATAGGGGGAGATGATTCTTGAGGCTATCATGGTCTCGTGATCATAATAAGATGTCAATTATGTTAGAGGGATCTGTTAAGATGTATTTAGTCCTTCAATGAAAAGGTGAACCTTTTGGCTAACTCAATGATCCCTCAGCCGGTAGTTTCCCCCATGGACCAGACGGTCAAAGTTACAGGGAATTTAATCTGAGATCTGAATGTAAGGCCTTGAAGCCTGAGTGCCCCAAGTAGTGGGCTGAGAAGAGGAGAGAGATGATGTAAAAAACATAATTTATTCAACTTCCATGATGAATGGGTATAAGGAGGAACATATGCAGCGGTTGCAGAGGGCAGGCTTGAATTAGAACATTGACCGCTGAGTGATCGTACCGAATAGGGGGAAGAAGAAACAAATGTAAGCTCTGCCTTGGGAAAGGTAGGTAAAGTGAGACTCATAGCAAGATGGTTTTCTTTCAGAATACTGCTACCTCACCACATAGGAGCTTGCACGGTTGCTGTATCTGCAGGATGATGGTTGCACTGTCACACAGGGTGCTCCCTCATAATGATTAACAGGGAGTGTTCTGTTTGCAGCCTGCCCTTAATAGTTGGACATTGCCCCTTTGCCAATTAAAGATGAGATGCCACTCTGCATGCTCAAACTCCCTACTAGAGACCGGGAGCCCCTTGAATGTTTAAAGGGGAGTTGAATGTTTAAGGGGGAGCTACAGCAGGCTTGTGAGAGACCCAGAAGAAACTCCCACATGAGTCTCAGATTGGATTTTGAGTTTCAGGATGATTGTGTTTATTTATTTATTTATTTATTTATTTATTTGATTATTGGGTATTTATAAGGCGTACTATACAGGAAAAGGTGTTTCCAGGTGCCACAAACCAAAAGCGGTGAGGGTAACAAGGAAGATAAACAAAAATAATGGTCCTACAAGGCCTCATGACATTCTAATCATGTATGTGCAGTAAGAAAAAGTGCAGGGTGTGGGAGGGGAGTGATGGGAAGAGGAGGTTAAGAAGGAAGTGAACATGGTTTAATCAAGTACTAGGAGGGGGAGCCAAAGGGGGGCAAGGGCTAGAGGAGGCCAGGTGTGGACCACAAGCTAAGTGCAAAGTTGGGGGCAGGGGTGGGCCAGACACGGGAGGTAGATAAAAGCAATGTCTTGAGAAGCTTCCAGAATTTAAGGTGGTCTGACTCAAGTCCCAGGGGGACAGGGAGGTTGTTCCAGAAGGAGGACCCTACCAAAGTGAGAGAGCGAACCCATCACTCTATGCTTGCAAAAATGTCAGTTCTGCAGAGAGTTTGAGCTAGAGGACCCAAGGGTTCTAGCGGGAAGGTAGACAAGACATCAATAAGAAGACTCAGATTTGATGGATGGAGAACGAACAGCCAATCATGAGTATATATAAAAGTAGCAGTTTACCCCCTGTTCATTTTGGGCTTGCTAGGAAATTTGAGGGAGGCACAACAGATTAGGCTCTGATTGATATGGGGCAGATTTAGTTTGTGGCCAGGTTGGCAAAAAGGAGAAAGCCCCAACCCCTCCTCACCACCACAAGGCTATGCTGTGATGTGTATTTTGTGAGTGCAAGGCACCAACGTTGTTTCTTATGTTTTTGGCATGCTCCGGCACAATTTGCCATGTAACTTCAGCACAGAAGTGTCGATGGGGGTAATTTCGAGGTAGGAGGTAACCATGCTGCTATTAGCGGCATGGCTACCCCCTTTCCGGGTATCAGGTCTGGGTTCCTTGAATGAGGAATTACTGGGCCATTCCGACCTTGGAGGGCCCAGTAATTCCTCCTTCAAGGAAACCGGACCCGGTACATCCCCATTCCCATTCGAGCCCCCATGGGGGGGGTTATGTACGTGCTATAGGCAACAAGACTGCAGCAGAATACAGCCTGACATTATTGTTGCATTTGAACTGCAGCCTCGTGAATTCCTGATCGACCCAGGAGCCACCGTAAATGTAGTAAATGAGGAAATTTACCAAGGCCTCAAATGCAAAAGAGAGTTGAAACCGGCTGATATTGACATATATCCATACAGTGCAAACACGCCCCTGTAATGCAAAGACATGTTCAAAGCCACATGCTCATACAAAGACAAGACAGCAAAAATAATGATATACATGGTCAAAGGTGAGGTGCCAGGTGGCAGCATCCTCAGCTTCATGTTTGCCATACAGATGGGACTAGTACATATCATGTATAAAATCATGACAGCGTATACCACCAGCACTAAAGACATGATGATCAAAATCTTTCCAACCCTCCTTAAAGGACTAGGACGTCTCAAAGGCAAACAAGTCAAATTACACATCAACCCGGACATTAAACACATTGCACAGCATTATAGAGGAATTCCACTAAACATCCAAAAGCAAGTAGAGGATGAACTGCACTCACTCCTAGAGCAAGATATCATAGAAAATGCCACCGGGCCCAAACCCTGGGTGTCACCCATTGTCCAAATCCTGAAAAAGGAGAATGGGAAAAGCATTTGCATCTGCGTAGACATGAGGGCGCCCAACAAGGCCATTAAAAGAGAGAGACACGTGTCACCATGAATGACTGAAATGATGCATCTGCTACATGGAGCAAAAGTATTTTAAAAATTAGACCTAAACAAAGGCTACCATCAGCTCGAACTACACCCTGAGTCCCACTACATAACTATTTTCGCCACACACATATGTCTTTTTCACTACAAGTGACTCAGCTTTGGGGTGTCGTCCGCGGCGGAAATCATCTAACATAAAAAACATTTGATAATCCAGCATATCCTGCAATACCTTAACTATAGCGACGACATTTTAGTATTCAGCGTGAATCAAAAAGCCCATGACAACGTGTTGCGCCGAGTATGTATGGCATTGGAAGAAGCCAAGCTAACACTGAATTTCGATAAGTGCAAACTGAGCAAAACCACACTCAAGTTCTTTGGACACATTTGTTCACATGAGGGACTGCACCCAGATCCCGACAATGTTCAAGCACTCATTGGGGCGCCCATGCCCACAACAACATCTGCAGTCCGATCGTTCTCCGTCATGTCCATCTACTGTACATGGTACATACAGGACTTTTCCATCCGTCAGTACACCCTTACGACATCTCACATGAAAGGGACAAGATTTCAGCTGGTCAAATGAGTGTGAGGAGGCCTTCCACGAAATCAAAAGTCGAATCCCATCGGCCTCATGCATGGCATACTATGATTCAGAACTTGAAACAGAATTAACCATTGATGCAAGCCCAGTTGGTTTGGGAGTGATCATTGCCCAATTCAAACCTGGCTCACCATCATCATCATAACGTCATATCCTGTCACCTACGGACTGCGCATACTCCCATCCCAAAAATAAAGTCTAACGGTGGTCTGGGCATGTGAGCACTATCATCTATTCCTCTGCGGGTGCGAATTCACAAATGTCACAGACAAACAGGCCCTCACAACCACCTATGGAAAAGCGACCACAAAAATGCCTTCTCGCATTGCTCGATGGGGAATTCGGCTACAAGAATATTCATTTACAAGAGTGCATCATCATAGAAAGGACAACAACCCAGCAGACTTCCTGTCGAGGTATCCCCTTCCCGCACAAGAGGAAGTGCAGTCCTGCAAGGCAGACCAGTACATCAATTATGTCGTCAGTAATGCACTGCCTAAGGCCCTCACCATCACTGAAATACTTGACAGCATGCGCCAGGACTGAGTACTTACAATAGTAAAAAAGAGAGCATCCTCCAGGAGATGGCATGAATCGACACTGGAAGAGAGAACCATCCCTGAGATGGAAAGCAAAATACTACAAACATTCCATCTCCTCAAGCATACATAGTCCCTATTACCGGAAGGCCTATTGCTAAAAGAGGAATGAATCACAATCCTGGAGATACTACAAGACAGAGTGAAAGAATGAATGAATGATATTTTGTTTGCATCACACTCATACACAAGTGTTTCAGAGCGCAACGAGGCAAGGGAGGGGAACCAGGGAGGACAAAACAGCGATCTTACTAGGCCCAGTGACATTGAGAATGCGCAAGTGCAGGGGAGAGGGACAGGGTAAAGTGTAAGGGAGAGGGGAGAGGTGGAAAGTGCTGAGAAAAGGGATAAAAACAACAACTGGTAGTGCAGCCAGCAAGGTGGCAAGTGCAAGGTTTAAAGCACAGACAAGGGGTGTCTGATAAGTGCAGGTAAGGGGACTGTAGGGTTACAGATACAGACCCAAATGCAAGGGTTGCCAGGAGGCAGTGCGTATGAGTGGTTGGGTGGGCAGGGACCTGGACCAGAAATCAGGGGGTAGCCAGGTGCACAGAGTCGAAGCAGACAGATCAGCAGGGGAGAGGAAGAGCAAAGGCAAGAGCCAAGAGGAAGGTCTTGAGTTGCTTCCAGAACCAGAGATGATTTTCCTCAAGTTTCAGAGTGGCAGGGAGGCTGTTCCAGAGTGATCAACATGACACACACTGGACACCGAGGAATTGTGTCCACAAAACGACAACTGCGATCAAAAGTGTGGTTACCCCAGATGGATGCAAAAGTGGAGAAGATTCTAGGAAACTGCACAACATGCAAAGCTGTCGCACCACGCACATTTCCAGAACCCCTCAAAATGACAGTAATACTGTCTCAAGTGTGGTCAGAAGTAGCAGTCGACATTTTTTGACCCCTGTGCAATGGCAAGTATGTCCTAGTCGTTATGGATGAAATGTCCAGATTTCCAGAGATACACGCCGTCATTCCTGCACTGGACAAGACATTTGTGGACTACGGCATTCCAAACATTTTAAAGTCTGACAATGGACCACCTTTAGCGGGCAGAACTTCAGCATTTTCATTGAACACCTGGGAATCCAGCACAGGAGAATTTCCCCCTTATGGTCACAGGCAAATGGCACGGTTGTACAATTTATGGCAGACCAAAAGCGCACTGTACAAGTGTGCTCCATCGCTAACAGATCTTTTATGCAAGCCATATGCACTCTCCTCAGAGACTATAGGAACACCCCCCACAGCTCCACTGGAGTGTGCTCCTCCGAACTCATGTTTGGCAGAATTTTAAGAAAGACCATCCCACATCTGTCCACCAGTGAAGTGTCCGCAGATGCAGAACTGAAGATGAGAGAAAAAGACAAAGAAAGCAAAGAAAGAATGAAAGAGTATGCAAATTCAAGGGGAAAGGCAAAAGAGGCAGAGGTGCACATAAGGGACCAGGTACTGGTACGTCAGACACATGGGTCAAAGGAAATACCGGCTTTCAACCCACAACCCATGACGGTCACCCACATCAATGGATCCATGGCGACAGAAGTAAGCCCAATTGGCTCCATCAACAGAAACTCCTCGTTCTTCAAAACGATTAGGAGAAGAAGCAGCCCAACTAAGTGAAGAGAGTGGCTTGTCCGATGACCATTCAGACAGTGTTTCAGACTTCATGCATAGTGACATTGACACTGACAATAGTGACAGTGAGAGAGACGATCACCCTCAGGTCATTTGCAGCCCATCCAAAAAAACCAGTTGTGAACCCACTAGATGGATAGAAGAAATTAACTGAAAGAAGATGTTCTCAGTTAAGTAAGAGGGAGATGTAGCGTCCTCTTTCTACGCCCATCAATCAGGGAGGGAGGATCTGTCCTCTTTTCATGTTAAGCGTAAGGAGCGCATTCAGAGGTGAGGTTACCGCCAAAGCAGTTTCAGTTTACGATTGTGATTACAAATGCTCATTACAAAAACTTGTAGCTTTCGAGTCTTTGCATTTTGCAGAGGGGCAGTAAAAATTATTTGCGTAAGTATGGGTGACATGCCTTGACACATGATGGAACAGCATTTGAAATAACCAATCCTCTTCATCCTGCAAAGAAGTTGCAACCTATACCTGAGCAAAAAATGATAAGCATTCTAAAATAATTGAAGGTTTTGAAAGCATCCCTCACAGACCGCTAACAAACACATTGCTAAAGGGGTTTCCAGAATGCAGGAGTAACACTTTGAACTCTCCCGAGTACAATAGTTTTTACACTGTGTCTACTAGATGTATGACAAATCAGTGTGATTATACCTATCTGTGAGAGGGTATTAAAAGAGACCTTGCACTTAAAGATGCATTTTGCTGCCAGATTGTGGTATTTTAGCATGGTTTTATTCATTTAATTTTAGAAGGATTGGAAAATTGTCATTCACGTGAAACAGACTGCGGTTCTTATGGTTATTCAAATTTGGACCAGTCCTTTATGGGACAGCCTTCATCAAGACTTAGTAATTAAACAAAACAATTTCTACTCAAAGGATTAGGCCTCTAACCATAGAATGGTATGGATGAGGGAACTCAGGGGAGTCTCTGGAGCACGATGCTACAGAAGCATGAGCAGAGATTTGGAAAGGGAAGCAGGGGGCGGGGCCTCAGCTGATCTTTACCTGATAGGCCGTTCTTTTGATCCTGGTCCCCTAAAGGGGGACTTCCCCGAAATCCTGTCTGCTGTGAATCTCCCTCTGGCCCACTTACATGCTGTAGACTCTGGCTACCTCTGTTCACTGCAGGCTGCCATGATGGAAGCCCGATGCACAGCTCATTGCGTTTCTGTACATAACCTTTTCTGCCGCAGGCTTCTGTGTCCACGGCCTACAGTTTGCAAACGGCCACAGCACCTGGTTGTTCAGTGGGAGTAGGAGTTTCTGCTTGCTTCTTTGGGGAAGAAGGGGAATAAAATGGGGATTTGAGTGCTTGACCAAATTCCTCAACATTCCTACCACCACCCACATCATGGGCTTGAGTGTGGCAGTATTTTGATCTGCCTGGTATGAAGCCTGTAACAGTGGAGAAATTGTAATTGTAATTGGTTATTTATAACGAGTTTAATACCCAGAAGTTTCTAGGCGCAGACCCGGGGATCTGACCTGTGTTTCTCCGTGTCATATTGCTTCCAAGGCGAGCATGTTGCTCCTGTGCCATGCTGTGCCCCTGAGGCACGAAGCAGTCAGTCCAAGGTAAAAGGTTTGTGCATGGGTCCCATTGATCATCAATAACCACATTTGGTGGTGGAAAATGGGCACATAGAAAAACCATGCGTCCGTGTCAATCACCCTACCTTCAGAGCACAGAACAGCAAGGGCTGTGAGGCATTTAGCAGCGCATCCAAGAAAGCTTGGTGTTTACCAAGTCATGATGCATGCCATTGCTACAGTCAGACCCCAGACACCACACTCCTCTAGCCACTCCCAGTGTCACTGTCACTGAGCAAGAGCAGGCTGTGCGTCCTTCCCAGTGCCATGCGGAGGAGGCTTTGGCTGTTTATCCATTTGAGGTGCATCTTTTGGACCAGCTGCTGTGACAGCCAGACATATATTAAAAGCATTTTTCTATGTCAGTCAGGGGGGCACTGCAGCACACAGCGATAGAATGTGCTGTGGATAGGCATATGCTCCAGAGCATCATTTCACTCTTAGAGCTGGCTATATAAGGGGGGTGGAGAGGATTTATAACTATAATCAGAAGACAGTGGGCCTCATTACGAGTTTGGCAGTAGCCGTGCCGGTAAAACCAGCGCGGCTGCTGCCAAACTCGTGTTTTTACCGCACCCAGCAATGGGGACGAACAGAGGCATTTCGACCCCGGCGGACCCTGTCCGTCCCCATTGACAGGTGCCGGTATTCATTACTCCCCATTCCCATTTGAGCCCCATAGGACTCAATAGGAATGGGGAGGTCGGATGCACCGGCACCATTCATGAATGGTGCCGGTGCATACGACGTGTTGTGCTCGCGGGTGCTGGTCTGCCCGCCAGGTCAGACCTGGCGAGCAGAAAGGCACCCGCAAGCACAACTCGTAGTTTGCCGGTCCGGTAGTACCGGCGCCTGTAGCTTACCAGTGCAGTTATTACCAGACCGGCAAACTCATAATGAGGCCCAGTGTCTATTAATGAACTCCAGACACAGACAGGCACCTGCCTTCACTCCCCAGAAATTCTCAGAACAGATATGCTAGGCAAGGCCAAATTCAAAGCTAGATGCCTGGCCTGTGGCTTAGGAATTAAGGAATGGTGCCTTATTTAATTGGAAGAAGCAGTTCCTTAATGTCGCTCCTCCTAGCACTATTGTTTGCTCATGTGCTGATGACCTGAGAAGTGTTCAAAGTTTTTAAGACCAATGCCAACCAATCACAACTCTGAAACTGATGCCATCATTGATTCTTGCACTAAGATTGTAATATGACGTCCATTATGACGTATTTCTCGGTTACAAACCTGATATTTTCTATTGGGTCAACAGAGAGCTTTTGAGACTTGTGCGCTTATTGCTCTCCTTGCTTTATATGGATTGTTAATAAAGCAGACTTTGCCATTTACTTTCAGTATTTGCCATTATTGGGCACAGGATTTCCCGGCCTGTCTGTTCCGCTTGTACTGTAGTCTTTTGGCGCCCAATTACACTGCTGTTATAGACATTTCAGCAGTCTCTCGTACGTGATATCCCCCACACCATTCAGGTAAAATTATGGGAAATGATTCTCATCCACTTCCACACGAATTTGAGCAGATATTGGGAAATAATACTTTAAAAGGACATTTGATTAAATATTTTTTTACAGAAGCGGCCTGTACATTGCTTCAGCTCTGACGAAGACGTGCCCGGAGGTTATCATCAAAACTTTCTGACCCCCATGCCATATGAATCAAAAGGCTGGGTGGATCACAACAATTAGCTAAAATCAGCTATATTTTTGGATATATGCTAGTTGGCACTTTGAAAATGTGGCACTTTGGTTGCTTAATTTATTACGGCACGGGCGCTTTAGGAGTTTGTAATTTGTATGCAATTTGAAGCACTTTTTGGTGCTTGAATATTTTTATATGTCTGTGTATTTTCTAAATGATAGTCCTCAAATAAGATGCATGTGGGAGTGTAAAAAGAATATTGATTTTGGTGTACATTATTTTTGTTTTGTATTCGTATTTTCTGTAGATTATTAAATTGTATGATAATGAATAATGAAAATCTATGTACATATTGTGACATGTTGCTATGAGTGAAGTAAAAATAAAAAAAATGGATATATGGATTTGCAGTGTGTTTGTAGACTGAGCTCATCCACACAAGGATGTGCTGATAGTGGACGTTATGATGGTGTTGTTATTGTTTCTACAGGCTGATGACCTGCACTAGAACAATGATATCGCTGAGGTCGTTCCAAAGACAATATACACAAATGTGTCAGTATCTGGCAGTAGCTGCCTTGGCACTGGGCTTCGACCAGTCGCTTCCATTGCCTTGCCTAACCACCCCATGCTCTGTGACTGTGGCCTTTGAAACCAGTAGTGGTAGTCCACACAGAGCTATTGCATCATTACCCTAGCGGCCTGATCGTACTCTCTGGTTAAGTAATTATTTTGGTCTGTCTGAGTGGAACTGGTAGGTAGGGAATTCCTCATCTCTTGCTTCTCTACACTCTGCGTTTCTTCTTCTCCCTGTCAATGGTTTGATGAGATTGTCTTCCTTTCTTCCCCATTTAATGTGGGCAGATACTAATCCTTTTGAATTTCCTGCACTGTCACTTGAAACAGCTGTCACGCCTCTGCATGCATTGATTCGAGTGATTGTAAGCCCGTGGCAGACTGTCCTAAACCTGTGGACGGTAACGACCCACTGTTTCTGATTGGCAGATATGACCACGCAGGACAGGCACATTGTGGGCCTATGCAGTGCATAGAGCAGCTGCAGTAGCTGGTGTTTAATGTCTTCACCACTTACAGAGCCATATCTTTTGCATTTTTGAGGGAGGGGTCCAGAAATGTTGGAGCCTGATGACTGACTTAACTACTCAGGAAAACTTCATGTGCCACTCTTGGCTGTTTTCTGATTTTACTGCCCCGTGATATGATATGGCATTTATAACGTGCCTGTACACAAGTGTTTCTGACAAGACAAGGAGGGGGAAACAGAGGCAGGACAAAACAACGATCTTACTAGGCCTTGTGTCATTCAGATCGCGCAAGTGCAGGGAAGTGGAAGGGGAGAAGTGCCGAGGGGGCAGGGGGAGCACAGGTAACTCAAAGGTGCAGCCAACGGGTGGCTCAGTGCAGGTAAATCAGAAAGTGCAGCCAACAGGTGGCTCATAGTTGCAGAGAGAAGGCACTATAGAGTTGCAGATACAGACCACAAGTGCTGCGGGAGCCAAGAGGCAGTGTGCAGTGCAACTGGACATGCAGGAGCCTGGGCCCAAGTTCAAAGGGAGGCCTGGAGACCAGTGCGTGAAACAGTCGGGACATCAGTAGGGGGGGGACAAGAGAAAACGGAAGCGAAGAGGAAGGTCTTGAGTTGCTTCCAGAGCCGGAGGTGGTTCTGCTCAAGTTTGAGAGAGGCAGGGAGGCTGTTCCAAACAGTAACACACAGATATTGATGCATGATATCCGGCCTGTTCACTGTGAAATTAAGCGTTTTCTTGGTTATGTATCATCATAAAATACTATGGTGTCACTCTCTGTGATTGTCTTATCCCTCAAGGACAAACACATTTCACCCTAAGTACATTTCTACCTCCTTAAGGAAAATCAGATGTCACTTTATGATTTAGTGACACCTTACAGGAAAATCAGATGAGATTCACTCATTGTCTATGGTGCATCACAGAAATGCAGGTGTTAGTCTTTGTGGTTTTGTGTTTCATTACAGGAAAACATCACTTGTCACTCTTGAATAGTTCTTCTCACTGGTGAAAAAATGACTTGCCACGTTTTACAATTTGCTGCCTCCTCGTGGAAGAATCAGTTGTCACTATCTGAGATGTTTTGCTCCATCTGGCGTCACTCTCAGAGATTTGCCCCCTTTCCATCGACAAATCAGTTGTCACTCTCTCTGATTTTATGTTTTCTCTCAAACAATCAGATGGCACTCTCTGTGATGTTTTGCCCTGTTAAGGGGACATCATTTGTCACTCTCTGTGATTTTCTGCAGCTATACAAAAACAATCACTTCACACTTTTTTGGATTTTCTGCTTCAGCACATGGACAATCAGATGTTATTCTCTATGATTTTATTCCACCTCACGCACGAAACAGTATTCACTCTTTAAGACGGTCTGATTATTCACAAATCATCACTTGTTACGCTGTGATTTTTTGCCTTCTCCCAGAATTCTTTTTCCTGAAAACAAATTGTGTATAATTGTTTTCTGCTTTACAGCAAAGGTATTTACCACTCTCTCTGATGTTGTGACTTCTAATAGAAAAATCTGATATCACTCTCTCTGATTTTAGACTCCTCCACAAAAGATCAAATGTTGCTTTCTGTGATTGTATGCTCTGTCATTGAAAATTCACATCACTGCATGTGATTGTCTGCTTCCTTGCTGAAAAAAATAAAAATAAAATGTGTCATGTTTCTTCTACCTGGAAAGAATAACTCGTTACTCCCTTGCAATTCCTGCCCCCATGAGTGTAATATCACGTGTCACTGTCTGTGATTGTGTGCCTCTTTATTTATACATTTCTTCATGAAGTAAATAACTTATCACGTCGTGTGATTTCCTGCGTTCTCCTGGAAAGTTGACATGTTAGCCTTTCCGATTTTATGATCCTTCACCAAAATTGTTGTGTGATTTTCTGTCTCATTCCTGAAAAATCAGGCCTCACGCTCTGTGAGAAAAATCTTTACCACTTGCTGTGACAGAATGGCTCTGTATTTATTGTTCGTATGCAAAGGTTTGCTGGCTTTCATTCTCAGAAAGTGAGCTCTGGTAAACAGGCACCACTTTCTTTTGTTCCGTGCTAAAAATGTACAGCACACCCATGTGTACCTTTGCTGATCTCTGTCTATGGAAACACCAGCAGGTACAATGTAGTTTGGCAACAAAGTAGTTACAAAGTAAAATGTGACCGTTAATTCCAAAAGTCATGGACCTCCTTTAACAGTGGGCACTCGTGATTCAAACTTTATACAACTGTGTATCACCATGGCTTTGTGGCAGAACTTTACAACTATATCTAGTTTGAAATAGAGACCTATGTGGAAATGCAATTATAACTGTCAAAACCCAATAGTGGCCTATGAGGAAATGTAATTATAACTGCCCAATCCCATCTGATGTCACGTTATTATCGATTGGTTTGCTGTGATTCGGGCAACTGCCATAGCCCTTTGTGTACTGCAGTCTGAGGCTGAGAGTTTGCCACACAACAGATGTTGGGCCCCATTCTGGATGCCCCTTTGTTCTATGCTGGGAAGACTTGGCACCTTCCCATGAGGACTGTACATACCCCCAGGAGGCAGAGTGGGAACTGGGTACGTCAAAAGGATCTCTGCAACACAATGGGAAAGTCAAACTAGTGGGATAATAACTGGAGTCTTTTTAATCTCAGGCAAACAAGGGTAGTATAGTGTAGCTGAGGAAGGGATTGGCACACTGGAAGAAGAATCCAGCCATCTTGGAAATACCTAGCCCACACACGCTTCCTGTGAGCCCTCCTATCTTCCTGCAGTAAAAGCAATTTGGGAGCTCACATCAAAAAGCAAAATCCTTGTTATAGCAACAAGGAATGGACCTTATAGAAGACTTGACGTAGCGCTGTGATCACATAGATCACTTTGCTCTGCAGCTGCAACCTGCCTCCCCTCCCTACTTGCCTTTCGACGGCACACTTCTGTGTGTGCCGCCAACACATCTCTGTCCCTATGGCGTCAGTTCCTCCCACTTACGTGGGTTGGAGCTGGCACTGCAGGTTACTTTTTTTCTTGTCCCCATGCTCTAGATCTAATGGAAGTGAGGGGGGACCCCCGCAATCCCTGACTCCCATTACAGTGTCCAAGGAGAGCAGGGACACCCCTGCAACCACTGTAATGGGAGTCGAAATTTTTGAAAATGACAAATGCGCAGTAAATACGCATTCAGCATTTTCGAGTCAGTATTTTTGACCGATACTACAGGATCTGGTACAAAGGTAGAAACACTGAAGATCAAATGTCACAAAAGGAAGGACAACACCAGAAGCAGGGTCGTGCTGCAAGCCAGGAGGGTCTGGTACACAGGTAGGATCACTGAAGACCAAATGTCAGAACAAGCAGGGTAAACCAGAGCAGGGTCGCAAATGCAGGCCATGAAGGTCGGTACACAGGTCGGATTGAAGAACAAGGTACGGAACAAAATGTAGACATCACCGGATTTACTCCATTTGAGATGCACCAGGGAATCTTCATGTTTGGCTTGCATCCTCTTCTCGGGCTGCTGAACAGTGTTCCAGGTTGCATACACACCTGACAAGGCAGTGTCGCGGGCTGTGTGATGTAGTTATTGTTTCATGCATGCCACAACAACACGTCAACTGCCTGCATGATGCTGGCAGAGTCGCCATGGCAACTTCCAGCACAAATGGCCATGCAGCTATGGGTCTTGACACTGTGCAAGTATGAATATTGCCCTGCATGTGCCAATCTTCTTAAAACCTCAAACCATTGCTGCTTGTTGAACCTCATCACGACCCAGTTGATCCAGCTCACCACTGAAGTCAAATCGCTGCTTCAAGCATCAAGGTTTTCTTTTAGGGAGTTTCTTTCTTCTTGGTGTATGTTATCTGCTGGAGAAGAGCAGTTGTCTACTGGAACTAACCCAAAGGTATAATTATGAGGTAGTGGGTACTGGCACATGAGCTACAATTAATAAAATGTTGGTGTGATGTTTTGTTTCTATGAAGTCCCTCTTTAGAGGTACCAACCACTTATAGCTTTGCCCATAGGACTGAGTTCTAAACAAAGCAAAACCTCTATCACATGAGTAGTGTCAAAATATAGATAAAGGCTCTACTCTTTTGGTAGGAATGGGAAGTTACTGTGGCACTTGTAAAGTTCTCTTTAATTAAAATTATAATTGGTTATTTATAATGCGCGTAATGCCCAAAAGGTGCCTGGGTTGCTCTGCCTTTTCTTGCTTCCAAGGCGAGTGTGTTGCCCCTGAGCTATCCGCCCGTAGAGGAGGAAACCATGTTTACTAACTTTCTATTTACACTACATGTGTAAAAGTGATGCAGCTCTTTCTTGGGAATCGGATAGGCCAGTGCTTCCTGTGTGTTCCTGAAAAGAGTGTCCCCATGTCTGGGACGGAAACCCCACATTCTCATGTTCCGTGTAAGTGTTTATAGCCCCGTCCTGCCAAGCTGAGGGTTAGAACAAACACAGGTGGAATTATTTGCGGCCCATGTGGCTTATTTACTTAGCTGGGACCAAGCCTAATGAACCCTAGTTGAAACAACTCTTCTTGGAAGAAATAATGAATGCATCTCGATGCACTTAAAAACGGAGTACTTGATTTGGAATGTATTTATACAAATACACAAATGTCCTAAAAACTTTGCTGCCTACAACCACATATGAAGCAACAGATGTACATAAGAAAAAATAGAACACACAAAGTAAAGAGAAGCATAATATATGTACAAATATACAGAAATCAAGTCAAACAGACAAAAGCCTACCTTGAAAAACATCCATACATTCAATTTAGGATATCTGGAAGCCACGCTGGGCTTCAATCGTCCCCCTTGTCACCAAGTGTAACCCTTCAAATCAACCAAAGGGCAACGACCACCTAATCTATACCTATTCTAGGGGATAGGGGGAACACTTCAAAGGTCAAAGAAATGTTTTTAGTTACAACACTAGAAACAGCCCAGGCTGTCAGTTATAATATTCACAGAAGGGCCATCTCCATCTCTGCTGGGAACTGGAGAATAACTAGAACAAACACAGGTGGGTGTGTTCCCAACAGGAATTATTTGCGGCAATTGTGACTTATTTACTTAGCTGGGCCAAAGCCTCATTTATCCTAGTTGAAACAAATTCTCATTGTATCCGTGTACGTGTTTGTAGCCCCCCTCTGCCAAGCTCAGGGTTAGAGCCTGTTTGTATCATGTGTTTTGACATATGCCAAAGACCTCACGCACAGCAAGTGTTAAGTAGCAGCAGGCCTTCAACTGGGTTCAATATGAAGATGGATATACTTGGCAGGTCTGGATTTAGAGTTCTGATTAGGAGGTGCTCTTATCAAAGCAGAAACACCTGGAGATCATGAGATGAGAAGTTTAAGACGCACAAACATGTTTTATGGGGATTAAGGTTTTCAATCCTAAAGGACAACTACTTAATGGCTTTTTCATCAGGACAGTGTTTGTGGATTGGCAGGATCTTGAAGGAGACTGGAAACATGTGGAGGAACATGGAGGACTTCCAGACAAAGCAGAGACTGATAGAGGAAGGGTGACATGTCAATTCATTTCAAATCAACCAGCCGGGGATCTCCAGTATTGATCTCTCATCTGTCCAGCTTCGTGACTGTAGTCCTTGTTCACACATTGTCCCTGCTGTTCATTCCTGGAACATACTCTTCCTTCCCCATTGATGTCTGCGAAATTCCCCTTAAAGGAGGCCCGCAGGACAGTTAATGGTAAGAGGATAAGCCACTGTCAGCAAAACCCTGCAGACTCCCCATGCCCCCTGCTACCAGAGATATAATGGTTCAATATCTTTTACACAACTCGATTCCTGATTCCATTGACTGCAAGAAGAAACTCTGATGACTGGAGAAGGAGAAGGATGGGGCCAAGTGGGGAAAAGTCTCCTCTGCCAGGAACACTGGAGCTGCAGGAAGCCCTGACAGTGGGGCCTCAAAGCTCAAGGATATAGTTACTCCTAAACAGAGCCAGGAAAGTACCTACTGAGTTTCACTTTAGAAATCCAGAACCAGCACTCCGTTCCATTGCACCTGGAGAACTACCATAGATCGCTGGCGCAGTGTAAAGTGTCTCAGCTAGAAGCCTGCCTGACACTGATTGAGGAGAACTGCAAGCAACTCTCCAGCTACTGAGAGATGCCAGCTTCTGCAAATGCGAGTAAAATGCATCCTTAATCTCTACCATGCAGCCAACAGGAGGGCCTCCAACAAGGTTCTGTGATCTGGACTGAAGTCTGGACTTCAAAGACTGTTGCTGCCAACTTCCTCACATATCCTGCCTCAGTCCGAATGCCGTGAAGACCCCAGAAGTGTCTCCTGGAGCCAAGGGGCTAGGGGAGGTGCAGCTTGCTTCCCAGCGTTCTCTTTATTGCATCTTAAAGGTATGACATATTCTCCTGGCAACACTCTGTTTGGTGGCCCACACCTAGAATGCTTCTTTTACACCCTCAAGCCCTAACTTTGTCTTTTGCATCCAGTCAGTGAGGCCGTATCCACCTGCTGCAAGGTGGTCCTGCCGAAGTTGAGCCGCATTCAGACAGTCATTTATCTAATTAAACTGCTAAAAATGCATTCATCCAGGTATCACCCACGTTCACCAAACAGCAAGAAATCCCTCTCAGTGAGTGACCATGACATCTGTGAACATATTTGAAGCTACACCCCAGTCAACATGCTTATGAGGGGACTTTTGAGTTCTTGGAAGGGAAGTCTGATGTACAGTTGACCGGTCAGATAGCACAGTGAGCTAAGAGCTGATATCTGTGTGCACCCTGCTGTGGCCAGTTCGACTCAGCCTTTCATCCTTCTGAGGTCGAAAAATTGAGTACCAATCTGTGGGATTATAATGTCTTCTGTTATTTCAGCCCTCTGAGACCTATGGGTGTGTAGCGCACTATATAAGAAATACATTATCATTATTACGTGTCTGTGGGCCAATATAATCCTATAGGTGGAGTATTTCAGTGACTGAAATGTTCTTTCCTGTTTTGACCCATTAAATGGCAGTCAATTGACTTAAAGTTTGGTTGCAGTTTCTTGGCGGCTGTTCTTTACTGCGATACGTTTTTACTATAGTGCTTTAATTCAATGCTCCCTGTCCAATGGTCATGAAATGTAGGCTACATCTGTATCAAGCTTGTGAAAATGCCAGGGGGAGTGCGGCGAACTAGCTGAGGGTTATTCAGTACAGACCAGAGGAATCCCGCCAGCCCTGAACTCCCCGCCCCCTCTTTTGCAGTTTGCAAACCAAGATTGCGAATCCTGCCACAGAAAGAGTGGCAGCAGGTACTTTTCTAACTTGTTGAACATACATAATGGGCCAGATTTTCAAAACCTTTTTTGAATTAAAAACCCCATTGTAAAAGGCTCTGTACTATAGGTCCCATGTCTTTTCTGACCTGTCCCCCATGGTTTGATTAAGCACCTGGTGCAAAAGGGCACAAGGCAAATTCAGCAGAATATGCTCCCATGGTGTTGTTATATGTAGACCTGTGTGCTTGTCTATGATGCTATGTTTTAAACTGTATATGTTTACCCCTTTCTCTTTTTTTTTAGGAAGCACGTGGCAGGATAAAGTTTCTGATATCAGAGCTCAAATGGACAGGCATTCGCAAAAGCCCACGGCTGTGCTGCTTTCAGCGCTGGACGAAACGGCATGTGAGGAGCGAGCATTACATACCATGCCATTGTAATCGGAACACCCTTAAAGATTTTAGTACCTTATGTAAAATACCTGGAAATGCCTTGCCCACCTCTCCCTGCACATACTGGACACAGGCAAACGCACTGAAATAATGTCAAGAACTGCAAAAGTATCTAACACAAGCGAGCAAAGGGTCTATACATACAGCTGAGTTAAAAAGTCACCTGCATAGTAAATAAATCCATACACACATAATGAAAAGTACTCGTCCTTCCATGGTAGTGCACGTTGTTCCAGACCTATCAGGAATAGAGTATCTCATGTACAGTTGTTGTCTCCTGATAATGGAGCTGAATCAAGTTTAAGAAAATTCCAGATTAAGGGCCCGATTCATGGAATTTTCTGCGCACTAAATTGGGCTTTGCGCACAATTCCAGGCACAAAATCCCGTTTGTCAATTCATGGAATCGACTGCTTGGGACTTTTTCGTACTTTGCAGAGACTTCGGGCAGGCTCGGCACGTCTCTGTGTGCAGTCAAACACCCCGTGCGAGACGCATCACAAAGTGTGGGCGTGGCCTGCGCAGAGGCCAGAGTAAGGGGCAGAACACACAAAATGGAGAAGAGCATGGGAAAATGTGAGTGTTACGAGGGACGGGGTTGCAGGCAGTCCAACACACGCCCACAGATGCGCAGAACGAAGCGTATTCATGAATCTAACCGTGCAAATGTTAGGACTGATTTTCTATACTCTGGCCTGGTGGACAGATGTATAGAAGGCCAACCTATATTGTGACAGGGACAACTCTGGGAAGCTGTAGCCAAACCAGTTCAAGGTAGCAGTGACGAGGGTCTAGGCTAAGTCTCAAGAGGTGGTGAGCTTGTAAGGGGTCCACAGTGAGCACGCACAGCAAAGCAGTCACGGAACACACTTAGACAAACAGGTATAAAAATACTTTATTAAGGGCCAAAATAATACAGTGAAAAATGACTACTAACAGGTAATACTATCACTCAATACTATAAAATTAGATACATGTTTACAGTTACTGGTGTAGGGAAAATACATATCAAACCCCTGAGAAGAAATGTACAGATTAGTATTAGCACTACAAGTCCACAGAGAGTCAACCGTAACTTCAGAAGTTCAACCCTAAGCTGTCTGGGGCCTTGTGCCCAAAGGTTCAGCAAAGTTTCCACTTAGTTTGTGAAGCTGGAAAAAATGAAGGTAAGGTCTCTGAGGTCCAGAGAACAGTTTGGAGTGCTTGTGTCAGCAAGCAATGGCAAAGCCAAAGTGTTAGAAAAGTTTAATGAAAGTTACCAAACTTTTAAAAGGGAGTTTAGCGGTCAGGTTGGTATTGCTACAACTCACTCCATGTACTCTGATATTTCATGAGGCTTGGAAGGTCGGTTGAAGAGGATACAAGGTCACTTTTCCCACCATCAGCATCAGCCCTTCATCCCCAGTGGTTGCAGGTTCGAGCAGATCTCCGGTCAGTGTCTGATGCTGGTGCAAGAACACTCAGTGTAAGAATGCAGCTAAAGTCAATGAAGGGCCCCTCTCAGTACAGGAATGCTTGCAGGTAAGCAATTTCTGATGATGGACACTGATGCATGGCGAAGCAAAGGGATTCACTTGCTGCGGTCAGACTTTCCCTCCTATCTCGAGTCCACTTGATTCTACGACCACAGAACTTTGGGGGGTAGGTCTTGTTGCACAAGCCGAGGATCCCCCAAGTTCCAGACCTCAACTCGGAACGGCAACTTCTGCAGCACAGTAGACCAAGCTCAGAGCTGGTAAGCCACATGGTGGTCCTGGGGCACTTCCGGAGGCTCTTCTTCGTAGGGCTCTGAGCTGACGTTGAGAACGGATGTTGCCACCACTCCAGGGGTTGCAGCTCCTTCGCAGGACTGCTGGAGATCTTCCACAGTACATGGCTCTACCAGGGCAACAGCAGAAGTTGATCGCCAAGCCTTCTTCCGACTGGTCCATGGTCTCCTTGCAAGTCTTGTAGCTGGACAGGAGTATTAGCTCCTTCGATGTCTTCCAGGGTCTCTCCAGAGTGGGTGCAGAGGCCCTCGTCTTATCCAAAAATCCAGGTAAGAGCAGCAGCCCCATTAGCCAATGACAGATCTGCCCCAAACACACACCCCAGCAGTGGTCCAATCAATGGTGGCAAAATTCATTCATTCCACTCAGATACACTGGCACCAGTATGTTGATTGGTACCAGACAGTCTCAGCCCACTTCCTGGCAGCAACCACACATGGCCCTCCAGTAGCCTGCAAAAAGTCTGTGCTTTCCCGGGCACTGGAAGTCCATATAAGGATTTTCGTTGCCTCACAGGCCAGGAAGAAGGCTAAAAAACAAGAGGGCCAAAAGACAAGTGAAAAATCTTGTGGCATGGACATGCTTGATCACTAGCCACAGTTAGTAGCCAAATGTGATAAATGCGGTAAGGCTAAAACGAGAAGCACCAAAAAATGGTTCCTGCTGCCACCAGCTTGTCCATGTAGCACACCTAGAGTAACCAAACATTCTCAGAGTGCTAGTCTAGCTCAAAACAAAAAGTGATAAAAAGTTACCACAAGTGATAATAAGTTACTAAAAGTAGTAACAAAGTAACTAGACTACGGGAAACAATGTTTCCCAGTACTGACAGACTGATGGACATGTCCGTTTCTCCATAACAGATTAGCAAAGGCCAGTGTAGTGAAGAACAGGTCAGATACAAAAATAAAAGCTAGAGGTTTGGGGGTCTATAGAAATGGAAGGAAAGGTGCAGTAAAAAGGAATCTTTCCTAACAGCGAGCTCTCGTCAGGGAAAGGCCCACTCAAAGCCCTCAATCTATCCGCCACGCGAAGAGAGGCGTACAGACACTTGCGCATAGGAATCACCTTTGCGCAGTGAGATCGCATGTTGAATTTAGGGGTGCGTGCACGCAGATGGGGTTAGGAACTAACTTAGAGGTGCGGGTACGCAGTGTAGCGGGGTGCATGAACGGTTTACAGTGGGGTTCACAAACAGATTTTCCAGAGTTTTATCTTCATTACGGAAATTTGTATGCATTTTGTTGGGGTGCCGGTAGTAGTTATGGGGGGTCCCTTGAAGTGTTACCGAGGTGCAGACCTGGCTGTGGGGGACCCCACGCACTGTTTCAAGAGTACAAGTGTTTGACCCGAGGAGTATGCAAAGCTAGCTGTATATGACTCTTTTTGCTTTGCGTGGGGGCGTGTTGGGGGCGTTCCGGAAGTGAATTGCGTATAGGGTCACTTTGCACAAATAATTCCATGAAGAAGAGGAGCGTGCAGGCCTTTGCAGGATCTCTGTACACTTTTCCATGAATCGGGCCCTAAATCACTGTAGGTTAAGAATAGAATTCGAATTTAACTTAACTAGCTAGAATTGTCTTGGTGGGCGGAGGGGTGACACCGTGTTGTTTTAGTGAGGCAGCAGAAAATAGCAGTGACTAGGTTCAGAGTGATACCATTTTTTTCTTGACACAGCAGGGAGTCCCAGTCAGTGTATCGACATGCCGGTTTTCTTTTCCGGATGCACCAGAAAATCAGAGTGCCTGGGTTCAGAGAGGAGCATATTTTTTTTTTCTTGAGGCTAATCTAAATTACAGCAAATCGCTTATAGCTGCACACGAGTTTTTTTCCGTCCTGGGGGAACAAAGAACAAAGAATTCAGTGGCAGTGTCTAGAACGACACAAGTCCCGTAGGGGAACAGAACATGCGTGATTGCATTCACAAGGACACATCTTTTTTTTTGGTTTTCAGGGCATCATAAAAAAGCACAAAGGCACATTTTATTTCTTGTGAGGCAGCGGAAAATCATTTCCTAGCAGTGGCACGGATGATTTGTTTGTGAATGGCAGCCAGTCGCAGTGAGCGGCTTCAGAGTAGTCTGAAAAGTCCCTCATTCTTATGTTCTTCCAGGGCTCTGCCAGGCTGCCTCAAAGCAACCGGCAATGATGAGAGTTTCTAACGCCAGATCAAGGCCCACGCTAGGGCGCCACCTGAACACCCTTGATCAATGGGAGTGTCTCTCAGTCTCAGGTCTATTTTGGGCGGTTCCACCAGCACCACTATGAGGTTTCCTGAAGGATCATTCTAGGCCATAGATGTCCCCAGATCATCACCTGCAAACACCTAAAGCTCAATCTCTCAGTGGTACCAGCAGAAGGCACTGCTCATTGGCAGCATTGCTACGTCCCCCCTCACATTATCAACATCACCTCAATGGCAAGCCCACTTTGCTCAGGCTCACCGCCCAGACACCCAAGAGTTGCACCCCATTTACCATGTATGTTCTGATTGTTCAGCATTTTTTTTTATTTGTTTTATTGTGTATACAGTTTGAAAAACGTTTACACATAAATATCACAAGAAAATAAATCACAAAAACTAAGAATACATCAAATTCAAATTCAATTCATTTAAAAACAATCACAGATCAAACTCATATAAAAGATAAGATAATACATCTCATTAAGATCAGCGCATGGATTAAATGCGATTAATTTAAAAAGAAAAAGAGAAAATCAGAGCACATGAACATTAGATGACAAAATGATATAGAGCCAGAATAATCCTAAGGAAAGTAACAAGGCAGAGCCTCAAGCCAGCAGATATGACAGATCTACCATATCAGAAGAGCACATTTTTAAAGTTCCACCAGTAGTTCGATATTGTTCAGTATTACCTAGTCTCAACATTTAGATTCGACTCACATCCTGATCCAGACACATTTTAAAAGCTTCATAGAAAACAAATATTTAAGATAACTAACTTCTTTGTCTAATTATCCACAGGGCTTTTTAACCTACGAGGCAAGGACATCCCGTACAATCCGTTTTTCAACGCCTACACTCTTCTCAGTAAGGAGAACATCAGGTGAGTGATGCCGGACCAGCTCGAATGTCAACGTCAATCTAGCCGATAGTGTGCCCTGTGTCATTGGAAAGTTGAGCCCAGTTCTGTTTTTGAAAAATCAGAAAAGCATGGAAAATATTATAATGACTGCATCAGGGAGTGGCTAAAGTGGTGTGGAGCTATATTTAGTTGTTTTCACACGTCTCTTTGATGTGCTCCTAAATCGAGAGAATTGCTTGGATCTTTTTGAAAAGCACTCACACGTTTATGAAAGTGCAATGAGTTTATGAGTGAGGGAATCACTGAGTGAGGGAAGGAGTGATATGACAGTTTGTGCATCAGTGTTTTACATCTCCCTGACACTTCAAAATGGCAGAGTAAAGGCCACTCTATTCTTCAAATGGGTTAAATGCAACTTATCAGCATGATCTGGAGCATGATAGCAAGCACATTGTCCAGTTCTGCCACTAAAATACAACAAAGCATGCCTGTCTGTGTCGCATGATATTTAGGTGTTGGAGGTGGCTGCCTGTGTTTACCCACTCTAAGTTGATTTACCTTTTGGTTTTGGCAAATTTGTGTAGTGCTTGTGCCACAAAACTGCTGAAACCATTGTTACAGAAGAGAGATAGGGAATGGGGATTCTGAACTGAGAATATCTGGTCGGCATAGCAACCAACAATGACACAGAATGAAACTGCCAAATCATTAAAATCTCTTTTTCCAAACTCCTCTGCTGTACTACCCAATTAGAAGTTCACTAACAATATTTGCTCCAATCAGCAGCTTTGTGAGAAGAAAGCAGGGAGCCAGGTTTTCCATTACCCATTTGGGCTTTGATTTCAGATGGAGCTATTTGGGCTATTTCACAGTCAATTGGGCTATTGTTGGGCTACTTTGACAGCAGATCTGTTTTTTTCCTCCTCAGGCTGCCTCGCCCACCCATGCCCACTCTCTATACCCCCATCTAGTCCTCCCCAATCACGTGTGCTGGCTGTGTTTTGTTTGAGCCACATCCAACTACCATCACCCACTCACCCTACCATCACCTTCTGTACCCCACCCTCTTTACCCTCATCCAACCAACCCACAATGGGATTATACAATTACTGCACCAATTCTACAGTGATAGACGAAAATGTCGCTTTTCGACAACCCCATTGCACCCCATAAATATGTGGGGGACAGTAAATAATGAATGTGGGAGGGAGTAGAGAGGCAACAGGGGTTCTGCACTTTCATATATATGCAGTGAAAAGGGGTACAAAATATTTTTTAAATCACATTTTCAGCTGTTGCAGTAAAATCAGCACAGTTATCACATAGATCCCCACATCTCTAGAAATGCCCACCCATGCACCCAAATCCCACCCCCTCAATCCCACCCATACTACCGTCTTCCACCAAAGCCACAACATCTCTACACCCCCTCACCCGAAAGCCAACCCACCCACCCTACTCCGACCCTCTCGACCCACCCACCTACCCTACCCCTAACCCATCCTACTCCCACTCTCCACTTTCTCTACCCCCAGTCACCCACCCTACCCCCAAATTAGCTACCTCCACCCGGCCACTCTACCCCCACCCTCTCTACAATAAACCCACCCTCTCTATCCCCACCCACCGCCCACTCTCTCTACCCCAACCAACCCCCATTCCCTGTACCCACCCCACCCCACCCTCTCCAGCATCTCCCACCCACCCTAGAACCACCATCTCTAACTCCTTCCACCCTACAGCCATTCTCTCTATCCCAACCTACCCATCCAACCCTACTCTCTCTACCCCAAACCACCCACCCTATCCCCACTCTCTCTACCCCATGCACATACTCTAGCCTCACTCTCTCTACCCTCACCCAATATACCCCCACTCTCTATACACACACCTACTCTATTCCCACTCTCTCTGCACCTACACACCCTACACCCACTCTCTATTTCCCCACCCACCTGACCCTCACTCTCTCTACCCACACTTACCTGCCCAACCCCAATCCACCAACCCTGCCCCACTCTTTCTACCCCCACTCACCCACCCTACCCCCACTCTCTCTCTACACACATGCACCCACCCTACTCCCACCCTTCTACCCCCACCCACCCTACACTGACCCGCTCCACCCCCACCCACCCACCTACACTGACACTATCTACCCCCACCCACCCTACACCCACCCTACACCCATCCTCCCTACCCCCACCCAGCCTACCCCACCCTCTCTACCCCCACCCTACTCTCCCTAATCATTCCCTCTGCCCACGCCGATCCTACCCCCACTCTCTCTACCCCCACCCATTCACCCCTCTCCCACTCTCTCTACCACAACCCTCCCATCCCAACCCCACTCTCTCTACCACCACCCACCCACCCCAACCCTCTGACACTAACCGCTCTACCCCCACACCCACCCAATACCCACCCTCTCTACCTTCACCCACCCACTCTACCCCCACCTGCTCTACCCCCACTGACCCTACACCTACCCTCTCTAGCATAAACTTACACTCACTGTCCCTGCCCACCATCTCTACCGCCACCCACACTACCCCCACTATCACCACCCCCACCCACCATACCCCCATTCCCACTACCCACACCCACCCTACCCCACTCTCTCTACCCCCACCCACCCCACTCCCACTCTCTCTTCCCTCACCCACCCCACTCCCACTTTCTCTACCCAAACCCACCCTCTCTACCCCACCCCCAACCCTAGACCCACCATCTCCACCTCCACCCACCCTGATTCCACTCTCTACCCCAACCCATCCTTCCTACACCCACTCTCTCTCTACCACTTTCTCTGTCCCCATGCATGTACTCTACCACCCCCCCACTCACCCACCCACCCTTCACCCAACCCTCTTGACCACCACACATCCACCCTGCACCCATCCCTCTACCTCCACCCACTTAACCTCTCTACACACACCCTCTCTACTCCCACCCACCTACCCTCTCTACCACAACCCACACTACCCCCTTTCTCTACCCCACCACCCTACCCTCATTGCCTCTATCCAAAGCCACCCTATCCTCACTCTCTCTACCCCGACTCCACCCTACCCCCACTCTCCTTAGACCCTCTAACCCCACCCCCACTCTCCCTACACCCACCCACCCCACTGCACTCTCTCACCCAATCCCTCCCACCCTACCCTCACTCTCTGTACCTCAACCCACCCATCCTACCCCGACTCCCTGTACCCCAACCCACCCACCCTACCCCCACTCTCTCTAACCCAGCCCACCCACCCTAACCTCACTCTCTCTATCCCAACCCGCCCACCCTAACCTCACTCTCACTATCCCCAAGCTCATACTCTACCCTCACTCTATCTACACCCACCCACTCTACCCCATTCTCTCTATACCCATCCTACACCCACTCTATCTATCCCCACCCCCTACCCCACTCTCTCTATCACCACTCGCTCTACCCTCACTTTCTATACCCACACCCACCCTACCGCCACTCTCTCTACCCAGACCCACCCACCTTACACCCCCACTTATCACCCTATGCCCACTGTCTCTACACACACACACCCACCCTACTCCACCCCACCCTCTACCCAGACCCACCCCTCTTACACCCACACTCTCTACCCCACACACCCTACACCCACTCTCTCTATCCCCACCCACTACCCCGCTCTACCCTCACTTTCTATACCCACACCCACCCTACCCCCACTCTCTCCACCCAGACCATCCCACCTTACACCCCACTCATCCACCCTATGTCCACTCTCTCTACACACACCCACGCATCCTACCCCACCTGCTGCCCAGACCCACCCACCTTACACCCACACTCTCTACCCCACCCACCTTACACACACTCTCTCTACCCCCACCCTACCCCTACTCTCTCTACCCCACCCTACTCCTACTCTGTTTACCCCCACTCACCCTACCCTCATTCCCTCTACCCACTCCCACCCTGCACCCACTCTGTCTGCCCTGACTACACCCCACCCTCACCCTCTCTACCGCCACCTGCCCACACCACCCCCACTCTCTCTAAAACACAACCACCCACCCACACCCTCTCTCTACCCCAACCTTCCAACACCAACACAACTCTCTCTACCACCACCCACCCCACCCCCTGACCCAAACCTCTCTAATCCCACCCGCCCAATTCCCACCCACTCTACCCTCACCCACACATCCTACCCCAGCCACTCTACCCTCACCCACACAACCCCACTATCTACAGCCACCCACCCACCCTACCCCCACATCTCTACCAACATCCACCCTCCCTACACCAATCCTCTCTACACCCAACCACCCACCCTACCCCCACCCTCTTTACCATGACCCTTCCTACCCCTACTCTCTCTACCCCAACCCACCCACCCTACCCCCACTCTCTCTACCCCAACCCACATCCCCTACCCCCACTCTCTCTACCCCAACCCGCACACCATACCCCCACTCTCTCTACCCAAACCCACCCAACCCCCACTCCCTCTATACCCATGCATGAACTCTACAATCACTCTCCCTACCGCCACCCACCCTTTCCCCACTCTCTCTATGCCCACCCACCCTACCCCGCTCTCTTTATCCCCACCCATCCTACCCCCCTCTCTCTACTCCCGCCCACTCACACTCCCTACCCCCACTATTTCTACCACCAAAACCCACCCTCCAGAACCCCCACCATCCCTACCTCCACCTTCTCTACCACAACCCATCCTACCCTCACTCTCTCTACCCCCACCCTACCCTCATTCTCTATACCCACGCTCACCCTAACCCCACTCTCTCTATCCTGAATACACCCCTCCCCTACTCTCCTTACACCTAGCCACCCCACCCCCACTCCCTCTAAACCCACCCAACCACCACAACTCTCTCTTCCTCCGCACCCCCGCCCCACACCCATGCTCGAATTACCCTCATCATCGTATTAATTCATACAAAATAAATAAAAGCCAGGGCTTCTACACCCTTGTCAGTTCGTAATTCATCATACATGGAAACCAGCGGGCTGCGACAGGAAGCCCAGAAAGTGAAAGCATACCGCAACCCCATGACCAGCGTATTTGACACAAAAGGAACCTAGGGACTGTGCTGAGTGTGGCTATGCAGGATGGTATTTATGGGCTTATTGGTTATATAGGAATCTGTCCTGGCTGTGCTAACTTGGCAAAGTGAAATATGTGTATATTCTGCTAGCTGGGCAAGCTAGAATCTACCCTTACTGTGCTTACCGGGCAAAATGAAATCAGGAATCACTGTGTTGTCAGTGCATTGACTTCACTGTCCTAAATGGGAATAATGGAATCTGTCCTTACTATGATAACTGGGCCTATGGAATGTGTTCAATTAGTGCTAAATGGGTATACCATAGTCCATCTGGACTGTGATGAAAAGGCATTCATTCGGGTATCTGGCCTTGCTGTGCGTGCTGTATATCATGGCATTTGCCCTTAACGTGCTACTGAGTTGGGTATTCGTTTTTATATGCATCATATGTGTTACATAAATAGAGATCTGCTGGGTATACAGACACATGAAATAGAACGAAATAACCGGTAAGCATGCCAGGATGCCTCTCCGGGTGGTGTGGGGGGCATTTATCGGAACGGGTATTGTCTGGTCTACCGTTAAGACCCAAACAAAACTGTATGCAACCCGGAATCAAGCTCTCCGAGTAGTCAGATGGATACCTTGGGAGTATTCTGGGCTTCTCTCTACAACCACTGGGCACTGGGCACTGGGCTCAGCAGTGTCCGGATGGCCGGATGGAAGAAAGACTTGAACCATGAATCGTCTGCTCCCTCGTGAGAGTGGCCAGCAGCATTGAAATACCAGCACCCCTGGGGCTGGCTCAATAGCTGCTGGCCATCATTCTGGACGACTTGTACGGGAAGTCAACCCTTACGATGAATTTGTAAAGTCCTTTTTAGTTTTTTTTCTCAGCTTTACCTCATTGCCCCTTGGCTGTTGTTATGCCTTGAAAATCAGTCTCCCCATATCTTTCAAACAGAGGCTTCACAGGATACTAATTGTCATTGCTCGCCTAGTGTTCTGAAACTCTTATGTTTTACCAGCGGTTTGATCTGTTCGCTGGTCCAGAAATATATGCATCCTAAGGCCCTGTGTCTGATGCTTCAGGTGGCAGTGAGCTTGATATAAATGCTAAGCCATAGAAATTGAAATTTGCAATTTGACGTTTTAAAAAAAAAAGTACGTCTCAGTATGTGGAAAAAAGTGTGCAACACTGCACTCAAAATATATGCTCCACAACCTAGAAATTGTTACAATGCGTGGAATTGATTAGTAAACTAACAAATCAGACTTTCTTACTACCTTAAGTTAGCGGTGGACAAACCTATAGCTTTTATGTGTACTCGATTGTGATTATTCTTGCCAAGACTGAAGTTGACTTTGGAGTTCGTCTTATTTACACTGTGAATTTGCCTGCTTCTGTGATTGGTGGGAGCTGTTTGTGTAAAATGTCAGCATAATCTCAGGAGCAGCTTGGCAAACAGATTGTGTTTCTTTGTAGGTTGTTTGTAAACGAGAGTCGCATCACGGCAGAAATCCACAAGTACCTTCAGACAGACTGCTCAACACCCATGTGTGTCCAGCTCTCAGACTACAGTCTAGTCCGGGAATATGTGAGGAACTACACCAGAGACAATGTAAAAGTATGGATCGGTACGGAGTATACCACCTTTGGACTCTATGAGGTCATCCCTCAGGTAGGAGCCACAACTGTTTTTTTTTTCTTTTTTAGTTTATAACAAAGAAATGTCAAGAAATCAACGTCTTAAAAACACATCTCATGATGATCAATCTTCAATTTTTCCCATAAGTGTCATTTTTTTTGAGTTTTTGTTCCTAATTCGTTCTTGTAATAAGATCAGTCGTTGCGGTCTGGTCTAACAGTTCAGCTATTTGCTCCAGCAATAGCGTCGAAGCAAAGCTGAGTTTTAAATTGTACCCCCCTCACAGCAGTTCCCACCATTGTTGTCCATTTAGCGACGATCTTCTCACAATGAATGTTTCTAACTGTCGTGTTCTCATTGTTCTTAACGAAGGGCAAAATATGCTTAAATGTCACAAAGTTTCAACTGAACCTTGACAGAAAGGGCACTTATTATCCATGAACAACTTTATTCTCCAGCTTTCTAAGATCTCATTTGTGTGGAATAAGTCGAAACGGAATTTCATAAATAAGTGCCAATGGCTTTGACTGGGGAATTTTTCCAAATATTTTGGTAATTTGTTTAGGGCGTTAGGTTCGCTGGCCATGTTCTTGAAAAGTCTATATTTGTGTCTTTGTTCGACGGTGTCAGACCAATCCTGAGTCCACAATCTCCTCTTTACTGTCTCAGGATTCGTTCTTAACGTTTCCATGGATGCACCAATGTCTTCCAACATTTTTAAGCGCCACTCATTCCACTCTTTTAGAATTGGTTCATCTTTATATTTGCATGCAGATTGTAGAATTCCAAGCTGCGGAGAAGAGTCAGCAAAAATGTATTTTTTGTACAGCGATAATGCACTCCAAGTCACTTGCATATATAGATACCAGACACAACCCATATCTTATGATAACCGTGGGAACACTTTTTGGAAGGTGCAGTATTGTTCTCCAAAATGTGCTCTCCAATGTCGACCACAAACTCCAAGAGCAACTCAGTGCGCATTCAGCACCACGGATTAGAGCTGGCACTGCTTTCTGTTTGTAATGTGAAAGTACTGGGTCAATGAGAATTTGCATTTTTTTAAATAAATGCTACAGCTCTGTGCTGCCAATTGCTTGATTTTTGCTTTTATACTGGCTACCCATGGGCCATCATTGGCGCTACAGTTGATGCACATACCCAGATATCTTGTTGATTCAACTTTGTTTCTTTTCCTAGGGACCAACGAAATGTTTTGTTGTTCCTTCTTCCCTTTAGATTTTGCAATATTAGCACCTCAGATTTATTTGCGTTGATGATAAGGCCATTGCTCTCTACATAGATTTGTAGTAGCTGCAGTTTTCTCTGAAGCCCTATCAGGGTTTCGTCTGCTATGACCTGATTGTCCGAGTAGAACATCCACCCAAGTGGTTTCCCGTTAATCTCTGGTGGAAACGAGTTCGAGTCATTCAGCATTTCTCCAATGTCTGATATGAACAGATAAAAAAATAATGATGCTAATGGACATCCTTGTTTGACCCCTCGATATGTGTTAATCGACTTTCATAGAAGGCCAGCTTGGTCTAGGCGAATTCTGATTTTGGTTTTTGAATGTAAGGCTTTAATGGTGAGAAGAAGGCTTATCGGGCACTTCCATCTTTTCGGTTTTGACCAAAAAAGTTTTCTATCAATGCTGTCAAAAGCTTGGCCTCAGTCAATGAAGACCAAGTAGACTTTTTTTCCTTGTTTGATTGACTTTATTTTTAGTAAGTTAATCAGGAATAAATTGAGCCCGCAGCCAACTCTCTTTACAAATTTGCTTGTCGACAATCGTAATAATTCGAGGTTTGGATCCAGTTTGACATTTTTCATTGAACCAGGGATGCAAATATTTAGCCTAAAACTTCCAGAAGCGCGATTTGGCAATAATGTTTTGGGTCAGTTCTTATTCCCTTCTTGTGTATTGGCACCACAATCACGCTTTTCCAAGATTTTGGAATTTCTTTTTTTTTACTATGCGCAAAAATAGAGTCATGCAGAATGTGGGATGTTTTTACCCATGCAACCGAGCCCTACCAGGTGGATACAATCTAAAGTTATATTCTGAAGTGACTTGAAGGTTTATAACAAGACTGGCTGAGCTCTGCAGGTCTGCAGCGGCCTAAACTGAAACTGGATTTAAAATTACCAAAAATCTAAATGTGTAAATAAACTGAGGGACAGACTTGTGACTGCCACATAGTTTGTCACTGTTAAAATGTCATAGTTTTGAACTTAGAATCAGCATTCTAGCTGCATATGTAAAAATTGTTAGTTTTATTTGAATGCAGAAAACTGGGGAACAAAAAGTGACATTTTACCTGAAACCTGGCTTAAGGAAACTGGAATTCTGCCAGACAGCTACCCCCGACAGGAGTGGGGGCTTGCCCAACAAATGCATTCCCAGGCCTGGCTGCATTCTGTTGCTCCGGCCAAAAGGAGGTCACACACTCTCTGATTGAATTACCAGGGGATTGCAAGAAACTAAAGAAAGGGCCCAGGCAGATGGTTTATTTGGGTAGTCGTAAATGGCTTCCTTTTGAACAAAGCCCTTCCTTGACTCAGGCAGATGGTTTATTAGGGGGGCTGTAAAATAGCTTCCTCTTGGCAGAAGCTGGGAGGGGCAGGGTCTCTGAGCTTGGCAGAAACTGGATAAACTGGTTTCTACACCATGTGACCTGAAAAGACACACCCCTGTTGGCCAGAATATGATTCTAAGAAAGATGTATAACTCATGGTGCGGACTTGTCAAAATTATTTAAATGATACCATAATTCTTGTGATTTTTCTGTGCACGTTTTAAGACGTGTTGGGAATTTGTGTGATGTTCTGGGGCAAAACCCTGCTATTTATGTATACTACAGACTCTGTGTTTAAGCTAGAGACATGGGAATTTACTGGAGTATGTATGGACAGGCCGTGTATATGTGTATACTTTTTAATGAAAAACCAATATTGCAAAACCAGTTAAAAAATGCAAAATGTTGCCGTTTCTGAATGCAAGCTCTTAGAAACATCAGAGTTTGAACAGAGTATATCTCATGTGATACGTGATGGGTGCATGTAATGACAAACCACTATGTATTTGAGAAATGTGTATTTTGATCAAATATAGATTTGTGTGCAATTTGTCAGGGGAGTGTCCTTTCTGCAAGCCATTAAATGACATCATTCTGACACACAATCCTGCTCTCCAGTGAGAACGCAAAGAATTCTCCAACCTATCAGAACTCTGAAGGGGTTGGGCCTAGAAAGCTAGCCTCTCAACCCACTTTCAAAACACATAAAAAGAGACTGCTGGGACAGGTAGGGACATTCAATTCCATTTGCTGCGGAGCATGCTGACCGACGACTTCACATCCAGAGATCTTACACTTAGACTTCCAAGCTAAACAGAGACTACAGAACTTTGAACCAAGAAGGCCCACTGCAAGCAAAAGTATTTGTCAGCAGGCCCAAAAATCATTTGCAGACTATTCACAGCCGGACCCAGGTGTTGATTCTGGCCTGAAACCCTGTGCCAGAAAGATCCAGAAGCAGTGCTGTACCCAGAGAAAGCAGAGCAGTATCCAGAACCAGAGGCCAGAGATCCAGAGTGACCCAGACCGCTGTTAGCAGAACCAGAGAGCTGACCCAGATCACTGTGAAGTGCGAGACCAGAACCGGAGTCCAGTCCAAAACCTGACCAGATCCGTGGGGAGGCCTATTTCAAAATATATTGTGAGTACCTAGCAGAACTGTGCAGAACCAATCTCTTAGTTAAAATAATATAATTCAATATATTTTAATCTAACCAGAACTGCCTCCTAACTGTCACCTGTCATTTGCAAAGCTGTCACCTGTCATTTTCTAGCTGCAAGCTGTAACCTGTCGCTTTGAACTTTTAAAATTTCAAATCCGAAAAACTACCTTTATTTAATCGTCCGTATCTCTGGAACCGTTTGGGCTAGGAACTTGGTTTAACTTTCCTCTGAAAGCTTAGAATCTCAGCTTTTCAACGACTTGCTACTCCTTATACTTTTGCCGTACTCGTGATTCACGCATTCGCAAATTTTGCCGCGATTCGCGATTTGGTTAAAAATCCAGCCACGTGTGAAAACAGCAGCTTCCTTGCTTTCCTTTGCCAAAAATTCGTTTAACCTGCTAGTTACTCCTAGATCCTTGCTAAAGTGAGCCTGAACTCATCCCAAGTATATTTCACTCACCCTGAACCTCCTAAAGGGAATTCAAACCATTTTCAGCATATTCCTCACTTCATTGCCAGCACATATAAAAGCATTTTGGGCCTGTGTTTCAAACTTCTGTAGTCTAAGCTTGCTGGGGTGAACTGAATTACATTTGATTGCATTTCTGAGAACTGTGTGCTTACCTTCCATTTCCTTGCATTGCATAAAGGGGGGAGTGGATTGCCAGAGGAAAGTGATTACATTGTTTTGTTGAAATCATATTGAGTATTTTCTGTATTGCATTTTCATTCAACATCGCATCCATCTGAAACTAGATAAAGCATTCTCTACCACCTTATTCTTCTGGTCCTATTCCCAAGCGTGCTACCTCATCCTTTATACTACTCCTGGGTAATCAAATCAGTTTATTAGTAGAACATTACCCATTGTTGTTAACTGCTCATGTTCTGAAGTGTGATATTAATTATTAATTTATTATAAAGTGTGATATATATATATATTGTTTACATTCTCAAATAAACCGTTTAAACTTGCAAAACAGAACTACTTCTTGGCTCAGTGGGGTCAGGGGGGTTCCAAGAGAGGGGTGTTATATAGGGGTAGTCATCCAGAACTCATGAACTGGACACAAAGATATATCAATAAGGGTTTCCATTCAGTATCCCAGACTAGGCATTGACTTAGCTGTAGTGCTGGATTGAATCCTCTTACAAATTGGGGGCTCGAGCCGGACGTTTGGGTTAGATCTATCACTTGTGCAGATTAATACAGTGTGCCAGCTGACCAGATACACATATCCGGTCGGATCACCACGCTGTGTTACGCTGTAAAGCACTCCTCAAAGGAACGCTCTAAGGAAAAGGTCTGTTTTGCAAAAATAAAATATAAACTTCTGTAAGTCAGGAAGGAACTCAAATTCCAGAATGACGACCTTGGTAGATATGAAAATAGCCAGAGAGCACTTCTTACATAAGCTATTTGTGAGAGGTGAGTGGGCTCATCACGACCAGACGGTCTGGTTGCAGGCAATTGCACCCCAGATCACTGAAACAGGGTCAGATATTTGGAGAGACCAGGGTCCCTTACATGTGGCCCTGAGTGAACTATATATGTCCCCTAAGGCCAAGGATGAGCACAACAAGATTGCCAGGGTAGCGGCATCTTTATACTTACATATGGGAGCCATGCAGGACAA
Organism: Ambystoma mexicanum; assembly: GCF_040938575.1. Lineage (NCBI taxonomy): Eukaryota > Metazoa > Chordata > Amphibia > Caudata > Ambystomatidae > Ambystoma > Ambystoma mexicanum. The sequence goes on along the minus strand of NC_090930.1, from coordinate 547,494,280 downwards.
ATGTGCTGAAAGCCAAGATCTGGCGAGTAGGCAACTGCTGGCATTACAGAAGGCCCAATCTGATCTTGACTCTTCTGAGCAGAGGCTGCAGATGAGCCAGGAGTCAGAAAATGATAGTAGGCAGTATATCATTAAAATAAAAGAGGACATGGATATACTGCAACAGGAAAAGGCTGACCAGGATACCAGAATTCTGGCCTTGCAGAAGGAACGCCAAGACAGTTTGGACTCCCTACTGCAGAGCCAGAAAAAGCTGGAGCAACAGATCAATTTCAACAGGGCATGCACAGAGCAGGTAGCCACCCTGCAAATCCAACTAGACAGAGAGAAAGAGAAGAGCAATAAACTGATCCTGAAAAACCTGGATACCCAGGCAGAGTTTGATCAGGAGCGCCAGAAAGCTGGTGCCTTCCAAAGGCAAAGTGACGACCTGACGGCACAGATGCAGACTCTTAGTCAGGAAAGGGACACCTTAGGCCAGGAAGTCTGCCACTTAAAAAGAAAAATGGAAGAAAATCACCTGGCCCACCAGGGACTAGGTGACCTCCAAAATGAACACCAGGACTTGCTAGAGCACACCAGGAGGGTGGAGGAGGCTCTGGCAAGAAAGGAGCAGGCCAGTAAGGAAGGGACTCAGGAGGTAACCCTCCTGCAGCAAAGACTGGCCCAGTACTCCAGGACCAATCAGGAGGCACAGAGAGAAAATGAGGCTCTCTGTCAGCACAATGATAGGCTCCACCAACAGGTAGCGATGCAGGAGAGACTGATAGAGTCGAGTAAGGCCTTAACTGAGGAACTGAAAGCGCAGGCTCTTGCATTGCAACAGGGAGCAGGGGTGGATAGAGACCAGGTTCGCTGGGAGAGGGAGACTCCTGAGCATAACCTCAGGAGCCCTAGTACCAGAGGCCTTTATCTCTCTCAGTCCCTGGACTCTGCCACCCCCATGTCCCCTGGCGCACATGAGCACCGGGCCACAGGGATGGCAGATTACTATCCAGCCAGAAGCATGGGGCTCATAGGCCAGTACCTCTCAGGAATGGATGGGCGGGCATCCGGGTATGGGCACCCAAGCACAGTGCAATTTAGTGGGGAACCCCAGGAGAATAGGCCCATTAAGGGCATCCTGAAAACCTCTCCCCAGTTAGGTCAGTGGGGGGGGTACCCATCAAATCCTGGCAGCGAGGAGGGATCTGAAGACTGCTCTGAGCGGTACAGGACACAGGAGACCAGGTCCCCACATTCTGCCAGCCACTCCCAGGCTCGCAGAATCCAGGAAAACCTGGAAGATGAGACAGGAACCTCTGGGAGCAGTGCCTCTGAGTCAGAGGATGAATGGAGCAGGGTTACCCGAACCAAAAAGGCCAATAAGGCAAAAAGGGCCTTGCTTAAGGACCCATTGAAACAGATTAAGGCAATCAGGAGTGTCATCACGCCTTAGCATAAGAACGCCAAGTACTCTGTTTGGGAACACTGGGAGCTCTATGAGCAAATGATGGAGACTTTTCATTTGAATGACAGCCAAATCTGTATTCAATATGTAAAGTGGACATTCTCCCCAGAGTACTCCAGTTTCTTTGCGGGGCTGGAGGACCAAAATCATTCAAGGTGGTCCACCTATAGGGCGGCCATATTAAAACATTTTTCTGTTCACAGAAATCCCCAAGAGGCTCGCAAGGCAGCCTACAATTTGCAATGTGGGGAGGATCAGGCCCCACAAGAGTTTGTGCAAGAATTAAAGCGTGCTTTTGCACAGACCACCAGAAAGGTGCGCACAGACAGCAGAGAATTTGTCAATACATTTTTCCATGCCTTGCCCAAATATATAATAACCCAGCTCGTGAGAGATTTTCATGAGAAAAGATCTTTAGACTGGGTCATTGAACAGGCTACCCGGATCTATGAGGTGCATAAGCCCATAGAAAATAAAAGCAATACCCAGAAAAATCCCAAAACCAACAGCACCCCTGCTGCTGCCAAGGTGGCAGAGGTAAAGGTCACCCCCGTTTTGGATTTGGAGATGGGGGGGCCTAAAAACCTACCTGCACCTAATAATTCACAGCCCAGAAGGCCCTCGGGCCAGTCACAGACAGGGAGTCGAGGAGGTAGTCCCACAAATGGGGTCCCCCGCTCCCCTGACTACGAAAGTCCCCGCTATAAGGGAAACCGACCAATCCTGGGTTATGTGTGGACTCCTCCAGCCCAAGGGGGGGGATCCGGCCAAGCACCTAACCCAGGGAACTTCCCTCCCAACTTCCCACAGGAGGGCAGAAATTCTCCAAATCCTGGACAGAACCTTTTCCCCAGGTATCCGCCCAATTTCCAGCCCCAAAATCATCCATCCTTCTTTCCCCAATTCCCTGAGCCCAGACAACCTAATCCGGGAGAGGGGAGGCCAAGGGTGGAGGGGTACCAAAATCTTCCCAACCAGGGGTACTACCAGAGAAGGGATAGCTACCCTTCCCGGGATCAGCCCAGGGGAGAAAATAGAGCCCCGTATCAGCCTGAGCGGGTTTCACAACTTGAGCGCCAGGTCCAAAATATGGCACGAGATCTGGGTCACATACTGAGGGCTCAACAGAACCCTCAGATGAGCATGCAACCGCAGAATGCCCCAAACTCTGGACCTGGTGCTCCAGAACAATGACGGGGGCAGCACCCCGATAACACACCGGTTCCCAGGGAGGAGGCACAAGGGCAAGGGGGGTGTAAAGCCTTGGAGGAAGCTTCCTTCCCAACTTGTAAACAGCCCCTGGAAAACCAGGAACCGGAAACAAAATCTCCTGCCCCTGAAAGCCTGCCTCCCAAGGAGCAGAGGGGGGGTAGGAGAAACAAAGGACCCAAACAGACCCACTTTGTGGAGGAGGTTCAGGTCTTCCAATTTGAGGGAGAGGGATCCTCAGAAGATCCTGGGAAAAGGATCTTCTCCTTCAGAGATGGGGGAACTCCTCGCAAACAAAAATGGGTCCCAAGGGATGTCAATTCAGACTGGGGAGATATGGAGACTGAGCTACCGCCGCCCATCATCTCATCCCAGAACCCACAATACCGAAATCCCCTGGTTCAAAGCCATCCTGATGACTGCCTCCAAAAAGGGCGGGACGGCCCAGAACCGGAACCAGGGGAACCCACAATGGCTCTGATCTCCAGTTGCCAACTTTTTCTTTCAGATTCCCAAGGCTCTCCACAGATTTCTGCCCAAATCTCTTCTCTCGCCATGTCCAAAACCAGAAAGTTAGCCCACCAGTTGTCCAAAAATGTGCATTATCTGTGCCCCCTTGAGGAGAAGGAGGGAAGATACTATGCCCCGGTACAAGTACAGGGGCAGGGTACAATTTTGGCACTGGTGGACACTGGATCCCAAGCTAACCTTCTGTCCAAAAGGGCCTTTGAGGAAATAAATGCAGGAAGGGGGGAGAATTACCGAATTCCTCTCACCTCTCTTCCTGGACAACTGCAGAACTTTGACGGGAAGGAAATTCCCGTTGAGGGGACTGCAGACTTGGACATTAAAATTGGGCGACACAAGGTGAGACACCCGGTCATAGTAGTGACTCCAGAGGGCACCCCTTGTTTACTAGGGAATGACCTCCTGAGAAGGTTGTCACCCCTAATAGATTGTGTAAACAAGGTCCGCTGGACCCAGACTAGCCGACCGATAAAATTAAAACAGAGTGTCAACCATGTTAGTTTAAACGGCACCTGCCACATGGTTGAACAAAAATCTGACCAAGGACAATTTCACTTCCAGAACAACCAAATTCCAGACGTGACAGTAATAGCAGTAGGACAACAGACTGGTGATGGGGGGTCCTCTCTATTTCTGAAAATCAACCTTCCTTCCAGTTTAAAGTGGTATTCCACACTGGAAGGAAACACCCTGAAATTCTTTACTAATCCACAATCAGAAACTCCCACTCCTATAGTCCAGAGAGATGTGAAATCAGCTAAGAGCCTGGCTGATATTCATCAAATTGGAGAGCAGTTGTTCATCCCTGTTCAGTTAAATGATGGGAAGGACTCTGTTCTCGCTCGAGTGTGCGTGAACAACGGTAAGAGCTTCATCAGCGAAGCCATGTTCCGCCAACTCCCAAAAGATCCAGCCATTCCCACATTCAAACTGATAGACAAATGGGAAATGGACCTGGAAGCACCTAATTCCAAACAGCTCCTGCCAAGCAGGTGTATGCTCAAAATCTCCTTTGGCAACAAGAGCATAGTCCATAATTGTTGGGTCGTGCGAGACGTCACTGCCGCCTTTTACTTAGGCAGTGACATTCTCAATCGCTTTGCCATTAGTTTGGACCTAATAAACTTCAAAGCTTGGTCCCGATTAGCGGATAATCCCATGGGCTTTGATGATCCAGAAAAAGCATTTAGGTCAGCTCAATTGCTACCTTATGCAGTTGAAATTCAGATCAAAGAGGAAGTCACCATCCCAGAAAGGACCCGACAATTCTCCCTGGAAGTGAAAGTTAAAAGAGGACAATATTTGCAAAACCCTGATGCTTATATACATCTAAATGCTTCTCTCCAACAGCAAGGGTTGGGGGTAAACCCAACTCCATTAGTCAACATAGAACATGACACCATTCCAATAGAGGTGGATAACAGCGACTTAAAGAGTATTACTCTAGCCGCAGGCACCATTATTGGAATGGCGGTTGATGACCGACATTTTTCCATTGATTTAGGAAATGAACTGTTAGGACCAATCCCCAAGGACTGCTTTGACAGTGACAGTGATGACAATACAACACCAGACAGGATTTTTACCCGGCATGGGGGGAACTTCCTGGTGTACACTTCTTGCCCTTATGGTAAGGAAGATGTGACTTGTGACTTCAGGAGGGATGAGGTGATTTTCCAGGTCCATGAGGGCTACCTTTCCCACCTAAAGCCTCCAGTCCAAATCAGCACTCTGACCAGGGACTTCTCCACCCAGCTGGAGGAGGCCGCTGAAATAGCCAAACCAGAAGTCTTTCCAGGCTTCAGGCAGATGGTGGAAGAGAGAGTCAACCTAGCTGATGCCTGTGTGACTCTGGAACAAAAGCAAAAGTTGAAACAAGTTTTCTTGGATTTCCAAGATCTCTTTGCGGTAGACTCATATGACTGTGGTCGCACCGACATCCACACAACAACAATCCCCACTGACCCTGGCATGACTCCAGTGTTTGTGAAGCAATATCGTTTGCCTCTCGCATCCATGGAGTGCCTTACTGAAATAATTAAGAACCTTGAGTCCCGGGGAATAATTCGTTCAATACACAGCACCTTCAATAATACGGTGCTGGGAATACTGAAGCCAAACGGCCAGTGGAGACTCTATGCCGACCTCAGGGAGCTCAACAAACGGTCCATACTTCCCGATGGCCTCTGCCCTACATTGACCAAGGGCTGGCCCAGATCCAGGGGTCACGGGTATTCACTGCAATAGACCTGACCAATGGTTACTGGACTGTGCCTGTCAGTAGGGAGGACCAATACAAGCTGGCTTTTACCTTTGGGGGCCAGCAGTACACATGGACCCGGACTCCCTTCGGATACCTCAACTCCGGCAATGAATTCAACATTTTCCTACACAAGGCCATGCCCGACCTGGGTGCAAGGGGTAACCTGGCTTATGTAGATGATGTCCCCATCAAAAGTTCATCTGTGGAGGAACACATAGCAGAGATCCGTTATGTTCTGACCCAGTTGAGGGCCGCCGGAGCAAAACTTTCCTTTCAGAAAGCACAGTGGTGTAGAACCCGTGTTAATTTCTTGGGGCATGAGATTACTCCTCAGGGTCTCTGTCCCCAGGAAAAGAAAGTGGAAGCACTTCAGAAACTGAAAGACCCCATAACTCTGCGGGAACTAAGGAGCCTCCTTGGACTGACTTATTACAGCAGAAAGTTCATTGAGGGCTACGCAGAGATCACCAGACCCCTGATTCATCTCCTGAAGGGGGGGGGGTCAAGTGGGAATGGGGTCCAGAACAAGCCGAGGCGGTAAAACAACTCAAAAGAAGCCTCTCACAAGCGCCTTGCCTAGCTTACCCTGTCAGAAACAAGGAGTTCTTCCTGGAGACGGGGTTCTCTAATACGTGCTTGACGGCAGTATTATACCAAAAGCATGACAAGGTCAATAAAGTAATCTCCTATGCGAGCAAAACTTTATCCTCTGTGGAGGAAAAATTCAACGATTGTGAGAAGGCACTCCTGGCAATTGTGTGGGCATTGAAGAATTACCGCCCGTTTATCCAGGGGGACCACATCATCGTGGAGACTCCACACCAGCCTCTGCAATATCTCTAAAGTGACAGAATCCGGGCCGGAAATGTGAGTAATTCCCGAATTACTTCCTAAATTCTGTCAATGCAAGGCTTTCCTGTGGAGGTCAGATATGGCCAAAACAAGAAGAGTCCCCTCGCGCAAGGTCTGGCTGACTTGCATGATTGTGCCAGAGAAAACTGTCTCGAGGACGAAAGTTTAAAAATCAAGGACAACACGGAGGCATACCTTAATTCCCCACACAAAGTCTTTGATGAGGACAAGTGTGAGGGAATGCCCACTGTCTATGTGGATGGATGCTCTTACCATGTTGACAACAATGGGGAGAAAGAACTGGTGGCCGGTGTAGGGAATGCATGGGTGAATGAGTCCCCAGAACCCTCCACTAGATACAAAATTGGTCCCTGAAGTAGTCAATTGGTACAATTGATGGCTGTGCATCAGGCCATCCTCACTGCTGTCCAGCATCGACTCCACGAACTGGTCATAATCACAGATTCTGATTATGTACGGAACGGGTTCGTGGAGCAACTGGTTAATTGGAAAACCAGAGGCATGTTATGTGCTAATAACAAACCCTTGAAATATGGGAAGTTGATCCAAAACATTGATGATCTGGTCACCTCGAATGAGATGACCATCTATTGGAAAAAGATCAAGGGTCATTCCAAAGTAGAGGGACCAGACAAAACTGGAAATGACTTAGCTGATCAGCTGGCCAAAACCGGGGCCATCCAAGGGGATCTAATTGAAATAGAGTCCCTGTTGGGGGAAATCCAGGTCACTGCTATCACTAGGTCCCAGACAAATGCTCACAATGATCTTTCAACTGCCCAATGGAGTAAGGAGACCCCTGATGCTGATTTGATTACAGCTTAGAAGGGGGATCCAATTATTGGTAAATTTTACCAACACCTTGAGGACCCTGAGAACTTTCCCCTGACGGATACCGATTACATTGGGAAAGAGGACCTAAGAGTGTTGATGAAATGTATAAAAATGTTCCGAATCCAAGACGGTTTGCTGGTAAGGAAATCCAAAGCTGGCCACGATCAGTGGGCGGTTCCTACCTCATTCCGAAGCCTGATGTTAAGTCACGCCACCGCCAGTCATAGGGGGTTTCACACAACACTGGAAATCTTAAGAGAGGTTGCATACTGGCCACACATGGGGCAGGACCTTGACCAATACTTGAAGGGGTGTCTTGTGTGTGCACAATTTCAGCCATCATCCCTCACGCACCGTGCACCCCTCCAAAAGAGGGGGATGACACTGCCATGGTCAGATTTGCAAATCGACTTTGTAGGCCCTGTGATTCGCTCGTCTAGAGGAAACAAGTACATGTTGACCGTTACATGCTTGTTTACCAAGTGGGTGGAATGTCTCCCAGCCCCAAATTGCAAGGCAGAAACAGCAGCTGCCCTGATGATTAACCACATCTTTTCCCGTTTTGGTCTACCTCAAAGGATTGAGTCAGACAGAGGCAGCCACTTCACCAGTGAAGTAATGACAAAGATGTGGGAGATACTGGGGGTCAAAAGGAAGTTGCATATTGCTTACCGGCCAGCTTCTTCTGGGGCACTAGAGAGATAAAACCAAACCATTGTGAGCATCTTAAAAAAGTTTGTGGCAGATTCTGGGCCAAGTTGGGATATCCGATTACCTCTGGTCCTAATGGCCATCAGATCTACCCCTTCATCTGCAACCAAAATGTCACCATTTGAGTTGATGACTGGACGCAAGATGGTGCTTCCCCAGCATTTGCTCTACAGAACCCAAGAGCAAACGTTGATAAATGCCTCCACAACTCATGAGTATGTGGAGAATTTAAGGAAACACCTTCAACATGCTTTTGCCTATGCTCAGCGGAATCTAGAAAGATCAGCCGAGAGTATGAAGACCCACTATGACCTGAAAACTTCCAGGAAGGAATATCAGGTAGGGGACCGGGTCTATCTATACAATTTCCAAAGGAACCAGGCCAAACAGCGAAAATTTTTGCCTACATGGAAGGGACCCTTTGAGATTATAGACAAGATCTCCCCTGTGGTCTACAAGATCCGCATCCGCAAAGGTGGTTTGGCAGAGGGGGAAGACAAGTGGGTCCACATAAACCAGTTGAAGTGTTGCCATCCCAGGCACACTTTGCAGCAACTGGAGGAGTCCTCTGCAATCCCAGAGGGTACCGCTCCAGAGTAATTCAATTCCAACCCTAAAAGATCCTACATATAGCCTATCAAATTCTGTGTTTCTCAAGTTTATGTGTTCCTGTCTCTTAATTTAAAAAAATGTGTATGTTCATATCTGTTGAGTTCTAAAATATATATGCCACCCCATTATATCAATGGTGGGGGAGAAATGTCCGTGAATAGGTATTGCCGCTCTTCCTTTGTCGTCCTAGGAGAAAGAAAACCTGGAGACTGGCCAAGGAGGACGATCCGGAGACTGGGAGGACGATCCGAGGGGCCCGGGGTACCGCCCAATCTTCCCATCAGGACCAGCGAGGAGAACCGATCGATCCGACCGGATGGAGAGAAAGATGCTGAACTGTGCCATCTACCGGAAGAAGATGAGGAGAACATCCCAGATCTTGCGAGTTCCATCAGTGAAACAGAATGGCCATCGCAAGAGGAGGGCTTGTGGGATGTTTTTACCCATGCATCCGAGCCCTACCAAAAAAAACTGTGCATTACTGGCATTGAAAACATCATGGTGGCCAGAGCTTCCCAGAAAATGCACAGGGAAATGCATGAAGAATAGGCTGCCACCCATTTTTGCCGATGTTATGGGCACAGAAGGGCACTGCCTAAAACCACCATGGGCTACCCACACAGTAGCCTGAAACCATAGGGAATGGCAATGCTGATTGCCAAAAGCAACCTAGAACTGTAGGGAATTCATTTTCTTAAATCCCAAAAATGGTTGCATTACCAGTACTCACCACTATCAGAAAGCCGGCGTTTTAAAACCACCAGACATTTGTGTAAAACTGAATAAATGAACCCAAAGCAGGCCAAAGAAAGACTTACTGAGAGGTGGATACAATTTAAAGTTATATTCTGAAGTGACTTGAAGGTTTATAACAAGACTGGCTGAGCTCTGCAGCGGCCTAAACTGAAACTGGATTTAAAATTACCAAAAATCGAAATGTGTAAATAAACTGAGGGACAGACTTGTGACTGTCACATAGTTTGTCACTGTTAAAATGTCATAGTTTTGAACTTAGAATCAGCATTCTAGCTGCATATGTAAAAATTGTTAGTTTTATTTGAATGCAGAAAACTGGGGAACAAAAAGTGACATTTTACCTGAAACCTGGCTTAAGGAAATTGGAATTCTGCCAGACAGCTACCCCCGACAGGAGTGGGGGCTTGCCCAACAAATGCATTCCCAGGCCTGGCTGCATTCTGGTGCTCCGGCCAAAAGGAGGTCACACACTCTCTGATTGAATTGCAAGGGGATTGCAAGAAACTAAAGAAAGGGCCCAGGCAGATGGTTTATTTGGGTAGTCGTAAATGGCTTCCTTTTGAACAAAGCCCTTCCTTGACTCAGGCAGATGGTTTATTAGGGGGGCTGTAAAACAGCTTCCTCTTGGCAGAAGCTGGGAGGGGCAGGGTCTCTGAGCTTGGCAGAAACTGGATAAACTGGTTTCTACACCATGTGACCTGAAAAGACACACCCCTGTTGGCCAGAATATGATTCTAAGAAAGTTGTATAACTCATGGTGCGGACTTGTCAAAATTATTTAAATGATACCATAATTCTTGTGATTTTTCTGTGCACGTTTTAAGACGCCTTGGGAATTTGTGTGATGTTCTGGGGCAAAACCCTGCTATTTATGTATACTACAGACTCTGTGTTTAAGCTAGAGACATGGGAATTTACTGGAGTATGTATGGACAGGCCGTGTATATGTGTATAATTTTTAATGAAAAACCAATATTGCAAAACCAGTTAAAAAAACGCAAAATGTTGCCGTTTCTGAATGCAAGCTCTTAGAAACATCAGAGTTTGAACAGAGTATATCTCATGTGATACGTGATGGGTGCATGTAATGACAAACCACTATGTATTTGAGAAATGTGTATTTTGATCAAATATAGATTTGTGTGCAATTTGACAGGGGAGTGTCCTTTCTGCAAGCCATTAAATGACATCATTCTGACACACAATCCTGCTCTCCAGTGAGAACGCAAAGAATTCTCCAACCTATCAGAACTCTGAAGGGGTTGGGCCTAGAAAGCTAGCCTCTCCACCCACTTTCAAAACACATAAAAAGAGACTGCTGGGACAGGTAGGGACATTCAATTCCATTTGCTGCGGAGCATGCTGACCGACGACTTCACATCCAGAGATCCTACACTTAGACTTCCAAGCTAAACAGAGACTACAGAACTTTGAACCAAGAAGGCCCACTGCAAGCAAAAGTATTTGTCAGCAGGCCCAAAAATCATTTGCAGACTATTCACAGCCGGATCCAGGTGTTGATTCTGGCCTGAAACCCTGTGCCAGAAAGATCCAGAAGCAGTGCTGTACCCAGAGAAAGCAGAGCAGTATCCAGAACCAGAGGCCAGAGATCCAGAGTGACCCAGACCGCTGTTAGCAGAACCAGAGAGCTGACCCAGATCACTGTGAAGTGCCGAGACCAGAACCGGAGTCCAGTCCAAAACCTGACCAGATCCGTGGGGAGGCCTATTTCAAAATATATTGTGAGTACCTAGCAGAACTGTGCAGAACCAATCTCTTAGTTAAAATAATATAATTCAATCTATTTCAATCTAACCAGAACTGCCTCCTAACTGTCACCTGTCATTTGCAAAGCTGTCACCTGTCATTTTCTAGCTGCAAGCTGTAACCTGTCGCTTTGAACTTTTAAAATTTCAAATCCGAAAAACTACCTTTATTTAATCGTCCGTATCTCTGGAACCGTTTGGGCTAGGAACTTGGTTTAACTTTCCTCTGAAAGCTTAGAATCTCAGCTTTTCAACGACTTGCTACTCCTTATACTTTTGCTGTAATCGTGATTCACGCATTCGCGAATTGTGCCTCGATTCGCAATTTGGTTAAAAATCCAGCCACGTGTGAAAACAGCAGCTTCCTTGCTTTCCTTTGACAAAAATTTGTTTAACCTGCTAGTTACTCCTAGATCCTTGCTAAAGTGAGCCTGATCTCATCCCAAGTATATTTCACTCACCCTGAACCTCCTAAAGGGAATTCAAACCATTTTCAGCATATTCCTCACTTCATTGCCAGCACATATAAAAGCATTTTGGGCCTGTGTTTCAAACTTCTGTAGTCTAAGCTTGCTGGGGTGAACTGAATTACATTTGATTGCATTTCTGAGAACTGTGTGCTTACCTTCCATTTCCTTGCATTGCATAAAGGGGGGAGTGGATTGCCAGAGGAAAGTGATTACATTGTTTTGTTGAAATCATATTGAGTATTTTCTGTATTGCATTTTCATTCAACATCGCATCCATCTGAAACTAGACAAAGCATTCTCTACCACCTTATTCTTCTGGTCCTATTCCCAAGCATGCTACCTCATCCTTTATACTACTCCTGGGTAATCAAATCAGTTTATTAGTAGAACATTACCCATTGTTGTTAACTGCTCATGTTCTGAAGTGTGATATTAATTATTAATTTATTATAAAGTGTGATACATATATATATTGTTTACATTCTCAAATAAACCGTTTAAACTTGCAAAACAGAACTACTTCTTGGCTCAGTGGGGTCAGGGGGGTTCCAAGAGAGGTTCCAAGAGAGGGGTGTTATATAGGGGTAGTCACATCAATGCAGGTACGATTGAATACCAGTGGCCTACTCTTGTCATCCATAAAAACTGACAGAGGGGTCAAGCAAGGCTGTCCACTAGCTCCAGCCCTCTTCCTGTCTTATTTTGGGGACTACAAAGACATTTCAACTAGCACACGAGCATTCCCCCCAGAATTGGGTAAAGAAAAGATCCCGAGACTTCTGTATGCAGACGATCTTATCCAACTGGACCAGACTCCAATTGGATTACAACGGCAGTTGTCTGCACTGTCTACATACACAGCCGCCAACGACCTAGAGGTAAATAAACTAAAAATGAAGATAATGGTGTTTGCAAAAAACCTAAAAAAGACAAAGAAGAATTTGTGATACCTGGCCACAAACAAAATCCAACAAGTGACTGAATTTAAATATCTTGGAGTCCTTATTGACTCCACGGCCAAAGATTCAGCGATGCAACACCATCTTTCGGAAAAAATAAAAACTCTCGCCTCACAAGCAAAAATATTGGACAACAAATATGGTCGCTTCTCATTGCTGCCCCTAATTAAATTCTATAGGGGCAAAGTTATTCCAACTATTACCTACGGAGCAGAGGCTATGCCGTCTTTACCCGACAGCTTATGGGCTAGATTGGAGAGTCTGTTCTGGCGTTCAGTCTTGAATCTACTATCTTCCACTCCGATCGCCTTGATAAGACGTGAACTTTCCCTCTCTTCTTTAGAGTCAATAGTGAAAAGAGCGGCAGTGATGTTATATCGAAAGATAAAAGATCCTTCCTCCTCGGCAATTTTTCTGATGGTACAGGCAGAGATGAACGCAAGTAAATCCATGTTACTATCAAAATGGGAGCTAATGTGCCTACAGCAACTTGAAATCTGCGCAAGCTCCATGGAAGAACTTTTGGGTAACCCGACAAAAACCAAAACACGAATGGAAGAAATGGACTGGATAATTACACTGGATAAGGCATCTGAGTACAAACTAGCTAGACATCTACCTCCAACAATCAGAAAACTGAATGAAATCCAACCTTTCTTGATAAGGCATCCAAACAGGAAAACTGGGAGCACTCTACTACGTGCAAGGCTAAACTTGTTACCTACAAACGAGATTCTGTACACAAGGGGCCTTGCAACAACAAATACTTGCCGTTTCTGTAATAACACTGAACAAAGTGAAACCTTACGGCACCTTTTATTACTGTGCTCAGGCACTGAGAAATTTAGATCACCATACATACTTCATCACCTAAAAAATGCCTACCTAAGGGAAGAAGATCTCTGGTGGGAGCGCTTAATAGGAGGCTTGAGAACATCTTGGTCTATCGCAGCGACTAAAATCTTGGACCAGATCTTTGCACATGTACCTACGAGCTAAGGGGACTGGACATAGATAAATAGATAGATGAGGGCAGTGGGGAGGGTCTTCTTCTTCTACCTTAACTTCGTGTTGCTGCAGATTTATTCTCGTGTTGGGATAAATACGCTGTGAAACTTTATGTTCATCTTCTTGTAAAAATCACTTCGGTGATTATATATTCGTATAATAAAAAAATAAAAAAAATAAAAAATAGGGGTAGTCATCCAGAACTCATGAACTGGACATAAAGATATATCAATAAGGGTTTCCATTCAGTATCCCAGACTAGGCATTGACTTAGCTGTAGTGCTGGATTGAATCCTCTTACAAGAAGTCACTGCATTCTTCTGGTGATTCTTTGAGCATTAAGTTGGTTAACCCATCTGGGCCAGGGGCTCTAGAAGAACTGTCATTTTTTATTTTTAATAGGTTATCATCCCTATAAAAATCAATTTCCCACTTGTCTACATTTGGAAGCACCGGATTGATGAACCTTCCTTTTTGTTTTGCATAACTCTTGCAGAGAGCATCTAAAGTCCTTATTGTCTTCTCATTTAGATTAGAGCTTTCATGATTGCTTGCAGGAGGAATTATTCCTCTGGACCTTTTTGTTTGGTTCACTTTCAGCCTCACGTGTGAACACGTATGTCAGGTGAGGTGTCAGAGTCCATTCTTCTCCATTTATTTGACATGCTCCACGCGGCACTATCTAGGAGCTCCAAGAAACTAACGAAAGATACCCTCCTTCTTCACCTACAGGTTCTAGCCCTGCAACCACCATTCCCCAAAGATCCAGTAATATTAGCCAACACCTTCAACCATATCATAACCACTGCAGTAGATACTATTGCTCCCCTGACAGCCAAAAAGCTAAGGAAACTAAGCACTCCAATGCTTGGTTCTCCCAAGCACTCATGGATCTTAGATTAAAAAAAGGACATCACTTGCCACATGGAAAAGAAACCCTACTGAACAGAACAAAACCGCCTTCAAGGCCATTGCGAGAGAATACAAAACTGCTATCACACAGGCCAAAGCTGAGTCCAACAACACAAGAATTAATAATGCAAATTCTGGGACTAAAGAAATCTTCGCTATTTTCAGGGAACTTGAATCCCCCTCAGCCCCACCACCCAGCATTGTCAAAGACGAGGCCTGGTGTAACCAAATTCAAAGAGCCATGCTCGACAAACTCGACTCCCTCCACACCAAAATCCTAGCCCATCAAAAGGCTGCCACCTCCTTACTAGCAGCCCAAACGGCACAAACGGCACACCCTACACTGGACGCACTCGACCAGGTACCCAAATTTGATTTCTCTCCCATGAGCTAATCGGAAATCATTGCCCTCATTAAGTCTGTTAAGCCTTCTAACTGTAAGGGAGACGCCTGCCCAGCTCACATCATCAAAGATTGTGCACCAGCCATCGCCCCCTTTGTGACTGCTTTTATTAACTCCTCCTTCCAATCACCCACTGTACCCAGCTCCCTTAAAGAAGTTTGGGTCCGACCTCTACTAAAAAAAACATCTCTCGACCCGATGATACCTGGCAACTACAGACCCATTACTATGGTCCCTGTCCTCTTAAAGATCCTGGACAAAGCAGCTTATCTGCAAGTTCATAAATTCATTGAGGACAACCACCTTCTTGGCCTGCGCCAATCCGGATTTCGTCCTCATCATGGCACTGAAACTGAGCTACTTGATCGAAAAAATCAAATAGATGACATAAGAGATACAGGCAAACCGGCGCTCCTTCTGCTATTAGACCTCTCTGCGGCCTCTCCGAGACTGGGGTCTCATCTCCATCATATTCTTCCCCTGGAGTGGGGGTCGTGAGGTCTGGCACTGTCTGACGCCGCAAATGTGCTTCTCAGAGCTTTGCGAAGGCATCGACGACCTCCAGGGCCTTCTCCTTTGCCCTTCCAAAGGGCCCAGGGGGTCGAGAGGAGCCTTCCTCTTACGGGCCTTAATACTCCCCTGCGACCCTTTCTCTGAGGATTCTGTGGGCGTGCGTTCAGTCCATATGGTGCTCTCTGCTGGCTTGTGTAGCCTGGCCTCTAAGGACTCTAGTCTGTCTTGCAGAGGTTTGACTCCCCTAGCCACTGCATCTATCAGTTTACTTATTTATTTATTTATTTTTTCTTAATATTCTGTGGCTGCACCGGACTCTTTATCTCATTTGATAGCCAGTTCTAGGCGTGTCTCCTCGGTGGGCTCCTTTGTGCTGGGCACCGTGTCTCAGGAGGCAGGAAGCTTCTGCCTGTCTTCAGCTGCTACTGCACTACGAGTGCTGTAGTTCGCTTTCTTTTGCGAGCGCGAGTAATGGAACGCTCCACTTCCTTGATTATCTCGGCTCAAGAAGTGTACGCTCGCTACGACCGTAGCTTCTTTGTTTCACTGCCGGGGCCCGACGATCTGTTCCACTCTGCTTCGCTCCGCGTCACAGAAGTCATGCGACGCGGAAGCGAGCAGAGGCAAAGCTCCACCTTCCCAAAGGAGGGGGCCGAGGAGCTCCGCATGGAAGTATATGGACTACAGAGACTATGGGGATTGTAGTTTCAAAAGAGAAAAGTCTGTTCAGACGGTTTTCAGTGTTTGTTATGGTTTTTTGTGTTTGTTGAAACTGCTGAAGAGTGCTAAATTAAAGAAGTTGAAGCATAATGCTCTCCTCCTAGTCTTTCATAGAATTAATACTCCCTGCGCAGAAAGCAGGGGTAATCTTCATTCGTCCCTCTAACACAGTTGGATCCGACACTGCAGGGTCCCTTTTTTAAATTTCTTTTTATTTCTGGTCCCCCACCTCCAATGTTGAGGAAGCAGGGGACACCCCTGCAACCCACCAAGGCCCAAAATACTGAACATGGGGTGCGGGGAGACCCCCGCAACCCATACTCCACATGGTCGGTATTTTTTAAAATCGATCGAATGGTACTGGCCAAAATTATTAAAATGTACCATTCGATCTATTTTAAACAATCAAATTGGGTAATCCCCTAAAATTCATAGAATGATAATTATATGGGTGACAATCTTGGTAAATACAGAGAAAAGGGAGCTTTTTTAGATACTAGGATCGTAAAGGTATTCAATCCTTGCATGGGCGGCACCATCTTTCCTAGTGCCACTAAAGGAGATCCTGCAAAATCATACACCTCTCTGATGGGACCAGATAATTGAATGGCAGCGCGTTTCTGTGTTCAAGTTCCAAATATGTTCTCAGTTGTCCACTCTGTAGGATGTGCTGAATAAAGCTATTTCTACACTGGAGTGCATTCACCACGTTGCTCTCCAGAGCAAAAACTTAGTGAGTTCACCTACTGCAGCTGCAAGAGTGACAAGAGTCTCATTAAAAGTTCTGCTGTGTCTTTGTTCTCTCTAGATATGAAGCATTAGGTCGTGGATGGTCCTCCATTGCCTGCAACCCAGCTCACATGCCGGGTGCACTGACAAAGGGCAAAGCCTCAGTGATGGAAGAAGGAAGGTAATTGGTGGATGACCGTCAATCCTTGGCTTTGGGTGGAACAAATATAGGGCCTGATTTACAATGCGTTTTTCATTGGGCTTTTTCCCATTGAAAAACACGTTTGAAAATCAGGCCAATTGTGTTTGTTTTTTTGCGCTACTTGTCTGGGGTACAAGAAGTGTCATCCATTTGAAGGAAGACCTGAACTACGATTTTAAAAAGATATGATTTTACCCAGTGTAAACCAGTATTTCTTTACCTATTTCTTTTTCCGGATCCTGCCATTAACTGGGCTTTCTATTCATTTCTAAGGAAAGCTTTACGATAAAGAGAAGAGTGTTGATTGACATCAAAATCATATCACTACTTCTGCTTTTGAAATACACTTCATTTTTACAATTTTAAGATTTGACTGAACATCATTTTATTATCTATGTGAGAAGGATTTATCTGTTGCACCTATGCTACTTGAATGATCCCATTTATATGAATAATTGTGGATGTAATATTTAATGTGCGCACTTTTTGTAGTCGTGTTAGTTATAGAAAAAGGACTATTTCTAACTAGGGACTAGAAAGGGTCATACAAATAAAACAGTGTATGCAGACTTTTGAGAGTTTACCCATACTTTTTACACATTTAAAAATACACTCACAATGGATCCAGGTAAGCACTTAACTAATTATCTTGTCAATATGTTGAAACCTATATTTAACATCCTGTTCAGGATGGCAGGTCTCTGCAGGGCTTTAGGCTTTGCTTTCGTGCATAAGAATCATGCAGATTCCATTACATTTCGGTTTCTTCTATTTCTAACAGAGACCCGCCAAGTCATTGACACATAGAAGTAATGAATAAGGACCTGCAGGGAGCTTCCGTCCCACGAAGAGCCCTAATCATGATTGTATTAGTAGTAATTATCTTTTTTTTAAAAAAAGATTTTGTCCAGGCCCATTGAACTAGAAATAATCACTACTTCTGTGGGTCCGAGAGAAATCTTTAACACGTAAATTATATTCATGGTCCTTCAGTGAAGGGCAGGCCACTGCCTCTCTTTAGAAATTGTTTTCTTTTTTTTAATGAGCCTTCTGGATTCTTATAGAAATAGAAAATAATCTATTTCTAGCAGGGCCTTAAATATGTTGCTGTAAGATTTCGCCGAGTACCATACACATTTTAGATTTATCATTTACCTATTAAAATAACATGTTTATTAATGCTCTTAAAGTCGAATTTTAGTCAACAGTGGAGACAAAGCACCCGTTGCATTGCAGGCCCATTGTTTATTTTGAGTATGCAATGGGACTTGACAGGAAGATATCAACAAATGGAATTGACTAAACCACAAATCAATATACAATGATGCAATGAGAGACACTCTCTAAATCACACCGCAGCTATTTGGCACTAGTATCCCTCTAAAATGCAAGATTTTCGTATTGCTTGTGTTGTATTGCAATCTAACCCTAGAGGGAATTGCTCTCACATTGCTTTAAACTCTACTCCTTATCCACAAATTAAAAAGAGAATTGATTGGCACTCAGTTAAATTCACAAGCAGTGTGCCTTCTTATAGGGAAATCAAGGATTCTGAACAGTTCTGTTAATCTGTGAAAATACACCTATCGAAATAGTGCTGAGCTCAGTTGTTATTATTATTATAAAAATGATGGTATTTATTGAGCGCGGACCTAGCTTTGAGAAGCAACAGAGCCCTTTACAGAGGTATACACCAATACAGATACATAACAGAGCACCAGTTCGGCAAAGATTGTATGCGGTATCCTTTGGGACCACTACACACAACTAGGACTACAGGTGTAAGCAAAATCAACCTTTGGTCCGTGCTACACAGTTTTGTGGTAGCACTGCTGAGCAGTCAGGCTTATCTCAAGAGGCAATGTGAGCTGTAAGGATGTTACACAGAGGTCTATAATTACAAGTAGTCAAATAGACTCTTATACTCAAGGTTTCTTGGTAAAACACGTATTCATTTATTTCACAGTCAGTTATAAAACATTCACTGGAAGGAGGCAATGTATATCACACAAAGATATACTTCAGTACTTCACAATATCATGTTCTGAGGCATTTAAACTACTTTGAAGGAGGAGCAAAATGGCATTCAGAGCATTTGAAGTAGGAGCAAAAAGGCGTAGGTTAATAAAACAGATATTACAGTTACTCTTAAACAGTGCAAATAGTTTGAGTTTGCCAGAGGAGCTGATTCAATGCAATAGGTTAGGCCAAAGTCAATGGGCTAAAGTCTTGTATAGGATAAAGCAGTTCTGGAAGTTAAGCGGAAAAGTCTTTGCCAAAGTTCTCAGAAGCAGTTTGTAAAAGAAAGATTCATATGTTGGGTCACAGGCTGACTAGGCCTGCAAGTTGCCAAAGTTTCAAGCACTTTCGCAGTGAAAGGTAAGTTCTCTCGGTCGGGTTTTCACAGTACCTTACAATAAAGAAAAAGATTCAGCTGTTCCTGGCAGTTCCTGCAGATCTCGCTGTTCCTGAGCCTCAGTCATGGGGGCAAGAGGGAGGACGTTGGGGGACTCCTGCACTGCACTGGGACTAGTCAAAAAAGCTGGCAGAGGCTGTAGTCAAACACACTGGTGTCCTTCTCCCTGGCTATTTGGTTTCCTGCAGCGCTCTTAGGAAAATACAACCAGCTCAGAGAATGTTATCCAGGTGGCTTACGAGTTGATTGGTCCCACCAACTCATAGGGATAAGTCGTCCATGAAAGGCTTGTCTGTTGAGATGAACTTGGCGATTAAGACCTGCAGCAGGGCTTCACCGGGCTTCACCGGGCAAACCAACGGTCCAGGAGATGCAGCAGCCGTCCTCTTCCAGTTCGTCTTTGGTTCTTTCGTTCCAGTGGTCGACTCTGCCTTCCAAGCCAAGAGACTCGCCTTTTATCCCGTTTCCTCCCATTTATTCCAACCTAGCTGCCACTCCCCCAGAAGGGTGTCTGTCCTTGCCAGACAGTCAGCCAACCAATCATGCCAGAGTGCATTTGGGTCTCCTAGGAGACTAAGCACAGGGAGTTTCGGGCACCTCCCTCACTTCCTGCCCACCCCATACACTCGGGCACCAGATGCGGTCTTCAGTCCTGAAGCCCGCCAAAGGCATAGGAACAAAGGGACCAAACCTGGCTGGCGCGCAGAGACAAACTCTAGAAGGACCTTTCCAAAAAGAAGTGGTGAAAAAAGAAGACCGGGACCTGTTTAAACAAAAGGGGGCTCAAACGCCATTTTGAAAAACATGGCTCCCTCGATTTAACACTACCGGTGTTCCCGGTCGGGAAAAATCATGGTAGTTTGTTGTAAAACCACTGCCACCAGCCATTTTTGACTGCTACATGAGTTTCTAGACATAGGGGATACTAGGTAACCCCTCCAGCACTCTATGGTAAGATAGTGTGTGCTGGGTCTAGGAATTTGGAAGGACTAGTAAAGTCAATCTCACTTTACTTTCTCTGGGAAACAGTAGTTTATCCCAGAGAAGATGTTTAAACCTTGGAACAGCCCAAAAGGCTTCCCCCTGTCACTGCACTGAGGGTGCTGTGTGACACACATAAAAAGACGATGCCTATGGAGTTGTCTAAAACTCCATAACCAAAAAAAATACACACAGAACAACAAACAGAATAAAAAAGTTAAAAGTCCCAAAGTTTAGCAAAAGAGCTGGAGGGCTCTAAAGTGGGAGGAATTGGCACATTTTGAGAATTCTCCCTAACATCACCTTACAGAGGTGTACAACATTACAGATGTATAACGGAGCGCTTTTCATTGGTAACAACAGAACAGATATACAGATGGAGGTAGGATACAGAGGGGCACAGAGGAGGGGTACAGCTGTACCGGGTGATGGGGAGGAGCAGGCGGACAGCATCTAGCGAGTCAGGTGGTGTGAAGGGTGACGTGATGGCTTAGGTGTTGAGGAGAGACTCCTTGAAGGGGTGGGTCTTGAGTTCTTTTCTGAATTGTAGGAGCGTGGGGGCGAGTCCGACGGACAGGAGGTTCCATAGTCTTGTGGGATAGGCAGAGAAGGGTTGTTTTCTGGTCTGTTCCTTTTTGCAGTGACAGATTTCAAATCTGCACATATCCTGGTTTCTAGTGCTGTTCGTTCCGCCCGAGATGCTGAGTTTCTCCATAAGGTAGCTGGGTGACTTGAAGGCATCTGCCTTATAGATGATACAGCAAGACTTGAAGGTGATTTGTACATGCAGTGGGTGCCATTGAATGTTGATGAGGGCCAGGGTGATGTGGTCGTATCTGCGTAAACCCTAGATGAGGCATGTGGCTGTATGCAGGACACTTCTCAGGGGCACAAGGGAGGATGACGGGAGGCCTTCGAGGAGTGCATTACCCCCATTCAGGTGGGATAGGACTAGTGCTTGACCAGTGGACCTAAAGCTGTCTGGAGGGAGGAAGAGCTTCCCTTTTCACATGAGGGAGAGCTGATACCAAGCTGTATGAGTTTTCTTAGCTATGTGTGTCTTGTAGGAGAGGTATTTGTCGATGTGGAACCCGAGGGACTTGGCACAGGAGGTGAGCTCAGGTGTGAAACCCTCTCAGTTCATGGTTGATAGCCTTGTTTGTATGTCTGGGTGTTCAATGTTGTTGGTGAGGAGTAGAAATTAGTTCTTGGAGGGGTTGAGCTTCAGGTATGCACTGGACATCCAAGAATGGATAAGCAAGAGGCTGGTTTTGAGCCTATGGACTTCCTTGATGGAGTTGATCTTTAGGTACAGCTTTGTGTCATCAGTGTATTGGTGGATGTGGATGTTTTGTGTGGCTAGGAGGGCTCCCAGCGGCTCCATGTATAGATTGAAGATCACTGGGTAGAGGATGGAACCCTGCAGGCCTCCACATGTGACGGGTATCATTGCCGCTCTGGACAAGTCCATCTGACCAAACTGCTGGTGTTTTGCGAGGTAGGACTTGAACCAGCGTGGAAAAGGTTGCTGATCCCAATGTGCCAATGTACGGTATTCATAAGCGCCTGCTGGTCTACTGTGTCAAAATCAGCTGAGAGGTTGAGCAGAACCAGGAGGCAGGGGTGGCCGTTGTCAAGGATGTTGAGGGCATCGCCGACCACCTGTATGGTTGCTGTCTCCTGCTGCATCTGGGTCTGAAACCGGATTGGTAGGTTCGGAGGAGATGGTTGCTGTCAATGAGTTGCTACAGTTTTGTGGCTACTGCTTTCTCAATGCTATTACCTAGGAAAGGAAGATGGGTGATGGAGCCAATAGTTACCTAAGTTTTCGGTGTCCAGAGTGGGATTCTTTAGTAGAGGGAGGATTTGTCCTGTTTTTAGGGTCGATGGGAAGGTGCCTTGAGTTAGGGAGCTGTTGATGATCTCCAGGTAGGGAAGGAG
The DNA here is from genome assembly GCF_040938575.1 of Ambystoma mexicanum. Classification (NCBI taxonomy): domain Eukaryota; kingdom Metazoa; phylum Chordata; class Amphibia; order Caudata; family Ambystomatidae; genus Ambystoma; species Ambystoma mexicanum. Next base: position 547,472,024 of record NC_090930.1, on the reverse strand, counting down.
AGTTCTGCGGTGAGGGTCTTGAGGAAGAATGCTGCAGGGATGTCATCTGTCGAGAGTGTCTTGAATGCTGTACAGGGTGTGGAGCTTTCATGAGGAGGGACGTGAGGTGGGTCTGGGGTTGCAGAGCTGCCTCTATGTGCTGGCGAATCTTGTTGATTTTGGTGATGAAGAAGGAGCTGTTGGCGCTGGATTCTTCGCTGGAGTGTGCTGTGGCAGGCTTGGGCACTAGGTTGATGCACTGCTTGACCACTTCTAAGGGGGCTCTGCTTTTGGTCTCAGCTTCTGCTATGGTATTCTGATAGCTGGAGGTCTGGACTGTGTTGATTAGTTGTCAGCGGGTTGCTCAGAGTTCCTTGAGAAGCGCCAGGTCGGATGCAATCCTGGAGCGGCACCAGGTTTTCTTATGTTTCCTGATGACTCTTTTGCTTAGGTTGAATTCTCGCGTGTGCCAGGGTGCTGATGGTGTTGGTTTGCAGGTGTGTTGTTTCAGAGGTGCATGTTATGTTGGTCAATGAAGGCTGAGAGGGTGGAGTTGAGTGCTTCCAGTAGATTCGCAGTTCAGTTGGGGGTGTTCGGTCCATGTAAGGTGTAGGTTAGCAAGGTCTTCTGTGAGGGCTCCTCCTGGGAAGTTCTTGAAGGACCTGAAGGTTTGTCTGCTGGGCTTCTGATGGGAGTGCTTTACTGAGGTGATGTGCAGGTTGTTGAAAAGCATGCCTAGGTGGTCAGACCAGTCAGGCGGGAGAGGAGAGCTGTAGTGCAAGGAATGCAGTGCAGTGATAATTAGGTCGAGGATTTTACCTTTCTCATGTGTTGTTTTTTTTTGTGTACTATGTGAGGTTGAGGGTCTTGTTGCCTGGTAGGTTGAAGTCTTCTAGGAAGATGTTGTTTGTGTGCGTGAGAGACATGGTGGTGGCCATGTCAGTGAAGTCTCAGATAAAGGCATTGTTGCGTTTGGGTGGTCTGTAGATGAGAGCGAAGGTGACTGTTTCAGTCGTGGAGAGCGGGAAGTGGCAGGAGAGGACTTCAAAGGAGCCAATGTTGGTGACGTCAAGTCTGGTGCAGGGCCATGAGGTCTTGTGTATGACTGCAAGTCCTCCGCCTGTCTTGTTTGGCCAATCTCTGTGTTGGATGCTGTAGACATCTGGGACAAAGATGTCAAGGATGTGGGCATCAGCCAGGTCTCGTTGATGTAGATGATGTCAAGGTCATGTGTAGTGATGAGGTGGGTGATTCTGCTGCATGGGTGATAGCCAAGCAGATTTTGGTGAGCATCAACTTCCGTGTTGTGGAGGGTGAGGGGGTGTTGGTGGACTTGAGGCTGATGTGGGTGAGGTTGCTGCATTTCAGAGTCCATGAGGGTCATTACGAACCAGGCGTTAAGGGATTAACGGCGCCGTAAAAGGTTGCGGCGTCGTTAACCCCTAAACGCCTTACTATGATGTCCCTTTGCAGCTCCCAACCTTAACGGCTGGTCTGGACCAGCCGTTAAGGTAGGGACCCGCAAAGGGACCTTGAAGGTAAGTACGGTACCGCAATTTGCAGTACCGTAATTACCACTTTCCCCTTTCCCATTGATCCCTATGGTGGTAATTCCCCATTTCACCATGGCGGAATTGGTAAGTTACTGGCGTTAACCATGGCGCTAAAAGCGCCATTGGTTAACGCTGGGGTTGTAATGAGGGCCCATGCCTTAGAGGAGGGGCAATGTCATTGATGTTGGCCTGGTTGGATACAAATGTAGTCAAACCGCGCTAAAGAGGGTCAAGTGGCCAGGAAGTTATGTTATGTTAACAGAATTTCTAAAGCGCACTGTCACCCAGATTTATCATGGTGCTAGGATAGATAAAGGTAAGGCAGAGGAAGCTAATTTAGAACAAGAGGGTTTTCAAGAGGTGTCTAAATTCCAGATGGTTAGCGGTACGTCTCCGAGAAGGTGGCAGCATATTTCACAATTTTTCTGCTGCCACTGAGAAGGCACGATCTCAAGTGGGCAGGTAGTGTAAAAATGTGTCCTGGTAATAACTAGAACAAGACCATAAAAGGCCTGATGCACCAGGTAGAGAGACCTGAATTCAATTTCTTTTTGCCAACGGCAACCAGTGAAGGGAGCGGAGCACCAGCATTATGTGATTCCCATCGGCCACCCAAACCGCCTAGTTCTGCAATAGCTGAAGCTGGTGGATCAGGCTCTTTGGCTGGGCAAGATAGAGTGCATTACAATAGTCGATGCAACTTAACACCAAAGCAGCGACCACCTGCAGCCGAACTTTCGGGGGGAGCAGAGGAAGGACCTTCCTGAGAATCCTCAGATGGTAATGTCCAGCTTTACAGACAGCCGCCACCTGAGCACTCATAGAAAGTGTGGCAGAGAAGATGACACCCAGGTTCCTGATGGTCGTCAGTGGTACCAGAAAGGCACCCTGTGCCATAGGCCAGAGAGCCAGAGTCCACAGTAAGGGAGAGGGGGGGTTCCGACCACAAGAACCTCTGTCTTGTCACCATTGAGTTTTAGAAAACAACAGGGAAAGCTTATAAAGCTAAGGTGCACGGTACACTGTGTTCATCCTTTTAACCGTTAACAAGGTAACGTATGGTAACACAACAACAACGGTTTTGTAGGAAGGTAGGTATTCAAGGTGCATCTAAGGTATGCAAAACAAATGAATCAATTAGAGTGCTCACACTCAAAACACATGAAAAGGGGGAGGACCACCCGACTCGGCGTACCTAACCCTAAGGAAGAACACCCTGACCCTGGCGCGGGTGCCTGTCCCTGGGTGGCGTGTGGTGTATCACCTACTAAAAAGATATAGAGGAGAGTACTATCCCTCAGCCTTCTATACTAGTGGCAGTGTCTGGAGACAGACACAGATCGTCCAACAAAAACGTCTAAAACAGTGGTAAACTCCAGAGGGTTGAGCAGCGTACAACAAGGCTGTAAATTAGATCTTGAGGCTGCTTGATCTTGAACGTGGGTCCAACCTGCGAATCAGGTCAACTGCTTACGTTCCATCCAGAATGTGCAACTTTAATGGTACCCATAGGTCACTGTGGTTGGGGTATGTAAAAGTACTGCTGGAGAGACCACTGGTGGGTGAGGTAAAATAACAGCCAGGGGGCTGGAGGGCTAAAAAAGGCTCTTATAAGAATGTGTAGCTCACTCTGTGTTAATGAGTGTGCTATAGTGAATGATTTTTAGAGGATTGCGTCTCTTTTGTAGGTGTTGAAGAAATCAAAAGTGGGTCATGAGAGCCCTCATGACCGAAAGGGGTCGACCGGTTTCAATGGCGTAGGAGATTCAAGCCATCTTCTTCAGGACCTTGATTTGGAATGCAAACAGGTTTGCCAAGTGTTCAGATAGATGCTGAACGGGAAGGAAGATAGTGTTCGAATGCTTCAGCACAATAATAATACCAACAGCTTCATGACCCAAAGTGACATTCTTTAGCTATGCAATATGCACGCATCTTATTTGAATTGTTGTGCTGTTCTCCAATCGTTGTTCCAATACAATTAATTCTTCTTTAAACATATTTCTAGAGTTATTCAGTGGTTTGCAGCAAACATTAAAAAAATGTAGACTCAAGTTTTCTTGTTTTAAATATCACGCTTATCATGCTTTCTAAGTGCTAAATAATATTACAAGTCAACATATCAGACACACAAAATAAGCACTACTAATATAGCGGTACAAACGTAATTAAAAATGAAAAGTACATAAAGATGTACTTCCTATTGAATAAATTACAGGCAAACCAAACATTAACCTCCCATATCTCTATTCGAAGCAGCATGTTGACCATCTCTTTTGCAAGTTGCATGAGAAGACAGTAGCCACATGGAGCATGTAAATGGAATAATGAGGAGCTGTGATCAGCAGCTCCTGAGGATCTCACATAGCTGGCCACCGTCTCCCTGGTGTGCCATTTACATGTGCATGCAGTGTATCCCGTTTCATTATCTTGACCTTGATCAAAGATTTGGACAGAGATTGCTTCACAAGTAGAATAACGGGAAATGTGTTTGCCACTCTGTGCTTCCGGACGGGTGAAATGCCCAGGTTTAAAAGCTGAACACCATTGTGGAGATGGGGATCATGAATGGGGGCTCAGTACACACATGCGCTTTACTGGAGCATCCATATGCAGCATGGGGGCAGGTGTTGGAGATCCAGTGGTGGCCCAGGACGGGACAGTACCGGACGAATGAGGAGGGAGAGGCAAGTTGGGGGATCTGTGCATGGAGTGCCTAAAGCCGTGCTGATAGAACTGTGCACCTTTAAAATCACTGTTTCAGTGAATGCCCGCAGTGGTAGCTGGGTGAAAGAGATCCGAGAGTGAGAACTCTTGATGGGTGACATGCACACTAGACAGCCTAGAATCCCCCAAAAGAGGCAAACTGGCGGCATGAGGGATGCTGGCGGTGAAGAGATCCGAGGACTTTTAAAATATGTTTTTTATGGAGATGGAGGGCTGTCTCTGCAAGAGAAATAACATTTCTTCACCGAAAACAGAGCATGTAAATTAACTTACAGCATGCCAAGGCTTTTGGTGTGAGAGAGAATGGTGAAACATTGTTTGTTAATCAGGGCCTACTGTTTTAGTGAAAAACAAAATAACTATGAGAAAAGAGGTGATTAGAAGAGAGCGGACCACACAGGTAGGTGATATAGAGAGACAGAGAAGAGGAAACAGGAAAGATCCCCAGTGTTTATTATTCCGCTACAGCATCATGCCAATGTAAGAGAATGGAAGGTTGCTCTCGACTTGAAAGTGAAGCAGACAGTCTTAAACTGAAGTCTGAAACTGGCTCCTGTTCTACCTAGGAGGAGGCCATCAAGGAGTAACCCTTGGAGAAGGGAAAAAAAGAAGTAAAGGCCTTGAGGTGAAGGGTAGCATCTTCGACACCCGTCATACACAGAACAGACTACCTCCTATTTCAACAGGGCTATCCGTGACGTGAGCATTGACTCAGATGAGCTTAGAAGGTACGGAGGCAAATAAGACACAGGTGCCAGTCCCGGTAAGTAGCGCAACAGACTATTTTCAGGAAGACACAAAACATGCGCCTGAGAGATTTAAAGCCAAGGGCTATAAAGATCAAAGTCCTTAAACAAGCAGCAACATGGACACACTGTACAAACAAGGCAACATCTGCTCATCGCTATAAAGAAAGAAGAATACATCTACACAACCAAAGAATACGGAGGTAAGGTTTATCACTGCATACAGCGCACAACGCACAATAACCAGTGGAATATTACTCACACAGTGAGGCATTTTACAGTTGGCCCAAGATCTCCATGAGCCCATGAAACAAAACTGAAAGCTAATTACAAAAAAGCAAAGAATATGAAGAATGCTACTACCCAAAGGAACTTCTGAACATCTCCACAAGGCTCCCACACCTGATTAAGAGCTTCTGTAAATGCACTGCACGCAGCATGAGTGGCTTTGCCAAAAACAAGATTCACAAAATATAAATATTGAATTCTGAGAACCCACGAGATTAACATTTTTTTTAATGATGTTGTACAGTGTAGAATGCATTTTCTCCAAGTTCTATGTAGGCAGCATAGTATGAAGTCACATGGAAAGAATCACTTGGCAAATAGTGCCACATTACCAACAACAAACACTATTCCCTGGCACTACACACCAAGAACAACAAGAGGAAGACAGTAAAAATGCAAATTTATTTTCTTGATTTGGAAAATGTATTCAAAATGAAAGAAGTAGGAAAAAAGATGTTAGTCCACAGGCAACAGACGGCTGCATCGATCAGTATAACTACTGCACCCTCACAAGATCCGAACCTTGAACTTGAAATGCAAGCATTCATTGGAATGCATGTATACCCAACACTGTAAGAGAACATACTGAATACTTATTCAGATAAGTCAATTATCAAGTTACTAATCATTCTAACCACCTTGACCTTTGTAAAAGACACTCATTTAGTAAATAGTTGGTCTTGTGAATATGTAAGAAAAAGTATAGTTTCTATGTGTCCTATGTCAGGCAGGTGATGCGCGGATGTGTTATATATGCCTCCTTTTTCATGATCATGACATACACAGAGAAGAGTACTTCCTCTCAAATACTATTTTGACAACATTATTAACTTTTCTACGCCAAGTGGCCACTTGCAAAATCAACACAGTTAAGCTAATCTATCTTTTCTGTCCATTACCAACATGGCCGATGAGACATAGGGCCTCATTACGACCCAGGCGGTAAGGGTTTTACGGCGGCGTAAACAGCGCCGACCCTTACCGCCTGAGTACGAGGTCCCTTAGCGCCATGGCGGACTTAACACCTGCTTTTAGCAGGTGTTAAAATCCATGGCGCTAAGGGACCATGGAGTTAATTACGCCACCGTAATTTACGGTGGCGTAATTAACGCCTTCCCTACTCCCATTATGCCCTATGGGGCAAAAATGGGAATGGGGAAGGGTAAATGGGGATTGGGGACTTACCGCCCCGCCAAGGTCGGAATGGGGCGGTAAGTCCGCCAACCACCATGGCGTAAACGTAGTTTACGCCATGGTGGTAAAGTCACGGCCCAGGCGGTAACTTACCGCCTGGGTCGTAATGAGGCCCTATCAAAACAGCTAGAACAACAAGTATGACTAGAACTCTAGAATTCTTTTGATTCTTAACTTGCAGATATACCCGGAGTACATGATGGGCACCTGAGGAATTGCATGATACAGTGTGAAACAAGTGTTTACTCACATAATTCTGAATTGGACTAGATAACAGGAAAGGATCACTGTGTCCATTGCTAAAGCCCACATGAGCAGTAACGTAGATGGCATGTCAGAAGTGGGAATTTCGTCTTTTGCCCTTTGTAATGTGTTTCACCATCATCCTTAACCCATGGACACATTCTATGGGCAAAGTGCAAGGACCTGCGACAACTCCACATCTCCTTGTCATCTATGAATCTTCCTGGGCTAACATAATTTTGAATACTCTAAATGTGCCGAGTGTGTATATGGTTCCTAACATTTAGACTGTTACATCTGATATTTACTGCATCCCAGAGAAGCGACATTGTAAGGTGGATACAAGAATGAAAAAGCTAAACAAAGGGGGACTATCATTCAAATGAAACTCTGCATACTGCTGAAAGTGCCTTGTCGCAATAAAACGAACGTGTAACTACGACATATAAGAATATCCTCTGCTTCACTACACTGATCATTGGCCCATTCATCTGTAAATAGATTTAATGGACTATGCATTGAGCAAGTGTTGCAAATTAGCTACATCATGCAGAAAGCAAAGAAAATGAAATGTGAGCGTCAATCAGGGAAAGAGCTAGAAAGTCACTTGTTTCGATTAGCTGAGCAAGTAAATCTGTACCCATAGAAACTCGAGCAAACAAATTCTAAACTAACCATGGCCCAGTTTAAGGTTTAAACAAGCTTTTGGAAATACATTATTAAGATTAACCTTGGAAGTATATAAGATGGAAGCTATAACTGCTTCTCTGTATGGGGTCACTCACTGTCCATCATCTGAATCGATCGTAACAGAGAATATTTTATTAAAAGGTTTATAATTAATATATTGTCAGTCCAGAAAGGGGCTTTGGGTCGCCTGAAAAATACCCTGAATATTCGGAGCAGTTCTGAGCTCCATTTGCTGGGAATGATGTTTGTTCCCAGCTTGAAACTGAAAGGATGACAGCGCAAAAACCAGGTAATAAAACAATCCAAATGGCAAAATAATCACTGCACCTCTTTGCAAGGGAAAACAAGATGTATTACATGCAATAAGGGTCTCAGAAGGTCCCGTAGAACCGAAGTTACACAGAGCTTGTCTCATTTCAAAGAGTTACAGCGTATATGGTGGGAATTCTGCAAATTAACAATACTATGCATAATGAGTACAACCTAATCCCACCACCCTCAATGGCTACCACCTATAGAACATGGTAATCCCCCATATAGTCCCGTGACTGATTGGCCACATCTGAACTTCCCACATCACTGTAAAACCCAGGTATATGATTGGTGGGTTCTTATCAATATGTTTGAACATTTTGGACCATCACGTGATGTGCACCCTCCTGTTCCAGACGCGATCAAAGTAACTTGGCGAGGCCAACACTGCTTTTGATGAGACAATAATCTTCCTCATTAACACAGACGCCATGACACACACGTGCTGCAACCCCGACCTTGTACTAAATGTATTGTCATCAGCTCCGATCCTTCTGTCTCAAATCACAAGACATTCTAGACACAGCGCCCCCCCTTGTTATCTCCCAACTCCAGGTGCCTAGGTATGACGTGACAAGGGCACAGCTCTCAAGACTGAATTTCAAGGTTTTTGTTTCTTTAAGTTGTGTGTCTAGGTGTAATTCATCTGAGATGTCCACCCAGTGGTGAGGGCAGCAGTGTTCTAAATCATTGCCTGGCTTTTGGCATCACAGAGGCTCGTGCCCTATTCTCATGAATTTGTCCTTCAACAGGCGTATCCCTGCTCTTCTACCAACTAACATTTAATGCCCACCACATTCTGGCCCCACAGCTGGATCCAATTAATGCTTATCTGTGCACCATGGGTGCCTCTGACTTCTGCTTCTCTCCTGAGCAACAGCTAAGTGGATTTGTTTTTGGAGCTGAACTACCAGAGCGCACTTCCACACCAAAGGCCTGTGTTCTCTTCTGTTATCGTGTACTAGGCCTTAATTAGTACTGAAAAATATCTAAAATTCCTGGCCGTCTGGAACCCTTTCCATGAACTGGTGCAGGATAGAGAAGCCCAATTCTTCAAACCTCGCCTTCTCCGGAACACACATGTCATCTAAGGCCTACCTGACGTAAAGAATCTGTCTCTCTCAACCTTCAGGGAAAGAACTTATATCCGTTGAACTCTGTATTACAAAGTAGTGGTTAAAGCAGAGGGGGGGTGCGGTGGTAACGGGGAGGGAGGCTGGCGAAGGGGAGAGAAGAAAATTTGAATATTCTCGAAGGCAAAAGAAATTTCAACGAACTGAATGGTACGAACACAAGAGAGATACAGAACTTATTCAATAACTGATTAAAAGTGTTATGTCATATTTACGTGTATGCCTTTCATCCAAAAATAAAGTTGGTTTAATAAAATGAAATAAAATATTTGAATTTTGAACAGAACAAACTACATCTGGGAGCAGATGACAACAGAAAACACTTTAACTCCCAACTAATTTCATTAGCAAAGCTTAACCTTTATCCTACCATAGGACGATACAATATTATTTAAATAGGAATGTTTGAAGGGATTTTCAAAACAGGGTAAGATCTGTCATGTTGCAAAGATACCAAGGGAGGGAATTCCACACTCTAGGACCATAGACCGAGAACTGTCAATCTTCCCTGCAAGAGCACTGGGAGAGTGGTACCACCAGTAACAACTAAGCATAAGATCTTAAAGGTAATTCTTTCCTTCAATGGAAGCCAATGTAGAGATCTGCGGAGTGGTGAGATAGCTTTTGTTTTAGCTGCTTTAAAGATAAGCCGAAATGTATCATTTTGTGCTCCCTGGAATCTATTTAATTGAGTGTCCAGTCTGCTAGCAAGCAGACTATTATCATAGTACAAATGGGAGTTCACTAAATCTTCTAATTCTATATGGTGCTCCAGCTCTCACTCGCAGCGGAAACGCTGATTCAGTTAATTCACTAACTTTCAAAACAAAGTCCGCCTTGCAACTGCACCAAAATTGTGGAGCCCGTGATTTATGCCAATACCCAACTCATATTTACACCAGATTATGGTGCTCAGTAAAGGGAAGCCAGGATTCAAACCTCAGTAGAAGAGCTTGGTGCTCGAAACACGTGTCAGGCTGCATCATCTGTTGATTAAATTTAAAACCAACTGGTTTACATTTTTGTTTGTGTGCGCAGTGTGCTAGCAAACAACCCTTTTGTGTTCCTTTTTAGATGGCATAGCTAAGGTGTATTTATTTTTATGAATGAGTAGGGATCAAAGACTAGTTTTTCTAAATGGAATTAACAGATCTGCCTGCAAGCGAGTTGATCTCTGCATATTATTTTGGATATAAATTAATTATCGAAAAATTTTAATGGCGTTCATAACATTGCTAATGTGACATGAAATGTTTTTGTTTTGGTGACATATCGTTGAATAAAGCTCAGACTTATTGATTGATTGATGAAATGTGTAAGTGTATAAGGAAACTAGAACAGAATTCTTAATGGCAATATATATCAAACAGGGTTTGAGCTGATTAGTGAGCCAATAATTGGTGCCTGGGTGTATCACAGTGGAGAGGGTAATTGATCGTAACAACTGCAGAGTGCATCTTGGTTCAACAATAAATTGGCAGTCAGCACCACAAATTGCCTATTTGGCCAAAACCTTTATTGGCTCTATATGGATGCATGCTTTCAAGAATCTGAAATATTAAAATCCTCTTTTGGCAACCTAACAATCGTGTTAGGGGAGCGGTAGGGCATGAAGCCAACTAAGCAGGCAACATCTTTCAGACCAACTCTTTTGATGGTGACAATATGGTTGTTGCAAGGGCACTTCTAACTAGTTTGGTAGGCACCTAGGCACCCATAAAAAAGTCTTTGGCAGTGGTAGTCAAATTATGAAAGGGTAGTTTAATCAGATGCTAATATCAAACATAAAAGGTATTTTAACATCTATTTATGAATTTGCCTGGAATTGTATTCCATGCATATATGGCATTTATTAGAGGGCAGAGACTGGGAATGTATGAAGTTATCATGTTATATAAAGATCAAGTATTAAGGAACTTGAGAACCAATTCGCCTTTTTACAAAGTAGGAGATAAAGATCTATTTCAAGAATCAGAATTTGAAGTATCCCGAGGGAAGAATCATACGACTGGTTTATAGAAATATGGTGATTAAAGTCATCAACCACACATTTTTAAATAAGGAGAAATAATCTGTATCATTCTCTCTTGGCCAGCAAAGGGTAAGCAGAATAGAAATTTAAATCCGACATAAAAAATCAACTTGGCATATAACCACAAGTGCTGACATTGAAGGTGCACTTGTCAGGTGTTTCATCTAAACCTAAAGAAATATCTCTGAACCTTTTGGTCATGGAGGACTTGTTCAAGTGATCTAGAATGTCATGTTTATTGCGGGAATTCTAAAAAGCTTTTAATGCAGTGTTAATGACTGCTGTGGTAGGCTAACCGTGCCTGCCGTTGATGGCCTGCTAGCCCATGTTGATCAGCCCGAGCAAGGAAAGGGACTTCAATGAAGGCATAGGGATGTTACTAGCAAGGTCTTCCCATCAGACCCGAGCCACCACTAGCAACATTAGGACTCTGTCTTGAATTCTAATGGTGACTTTATTTTTGCGGAGAAAAGCCCTTGTGCAGGCCACACAGCAGTACATCCATAAAACCTTGTGTTCTTGGCTGTGAGTAAAGAATCCTCGACCTAGCCAAGCCTCTGCTTACTGAAGCTCTGCAAGCAAAGAGTGCAGTTGTGCTCTGGCATTTGCATCAGCACAAATACTTCCCCAGCGCACATATTTGCCCTGTAGCAAATACCAAAACAAAAGAGGTGATGCATGGAAGGATTAGAATTAATCCTAACCTCTGGCATTGCTCTGGGCAACCCTCCAGACAAACGATCTTCGCCTGCCAAGCCATTACAAAAGCGGAAAGACCATGTGCAAAGCAGTCTTGATCCCACCCCAAAAGGGGCAGTACAGCCTTCTTGGGCCTCACTAGTGAGGAGTCACTTTGGTCTCTAAGCCCAGCAGGCACAGGACCCATGTCTGGGCATACTCACTCGTCCCACTCAGGGTGACTAAGCAAAAAGACAGAGGTGATGGCTGGAAGGTTTTGAATTAATCCTAACCTCTGGCATTGCTCTGGGCAGCCTTCCAGACCATCATTCTTCGCCTGCCAAGCCATTACAAAAGGGGAAAGACCATTTGCAAAGCATGTTTGGTCCCCCCCAAAAGGGGCAGTCCAGCATGAACTGCTTGTTCCCATCCTTTCTGCATGAGACCACAAGCTTCCCCAGACATGTTTTGGCCTTGTTGGGCCTCATCAGTGAGGAGTAGCTTGGGTCTCTAAGCCCAGCAGGCACCGGACCCACGTCTGGGCATATTCGTCCCACTTGGGGTGACTAAGCAAAACAAAAGAGGTGATGGCTGGTAAGTTTAGAATTGATCTTAACCTATGGCATTGCTCTGGGCAACCCTCCAGACCATCGGTTTTCACCTGCCAAGCCAGTACAAAAGGGGAAAGACCATATGCAAAGCAGTCTTGGTTCCACCCCAAAAAGGGGCTGTCCAGCCTGAACTGCTTGGTCACATCCCTTCTGCACGAGACCACAAGCATCCCTAGACATGTTTCGGCCTTGTTGGCCCTCATCACTGAGGATTAGCTTGGGTCTCTAGGCACAGCAGGCACGGGACCCACGTCTGGGTATATCCGTCCCACTCAGGGTGACAAAGCAAAACAAAAGAGGTGATGACTGGATGGTTTAGCATTAATCTTAACCTCTGGCATTGCCTTGGGCTGAGCAACCCTCCATACCATTGTTCTTCACCTGCCAAGTCATACCAAAAGGGCAAAGACCATATGCAAAGCAGGCTTGGTCCCTCCCCAAAAGGGGCAGTCCAGAAAATACCATACACATGTATATAGTACTGGCACAGGTTAGTTATGTAGCAATTCAGCATGCAGAAGTTTACTATACCACCCAACCCTCTTCTTAAAAGCATTGTTGCAATGTACTTCACGTTGTTGTTTTGTTTTAAATTAATTTGCAATCAATGTTAAAGTATTTTCAATGCTTAGTGTTTATTTTATGAAGACATAACCTTTCTTTGGAAATTACATTTTTACTAGATCTATTATCAAAAAACATTATTTTTACCACATCACTTTTACCATTCGTTTTACTGAGTAAATTTTACGGCGCAACTTTCACTGATAGGCTTAAGCCGAGGAGAAAAACAATACAGTTAACGAGACAACACATTTTCTTGAATTAGAGTTTGATCTGGCAGGGATTTATCCCATGAAATTCCAATGTGTCAGTTGCAACGACATGTAAAACAGATCATAAACAATGAAAGCCTTTCTCTACATGTCTGAGGAACTCAAAATCCCAGTGGCCAGTGCAGAACCAAAAGCCACAACCCAGTCAGGGTGCAAGATTTATCCTTGGCCTCAGCCCAGGGACCACATCTCTCCTGTCCTAAACAGTCTTCACTGGCTACTGGTTGCTTCACAAATTAAATTCAAATCCCTCTGTATCATCCACAAGGCTTTCTGGGGCCGGGGACCACACTACCTGCAACTCTCTCTTATTAAATATTTCCCCTCTAGACCCATGCGTTCCTCTGGCACCAACTCTTTATGTGTAAAGCATTTTGCTAAACAGAGGACAGGAGGTCGATTTCTTTCCTCAGCTGGCTCCCCTCTCTGTAACAGCCTCCCCCTCCCTCCTAATCTTGAGCAGGACTTTCTTAAATTCCAGAACCTTCTCAAGACTTTCCTCTTTACCTCTGCCTTCCCTCCAACTTTCCTCTACTAATCTCACAGTTGCTTCTTTGATGTTCAGGGCCCTTGGGCCCTTATACATCACCGGGGCATGACCTCCCCCACCAAATCCCCCCCAGCTTCTGTCTATCCTCTGCACTTGCCTCGGCTCAACCTCCACCTTGGAGGCTTGCACTTACCTTACATTGCACTTCATGTGTTGCTCACCCATGAGCACCACAGCACCTATCCCATTCCCCCTCCCTTCTGCACTTGCGCATTCTGAACACTCACCAGGCAAAGTAGGTTTATCTTCCCCTCCCCCTCCCACTGTATTAATATTTGTTTATCGTTTTTATATCTCCTTGTCCCCTCCCTGTTGCCCTGTGGGCGTTTTAAAACAGTATTTTCTTCCTGTATAAGCGCCTAGCCAGCAAACAATAAATACAATAAATAAATGAAGAAAAGGTCTAGAACCCAAGGTTTCACCAAAGCCCACCCCACATTAGAATCACCTCATCACTCCTGCAATTTTGTGGGAATCTGAAGACCCATTGTCATGAAGCTGAGTGGACTCAGCAGAGGACATAACCCATTTGTACTGTTCAAATCAGGTTTATTGGGGATTATGTACAAAGTGGACAACTTAAACCTCGGGAAGAATGACTCTTTGTGGCTTCAAGGAAAAGAAAAATGTCTTTCAAAATTGTCTCTCTAGGTCTCTCATTGATATCACTCGCAGTCCCTGTTAAGCAAGTTAGAATTTTCAGTTCTTGGAGTTTCCAGCCCACATTTATTCCTTATGTGCATGGGTCGCTCCGAGTAGACTCACTACATTGACTCTATGTTTGGGTGGTCCCTCCTAGTAGACTCACTACATTAATTCCCTTTGTAGGTGGGTCCCTCCTAGTAGACTCACTACATTGACTCCGTGTTTAGGTGGTCCCTTCTAGTAGACTGACTACATTGATTCCCTGTGTGGGTGGGTCCCTCCTAGTAGACACACTACATTGACTCTGTTTTTAGGTGGTCCCTCCTAGTAGACTCACTACATTAATTCCCTGTGTAGGTGGGTCCCTCCTAGTAGACTCACTACATTGACTCCGTGTTTAGGTGGTCCCTTCTAGTAGACTGACTACATTGATTCCCTGTGTGGGTGGGTCCCTCCTAGTAGACTCACTACATTGATTCCGTGTGTGGGTGGGTCTCTCCTTGTAGGCTCACTGAGTTGGTGATATTTAGGAAGCTCTGAGGTTCCTTGTCCAGTTGTCCAGTTGTCCAGTCATGCACAGTAGTGTCAACAGTTTCTCCCAAAGGTGAGGTTGTGAGAGAGGCTCTAAAAGTTTTTTTAGTTTTTCTACTAGGCTGCTGACATCTTCCTGTCCAGGTGCCCTTGTTCTGTTGCACACCAGTCCTCAGTATCTTCCTCACTGCCTCAATGTATACTTGTGCCAAAGTGACACGAGCCTTGCCCCAACACGGTCGTCCTCTCTAACTCCTGAAAATCCTCTTCAACCCTTTGCCAAATGCTCATTCTTCTTCCACCCTTACTCACACAAGCCATTGATGTTGGTTAGGCTGTTTCAATATCTATTTCGCTCTTTGTATGGGCTTTCCAAAACACGTTTCATCTCATTGTTTAGCTCCCCCTTCTTCTGTTTTTGTCAACTTCTACCCCAGCCCCTTATCGCCACTCTCTTTCCTCCACCTCCCTTCTCCTCTCTTCTCTTTGTTCTACTTCTTCCCCTTTGAACTCTCACACCACCTCTTGGTGTTCCCAAACCCTTCTCCCTTTCAAACCAGACCTGTCATGTTTTCACCTCTCTTTCCTATTCTTTAACCCCCCTTTTCTCCTCCACTACTCCTGCCCTTTTTCCTCTTCAGACTCTCCCGCTCCTTCATCCCCTCCATGTCCCTGCTCTCTGCTCTTATAACTGCTCCAAACTCCCACACCCTGGAGTTTGTCTGCCGTTATTATCCCAATGCCTCCTCCCCCAGGACTGAACTTTCCCTAAAGGTTGGCACCTGTGCAGGATTCACTTCCTCAACCTGGAATGGACTGGGTATTAATCGCTTTATGTTTTTTGGTGTCCTCACAGCTCAGAGCAGACCAAGCCTTTAATAGGCCAGTCCACCATTTTGGAATTCAGAACTCTAGCCACAATGCTCTGGCATTCTTCAAAACACGCTCCTGCTCGTTCCAGTCTTGTGGTGCAGCAGTTAGCCCCCTTTCTTTTGGATTGTCAGAATGCTCTTTTGGCATGCAATGAGAAATAGTTTCTTCATATAGGTCATAATAAAAGAAGAGATGGTTTATGTTACTGTTAATCATAAACTGCCAGTCTATTTTGCAAGTCTAGGCAAAATGGACAAGCATACTCGTCCCTGGCACTTAAGGGGTTAAGGTTCTCTTTAATTCTTGAAGGGCCAGTGTGTCCCATAGCACCCATGTGACGCGTCACTGTGCCCAAACCTTCATAATGATTGGATGACCAGGAGACCTCCCTCCTGTGTTATCAGGCAAGAAGATTGTCAATGGAATATCTCATTAAAACCCATTAACTGCCACCCCATACTTCTACTACACCCACTATATAAAAGATAATGTGGGCTTCATTACGAGTTTGGTGACAATGCTGCAGTAAATCTGGTGTATTACTGCCAAACTCAATTACTGTACCGCCACTTTGTCCCTTGGGTTTACCACAATATTATGAGTGGGGGTAGGGTGGTGTTGATCCCCATTTTTGAAATACATAGGACACCATGGGGATTAGAATTACCATGAGCAGTAATTCTGCTGGTTGATAGCCTTAAAGAGACAGATTTACCTCTTTGATGTTGCTAAAAGAATATCCTCCACTTCAAGGTCAAACTTGTAGTTCAGCGGTGAGGAAAAATGGCTGTAAATCCCTTAAAACTAAAAATGTGTCCAGAAATGGAATTAATACCAATTTTTCCCATATTGCAGAATGTAATGAAGCCCAATCACTGTATTATGAGGTCAGATACCCCATTTATTAAAGCCAATTTTAACTGCACCAATCGGTGAAAATGTTCAAATCTCTTTGAGTGCCGAAAAATAAATTCTATGGGAACAATTCAACGAGGCGAAAGGAAGGGCATCTTTGATGGCCATCTTCACGCCCCCTGTGTCATATAATGCAAAAAAGGGTCAGAATGGACCTTTTAGTGCATTTTAAAATAGTGTACAGTAGCAGTATGATCTGCTAGTGCATACAGTTAATTCATTATCAAAATGAGGATGGAAATGATTTTTAAACAATGCAAAAATCATGCATTCAGATTGTCAGAAATACTGCATGCAGTATTTCTGTTCTTCTTCATCCATTAAAGCAAACCCATTATATTTCTTGTAACAGAGTGGATTCCTGTAAATACTTCATGCGGTAACAGTAATTATTCAGTGGAAAATCTGCCAAACTCATTATGAGGACCTAAATAGGTACAACACATGAAACGTGTTTCAGTAACAGACAAAATGATCTTGTGGACGTGATAGACTAGCGCCATTGCAAAAAGCTTGCAATTGTACATGGTGCAGAAATATGAAGCATGGTGACTCAGGAGAAATAGGATCCAAGAAATGAAATATGTTTTTCTCTATGGCCGACAAAAATCATGCAAAAGAAGTCGAACCTCTTGAAAATACAAATACATACATGCACCAACATCATGCGCACTTAAATTGGTTGACAAATTGATTAACAATCACAAAAAAGTATTGGACTAATAGAGGCTGGACTAAACAGCTAGGGATGGCAACATACATGCTGTGACATGGCAGGAAAATGTTATGGGCGACGTGGAATATATAGAACTAGGTTTCATACAACTTAGTGAACACTGTTGGTGATTAACTCAATAAACCACAGCTTTGCAACACTGCCGGTGAATGTGCGGGTGAGTGTGGGGGGTGAGCGGAGCAGGTGTGAGGAGGCAGGCATATGGTGGGTTCAGAGAGGGATGGAGTCCCTCCTCAAACTATAGTCTTCAGAGTTTGAAATGCTGTGTAGCGGGTGCCTGGTGGAAGGAGGCCACTGAGTGTAGTTCACCCTCTACAATGGATCTTATTGAACTGCGTGACAGACTCCATGAAGTGAAGCTGTTAGCCGTAAATTAGTAGCTAAGCAAAAGTTGATTATTCATTCTATGAAATGCTTCTCTATGTTAGCCCTTGCGTCTTCCTGGCGGAGTCATCACCAGTCTTCAGGTTTGTTGGTCTTTGGGAGTGCTCATTCTCCATAGCAGTATAGCCTGGACTGTGACAAAGGCTCTTTTTATTCAGATACTTATTATTGCTAGACCCTGTACCCAGCATGCATTGTAATCCTTCAATGTATCTTTCTATGGATGCTCACAGTCTTGATTCAAGCTGCTTTCTTTCACTGTCTATTTCGCAAGATCCTTTTTGAGTTTGCACTCCTGTATCGAGACTGCATTGTATTTTTCAAAGTATTTTTCCCAAGAGTTCCCTCTTCTGTATCCAGAATGTAATGTTATCTTTCAAAGTCTCTTTCACAAAATACTTGGGGATTACTGATTCCTGCATGTAGTATAATGCATGTCTTTTTAATCTGGATTTCTCAACACATTCTAAGAACTAATTATTAAAACTCAGCCTTCAACATTGATGGCTCAGTTATCCCAGTCTCTGCATCTGTAAAAACCCTAGGAGTATACCTTGACTCAACCCTATCCCTCACCTGCCAAGTCAATGCCATCTCTCCAGCGGCAGCTTACTCTACCAAACTCATTAATGCTGCCAGACTCTTCCTTGCCAAAGACAACTGTCTGACCATAGCCCACTCAGTGGTGGGAGCCAGGTTAGATTACTGCAACGCCCTGTTTGCAGGCATCTCATCTCAGAATCTAAAGAAACTCTAAACTATCCAAAACAACGCCCCATATCTCCACAACTCACAGAGAGGCCCACTGGCTCCCCATCAAAGCAAGAATCACCTTCAAGACCCTCGCCATCACCCATAAATGCATCTCCAAATCTGCATCTTTTCTTCGTGGCTTTCTTAGTGCACTGGGTTGGATCAAACGTGCTTTCTCAATGGGCTTTAGGTACTTACACATTAATTTCTAGCCTGCAGCAGGGTTTTGGTTGATATATCTTCAATGGGCTCTAGGAACTCACAATGTAAGTTCCAGCATGGAGTGAGTTTGGTAAATGTGGCCTTCACTGTGCCCCATTAGCCTTGATTCCCACTTGTTTCCTCTTGGTTCCTTTGTCTCTGCTATGTCTCCTCCATCTGGTTCTCAGGCTTACTGAACATCCACAGGCAACCCCCTTTTGCCCCAGGTAAAGGCAATCACCTCTCTGGGTTTGTCGCTAGGTTAACCTCGTTGGCCTCACATGTCAGCACACACTTCAGCAGCGTCGCCCAGCTCCCGGAGCTCATGTCTCTCCCTTACTAGCTGCGTACAGTTAGTGTTGCTGTGTCCTCCTGTGTCATCTCTCCACTGGCTCTCAGTGAACTGACAAAGTAAGTTTTAGATCCCCTGTACTGAACACCAAGCCTCTTTCTATTTTGGACCAACAGAATCAGTTTAAGATCTTCTCAATCGCACACAACGTCACTTTCCCCATGCGCCCTGTAGAGCGACAGATGAAGTTTAAAAACAGTTGCATTACACAACAAGTCTCGCTCCGCTGACTCCCAGTCGACTAACAGAGTAAGTTTAAGATTCTTTGTATATCACACTCAGTCTCTTTCCACTGGCTCCCAGTCAACCAACAACATAGCTAAGATACTTTGTACTCAACACAGAACCTCTTTCCAATGGCTCCCAATAGACCAACAAATCCTTTGTATTCCACAACAAGCCTCTCTCCATTCGCTCTTTGTGGACTTACAGATCAAGTTCAAGATCCTTTGCATTGCACAGCAAGTTTTTTCTTCATTGTAAATTCCCCGGCAAACATGTGATAAACTTAAACATTGTGTTTCTTCATGTCACCCCATATCCTACCAGTAGAAGTTCAAGCTCTTATGACAGGAAAACAAGGGAGGACATGCATTTCCATTGCTTTGTCCTTCTTTTTGGGTCTCCCTCCCTGGCTTACTACATAACATTGAAAATGTGCCTGCCTTAACACTATGTTGTAAAATCATCATTAAATTATGACTTGCTGATCCCTTCCTCTTCTGCCTGCTTTCCTTTTGGGATCTAAAGACTGCTTGCCAGTGTTAAGATAGGCCCAAGTACACCAATAAGAGAAAAAACGAACTCAATAATGGAGTAAACTCAGCTTTATTCCAATACAAATGGCTGCTGGGAGAGCATTTAAAAGGTCAGAGGCGTTGCTGAGGGTGGGGGCTAAGGGGGTTATAGCCCTGGGTCTTTTGGTTGTAGCCCCAGATAGAAGCTCAGAGGCTACAACCAAAAGACTAGCTAGCCCCGAGTCCCGACAGTCCCAACATTAGTGTAGCCCCAGATCTTTTCCAGACCTAGCAACACCCCTGCAAAAGGCAATCTCAAAATGACACTTGGACCAACACGGTTATAAACAAGATAATCATCATAGCTGATGTCATACTAATCATCATAAAAAACGTCTGCTCTCTCACTCGATTGGTTAGTGGAATATAGGACATATATTTACCTATAGGTGAACCGTTTGCTATTGGTTCTTTCACAACTAATAACTCCTCCTAGATATATCCTTCTACAAATGATACATTTTAATCTACCATGCCATTGGTTGGCAATCTACTACACTAAGAGATAAGAAGAACGCTATTTGATTGGTCGGTCATTTGCTCATCTGACCTCAAGCACTTTTATGCTGTGCCAAGGTACGTGGTGGGGAAGGAGAGGTGGTCGAACCGCTATGTTCCAGTTTAAAGAAGTTACTCCCTTCTCGTTCCCAGGCCTAAGGCCTTATCTGCCGGTCTGTTTGTGGCCTTGGCATGTTGTCTCTATGTCTGGATTTACTAACAAAGTGGCAGGTGCAGGTGCACTACTTAATTGGGCCTGGAATAAATGACCATTGTTTCACATGGTAGAGCTCAATTTCATCTATTTATTAGATTTTCTGCTACTATAACGTGTGCGTGATTTCCTTCAGCAGCCACTTGGGGTGCTATATATGCATCCATTATAGGATCAATTGGCACAGTAGCTACTTGCAGCTGACATTCAAGAATATATCTATTTCTCACTGCTACCAATCTGAAACTAATGAACCTTAATAATTGCATGCTGTGTATCCTCGGAAAACGTTATCTGGTGCGGATTAAGCTTCTAAACCGAACTCCTTTCGATGCACTGACCTTCGTGCTTGGGGCTGCTTCTGAGCCTCGGGCGTAATAGAATATCTGGATGCAGTATTTCAGAAACGGGGCCTTGCATGGTTTGGTCTGAGCAATGACGGTACTTCGGCTCTTTGTCTGCCATGTTAGTGTTCTTTGTGTCTTTTGCATGCTGCCATTCATTAGTCCCTGCCCATGTATGCTGAAACCTCTCCCTGCCTGCCCATCTCTATACTACTTGTATAACCCTGTCTGGGTATTCTGCAACCTATCCTACTTATGTGAATGAAAACTACATCCCGCCCTACCTGTGTCGCGCTACCTGTTCTACTCTTCATGGAGGCTGCGTACCCCATAGGTGTTTTCCTGAATGTTTCTCAGCTTGCACTTTCGATGATGCTCGGGAGCAGGTGGGGGCCTGGCCAGACCTGGTGCAATTCTCATTAACATAATCACACCAGTTTATGTGTCGACATTATACATTTTACAATTGCAGATATGAAAAGTGAATACATTGTCAGATAGCTAATGTTTTTATCTATAAATATGCAGAATACCTGAATGTAGACAAAATATAACATATCTGGTTCAAGAAGTTGTAAAGCTTGCTATATCTTTGATCAAGGACCATGTGATTCTCCATATTTAAGCAGCGCAATATTTCACAACTGCACAACAAATGTTTGCAGAATCAAAACCAAACCTTTCTTCTGTTAACTCTATCTGGTTCTAAATTGAATGGGTCCCTCTAATTCATATTAATTTATGCTGTTCTCAGGATAAACTTTTAGCAGACAACTTCTCTCCAGTGATGAAGACGAAAGCAGTGAAAAACTCCAAGGAGCAAACGCTTCTTCGAAAAGCTCATGTAAGTCCTTGTCTACTACATATTTGCATAGGCTTTGCCATCTGTTGAGATTTAACTGGCTTGGATATGATACTGAAGCGATCTCTATTTGTGGTCTTTTCTGCTTGCACGTTTATTTAGAACAACTCGTCAGTTTCAATGCACTTCTTGGTTCACCTTGCTGATTGAAGCTATCCTCTTGCCAATGCACGTCTTTTTACAACGTTTCAATGTTGTATTATTTGAGAACACAATAAGTGCGCCCATGTTAGAGACATGCAAGCACTGCTATTCCCAGGCATCTGGCTTGCTGACCTTGGGGATGCTCTACGCATGACTTAGAACCTTTCTCATTTATTTCAGGAGCACACTAACACCACAACTTTCCTTCGATGACTCTACTTTTCCTCTTGGTGGTGTATTCATTGGAAAGGGACCAACTACTACCGCTTCTCTGCTCTGGCCTCTTACCAAGAGATGTTAATCATTCATGGCATGTTGGAAAGTTAGGCACGTTAGTCCAACGTCTCCTCTTGCAATGAATTCACTTAGACCTCTGTTGAGCACGCATGTGTAAAAGTTGGTTAGCCGTTGCAAGAGAACTGGTTACACCCAATAGGAAAACGTAGCAACCGATATTACACAGACCCACATGGACTTTGCATCCTCCTTACACACACAACAGAGCAGACCGTGTCCACAGGGGGCACTGCCTCTCCGCCTGCATCAAAATGGTGATGCAGGTGGGGGGACAGGCGGATTTCCTGCATGGAGCTGGGAAGCACACAATGCGTTGCATCCTACTGTGCATCCCGCCCAAGTTGATGGTGGGCTGGAGGAAGTAAAACACACTGAGAATCTGTCTACACAGGTTTTCTAGCAACAGGGTCGTTTTACCACCTGACCAAAATGACGCTCTTGTATCTCGGGCTAAAAGATTTATGTGATGAATGAATGTGTGACACTGACATGAATACTTGTGCTCTAACTTGGGCCATGCTTACGCTCTGTCTATAATATCTGAAATAATTACACCTGTTTGGCAACATTAAGATCTTCTATACATGTACCCGAGATGTTAAACACCTAGGGGAAAGCACAGCCCTACTAAAGACTCTGTCCCTCCAAAAACCTACATAGGTTTATTCTCCTGTCCCGCATAAACTGGCTCGGCACAGAAAATAACAAGGGAAAACAGGATTTGTCGTAGCTGTAAAACCCTGCAGTGCATGGAAACGGCTAAGCATGTCCTAACTGAATGCCCCACACTGGGCTTATTGTACATACGTTACATTGGTGAGTTTGTTCACAACTTAGATTCTATAAAGGGTTTGTCCTTTGGGAAGTATTGTCTGAATACCAGCGGCAATGGTCAGCATCTGGCATTCTACTGAACATGGTTGATGGCTACCCAACTCTGACAAAGTTGAACTTCGCTTGTGATGAAAAGATTTATTTTTCGGTGTCATACTGGAAACTCCTGGTAGTGTGAACTTGTTATATCTATATTCTTAGAATATTTGATAGTTAATATGGTTTTTGAAATCCCTTTTATAGAAATCTAGGAGATGCATTAGGTATTTTACAATCTTCTTGTGCTTGGCTATCCTATGTATTCTCTACTTTCTTTAAAAGGACAGGCGCTGCTTCTGTGTTTATCTAATTTATTTTAAGCGTGTTTGTGTAAATGTCACATGTATCTTATGTGAACGTTTTAGGATCATGCATAGAATGCGCAAGGTTTTAACTAAAACAGATTAAATAATGAATAAAAGAAATAAATATACATGAAATGAATCACACTTGGCTGAATACATTGTTTTGGCTGCAAGGAGAGTGATTTATTTCATACAAACTCTGTAGTGCAGCTGGTTAAATTATTCCTAATTATTCAAGTATTCTTCCATGCGCTCTTGTGACTCTAATACTCATTTTAAACTTGTGTAACTTGAGAACTATTACCTGACATATACATTCAAACAATTATAACAGAACGAGGCCCTGAAGAAGCTCATAGCACTGGTTGTGCTATATTAACACTCTACTGGGTAAAACACGTGTATACCAATGAGTTCCATCTACATTTTTTATTAAAATGCATGGGCAATCATATGGAGTTGTATGTTCGTTTATACGTGCTCAATCACAGTGAATTACATTCAAATTGAATGTATAAGATGCATAAGAATGTCTACGATATTTAGAAGGATAGAAAGTAGGCTGAACATTTTGATGATGCACAGTTCTATTAGGTTTCAAAACAATGGATGTGTATACTGATTGTCAATACGTTTATCTACGCCTGTCGAGGAGAGCGTAAAGTAAATACAAGCAATTCACAGCATTGTTTAAGATTGAGTAGGAAGGTCATATATCTAAGAGTGCATTGAAGGATGATGGATTGAGTAGGATAAATTGATGTATCTAAGCAAGCAGGGAATTTGACGATTCTTACATTTCCCTGTGTACTTGTGGTGTCATTGTAGGTTGCAATCCACCTCCTTTCCCTCATGTCTATCACCTGTTGTCCGTACAGTTCTTGAGGTTGGAGAGAATGTTATGGGCACTGCTACCCTGCTGGGACACAGTAACAACCTTCCCTTCTTTCTGTTATTTTTTTGCGTGTAGATCAGGACATACAAGGGGTTTGAGGTTTTATCTGTCTTTGCTGGGTCTACTGAGGAGGAATCCTCTCATCTACTCTGCCCTGTGACTTAAAATCCTTTTCTCGAGGTCAATGTCTATGATTTATGGAAGCCTTTAAGTGCTTAACGAATACACCATCCACAAAATCCTTTGTTCCTATACATTGTAGAGCATCAGGAGGCTATCTCAAGTCTATTTGGGACTCTCTACATCTTCATAACAACTGAACAGACATTCTCAAGGAGCCAGAAGTCTCAGCACATTTCACATGAATGAGCACATCGGGGACACAGCTTTGCCCATTCACCTGCATCTTCTGGGACATCTATCCCTGGGGTGTGGAAGATGTGCATGATTTAGTAGCAGGGACTACTCAGAAACCCTTATCGGAAAAGCAAACTCCCTCACTTTTTTGCTCGAGGCAACACAAAGACATTGGTCTTTTCTGCAAACTGCTGGCAACGATCCTCCTAGTAGTCCACCTGAAGGTTGATCTCATTGGAACAGATTGCAGCCTTCCCTCAGTGCTTTTGCTGTGCTTCAGAACTGAGAAGAAAAACAGAGGCAGAAAATGGGTAGGATATAGTTCACATATGCACTACTCAAATTTCTACATTTGGTGCTGCATGTGCTTTTCACAGCGGATTGTGGATGTACAGCTGTCCATTGACTCCTGTGTCCCCAAAAACAGAGGCCTAATAGGAAATGCAGCAGAGGCATAACATAATCTGCCTCTTCATTGGTTACCTAAGGCTATTTATTTGCATATATGAAAAACTGCTCATACCTTCATTGCATTCAATGACCAGAGTTTGTAGGACAAGTTCACAGTGAAAACATTCAAGACACAAATTAAACCTCAACAGCTACAGTACAGAGAACAGGATACTGCTTGTAATGCTTTCAAAGGTGCAGTGGTAGCGCTGTCTGTCTCTGTGGCGGTGGAAGGGGAAAAGGGTATGATGCAAAGAGGGCACTTGATGCTTCTTAATCAGTGGGGGTTTTGGTGGGTTGTACTATGGTGTGAAGGATGTCGATGGAACTGATGTCTGTAAGGTAGATGAAGGTTGAGATGGGTAAGTACGATTTTTCGTTTGCAAAGAAAGGGTTGGTGAATGCTGGTTTTTGCATTTATTGACGACCAGGGATTACTGTGTTGAATCTGAAAGAAATTGTGACCTTGTTCTTGCATTGTTGTGTGTGGTGTGGTGATCCTTCAGATGGCGTTACTTTTCCCCAGAGGAACATCCCTTACCGTAAATCTAGTGAAGTGGGGCCTCTAAGCGATAGACCCCCTGAGGTGGTAACATGTGGGAAGATCTCATGGAGAGGGACTCCTCTCCTGGGGATAAGGACTCGATTGGGAGGCTCAACCCCTCTGAAATCCCACCACATACGCTGACGATAACACCCAAATCTTATCAACATAAGATCACTTCCAAAATTATGTGTTATTGTGAAATATTAAATTAATCTGATGACAAAAGTACTGAGATGAAAAGGTGCTCAAAAACACTGCATTTGAGTGGGACGAAGGCTAAAGCAGCCGATGTCAACTGGAAGGACGTTATGCTGGGGCCGTTCCGGCTATTTAAACTGAACAGCAAAGACGGACTGTGTTCTTCGTCATCCTCTAACCCGTCCGGCAAAGGCTCAAGCAGATCTGGCATGCTGAAGCTGTAATATGATCAGAGGGAGAACCAGGTGACCGAGGAGGCCGCATTGAAGCCTGGAGAGCTGGTGGAGGGCTTCGCGAGATGGCAGCAAGGCCTTGCTTCAAGGCTGAGAAAAGAAATAGCGGGACACCTGAGAAGTGTCTTGCAAGTCGGTTGGAAACTGGCGTGTTAGATTTGCAGAGTCTGAGAGGTGGTGGCATGACCTGTACTGGGTGGACTGTTCAGTCTGACAATGGTGCTGAGATGCTTACTGTAGCCTACAACAGAGCCACGTAGGTGACTATCAGGAGAGAGCGCAAGACCGTGGAGGAGGTGCAACCTGTCACAGCGTGACCAATGGGTCCTACAGTTACGCCGAGTCAGTACACAATAACCTGAGGTGGAGAGAGGCGAGAAGCAGAGAACTACTAAAAGGAGAAGTTGAACTAAGAAGTGTGGTCCCGCGACAACTGGCTAAACCGGTGAAGAGTTCCCTGGGATAACGTAACAGGAACACATGCAAGTCCGGTAGAGGGACGGAAAGTTACGAGATTCAAAACTATATAGAAAGAGAGAAAAACATAAACCATTTTGTGATACAGTTCCCAGGCCCGTTCCACAAGAGTGTGGTGCTGGAAAGTCGATAGGGACTCCAGGAACAGCTTCATCATCCCAGTGGGGGCGGATCAAGATTTGTACAAGAGCCAGAGATGGCAGAAACCTCCCTAAGGGAGCTACACTCCTTGTTAAGAACTGTGAAAGACATTTGGGAACAAGCTAGGAGAAGGCAGTCAATTCTCCAAGCCCCACAGGAATTCTGTGTGACAGTTTATTTTCTGTTGTGTCTCAGAGAATCCAGAACTAACTTTTGCAGAACTTTTGTTTAGAATAACCTGAGAGGCGTTTGGACACTTTACATGGTGTTTTGTTGTAGTGACACGGATAGAGTAGGAGCCTTCGTGACTGGGACGGTGCCTTTTTGTTTTGAGTCACATGGACTTCCTGATGATTACCCGAGTTTCTTTAGTTTAGGTAAGGAAATCCCCTTTTAGTTAGGACTAGATAGGTTTAACATGATTCAAACCAAGACATTTCATTACACTGGGACATTAACATGGAACATGTACAAAGGTTCAGAGTTTGACAGCTAGAGTGAATATGTTCATTTGTTTTTCCATGTTTTCGATTGTGGAATCAGTACCAGAAACATGAGAACGTGATCTTCAAAATGATGTGTGCTTCCCTCTGGACTTCAATGGTCTGTAAACCTAGTCTTAGACAATGGGCCTCATTACGACCCTGGCGGTAAGGGGTTTACGCCAGCGTTAGCTGCGCCGACCCCTTACCGCCAATTACGAGGTCCCTTAGCGCCATGGAGCTTTTAACACCCGCTTTTAGCGGGTGTTAAAATCCATGGCGCTAAGGGACCATGGAGTTAATTACGCCACCGTAATTTACGGTGGCGTAATTAACGCCTTCCCCACTCCCATTATGCCCCATGGGGCATAAATGGGAATGGGGAAGGGTAAATGGGTTAATGGGGACTTACCGCCCCACTCACCTCGGAATGGGGCGGTAAGTCCGCCAACCACCATGGCGTAAACATAGTTTACGCCATGGTGGTAAAGTGACGGCCCAGGCGGTAACTTACTGCCTGGGTCGTAATGAGGCCCAATATGTTTTTTAGTGAAAATATTTTTATGCAAATGAAAGAGGTTGAAAGAGCATTATGTACAGAGGTTGCTATTTATGGAGAATACTGTAGTAATTGAGATCTAATTTTAGGCGGCTACTGTAAATGCTTATCAGAATTTTTTTACAATACTCGCTGCGTGTGAATAACGTTGCATGATGACGTCACCATGTTTGTGTGACTTCATGCGTAATGGCCATTTTGACCAGTTTATTGCTTTAAAACAGGCGTGAGCACTGCAGCGTCCTTTTAGCTGCTGTCCGTACACACTAGTCTGCGTTTTTGGAGGAAATGCAAAATTCTCATAAGGTGAGGTCATGACTATTAGAAGATGTTCTTTTTTATTACAATTAAAGGATATTTTATTGGTAGTCAGAGCATTTTCTGGATAGCATTAAGTATATGGATATTATTTTTTCAGTATTGTCCTGATATCCAGTACTCCTGAAATTATCTCATTAAGGTACTTTCTTCTTACTTCATATTTTCTTCTTACTTCATATAACATAACATCTTCTAAACTGAAAGCCTCACATTGTGAGAACATTATGAGAACATGTTTTCATTACTTGATTTATTAGGCTCTTAGATGTTGGTGTAATTTACACATCTTCAGACAGGTAAAGTTTTGTTTTGAGGTTTCTCTGGATGCTATATATTATCATAATTATCACTGTGGCACTCACAGTTTAACTGTTCCTTTACTTTCTTGTTATTTTTTAGCAGATCGGTTTTGATGGTGACACAGGTGTCATTAGACGCAGGAGAGTCGTTAGGAAAATCTTGTTAGTATAGATTAATTTGAAAAAAATCAATACACCTTGAATTTGTTTGGAAAGTCTTGATTAATTGAGCACATACGTGCTAGTGGTTAACTTGGCACGTGTACTGCTGGTCACATGTGAAAAAAGCCAACACGTGTTTCGACCGAAGTCTTTATCAAGGCGGTACATGTGTGGTGATGTGCAAGTGTATGGTGACAAAGTGAATTATTGCGACGCAGCATGTTTGTAAAACATTGATGAATTAAAAACCAACATACATGATTCCTATATGGTGGGGTGACAAACCTTTGTTAGTTGTGGGCGCTGGCTGGATTTAATAGTCCAATTGCTAAAAGGATCTGATAGTAATAGTCCAGTCCTTGAGGTGGTCCAGCCAGGCAGTGACAAGACATCTACAGCGCCTAGAGGACCAAATGAAGAATAAACGCACTAGAATACCTGACAACATCACTAACGAAGAAAAACATGCTCTCAAGACCTTACAAGAGAACCATCAAATAATAATCAAAGAAGCCGACAAAGGGGGTAACGTGGTCATCATGGATAGACCAGACTACATCCAAATGGCTCTAACACACTTGTTAAATCCCGGTTGCTGTGAGAATTTGGCAAAAAAAAACACAAATGAGATATCATACTAGCAGCCAATACGCTATTGACAAAATGGCCCAACCGTGGTCTCTTGCCAGATGATGAATTAAAGTATCTACAACCCAGCCGAAGGTACATAAAAAATTCTCAAAGAGTCCGGAGGGTCAACCTATCCTGAGTGGAATCGGATGGATAACGGAAACCTTGAACCAATACATCAACAATATCCTGGCACCAGAAGTAACAAAAATACTGTCCTTCATTCGTGACACCATGCATACCCTACTGGTACTACAAGACATTATATGGAACGATGAATACACCTTGGTGACACTCGACATGAAAGCCCTATACACAGCCATCGACCACAAACTGGCCATGAAAGCAGTTAACTTCGCCTTTGCCAAAACCTCTGCCTCTTTCTGCTTGCACCTAGAACTCACGAAAGACTTCCTTGAATTTTCTCTAACTAACACCATCTTCCTATTCGACCAACAGTATTACAAACAAACCAAAGGCATAGCCATGGGTGCCACATATGCCCCTCCTATGGCAAATCTGTTCATGCATTACTACGAGCAGGTCCACGCATTTGCTAACAAGGATTTCAACAGCTTCATTTACAAATGGCTACGCTACATAGACGATGGGCCTCATTCCGAGTACGGCGCTAACCAATGGCGCTATTAACGCCTTGGTTGACGCCGTACCCGGACCGGCAGCGCCTTGGTGGATGGCGGAATCACCGCCCCATTCCAAGGTTGGCGGGGCGGTAATTCCCCATTCACCAAGGCTCTTCCCCATTCCCAAATGGGAATGGGGAAGATGCAAATAACGGTGACCATTCATTACGGTCACCGTTATTGGCTTGGAGGCCCCTTGCGCCCTCGACTTTAACACCTGCTCAAAGCAGGCGTTAAGGGCGAGGGCGCAGAGGGAACTCGGAGTATGGCGGTAAGGGATTACCGCCACCGGTCTCGTTACCGGTGGCCGCTATCCCTTACCGCCATACTCAGAATGAGGCCCGATGTCTTGATGATATGGTCGGGTACAGCAGAACAACTTGAGGCTTTCAAAAAATACCTCAACGATAACAATTTTGGCATTGAACTCTCTGGAACCTCAAGCACAACATCGATTGACTTTCTGGACATTACGATCATACCTTCTGGCAAAGAGCTCACAACCTCTACCTTCAGGAAACCAACTGAGGTGAACTCCATACTACACGCATCCAGCTGACAAAAGAAATCAGTGATCAACAACATTCCCAAAAGGGGAATTTTTGCGAGCCAAAAGAAACTGCACCTCGCTTTTAGATTATGGAAAAGAATGTACAACTCTTACCAGACGCTTCTTTGCAAGAGGTTACCCTGAGCAGGCACTTGAAGCAGCAAAAATATTGGCAACCAAAGGAGAACTTGTAACCCTATTGACACCAAGAGAACATCCAAGGAAACTGGCTAGCAATGACAACAAGATTCGATACATCACCCAATATTGCAGTGACAGCCAACAAGTGCAGAAAATACTAAGGAAACACTGGCATATCGTAAAAATAGATGATGATATCAGCAAATGGCTACCAGACAAACCATGCCTAACCTACACGAAAGCAAGAACTCTCAGGAACATCCTAAGCCCTTCATACATGGCACCTATTCCCAGAACCAACGAAAACTGGCTCACAAGCAGTAAACCCACAGGTTTTTACAAATGTGGGATGTGCTCAATGTGCAAATTCGCTATGAACTCTAAGACCATCAAGTTCAATGACAATGACACACACATACCATCAGACAATATATCAATTGCAAATCCAAATATGTAATCTATACCATCATATGTGTATGTAAACAGAAATACATTGGAAGTACCAAAAGAGATCGCAGAATCAGAATAAGGGAACATCTAAGCTCACTCCATTCCCAAGACTCCAAATACCCACTGGCCCTCCATTGGCAAGAAAAACATCAGGAGGACAACAAAGATGACATCACCTTTGTGGGTCTTGAATCAAAACCAACAGATGCAAGAGGTGGTGACAGGGAACTCCACCTACGCCAAAAAGAAGCTCGACTAATATGCAAATACAGAGGAGTCACTACTGGCCTTAACAGCAACCATGGGTTTCATGTTTTCTTGTGATCAGTCTAACTGTCTCTGTCCCAATTCTTTTCTAACCTTGTCTCAACTTCAAAGGACAAGCCCGGCAGCCCAGGACAAACACAATAAGGACAGCCACCTGTCAGGCATTCCTCCTCGCCACTCCTAATTCCTTTCTAAGCTCCCCAATGCTGTGCGCCTGTTAGTGACACGGCCCACCAACCACACCTCACTGATCCCTTACCCCTCAATATCCAAGGGGATCAGGGACCTGTTGCTACATACCAGCCCAGTTAACACTGTACAGGATATTGCATCTCCAGACTCACAAACACTCCCCCTCTTTTCTATTGCTCCGGCGCCATGCCACACCCTAGTGCTCTTAACACCATCCACATACCCAGATACTGACAACTACCATGTACCCAGCCCAGGCACACCTTTTGATGCACAGCAAGACATAGCTCTGTTGCTCTTGCTAATTACCCAGAAATCCCCCAAGCAAGCCTGTAGGACCTTTGTGCATGCGTGCGCACATGCACAAGCTTGGGCACTCACATGTCACTACTAATAAGGGACAAGTGTATATTTTTAATCAATCCTTTAATTATAATAACACACTCCTACTCTGCAACGCTCCCGGCACAATTACTAGGTGCGCGGCACATCCGTCGGAGCCACCGCAGTCACGCCACCTAGTGAGGCTTGACCGGGACAACCAACCACAACACTCCTTACTATGTGCCATCAGCCAATCCCTAGCTGACCCAGCCACCAAGCCAGGAAGTGAACAGTCACTTCTGTCATTGGCTCAGTCCTGCAGTCTGATTCAGCCACAATGCAGCGCCGATCCCCTTACTCTTCCCTTCTGATTGCACCTCGGCCCACCAGCCCAACACCCCCGCTTCTCATATCAAGGGTGATTGCACCCATGCTCCGCAGCAATGGTCCATCTTCGCTGCACCCTGCCATTACCACCGGGCGCACCTTCTTCCAATGCATGAGCACCCCTCTCATGCGCCCCACCGACCAAAGAGCGCTGTTGCCCACGGGTGCACATTATCTCCCTCAAGGGCATAACTGCCCATGGAATGACCAGCAGTCTTATGCCCAGACTACCCGCCCAGCACCCACCCACCACGGGGTCTCTAATTCGAGTGACCCTGACCACCATTAACCTTGCAGGACCAAACCCCATGCATCTCCATGCCACTACGCCCTCACATTGCTGTACAACACATTGACGCTCCATCGCCTAGTTCCATTCACCATGAACAAACAACAACTAGTCCGGTATTACCACTTCCCAGTTGCACCACCAGTGATCAGGGCCCACCCACGCCACTTCCAAACCAATCAAATATACCCACTATAATCATCCCATGGGACCTCCTTTCCAATCCTAATCTAGCTCTAATGGTTATTTACAGACCAGGCTAACCAGCCTCTAACTGGTACCCCAACCTGGGTCACCAGCTATCAGCTCTACCATGAGTCTGCTGCCACCTGAACTTTTTGGTAAGCCCTACCCACTGTGGCCTTTTGATAACCTTCTTGCTGTTACCTTCCCAATCTACCAACTGGCCTTAATATACTTCTTACTTTTACTCTCTCCCCCTTCTCATCCCTTGGTACTTTGTCTCTTGAATGGAACTCCATGCTTGCCTTCACCAAGATGTTTGTTATCTGTAACACCATTGATGAATGTATTTTCTGAACGCCATCACCAAATCACGACAACTCACCTCACATCACTGCTCTGATAATGGTTGGCTATATGTGCTATGTATTTTACTTTTTCCCATACAATACTGTCTCAAAATATGTTGGATCTGTACAAAATATGATGAATCAATATAACAACCAAATGTGAAACTCATATGATGTCACCACGCCGATCCCCTCACTCACACACACCACATCACTCCACTCACTATAATCAGAGCCTTGATAAAGACTTCGGTTGAAAGGCACGTCAGCTTTTTTTGTTTCACCAACTTGGCACTAAAAAAGATATTATCTAAACACAAATAAAACTACAACTCACATGACTCAAGGACTGGACTATTTCTATCAGATCTTTTCAGCAATTGGACTACTAAATCCAGCCAGCGCCCACAACTAACAAAGATTTGTCTCCCCACCAAGTACCAAACCAACCGGGAACCCAGGAGTGGGTCCCGAGACAAACCATGTGCCAGGCGCCAGGCTAAAAACTACAAACACTAACAGGAGGTGCGCAGAGGACCGGTTGTCCCGACACCAAAACTCCTCACCCCCCTGAAACTCTATGATTCATATATGCATTGTGAATAGTGAGGTGGGTGGTGATGTGACAGTAATAAATATACATGTTCGTTAACAGAGGCTAAATAGTTAAATTATGAAACCCAGTGGAATTATTGCATACAGAGATCAATTTTGTGCACCAAGGAGGAACAAAGAGAAGAGAGATGAGAAAGTTGGTTAACTCAGATGAACTACGCTATGGTGTTTATAGTTGCTGGTTGGAAGGGGTCCTTACCAGAGTAAGCGATATGTGCTTGTCCTTGAGTAAGGAAGCTGGAAAGCCACAGAGTGGTGATAATAGCTGGTCCTTCAGTAAGGAGGCTGAGTAGCCGCTATAAAAATAGGGAAGGTAAAACACCAATTAGGTGTGATACATGGGCTTGGGTGCATACATAGTACATAATGCAATGCATTTATGATTGGTCAGTGGTGGTAAGTATCTGGTAGGGCTTTGTTTGGTTGGCGAGATCAGAGAGTTTGGTTGAGCCCCCTATCCGGACTTGTGAAGCTGGTCTTAAGTGGTGATCAATATATTGGTTAGGTGCTAGTGCAATTGCCGGCTGGCTGCAGGCTATGGCGTGGGTGGAGTGGTCAAGATGTCAGATTGGACTCATACAGGACGGTCCCGTGAAGCAGAACATGAATATTGAATAGTGGTCAGTGCATCGGTGGCGCCCTAATGTGCTCAGGTGGTGAAGTGTGGTGGAGAGGTGGGGCTGGGCTTGTGCTGGCAGGACACGATGGGTGCAGCTGGTGGTGTGATGCTCATAGGTGACTGAATTGAATTGCGGTGGGATGGCATCACGAGCCACAGTTGTTAATGCAGCAGCAAAATTATGTGACCGTCTCGCTGGGGCCCTCAAGGGCCCTCAAGCTGAAGAGGTAACCAACACCCACGATAGATGACATAGTGTCAGACCTTTAGAGTGTCACTATGTTCACCGATGTTGATCTGAATGTTAGCAACCACCAAGATCTGCTGTACGTAGACTCCAGATACATCACTACATTCTCAACACATGTGTGGCTATCATGGTACAAAAGACTCAGGTTTGGGGTGTCTTCATTAGCATAGGTTTTTCAATATGCTATCAAAGGTGTCCTGGAATGTCTTCCTGGTGTTCTTGGGGTCAGTGATGATGTTCTGATCTTTGCTTCCTCTAGCACTGAACATCTGCAGAGGCTGGTTTCTGTATTCAAGAGGTTGGGGAACCATGTATTAACCCTGAACAGTGTAAATGGGCTTTCCAGTGCAGGGGTTATGTTTATGTGCATATTTCAGGAGTGGATCCTCTTGGCCAATCTGAAAAGATTTTCTGCCATCTAGGAAATGGCCGCACCTGTTTCCCTGTCTGAGACAAGGTGTTTCCTGATGATGGCTAACTTCTGTGTAAGGTTGATCCTTCATCTGGCTCTCTCAGAACGTTACACCATCTTAAAAGAAATCACTGCTTGTCCAGTTGGTCTGATGTGAAGCAGGGTCTTTTGGAGGCTTTAAACAGGTTATCTCTTCTAAATACATGATGTCATTGCTTTATCTGGGGAGATCCATGGAAAGATTAGTAGATGCAGGCCCTACTGGTCCTGGGGCAGTGTTGGTCCAAGTTTGAGATGGTGATCATAGGCTGTCTCTAAATCTGTAAGCAGAGTGATCGCGGCTGTAGAGCAGCAATACTCACTGATAGAAAAGGAGACACTATCAGTGTTGTGAGATGGTAAACACTTTCTCATACACATATTAGGGCAGCCTGTGACGGTATCACTGACCACAAACCATTAGCTCCCATAATGTCAGATGTGTATGTTCCCGGATCCATCTTTCCGGGCCGACTTTATGAGGATCATACTGAACCTATTTAAAACTATGGACATTCTGTCAGCTAGAACTTCCATGAGCTCAAAGACCCTATGTTGTAGGTTCTGCAAAGACACTGCCATGGCTGAAAACCTTCCTCATTTGTTCATTGACTGTACGGCCCTGACACTTATCAGGACAAGATATTTTGGGTGCCTCCTCGAAGGTTACAGATCCCTAGCAGCAGCAGAGTGGTGGTTCATGTTGCTGAGAGGGGAGAGGACCTCACTGACCATCGCAATAGTAAAATTCAAAAGGGAATTTTTCAAGACCATGCCTGATGAATGACTAGTGGGGGCACCAAACTAAACTTGGGGACCCGGGAGAGTTTCTCCATTTTAAGGCCTGGTTTTCGTTCAAATGGGAAAACAAGGAAATGTTTACTTATTTTTCGGCTTGCAAACGTTTTATATGAAATAAAATAAAAAATAAAAAATGCCACGGATGTCCAGTGCCCACCAGCCAGGACTGAGCGATTGTTCCTCCAGCGTTACGATTATGGGGTGGTGCTGTGCTACAAGGCTGGAGCTGACGACTGAGTGGACTACCGGTCGAGACATCCGGCATGCTTGTAAGCAAAGAAAGTGTGGAAGTACACTGAGCCAAACAGCATGTAGGGTTAGTCACCTGAGCAACAATTTTAATGTCCATGTCGTTGGAACAGGTAAGGCAGGCCATTCTTGAAGCTCTTTGTGGTGTCAGATTTCAGTTGTCATTGTGCACAGATAGCCTACTCCCCAGGGGGTTGAGAATTGTCATGTCACATTTGTCAATTGGCCAAGTTATTACTTTAGCTCATGCTGACCACTAAGGGACTGCTAAAAGGAAGACAAGCCAGATGGAAGAAGGTGCGATTAGCATGGTTGCAACGACTGGTGGAAAAACACATACAGCCACGTCTGTGGTGTCACGCAACAGCTACCAAGAACATGGAACCACCCCACACAGTGCCCATTGAGTAGATAACACTGCGGGTAGGAGCCTGAACTCCCGGCAGGTCAGACCTACCAGGAGGTTTGGCCCCTACCAGCAAACTCGTAGTTTGGTTGTCCAGAAAGGGTGCAGTATGTTGCTACTGGCACGCTTATCTCCAGACCGCCAAACTTGTAATGATGCCCATAGTGTATATTTGTGATGGTGTATAGTACAATGCCCCATTCATCCATTTATGTTACACGGATGAGGTGTTCTAGGGGAGAAAAATCAGATCTACTATCTCACTTCACGCCTCAAGAATAGCACCTTCCATTGACTCAGATAAGGTATAAAAAACAGGTAATACACAATGAAGAAGAATCTGCGAGGGGAAGATTGCAGAACCTGAGGATTTTAAAGTGGAGCCCTATTCGTGTACAGCTGAAATGTGCACATTACACAATATCTGTCCCTTTTGAGCCCCAGGCATGGAAAATTACGAGCATCAATGGGTCATTTGATTTTCATCAGGATTTCCAGCTGGTTTAAGAAGATACCTCCAGAGGCAATGAGTGGCTCCAGTGACATAGGGACTGAAGACCCACTTTTGGATAGAGTGGGAAGGCAATAAGATGAATAGCGGAGGGTTGTAATACTACAAAAGGGTCATCCTCTTTAAACTCAATCAATTGCACCCGTCTATTATTAATATTGTGCTAAACAAGGTCACAGCAAATGATGAAATTCATTCATTGTGTGTGAACTGTGTATGTCTGTTCACAGAAATATTTAACAAATAGAAACATTTAAAACAATACAAATGTGAGGGAGGAAAACATTTTGACAAAGACGAAGTCATGTGACACAGCAATTATCCACAAAGAAAACTCTTATCAAATAGTGAAAAATCATTCCTGATTACAAGGTATGGACTGGGGAAACCCAGTATTATTTAGCAATTAGGCCTATTGACCCAAGTCCAACACTTTATGTAACGTGCGATTTTGAACCTGCCTATTGTGATCTGTGCACTGCCTTAGTTAAAAGCACACCTGCTTATTGCTGATTGGGTACTGCCTGCGATTTTGAACCTGCCTATTGTGATCTGTGCACTGCCTTAGTTAAAAGCACACCTGCTTATTGCTGATTGGGTACTGCCTGCGATTTTGAACCTGCCTATTGTGATCTGTGCACTGCCTTAGTTAAAAGCACACCTGCTTACTGCTGATTGTGCACTGCCCGCGCTGATTATAAACCTGCCTATAGTAAATTTAAAAGTACACTTGCTCTCTGCTGACTGTGTACTGCCTTAGTTGAATTCGAACCTGCCTATTGTGATCTTTGCACTGCCATAGTTAAAAGCACACTTGCTCACTTGTTTTCACATTGTACCTCAGCCCATTCTGTGATTGTTTAATTTAGGTGGACCTGCAGCTAGAGCTGCTCCCACTAACATCTGTGTTTGCACATTGTACTTTAGACCATTCTGTGATTGCTGAACTTGGTTGGACCTTGCAGCTACAATTGTCCAGTCGCCAGTGTTTTAGGCATTTTGCGCTAAAATTGAATCTAGATGCCAGTATGCTTGCACATCCTCAGTGTATTTCTACAATTTAAATGTACTGTATGCTAGCTCACTGTACTCCCTAGTCATTAGTGCCCCAAGCATTAGCATTTAAGACACAACACTGCTTAGACAGAAATGTCCCCTACCTGCCTTATCAGAATCACCTTAATCCTAACACTCATCCCCGCTATACTTAGCATAATGGCCTCTACTATCAAAACTAGCCCCCCCAAGGATAGAAACTTGAGACTCAAGTCCAGACTGCCCAGTTATTACGAACCTGTAAGTAACCATCCGAATAATGCCAATTAAACGTAGTAATACGCAGCCCAAAAACCTACCTCGATTAGTCAAGCAATCCACTTATACCGGCGCTCAAACCTCTACTAAAGTACCCACAACCTTAGAGACCATACTACCTAAAACTTGTCAAACTACTAAACACAACAACTCTTTGACACTAATAGGATCCCTTATTAATGCAAGATCAGTGGTGGCCCACGCCACAGAAATTGCTGACATCCTAAATAATGACAATCTGGACCTACTGGCCATAACTGAGACCTGGCTTCACGATGCAGCAGGACCAACACTAATGCTAGCAGTGCCCGACACATACCAAATTCTCAGAGCTGACAGGCCAAATGCCAGAGGCGGTGAACTAGCCATCATCTTCAAATCTACCCTTCCCATCAGACCCGCCATTCCACCCTCCTACTCATCCTGTGAAACACTCACAGCCAAAATGTCCCTCTCTAATAATTGTACGCTCTCAATCCACCTGATACATAGACCTCCGGGACCGCTAGGCACCTTTGAAGACGATCTAACCAACCTCATAGCCAACAATACTAAAGATCACTCCCAAACCCTACTGTTGGGAGACTTCTACCTTGGCTTTAATGAAACTGACAATAAACATGCAGAGTCAGTCGCAGCCCTGATCAAGGACCATGGGCTTGATCAAAAAGTCCTCTCCCCTACCCACATCAAAGGAAGGACCCTCGATCGGGTATCTGAACTGAATTGTAATATCAGTATTCCAGATATTGCTCCTCAAACATGGACTGATCATTATCTAATAACTTTCTCCGCCACACTAGATCTCCTGAGCCCCAAAATCAACTACACGGTTCCTCCTCTCCCAACTAGAAGCAAGAAGGATATGACTGCTGAAAATATTATCCCTCTCCTCCTTCTAGCCATATCGGGTCTGGAAAGTAAAGCCCTTGACGCTACTGCCCCACTCAAACTGCGCAAAGCAAAACAGGAAGCCCACCTAAATGCCTGGTTTAGGCCCCACCTCAAATCTCTAAGACTACAAAAAAGAAAACTCCAATCTATCTGGCGCCACTCACCCACTGAAAGTAACAAAAATACTCTAACTGAATTTGCCAAAGCCTACAAAAAAGAAATAATCAAAATCAAGAAGAACACCTTCAACGATAGGATTGAGAAAGCTAACTCTAATACTAAAGTGCTATTCGCTATCCTCCGCGAATTGGAATCCCCCATTCAACCCACAGACAATGCCCCCAAAAACAAAATCTGGTGTACCAATATCCAAACTGCCCTCTCTAACAAAATTTCCTTGCTCCAAAGCAAAATTGCAAAATAAAAGGCCACACTGTTACCCTCTGACCAACAAATACCCCAACCTCAGGAGAAGAAGTCTACCGCACCCTTCAGATTCAAGACTATGTCCATAATTGACACAGAAAAAATAATATTGTACCTCAAACCATCCAACTGCAAGGGCGACTCCTGCCCTGCACAAATAATAAAGGACGCAGCTAGGGACTTAGCCCCCTTCATTACCAAGCTCATAAACTCCTCCTTTAAATCCAACACGGTACCTACCAACCTCAAAGAATCATGGGTCCTCCCACTACTGAAAAAACAAACCTTAGACCCCACTATCCCTACCAACTACAGACCTATCACCACTGTGCCGTTTCTACTTAAGATCTTAGACAGAGCCTCTTACATACAAATCCAGGACTACCTGGAAGCCAACCACCTGCTTGGCTCAGGGCAATCTGGCTTCGCCCACTCCATGGGACGGAAACAGCTCTATTAGACCTCAAGACACAAATTGAGGAACTAAAGGATATTGGAAAAACAGCCCTGCTCCTCTTACTGGACTTGTCGGCAGCGTTTGACTTGGTAGACCATGCAGTCCTATGCAACCACCTCGAATCTGCCGCCGACTTCACTGGTGATGCCATTGCTTGGGTCCAATCCTTCTTAGCTAATCGCACTATGCGAGTCTTCTCCACCTCCGACTCGGCTGACCCTATCAAAATAACTTGTGGGTCCCACAAGGATCTTGTGTCTCCCCCACCATGTATAACATCTTCACCAAGCCTTTGTTTGACAAGTTGGACAGACTGGGTGTCACCTACACAAACTACGCAGATGACACACAGATCCTCATACCCCTTTCGGGCGACCACGAGACAGACTCAGCCTTGGTGAACAAGATATACACCCTCATTCAGGCATGGATGGCCTCACATGGCCTCTGCCTCAATGATGATAAAACCGAGATACTAATCCTAGGCTCCGAAGCTAATATCCAAAAACTAGGCCCAAACTACACATCCTTCAGCATTGATAACAACCATATCAAAGTGATGCCTGTGGTTAAAACCCTTGGATTCTATCTGGGCTCCTCCCTCACTCTCAAGAAGCAGGTCAACTCCCTCACCTCCTCTACCACCTACACCTGCAAACTCATCCGCGCAGCCAGACCGTACCTCTCCAGCTCTAGCTGCATCACTCTAGCTAATGCTCTCATCATGTCTAGGTTAGACTACTGTAATGCCCTGTACTCAGGAGCTAACAAATACATCACAGACAAAATTCAAAGACTGCCGAATAATGCCTTGAGAGCAGCACTAAACATCCCCCACAGAGAGCATGTCACCAAATTCAGGAAAGAGGTTAATTGGCTAAAAATAACAGACAGAATCTTACTCAAAACAGCTTCCATCACCTTTAAATGTCTGAACAACTTAGCCCCCCCCGTATCTTATGGATAAAATTACGAGGAAAACCTCCACGGGACCCATGAGATCGGCCAACACCTTTAAACTAGAAACTCCCCGGTTTAAGCGATCGACCGCGGGAGGAACTAGCTTCCCAGTCAAAGCTGCTCACTGTTGGAACAAATTACCTCTTGACCTTAGAACTGAAAAACCGTACCCTAAATTTAGACACAAAATAATTAACTGGTTGCGGGCCAATGACACATAACCTGACTAAACCCACCTACAAGTATATGATACCTAGCTTTATAGTTTGACCTATAAACTTAATCATATATTCAGCTACTAAACAGTCTTGCTAGAATGCTTCGTACTCCTTTAAGCTATGTCTTGTACTTGCACACATGTTTGGATACTTTACTGTATATATTTATTTTTACCTTGTGTTCGGTATACTCATGACAAATATTGTATTACTGTATATATTTCTTTTTGCCTTGTGTTCGGCATATTCATGCCAAATATTGTAACAAGCTTAAGTCTTCATGTACATTGCTGCGCCCGGTTACCCAAGGGTTTGGTGCACATTACCAAATAAACAAACAAACAAACAAACAAACACGTGATGCCTGGTTCTTCCTCACTCTGTGTGGGGGATAGGGAGTAGGCATGTTCCGCCCACTTATTTATATGTATGTGCAGGGCCAGCCCACACTCTGTGAAGATTCTCGCGCAAGGCACTCGACTGCTCGAAGAGACATGACGGACCTGCGCAAAGTCCCTGCAAGGCCCAGAAAAGTCCCACAAAGTCAATTCCATGAATCGACGAAGGGGATTTTGCATGCAGAATGCCATGTGAAGTCACAATTCTGCTTGCTAATTATTGCATAAATCAGGCCCAATGTGTTTTCTGCAGTAGGTAAGGTGAACAGGTACTTGGTTCTGGGTTTATTTGTATGCCTTCTTTACTCATAGTATGCTAAGTGTCTCCTGGAGTTAATGCATTCACTCCAGATGGGGGTACTCTCACAGCTAGTTACTATGCCTGAATGCCCAAGCAGCATGTCCCCAAGAGGGCGCTGCTCTTGAGGTTGCTGCCATGCTATAAATTACATTTTTTCCGTTAACCATTACCTGGGTATAAAGGGGATTCACTATGCTACATTATAGAGGCTCAACTCTGTCAATCAATTCTCTTTAGAAGAGTGACACACACTGGTTCATGTATTATCCAACATATTATCAATTTGTATATGAAAGCTATTTTGTTTCTGTGTAAGCTTTCTAGTCAGCCATATGTTTGTTATTCTTAATGTCATCCAGGGGTGCCTGAACATGGGCAGAATCTTGTAGTATTCTCCTGCTTTCCTTGCCACTCTCATGTGCCTCACACCTGGCCTTCTTTTACCCCTCTCACTGCTGTTGGTGTCACTACCCGCAACTCCCCTTCATACCCAAACTCACATTGGAGTTCCCTCTGCACCCCCCCCTTCATATGGAAAACAACTTCCTGCTACCCCCACTTGACCCAACCCACTTACTAGTAGTTCTCACACCATATTCTGGATGCCCGGAATGTCCCTTTTCTTTTTCCATTAGGGGCCAACATTGTTTTTCAGGGAAGTGGAAAAACTTGGCATGCATGTTCCTTTTCTCTTCAACCCCCCCTCTTCTTCCACCCCTTATTCCCACATCCCTCCTACCCCCCAGTGGTGGCACCCCACCCCTGTGCCCCCCCTCACAAATCTTTTAAAGAGGGCAACCAGCTTCACTTAGCTACCCTTAATCCTCGCTCTGCTATCAAACATTCCTCTGACATATGTCACCTCCTTGAAGACCTTGACCTTGATGTCTTTGCTCTCACTGAGACGTGGTTCAAGGCCCGCTCCGTCACTGATTTTGTGCTTTTGACAGTCTTCTCTTTGAGGGCTACAAGTTCCTGTACAATCCCAGGCCCATCCGGACTGTTGGTGGAGTGGCTCTGATCTTCCCCAAATGGGTTGCTGCCTCCATCATCCCCACTCAAACCTACTCATCCTTTGAAAGCTTAGTCTGCAGGCTGTCTGTCTCACCTACCTTCTCTCTTACTCTCGCTACCATCTACAGACCCCCTGGACTTTCTTCCCTTTTCCTCTCAGAATGGGCCGACCTGCCCTCCTCTCTTCATGCCTCCTGCCCCAAACCTATCTTCCTTGGGGAATTCAACATCCATTTCAACTCTCTCAATGGGGCCACTGTTCTCTTCCACAGTCTTTGAGACACTCTTTCCCTCTCTATCTGTCCCTCTTGTCCAACCCACTCTGCTGGACACACCCTGGAGGCTCTCATCTCAACAGACATCCCTCTCTCTAATTATCTCACTACCCCCTCACTCCTGGTCTGACCACTCTCTCCTGTCTTCCCACCTTGACCTACCCTGTCCCATGATGCCTCCGCTTACACTGCCAGTCTCCTTCTCTGTCATTAGACCGATGAAGTGTGTGTCAGTCGCAGCATTTGCATCTTCCTTCATCCCTCCTCTGCCCCCTTCTTTAGACCTTCTTTGTGACTCTGTTTTACCTAACCTCTATCTCTCTATCTCTAACACCCTGGACATCCTTGCCCCTGTCACGAGGATCTGCATGAAGCCTGCCTCCAAACGCAACTCTTGTTATGACTCTGACTTGGCCGCTTTGAAAGGCAAGTGCAAAGCTCAGAGCGGAAGAGGCAGGCATCTAGCTCATCCTCTGACAAATTGGCTTGCTGCCTACTCCAAAGGCAAAAATGTCCAAGCCCGTATCTCTGGAGCCACCAACAACACGGTTGAACTCTGTAAAATCTGAAAGGAACTTGACAATCTTACTGCAGCCTCCTCCTCTCCTCCCCCCTCCCAGGCCCTATGCTCTGCACTGGCCGGCCATTTTTCCTCAAAATCCCTGGACATCCTGTCCTCTCTGTCATCTGCTCCCTCCCACCACCCGCCCACATGCTCGCCCGCCTCCCTTGGCTCCCCCTCCCCTTTACTCTCCTCTTTCTCTCCCATTGCACCACATGAGATCTCTAGTGTCATGTGCTCTATGAAAGTCTCCTCTAAACAGGTTCTACCCTGCTCCTCCAGAACCATCAATGACAACATTGCCTCTCTCACTCCAGCCTTGGCTGACCTCTGCAACCACTGGCTCCTTCCCTCCAACCCTTAAGCACTACCCTGTGCACCCACTCCTAAAAAAGCCATCTGCTGACCCTTCTTGCCCGGCTAACTACTGCCCTATCTCTATCACCCCTTTCTTGGACAAACTCATGGAGAAGCTGGTCATCCCCAACTGACCCTCCACACAAAAATGGCTATCTGCCTCCACAACCACCAGTCCAGTGTTAGGGCAGCCAGGGGCGCGAATTTTGCTCTCCTAAACACCTCTGAAGATTTACTTTCCAACCTGGACTCTAAGA
Source organism: Ambystoma mexicanum (assembly GCF_040938575.1). Lineage (NCBI taxonomy): Eukaryota > Metazoa > Chordata > Amphibia > Caudata > Ambystomatidae > Ambystoma > Ambystoma mexicanum. The sequence continues at coordinate 547,427,865 of NC_090930.1, read as the reverse complement.
CTCCCTCGGTTCTGATCCTCCTTCATCCCTCTTCTGCTTTTGACACAGTCAACCATTCCATCCTCATAAATGGTCTCCATGATACCATGACCATCACGGACTGTGCACTGGCGTGGCTGATCTCCTTCCTTACAAACAGACCTTTGCAAGTGCAATGGGCCATTTTGTCTCCACCTCACTCTCTACCTGTGGCGTCCCTCAGGGCTTTATCCTGTCCCCTTGGATCTTAAACATCCACTTGGCTCCTCTGGCCCACCTGATCTCCACTTTCTCCATTAATTTCCAGTGTTACGCAGATGACATACAGCTCTCTTTCAAGCTGCATTCCTCCACGTCCTCCTCCTCCCTCATACCTGACTGCCTGACTGATATTCAGGCATAGCGCTTTAACAATGATCTCTGCCTTAATGCCGGTAAGACAGAGATCCTTCTCATTAGGACGCCTGCTCCTTGTTTCCCCCCCCTCTCTGGCCAGACTCCCTGGGTCCTCTCCCCTCACTCTCTTGTGAGGCAAAAAACCTTGGGATCATCTTTGACTCCTCTCTCTCTTTCTCTCCACACGTCATGGACCTTGCCAAGAAGTCACATTTTTAGCTGCACTTCCTCAGGGGCATTCTAACTTTCCTCACCTTCCCCCAAAACATCTCCAGAGCCCTGGTTCTCTCTAGGCTTGACTACTGCAACAGCCTTTTCCTCAACCTGCCTCTTTCCCCCCTTCACCCAATCAACTAGTCCATAATAGGACTGTGAGACTTATGCTTGGCCTCAAGCCCAGGGACCGCATCTCTCCAGCCCTAAAATCTCTCCACTGGCTCCAGGTGAGCACAAGGATCACATTCAAGACCCTTTGCATCATCCACAAAGCTGTCTGGAGCCTGGGATCTCTTTGCATTCAGCTCTCCCTACCTACATTCCTCCCGGCCAGAGTCCTTCGTTCTTCTAATTCCAACCATCTGCAGGTCAAATGCTTCTCCAAGCAGAGAGTGGGAGGTAGATCCCTTTCCTCGGTTGGGTCCTCACTCTGGAACGGCCTTCCCACACCCAAACTTTAGCCGATCTTCTTAAAGTCTGGGAACTTCTCAAGACTTTCCTTTTCTCCTCTCCCTCCCCCCCTTGCTAACTCTTCATCTGCCGCTACTACTGAGGATGGTCCCTTCAGAGCCATACAGGGACCAGACCACCCCCTACCAGTCCCCCCAGCATCCTTTGTCAGCATTATCCCTTAGGCTTCCTTCCCGGACTAGCCCAACTTGGTCCTCCCTGTCTAACGCACTCAATCTCCCTCCACCCTTTCCCATAGCACTTGCTGCCTTAGCCCACCAAACAATTGCCTGCTCCCACCCTGGGGGTTACCCCACTCCTACACTTCTCCCTTTCCCCTGCCCCTGCACTTACCACCTTGGCATGCACTTGCACGGTAGAATTGTCTCAAAGCCAATATAACCGTCTTTGTTGCTCTACTTTTTTGACTCCCATGTCCCCCCATTTTTTCTAGTGGCGCCTGGAAACACTTGTGTATTGGCATCATGCAAATGTCCAATAAAATAAAATAAAAGAAATAAAAAATGTGAGTCACGTCAAACCGGCTTTCCGCAAAGACAATGAAAACATTTTGAGAAATACTATTAGCACCCCAGAAGGATGTGCTAGTATCAATGACCCCTGCATTTTTGCATCTGAGAGTGGTGGTAACAACCTGCTGCCCTCGTTTTGGGCACTGAAGATCAATGGCATTTAGTTTTCACTTAATTGCACTTGTTTTCAGACCAACATCTTGTAAAGGTATTGAGTATTGCAGTTCACAGAAAAGATGCAATGTTGTATTTATTGATGCAAGCCTCCACCATAACTGCATGAACAGCTATGTGATGGCTGCTGGACCGGTTGCCGGCTCAGCCATCATAGCCAAGGACACCCTTGACATCAGAAGAATCCAGGGGAAACCAGGACACAACGCCGAATACCTCCTCATCAAACTCAAAACGTCCCCCAACTCCACCATTGCCTTTCACCTAGTGTATCGCCCACCAGGCCCTCCCACAGAATTCCAAGAAACCCTCATCCATTCTCTGACTCACAACCTGAAAAAAACTACCAAAGTAGTAGTACTGGGTGACTTCAACCTTGGGCTCAACGACCCCCAAGATGCCAACACCTCTGCCCTTCAAAAAGGACTAACCACCTTAGGGTTTGTCCAAGCCATCACTGAGCCCACACATGCTAAAGGTCGGACCCTTGACTGGGTTGCGCAACATAACTGCCCCATTCTCCAGCCCTCCATATCCCCTATCCCTTGGTCAGACCACTCCTGCATTAACTTTCACATCGACATCTCTACTGAACCATCGAAACCCACCATCCTGCTCCCCGCGACACTATCCAGGAGCTCTAAGAAACTAGCTAAAGATACCCTCCTCCCACACCTACAGGTTCTAGCCATGCAACCACCTTTCCCCAATGATCCTGTAATACTAGCCAACACCTTCAACCATCTCATAACCACTGCAGTAGATACTATTGCTCCATTGACAGCCAAAAAAGCCAAGACAACCAAGCATTCCAATGCCTGGTTCACCCAAGCGCTCGTGGATCTTAGATCCACAAAAAGGGCCTCACTTGTCAAATGGAAAAGCAACCCCACTGATTCAAACAAAACCGCCTTCAAGGCCATTTCCAAAGAATACAAAATTGCTATTACGCAGGCCAAAGCTGAATCCTACAACACTAGAATTAATAATGCAGAGTCCGGGACTAAAGAAATCTTTGCTATTTTCAGGGAACTCGAATCTCCCTCTACCCCACCACTCAGCATTGCCAAAGAGGAGGCCTGGTGTAACCAAATTCAAAAAGCTATGCTCGACAAACTTGACTCCCTTCACACCTAAATCCTAGCCCACCAAAAGGTCATCTCCTCATTACTAGCAGCCCAAACGGCTCACCCTACTCTGGACAGACTTAACCAGGCACCTAAATTTGATTTCGCCCCCATGAGCGAATCGGAAGTCACTGCCCTCATTAAGTCTGTTAAGCCCTCTAACAGTAAGGGAGATGCCTGCCCAGCCCACATTATTAAAGATTGTGCGCCAGTCATCGCGCCCTTTGTGACGGCCTTCATTAACTCCTCCTTCCAATCTTCCACTGTACCCAGCTCCCTCAAAGAAGCTTGGTTCCGACCTCTACTAAAAAAAACATCTCTTGACCCACTGATACCTGGCAACTACAGACCCATTACTACGGTCCCCTTCCTCTTAAAGATCTTGGACAAAGCAGCTTATCTGCAAGTTCAGAAATTCATTGAGGATAACTACCTTCTTGGCCTGCGCCAATCTGGATTTCGCCCTCGTCATGGCACTGAAACTGCCTTACTTGACCTAAAAAATCAAATAGACGACATCAGAGACTCAGGCAAACCAGAGCTCCTTCTGCTCCTAGACCTCTCTGCGGCCTTCGACCTGGTGGAGCACAAAACCCTATGCCATCACCTCGCAACCACTGCGAACTTCTCCCCAAAGGCTTGTGCATGGATCAATTCGTTCCTGCAGGAGAGAGTCATGAAGGTTTTCTCAGAATCCTCCAACGCCACACCGAGTCTGATCAAATGTGGAGTCCCCCAGGGCTCCTGCATTGCCCCCACTCTGTATAACCTCTACACCAGACCCCTGTTCTGTCTTCTGGACTCACTGGGCATCTCATACACCAATTATGCGAATGACACCCAGGTGCTCATGCCCCTATCGGGAGACTATCGCACTGATACAGATACCCTCAACACCATCTACTCCACCATTCAATCCTGGATGGCGGAGAACTGGCTCTGTCTAAACAGTGAAAAAACCGAACTCCTGCTGATCGGGTTCTCTGCTACACTGAGCAAACTCGACAAAGAGTATCAGGCCTTCAATATAGACAACACCCCATCGCAGTATCACAAACCATTAAGACTCTAAGCGTATACCTAGAACCTAGCATGACCATGGATAGGCAGGTCAATGCTATAGCCTCCTCAGCAGCGTACCATTCCAAACTGATCAATGCTATCAGGCCTTTCCTCACTCAACAGAACTGCATTACCATAGCCAGAGCTATCATTGGCTCCAGGCTTGACTATTGCAATGCCCTCTTCGTCGGTACCTCCCAAAGAAACCTGGCCAAACTCCAGATTGCCCAGAACAATGCCTTAAGGGCCGCAACAGGCATTTCACGTAGAGAACACATCTCCTTGATCAGGAGAGAGGCACACTGGTTACCCATCAAAGAAAGGGTTATCTTCAAAACCCTTGCCCTAACTCATAACTGTCTTCATGGACTCGCTCCTCCCTATCTTGAGCAAAGGATTCACAAACAAACAGCATCCAGACCCTCCAGAGCCGCCTATGCCAATCGCATCCTGACTCCTCACACGCGTAGAGTGCGTGCTGGGGGGTCAAGTTTCCCAACTATGGCAGCCTCTCTCTGGAATAACCTTCCAAATGAGATCAGATCAATTGAATCCCATGCTGCCTTCTGCAAGGCACTAAAAACTAGGCTCTTTGTCTAGAGGGCTTCCCTTTGTATGATCCCTGTCATATGCTCCTGCATTGAATGATACACTGTATAATACTGTTATGTAACTGTACCATCTAAAGCCAACGTTATTTACTTTCTGGGCCGCTTTTTGTAACCCTCAAGCAAGCTTTCTTAAGTATCCTTGACAGCGCCTCTATGCCCGTGGGATGCAGCGCGCTCTACAAATGCAAAATAAAAATAAAGAAACCCACAGAAATAAATGCAATAAAATGAGAGAGGATTGAAAAGGCATCAGCGTGCCATCCAAGAATCTGAGTGTACAGCGAAACACAAGAACGTTTTTCAAAAGTTGTCCAGAGCCTACATGGAAGCTAGAACTACTAGTGTCAACAGGAACATTCTATAATCTGGTTGTGAAATAGAATTAGAAAAAATAGATAGTGTCCTGGTTGAGTGGCAGTCATCTAAGTGAAGAACCGATGCATCTGTTTCGCATAGCACAGTGGGAGGAAGTTTGGGCTCAAATTTGAAAAGGAGAACAATAAATTATGATAACATGGGCAGTGAGTGGATGCTTTGGCTCAAATTGCAGAAGGAGGAGCACAACAATGACAGTCGGTCTTATTTCAAAACATGGTTGCTGGAGAGAAGGTGACACTCAAGTAAAAATGTTCATTAGTCCCAGGGCGATGCAGGGCGTAGGAATCTGGCAGCATTTTACTAAAGTCTCCTCCATTTGTGCCAATATATCTCGGGGTAGATCGTGTGTATTTCTGCTTTCCAAACCGTGCTCCAAGTCTCATGTTACAAAACGTGTGCCAACATCTATCTACTAAATAATAAAAGACCAAATGTGTGTTTGTCTGATGCGGTCATGCGCAGTAGAGACTGCCTGCTTCACCTGTTGTCACCTCTAGAGGGAGCTGCTGCCTTAGTAAATATGTAGTGGTCCTACTATTGACTGTCTGAAAATGTATTTCCGTATGCACTTTGGCCCGTGTACACGGGCTTTGACACTAGTTAGAAATGATTGAAAATGTACTATGTTTATATTTGATACCCTTGTAAAAGCTGCCTTTTGAATTGTATCCTTGTCTCTGGTCTACAGGTCCGGGATGCTGTCGCAGTAATTCAGTACTTGGTGTGGTTGGAAAAAAATGTCCCGAAGGGAACAGTGAATGAAATATCTGCTGCACGCTATGTAGATGAACTCAGAAGGTTAGTCTGCTAGTCTGATATGTCTGACCACATTATGTTAGACTTTACAACTACCTAGGCCTGGCTCACAAAACTGGTTGTGGCTAATCTGAACAGGTTAAGCGACCATAGAGGCATTGGGGCTTTGCAAAGGGTGAAGTGAGGGATGTGATATTAGGAGGGAGGGTGGATGTTTGAACACATCATTGGGCCTCATTGCGAGGCTGGTGGTAAGGCAACAATGGTGCCGTTGCTACCGTACCACCAAACTAGAAGTTTTTCTTGCGGGTGCCCTTTCAGCCACCAGGTCTGACCTGGTGGCCGTATCGGCACCCGCAAGCAGCACAGGATGGTAGCACTGGTACCGTTATTAACAGTAACCGTGCTACCACCCTCCCCATTCCCATTCAGCCCTATGGGGCCGAATGGGGATTGGGAGCCCCTTATTACTGGCACCCGCGAATGGGCAAATAACGGGTCCGCCAAACTCTGCATGACCCGGTAATTGCCCATTCGTGGGTGCCGGAAAAAAATGGATACTGGCGCCATCTATGCCTGTATTACAGGCACGGCTACTGTCAGCCTCGTAATGAGGCCCATTTTCTTTGAGTTCTATGAAGCTGGAGTCTGGAGCAGGTGTCACTTACCAGAGTAAAGTGGACTGATAGGAAAACTTGGGGTTATTCTGCAGCAAAGATGAGGGTTATCAACAGTCTGATGTATTTGCATGAAAATAAGATGATTCACAGGCTATCAATTATCACTTGGAAAGACAGTGAAGGCTTATGTAGAAGCTTGAGATAAGGGTTTCTTTTTGAGGGTGGTAGTAAGGCAGCATAGTGCCACATGAGCTGAACTCATTAGAAGGTCAAAGACAGGGTTTCTAATAGCCCAATTCTTAATTGATTAGAGAACCTGTCACTGCTTGGGAGAGGTTAAAGACAATGCAAGTGCGGCTGGAAGGAAAGCTGCTTTGCTCACAATGTGCACTTACTGTACACTGTTAAATTCCACTCGAGGTGTAAACATGGACTTTTTGCCAATGAAACAATAGTCAGCTATTGGTCCAGGAATGCTGAGGTTTCCAGGCTGGTGGAGGTAGATAAGAGCATCACTTTCATCCAGACATCAGCGGATTTACTTCTCCTATGTATCCTTGCATCATGTTTAGACAGAGAGGAGGAATATTGTTAGGAACGGTTCTGTGGGTGCTAAAGTCAAGTAGATCCTAGTCTCTTTAGTTTTTGTATTGGCTTTATATTTGTTGAATAATAGTAGAACACTTGCAATAGAAATGCTGTACACTGGGATAAAACAGAGATCACAGAAGTCTCTTGGCTGAGTACTTTTACAAAAGGTGTGTCCTATTGCTGAGGTGACAAGGGGAATACATGCTAGTGACACACAAAGGTGACAGCACAGAAAGAGTCATTAACAATCCTCATATATGCACATCACTTGATAAGGCATAGTGTAAATCAAGGTTGAGGACTTTAAAATACTTGTAGTAGTTGCAGTTGAAATGCAGCATGGAAATACTGAGCAGAAGAGGAGAGAAGAGAACAATGAATAATTCAACTTATCTTGAAGTTGTGTTTTGGGGACTGCCACTGGGATCAGTAGGTTGAGTGTACGGCCCCCCTCTCTGCTATGGTAATTATGCTGTCCCATTCAGTGATTAAGGCTGTTATCAATGAGAGAAGCTGGCCATGGCTGGCACTAGTCTAGAATCTCCCCCTTCCTTTCGGAGTGGGCCGATCTCACCTCCTCCCCTATGACCTCTACCTCCAAGCTTCTCCTCCTCAGAGACTTCAATATTCACCTGGATTCTCTTTATGCAGCCACTTTACTCATCTGCAACCTCTCTGACTCTCTTTCCCCCACCATTCCAACCTACTCAGCCGGGCACACCTTGGATGTGCTCATCTCAGCTGATAGCTCCTTCTCTAGCCCTCACACTACTCCTCTCTCTTGGTCTGACCACGTTCTCCACTAGTCCCATCTGGGGCTACAGGTCTCCAAGGCTAAGCCTGTGCCCGCACTGCCAGTCTCCTTCTCTGTCATTCAACCGTTGAAGCTAGTGTCAGTAGCTGCCTTTTCCGCTTCCTTCATTTCACCCCTACTCCTACTATTCACTCTCACTCTGACTTTGCTAACCGTCCCCATTCCATCTCCAACACCCTTGGAATCCTTGCCCCTGCCATGAGGATCAGCTTGAAGCCTACTTCCAAGTGAAATAGTTGGTATGATTCCGAACTAGCCTCGCTGAAACGCAAGTACAAAGTTGCGGAACGGAAGTAGTAGGATTATAGCACATCCTCTGACAAACTGACATGTCGCCTGCTCCAAAGGCAATGCAGACTCTCCATCTGCTCCAAGAAATGGGCCCACACCCAAGCCCGCATTTCTGGGAACCTCAAACAACACCGCAGAACTTTTCAAAATCTGAAAGGAACTTGCCAATCCTACTGCAGTCTCCACTTCTTCTCTTCCTTCTCAAGACCCCTGCAGGGCGTTGGCCCCCCACTTCACAACTAAAACTCAGGACATCCTGTCCTCTCTCTCATCCATGCCCCTCCTTCCTCCAACCATATGCAGGTCTCCCCTGGCCCACCTCTCTTCCTTCTCACCCATAGCACCGGAAGAGGTGACCAAGACAGTCTGCTAAATGAAAGTCTCCTCCAAACAGGTGCTTCCCTTCTCCAACTATCAAGGACAACATTGACCCACTTGCTCCCTCTTTGGCTGAGTTCTGTAAGCAGTCTTTTGCCACTGGCTCCTTCCCCTCACCCCTCAAGCACTCCCTTGTCCATCCCCTCCTGAAAAGCCATCTGCGGATGACAACCTGACTGGCTAACTACCGCCCTATCTCCACTACCCCATATTTGGCAAACTCCTGGAGATGCTGGTCATCTCTCAACTAATCCACCACACTTAATCTTTTGGCTGCCTCCACGACCATCAGTCTGGCTTCACAGCAGCCAGAGCACTGCTCTCCTGAACACCCCTGATGACTTGCTTTCAAATCTCAATTCCAACTGTCCCTCCGCCCTCATCCTCCTTGATCTGTCCTCTGCCTTTGAGACAGTCAATCATCTCATTCTCATAAATCGGCTCTGCGGTACCCTGGGCATCACGGACCAGGTACTGGATTGGTTGGCCTCTTTCCTCTCGAATCGGCCCAAGTGCAACTGGTCCCCTTTCTCTCCTCTACCTTACTCTCGACTTGTGTCATCCCTCAGGGCTCTATCCTCTCGCCGTGGCTTTACAACATTTACCTTGCCCCTCTTTCCCACTTGATCTCCACCTTCTCTCCCCATTTCCAGTGTTATGCTGATGACACACAGCTTTCCTTTAAGTTACCCTCTTCTTCGGCCTCATGTCCCTCTCTCATTTCCGACTGTCTGAGCTATCCATGGATGGTGTGCTGCTAAAGATCTATGCCTTAATGCCACTAAGCTCGAGATCCTTCTCATTGGGACTCCTACCCCCTCATTCACTCCTACACTCTGGCTGCCCTCCTCGGTTCCCCTCCCCTCACCTTCATGTGAGGCTAATAACATGGGTGTCATCTTCAACTCCTCTCTCTCCTTCTCACCTCATCTCGCTCACCTTGCCAAGAAGGCCCACTTTAAGCTTCACCTCCTCAGAGGCATTCTGCCTTTCCTCACCTTCCCCCAGGAACTCAATGTGTCCAGAGCTCTGATTCTCTCCAGGCTGGATTACTGTAACAGCCTCTTCTTTAATCTTCCTCTTTTCTACCTCAGCCCTCTTCAATTAATTCAGAATAGGACTGCAAGACTTCTCCTTGGCCTCAAGCCCATGGAACGCTTCTCTCCAGCCCTAAAATCTCTGCACTGACTCCTGGTGGTTACAAGGTTCAAATGCAAGACCCTCTGCATCATTCACAAGGCTTTATGGGGCCAGGGACCTCGCTAAATCCAACTCTCTCTCCCTAAAACCTCCCTGTTAGAGTCCTTTGGTCCTCTAGCTCCAACTCTCTCCAGGTTGGAAATTTCTCCAAGCAGAGAATGGGGGTAGATCTCTTTCTTTGGCAGGAGCCTTCTTCTGGAACCGCCTCCCTGCCCCTCTCTGACTTGAGCCAGATCTCCTTCAGTTCTGGAAGTGTCCCAAGACCTTCCTTTTCTCCTCCTCCTTCCCTCTCCGCCTTCCCTGCTAGCCTCCTCCTGCCACTGTGACTGGTTGTCTGTTCCCTTATGAGTCTTACAGTCTGGGTTACAGTCTTCCCCCAGCACCACTTCTCACCAGCACTTGCCTTCGGGCACCCTTCCCTGACTAGCCTACTGAGGTTGGTCCCCCCATTCCTCAAACTAGCTGACCCCCACCCCTGTTTCCCCTTGCCCTCTTGGGCTCCCCTCAGCACTCGCCCAGCCTTTGGGACCCTCTCCCTCTTGCAATTCTCCCTCCCCACCCTCTCCCTTTCCTATCCCTCATCCTGGTCCCCTTCCACCTGCACTTCTTTATACTGCACTTCTTGATACTGCACTTGCACGATCCGAATGTCACAAGGCCTAGGAGGACCGTTATTGTTGTTTTTATCCTCTGCTCCCCCACCCCCCTTGTCTTGTGGTGCCTGGAAACCCTTTTTGCTGTATAGGCGCCATACAAATGTTCAATAAATAAAATAAAATAAAATGTGGACTTAATCTGCTTGGCACTTTGGAGCATCTTCAGTTGGGGAGGAGTATTTTGATCTGTTCTTCCACAAAAGTGAGAATCTGAAGTTGGAGTGGACTGGAATTCAAATTAAGGGTGTTTGCCTTGAAGATTAATGAATCCGGCAATATTTTAAGAAGGACCCTAATCAATTGTATTTGATTTCTGTTGAAAGATTTACATTGTATGGAAGAGTAGACAAAGACTCAGCATCTCTTGGACTTGTATGACTACCCATCTGGTCATAATGATCTTTGATGAAATCATCTCAGAATGGGGTATCACAGTGGTTTGCAGGGCAGACAACGATGCTGCTTTCAATGACCATGAATTATCAAAGTTCATTAAACACATGGTTGTCACACAAGGGAAGATCACATCTCTCTGCCTCAAGTGAACTGAAATGTTGAATGGTTCATGGAGGCCCTCAAGAAGAGAGTTCAGCACAGTGAAGCAAGTGGGGTGTCTGTGCCTCGAGCATTGTATGGCAAGATCAATGATTGCCTAAAATCTCCTTAAAATGTCCATTAGCCACAGTGGTAGCTTACAGCTCTCCATCCTCCCCACCGCACCCCACCACTCCCTCCCACACCATCTAATAATGTAATTTTGTATATTTGTGCAGTACTCCTTTGCAGCACATGCTCTCAATAGGTTGTCATTTATTGGTTTTTTTTGCCTTTGGACTCTAGCCCACTTTGTTCATACCCTCATAAACGGGCTCACCACTTATTCTCGTCTATGTGCTATTGTACAGTGACCCTTCTGTGCAATGCCCCTGAGATCTGTAAATATATTATTGTAAGTTATTTATGATCAATCAAAATTGACATCCCCATTCTTCAAATGAATACTTATTCTGCCGTTGTGGAGCTTGCACACACTGCTTGCGACTGAGACGTCTGTAACCCATGTTGCATATCCCAGCTACGCGGGGTTTACACACACTCATATATGATAAGATATGATAGGTTATTTATAAGGTGCTTAATACCCAGAGGTTTCTAAGCACGGACCCGGGGATATATGACACAAGTGGAAAGAAATTGTAGGAAACTCACAGCCCAAGGCTTCATCAAAGAAAGTTTATCAAATGAAGGTATTTGTGGTTACAGCATTATTTACTTACCTGTATTCTAGCAGTGGTCTGTACCACCAGCCAAGAAGAGACATAGGGCCTCATTACACGGTAGGCGGTAGGGACATACCGTTACCGGTAAGGGATTACCGGTATCGGTAAATCCCCTCCCCAATCACGACCCGGACATACCGCTATTAGCGGCACCGCAAAGTACGGTGGCACTATTAGCGGCAAGTCCGTGAGCGCGCGGCCCCTCAGACCGGAAATAGCGGCATAGCGCTAATATCACGGCATCACGAGCCATGCGTACATGGCAATACCGGCATGTAGTAGACCCAAAGAACCCTTACCGGCAAGGCGCTAATACCGGCATCGCGAACCACATGTTAAAAGAGCACAGCAGAGTTCCCACCTGCCACAGGTGGACAAAATCAGCACAGGTGGAGGCAATGGAGACTGGCAGCACAAAAGAGCACACCACACCCCTCCCCACACCCATTCCCACACCAAGATGGATGCAATACTAGCAGCATTACATGGGCTAGAGGACATGATTGCTGTGCAGCAGCTACAACAACAGGCAGCACAGAGGAGACGCAGGAGGAGGAGGAGGAGGGCAAGACAGGCGCAGCAAGCACCACCAGTGCACCTAGTGATACCACAGAGGCAGCCACCAATTCCCAGGATCAGAGCCAGTCCAGTCAACCTAACCCCTGAGCAGATACACACCCTGTACCGTCTGGACTGGGATACCATCACCACCATAGTAGACATGATATACAACGACATTGTGAGTCTCATTGACATCCGTACTGCCATCCCCCCTCTACTGAAGGTAGTAACAGTGCTCCACTTCTTGGCCACAGGCACCTACCAGCATACGGTAGGTCATATCACAACCAGTATTCTCACGCACACTGAACCAGGTGCTCGATGCCCTCCTGCAGCACACAAGTCAACACATATACATGCCACGGACTGCCCAGGAGATCTCCAACACCAAAGTTGGCTTCCATTCACTGGCAGGCATCCCAAGTTGCATCGGGGCCATCGACTGTACCCATGTAGAACTGGTGGTCCCACATGCCAATGAGGTAGTGTACCGTAACAGAAAGCAATACCACTCCATCAACGTCCAAATGGTATGTGACTCCAATAAGATCATCACACATTGCTGTGCCCGATATCCCGGTTCAACCCATGATGCAATGGTCCTGCGGAACTCGACAATACCACGATACATGGAGCGACATGCTGGACAACGTTTGTGGCTACTTGGTGAGTAGCAGGCCGACCACATGTCAGTGTGATGTGGATTGTGAGTGGGGGGTGAGATGCATACTCCAACTGGGCGTGAATGGGGGGGGGAGATGCATACTCCAACTGGGCGTGAATGGGGGGGGGGGGAGATGCATACTCCAACTGGCCGTGAATGGGGGGGGGGGAGATGCATACTCCAACTGGGCGTGAACTTGTGTCATGAGAAGAATGGACATACATATTTGCATCACTGTACAGTGAGGCAGCCCACAATGGACCAGAGACAAAACCACATGCCGGAAGTGAGTGCCACGGCAAACATATCAATCCATTATGCCAAACAGGCCATTCCAAACAACATGCACACCGCACAACACACCATTCCCCCATTACACAAATCAGCAACATGCATATCAAAATCACAACTGAAATGTACGCTGAACAACATCAGAAATGGTCCGCGCACATGAGTGCATACAAATGGATCCCCTGTAGCCATTGTGGTGAGGCACACCCGTACCCCACCACAGAATTGCCATCAAACAGCATGGGGACATCAACTAAGGAATGGCAGTGTACCAGCAGTGTGGCACTAACGTTGCCAGGGCCAGGAAACACAAATCACTTAAACTCTGGCGGGACATGGCAATCCCTGCTGTATGCATGCATGGTGCATGTCCACTTGCAAGGACCACCTCACCTTCCCACATTGCAGTTACCCTGATTGCCATGCGTGCTTGGATCAGTGGATGTCGTTGAATATGCAATGTTTGTTTGTGTGATATGTGCACGCTCCACATTATGTAGACACTTACACATACCCATTGTTGCACCCATGCAGGTGATGCAGGTTATCCCCTGAAGAGGTGGCTCCTTACCCCTGTGCGGAACCCACAGAACAGGCACGAAGAGGACTACAATCATGCACACACCCGTACCCGCGTGGTGATCGAGCAGACATTCGGCCTATTGAAGGAACGCTTCCGGTGCCTCAGCAGGTCGGGCGGGGCACTCCTTTACGGGCATGAGAAGGTGGCCAAGATCACCATGGCATGTGTCATGCTTCACAATATGTGTATCAGACGGAATGTGCAAATGCCCCCTGACATAGAACTGCGACCACCGTCTGAGGATGATGACGGGGATGAGGATGGAGGAGAGGGGGCTGCAGGTCATGCAGGTGGCGATGCCCATGAGGGACGTGCTGTGCGGCAGCACCTGATAGACCATTGTTTCTGATGCACATGGATTAGGAGGGTGCAATTGGTGTTCAGCTCAGGGCACGGGGTGTATGGAGGACATAATCACAGTGCACCCTTCAACAATAAAGCACACATACACAATTATCAATGTCCAGTCATGTGATTATCCATGCCATTACGTCTGTATTGAGCATTATGACATTCAAACGTGCATGTACCCTCCACCCCAACAACCCTCACCCCCCTCCCCCCACAACTCCCCCAAACACCCTCCCCCTTCTCCCCCCACAACTCCACCGAACACCCTCACCCCCCTCCCCCCACAACTCCACCGAACATGGTGTGCACATCAGTGCTGCATTAGTTCCCAAGTGTCAACAGGGACAGGCTGGCCCTACTTCCCTCCTCCACTACCACCATTGGGGGGTTGTGAGTCTGACCGCCGCAAGGACCGGCTGGACCTGCGCAGGATGGTTGTCTGGTCGGAGCTAGTAGACGAGGGCGTGGCTGGTTGATCTGCTCCCTGTGAGTGACGCATGCTCTCCATCGCCTCAGCAATGCGCGTTAGGACCTGCCTCACAGCGGCCATCTCGTCACATAGGCGCGTCGTGTTGCTGTCCATGGCAGCTTTCATGTCCCTTGACAACACCCGGATCTCCTCCCTGGTCGAGGCAGCCTCGCTCACTTGCCGGGCAACCAGGGCATTGAGCTCCTCCTGGCGCTGGCGTATCAGGCTCATGGTGTCGTCTGCGGCCCTGCCCCTGTTACTCCTCGGCGCAGCTTGCTGCATGTGGCCGACATCAGGTGAGCTCGCCACGGGACTGAATGACCCATCCATTGCATCTCCGGCATGCACCTCATGGATGCTGCCATTGGATGTGTTGCATGGGCTGTGGAGTGGGGACAGCTGGGGGCTGGGTGTACGCTGCCCTTCCGGTGTCGGACATGGGTCGTCCACATCACTCATAGGTGCCGTGGCTGCTGCTTCCCCAACGGAGCTATTGGCTGCGGACAGCGTGCCTTCTGGCACTGGCTCCTGAGTGGTGGGGGTGGGTGGTGGGGGTGCTGCCACAGTGTCGGATGGCATTTCGACCCTTGGTGTGGTCGTTGCGTGGGTGGCTTTTGAACGCTGGGCCACTCCAGATATCCCAGTGCCCCTCGATGTACTGGGCCTGGTGCCTGCATCCTTTCCCTTGGCCTGCTTTTTGGGTGGTGGGGCCTGCGTTGCAGAGTCCAGCTCCTCACTGTCAGATTGTGACCCTGTGGGGGAGCAAGACAGGGATAACATCAGTGATGGGTCAACGTGCATCATGCATATGTTGTTGTTGCTGCAGTTCTTTGGATTTGGACATCTACTTTGGGCCTGCAGGTTGTTGGCCAGATGGGTGGGTCATCCGGACATGTGTCAGGGTGACACGTGTGTGAGGTGCTGCATGCATGTGGTTGTGTGGGGATGTGCAGGGCATATATGCAGGGTTGTGTACATGTGTGTGTGATGACCCCATCCATTAGCTGATTCCCAATTCACATTTGGGGGAGGGACTCATGCTTGGCATTGCTGTGTCTTGCGTGGTCACTCACCTCCGTCTGACGTTGTTGCCACACCACACTCCATTCGGCCCACTCCCTCGATGGATTCTATGCCAATGGTGCTGGCACATGTCTCCTCCCACTCCTGCATCTTCATCGGGGATCCACCTCCGCCTCCTGTGCCCATGGCCAGATTCCTGTTGGCCGATAAAATGCTGCGTACACGGAGGCGCAGATCATCCCACCGCTTGCGCACGTCCTTTACGGTGCGGGGGGTGGAGCCCACCGCACTGACTTTCTGCGCCACCTCAGCCCAGATTTCCTTTTTTCTCAGGAGTGCCGGGCGCCGCATGTCGCTAGCGAACACTACGTCTGCATTTGCAGCCAGGGTGTCTGCCAGCATTTTCAATTCCTCGTTTGAGAAGCGTTCTTTGCGCTGGCGCGCATCGGCTTTCTTTAGGGCCTTGGGCATTGTTTGTTCTTCTGGGATGTGGTTTTGCCAGTCGTGGTGTTGCTGCAGGTCCTGAGTGCAGGGGATGGCAATGGATTGTGTTTTTAAAGATGGCCGCCGGGCTCTTTCCCGTTCCGGTGCGATGACGCTATTTCCGGTTCCGGTGTTTTACGGTGACCGCTAATAGCAGTGACCGCTAACAGCGGTGACCGCTAATAGCGTGCAGCATGAGGGCGGAGGTGCTATCAGCACTTTGGTCGGAGCCGGTAAGGTGCTTTTCCGCCATGGCGGTGGGGTCATTTACCGTCATGGCCCTATGCGCGTGTCCGCTAACTCGTGATGTAACGCTATTAGCGGTCTCCTACGATGGCGGACACGCTAATAGCGCCATGACGGTAAATCACATTTTTTAGCGCCTACCGTGTAATGAGGCCCATAAAATGTGAAGTGTAAAGAGGTAATAGACAGGTCACCCCTCAAGTGAGCATGACAGTGGACTAACCTTTGTTGCTAAAGGCTGGGAGAAAACATAAAACAATGGTTGAAGAGTAAGAGATGCAAGAGGCAGCACAGCAGCTCCGCCGCCTGGAGAGTGTCTGGCCCCAGTGGCACCCTCGGGCTTGGAGAGACAGTGTTGTGCCAGGCAATGTATGCCAGGAGCCGTTCTGGCGATGCTACACATAGAGTGGGGTCAGTGATGTTGCAAACCCGGTGTGGCCCCGGGTGAAGAATACCGTAACTCATGCTGAGTGTGCTGGTTGGCTTAAGAGAGGCGAGGGAGAAAAGAAACGCAGTCCTCACTCACAAGGAACGGAGGAAACACATCCTCTTCCTGCCCTCGTACGACGGCTTGGATCAAGCAGTGCTTAATTTGTGCTGGCGTTTGGCGGTGCCCAACACCGGCACAGTTATTTCGGCACTGGCACTCATTCTGCCCAGGGGATAAAGGCATTCATCAAAGAAAGTTAACACGAAAGGGTTAACTTTCTTTGATGAATGCAATTGCTCACTGAGACTCAGCTACCCGCCAATGTGGCACCAGCCAGGAGGCAGTCGTGCTCTCTCCAATAACAAATAGTTGTGGGTGGGGGTGGGTGGACTCTTGTGAGCTGACAGAGCTCGTGTACATGTTTTGGGGGGTGGGGCTGCCTTCGTCCCTTGGGTCGGAATCCGCTCTACAAAAACCACACACAGCACAGCAGTAGCCGAGGGGATCCCCCACCTCCCCACCCCTGCTGAATGAAGGAGAGGGGCCCGGCAGCCTTTCATGTCTTCCCCAGACCAGAGCCATATGTGACCTGCAAGGAGATCCTGAAAAGGGGCTGAGGGTGGCCAAGCAAACAGCACAGCACAGGTCAGTCAGAGAACGTGCTCATTGCACACCATTTGACGGCCATCCCCAGTTTAACAGCTTAATGTAATGTATGCACATGTTATTTGCACATTTTTTTAAAGACAAGTCCTTTGGACTCACCACAGAGGACACATTAACGCTCATGTGAATTGTTACAGGTCTGCCTGATGAACGGTTTGAAATTGTGCTCCAGTTTTAGGTTGGGCTATTAGGTGGTACACCTATAAGCGGAACCATTGTATTAGAGTATAGATAGGGAGAACTGGCATATGAGGAGGCACATACAGATTGTAGGTGTTGTTTGGTTATTTGCCCACCCATTGACTGCCCAGTGCCCATATCCATTCTAATGCCTAAAGCCATTCCCACCCAGTTCCTTCCCCTGCTGCCCAAAAACATCATCTCATTGGAACTCTTTGAGCTTGCTTTAATGGAGCCTTACCATTAAACTTTGCACTTGAAGCACCTGCCAGTTCTTCTTAGAGTTAATGACTTAATTGGCGCTGTAGGTGTGCTACTGGTGTAATAAAAATGGGTTAACCAGGTTTGCCTCAGCCACTTGATTTATAAGCACTATACATGTCCTTCACTGAAGTCGTGTTAAAAACAAGTAATGGCAAAGCTAACAGTTTTGGCTTTTGTATAAGTATTAGGCATTTGCCAGACACTACTATTAGATGCCCTGCCAAGGTATTTGAACCATTTTTCACCTGCTACCATCTATAGCCAGGTAATCCACTACGGCAGTGCCTGGCAAGTGTCTTTCCCATGCCTACACAAAAGCCGAAACTGTTGGCGTTGCCAGTGATTTTTACCCATGGGGTGAAGCTCACCTGGCTCTCTGTGAGAATGCTAACATGTAAATCGATGGGTCTATATGGAAACTGAGTGCAAAGCAGAAAGAAGATGTTACACAAGCGATTAGTCAGCAGGGGGAAACACTGGAACACTTGTGGCAGCTAAAATAATTGTAGGTAATTAGCAGGCATATATTTCATTGGGTTGTGTATGGAGCTGCCAATCAAATGCCCAGATGCTGTAGTTTTTGTATAACTTCCACCTTTAACTTCTGCGTAGCAGCAGGACCTTTGTCAGGCGGTGAAGTGTGCATGGTGCCTGTCCTGCTTTTTATGTGCAAGACAGCACTACAGTGCTGAGGCAGAAGATAAGAGGGCTAGCCTGAACATAACCTCCACTTCAATATGAATAGGAATCCCACATAGAAAAGACATGACATGTAGAGGCCAGTGGCCATATTCCAGGTCATGGCAGGGGATGTTGAGGGGGGATGGGGTCTGACCAAGATCACCTAGGCTAAAATAGTTGGATTTCAAGGACTACAGTTATAATGTCTTGTAGAGGTTTACTTACAAAAAACCCACATTTCTAATTAAAGCCACATGACAGCATGTATGTAATTCCTTACAACATTTTGAGCCAAAAGAATATCGTTGTGGTTTTAATGTTAAACTATAACTCCCAGAATGCAGGTTAATGCCAACCTGAAAAATCTAGTTAATCCCACAGTACATTCAGTGATTTAAAACATGTAATAAAATAAATTGTGAAATAAACAAAGATAGATATGTGTACTCCTTCCGCATCCATCGCACTACTAGCCTGTGCCAGCAGTTGCTGCAGTGCCAAACATGTGACATGGAGCAGCAGCAGCAATGTGATGGGCTGGTGGTGGGCCGATCTAGGTCTAGCACTGAACCGGCCGGGCCGTGGCGCACACAATCCGGGCGGCACCCGCCGGTCCCAGCCCTGGCATTAGGGGGCCAAGATTTTTTGGGCCCTGGCACTTATTTTTTTACACATTAAGCACTGCTTGGGTGAGATGGTGGAGAGCCAGAGAGGTTAAAAGCCCCGTGGAGCATCAGCGCTGTGACTGTGCTAAGCAGACCCTCCAGTTTATAGCGATGTTGCGATCCTGCAAAATGTCACGGAAACTGACGTTTTGGGAAAAACACCAGCAAAAAATTCTGTTTAAAAAAGAAAAGACAAACGAAGCCATGTTATTAAATCCTTTTTTGATGCAGGTAATTGAATGCTCAAGCACATCTCCTCACCTGTGCCAAGAAAAAGTAGTCCAATCCGCAAAGGACATCAGAATGGGCGCACCAATTTAGATGGTCTTTCCACCTCTTTGCAGATTTTTGCAAAAATCAGGGGGCGCGCCTGAGCATTTAAAAGCTCATCCCGAATTTACGAACAGGGATGCGCTTTTAAATGTGCAGAAAACTAAGGCAACCCAATGCACCTCATTTGAATAGGCACAGGGAGGGGGTGCACACTGCATTACCCGGCCGTTCCTGACCCGTTCAAGCAACTTTTTAAAATGTTTTTTATTTAAGTGTGGCAGCAGAGGTATGAACCACTGCTGTCATCTCACTTGAATTTCTTTTCGTGAAACAGGATAGAAATACATTTTTTGGGATCATATTTTACAGTGACAGGCCCCTTAAGGACCCGTCACATTGAAATGCGCTGGGAGCCTGTAGAACAAATTGGCCGCAGAGCACTTCCAACACCAATATATTCAAGGAAGCTGGCCAGCTCATCATTTGCGCTAGAGCTCTGCCTATTGTAAATGCACAGGTCAACTTTGAGAATAAGGTGGCCTGCTCATTTCCAAAGATGGGTTATCTAAAAATAGCATATCATCTGCTTTATTTTTAGATGCCCCATTTTTTGAGGCTCTGTGCCAAAATGTACACCTATAAAACATTTAAAAATAGTCACAATATGAAAGGGAAATTAGAGAGAGAGGGCTAGTGATGGGTCAGATGGGGAGTAATAGGCAAGAAAGCAGAGGGAGAGCAGTGAGTCAGAGGGGGAAGTGGTGGGCAAGAGAGTAGAGAGGAAGCAATGGGTCGGTGGGCCAGAAATCAGAGCAGGAGCAGCACTGCAGAAAGCAGAGGGAGAGCAGGCTACAGGGTGAGAGGTAAACCAGAAAGCAGAGAGGACGTGGTTGGTCAGAAAGAGGCAATGAGCTGCACATTGGGAAAAAGGATAAGAGAAGAGTGCTATAGAATGGGAGAAAGCATGCAAGATGCAGAAGTAGCAATAAAGAATGAAGGACTGCAGAAGCATACGGTATGTGTATGATTTGGAGTAAGTCCGGGACTGGGGAGTGCAAATTGTGACTTGGCAGTGTGACAGCATGTGAGTATGTGCATAATAGAGAGGGTCGGGAGTGTAAAATGTGATGGGAAATTGGTGAGTGTGAGGGGTATTGGTGAGAAAGGTACATAGGTGTTTGGGGATTGAGGAACATAGAAGGGGAATATGTCCACCAATGTAACTGATTATGATCAATACAGTTAATAATATTAAATAGGCATGCACAGTAAAGCAAAAACATAGCACAAAACAAACACTGTTCTGTCAAGCCAGGGACATCTGAGACTGTTCCTATTAAATTGATACAAAAGGTACAAATAATTACAACCTGGCTCTCTTCTAGTGCTGCACACTAATAACAAATGAGCCACCAAAATACTGCAATAAACAAATGTTTGGGCAACCTTTTTTGCTTTTTAATGCTGCAAAATGTACCATTTCATGCAGCAATATCCTAGAGGGTCTGGCTAAGGAGGCAGCCTGAGTGGCATCTGCCCAACTCCGGTGAGTCTGGGCTATTGGGGTATTTTGGGCAATCAGTTCCCCCAGCCCAGGTAAACCAGTGCCTGTGGGGTGTGGATACGCCATGCTGTGGAATGCCCTGAGCTGTGTCAGAAGTGCATCCTGGGTAAAAATAACAGAATGCGCCGGACTGACCTTGTGTGTCCGCTCTGCTTGTAGCATTGATGCAGTGTTGCAGAGCTGCTGATGTTGCCGATTGGAGACAGGGCAGGTGTGGAGGTGTGTATCAACTGAGCCGTGCAGGAACTGATGGTCCTACCTGTCACATCACAGCATCTGTGATGCTATGACGTGACTGTTACTTGCTTTTGCTCTTTCCTTTTTCCACTCTGTTGTGGGGAAAAGTAAACACTGCCTGCAGGTGTAATCCATTCGTTGTAAATCTCAAAGAGGTGTACACCGAAATGCACTGACGAGACGAGGAGGACGGCAAAGCAAAATTTGAATCTCCCCTCTGTGCCCCTCCTCCATCTAATCACTACTGCAACATGGGGCGGAGCAGCAAATGGAGACATAAAAGCATTAGGCCTTGCTTTTATGCTTCTATTTCCTGATCCACCCATTGTATAATGAGTCTGACTGTAAAATACATCTGCAAATAATTACCTTTAGCAGAAGACATTTAGATTGTATTCCTATTTAACCCACCTGCATTTAGCAGGTGGATTACATAGGCATTCATTACTTTTATGCCTACATATAAATCTCATGCATGCATGCAATGAGGTGGTTTTGCAGGTAGAACAGGAGCGAGGAGGAGGAAACGCATTTCCCCTCCTGCCTCCCAACAAATGGCACCTTCCTACTTTGCATAAAATTATAGAGCTTTTTGGGAATATGTGAATGACATCAGATGTTTGCATTTGAGAAATATGTCTGTGCTAGTGATTTAACTGAAACCCATCAGAGCACGTAATGCACACTGGACTGAGTGTTTATTTCATTTGTCATAACACTCACCCTAACAGTAAAATGTCTGCAAACTATGAGACATACATACTCAATTGGACAGGATTTATGTTGTGTGTGTTGCTAGCCCTGCGGAAGTGCTGCCATTGCTTGTAAATGTGGCGCCCTGGAGACGCAAAAGGCTTGTGGGAATGTTTGTGAGGGGACCAAAAGGACACCCTCAACCTCTCCTGGTCATTGTGCATTTGTCCCAGGGTTAGGTTGGATGCCATGACTGGAAAACCATGTCCAAGGGACTTTATTAAACGTATTCTTATCTCTGTTGCAATTTAACCATGACAGATGGGACACTATGCACCCATTCATTCTAATGCTTGATAATGTTGCTCTTGGGTTTTTGCAAATGGCAGAATGTTACCACTGTACTATACAACATATAATATATATTCTACATATAGCGATTAAGTGCTATGCATAGCACTTAAAATCAAATATCTCTCTGGTGTTAGCCTAATTAATACATTATTTTGTTTTAGAGTACGTATCTTATGCATTTTATGTATAAATTACTGTATTTTACAGTTTATTATATAGAGGTATATTCCTTTTTTATGTACTTAGTTTGGTCTTAAATTCATTGTGTAAAGTTTGTGATAAACTGTAACACAATAAAGCCTTATTATAACGATCTGGAAATTCTAATCCGTTGAGGAAATACCAAAGCTAAGGCGTTTATAGCAGTAAATCCTGAAATGGGAAGAATAAGTGGCGATGGAATGTGTTTGCTGGTCTAGTTCCAGGGGATATATCTATGGTTATGGTTATGTTTTGAGAATGCTTGAGTCCCATCCAGGTAACTGATCATGTGTTGATGTCTAGAGTTAGATGTAAATGTCTTGGGGATAGCCATATTGGCATGTCTCATTTCCGCTCAAATGTGGATGTGGCCACTTAAGTTCCTTTTAAGACGACAATAGGTGAAAACCATAGGAAAGTCATTGTTGCTGGCTCAATGACAACCGATTGAGAAGATTTAATATTTCCTGTTCCACTTGAGGCTGAAGACGAATTGTGGCCTTACTGTGATGCTGAGTGAGGATTCATACAGATTCATCTGTGTGAAGGTGCACTTGCATATCAAATAAGGCGGCATACCAGGCTATTGTCGACTGGTGCATCAAAAAAAAAAAGTTGATGGTGGTTATTTCATTTTGGCACGCTGCTATGTACTGCAGCAGATTTCAGACTGCCACTTCACCTTTTAAAACATGGGGCCTCATTACAAGGTTGCGGGCCCGGTTACAACGGTGCTGGTGAGCTACCAGCACCGTTGTTACCGGACCGGAAAACTACGAGTCTGCGAGCAAGTGCCTTTCAGCCTGCCAGGTCTGACCTGGTGAGTGGAACGGCACCCGCTTGCAGACCTTGACGGATGCACCAGCACCATTCATGAATGGTGCCAGTGCATCCTCCCTCCTGTGGGACTCAATAGGAATGGGGAGTCATTTTTACCGGTACCCAGCAATGGAGAATTACCGGGAACACCGGGGCTGTAATGCCCCAGTAATTCCCCATTGCCGGGTGACAGTAAAAAATGGATTCCGGCGGCAGCCATGCCGTTTTTACCGGCACGGCTACCGCCAGGGCCATAATGACCCCCATAGACTTCTTCTATCATTCCCTTGTATCTCACTGTCGCCATAAACTTCCTGACGTTTTGCTCAAGGGCTCTCACCACCCAAATCAATGCTCTTATATCAGAAGGCATCAATGCAGGGTATACCTTCATTTTCTTGAACAAAGTGATGCACATGATCTGCTACAATGCACCAGTTACACTCTGAAGACCACTTTGCTCAGGCAAACTGATACTTGATCCTGAACACAGTCCATAGTTCGCAGGCCACAGAGACAATAATGTGTTCAAATATCCTCAATCTCACCTCCCTCACTTCACCCACTACACGTTTTGCCTGTTGATATTTTGCAAGGTCAATGTCTCCATTGTCAGTCTTGCCAAGGGAAGATACCATGTAGACATACTCTTCTGAGATGCTTGCTGAACCTAATTTATGGCATTTGTAATCAAGGTTCTGTTCAAGGTCAACGTACTCAGACAAATATTCTAACAGACACCTAAATGTCTTCTGCTCATCAGCCAATGAAGTAAATGAGCAGCCATGGATTTCACTATCAAATCAAAAAAGAGTGTGAGAACCAGCATGGGTCAAATGCCCTGTTCTGTGGAATTTCTTCCACTCACGTGGTTGAAGACCTTCCTGAGTGGAAACCTCCCATAGAACAGGTTATTTGAACTGTATTCATTCTCAGTAGAGGGCTCCCACAATTTTGTATAATTTTGTAATGCTTGGGTTTAACCCTTAGTTACCCAGGGTAATCCAGACGTGGACCCGTTGCTCACTGTGCTTAGAGAGGCACAGCTTCACCTCACTGACGAGGCTCAACAAGGCCGAAACACAGGCTCCCCTGGGAATTTCAATCGCAGTTGATCTGTTCTTTTGTTGCAATAGGGGAAAGAGGAAAAAAGGGGCTTAAAGGCTCGCAAATCTAAATCCATAATTTTTTTGCAAACATGTAACACAGCATTTCCAGGGAAGCATGTCTGTGAACCAGGTGTTTTCTGACCAAGATTGTGCTGTGTGTTTCTGGATTTTGGACCATTTGATGAACTTTGGTCATCTTTTACTCCATCAGTTTACCACTTCCAAGATGGCCGTCTGATTGTGCATTTCAGCCTGAAAGGTTTGACTTCCCTGGCCCCCTGCCTAGTGGCTGCCTGTGCAGTATCTACCAATCAGGGTGACTGGGTTACGGGAGCCGGCCTGTTGTTCCAAGGCCCACTTCTAAGGCCCCTGTCTGCTCCCTGTCTGCTATAGGTATGCTACCCCCTGGTTGCCTGTGATGCTGTGTACCCTTACCTGGTCGCCTGTGATGCTGTGTGTCCCTAAGCCCCCTGGTCGCATGTGATGCTGTGTGCCCTACCCCCCCTGGTCACCTGTGATGCTGTGCACCCCAAACCCCCCAGTCGCCTGTGATGCTGTGTGCCTCTACCCACTGGTCGCCTGTGATGCTGTGTGCCCCTATGCCCCCCCATGTCGCCTGTGATGCTGTGTTCCCCTACCCCCCCTGGTTGCCTGTGATGCTGACGCTGTGTGCCCCACCCCGCCGGTCGCATGTGATGCTGTGTGCCCCTACCCCCCCCAGTCGCCTATGATGCTGTGTGCCCCTACCCTCCTCGGTCACCTGTGATGCTGTGTGCACCTACTCCCCCCCTGGTCACCAGTGATGCTGTGTTCCCCTACACCCCCCTGGTCTCATGTGTTGCTGTGTGCCCCTACCCCCCCTGGTCGCCTGTGATGCTGTGTGCACCTATCCCCCCTGGTCACCTATGATGCTGTGTTCCTACCCCCCAATCGCCTGTGATGCCATGTGCCCCTACCCCCCTGGTCATCTGTGATGCTGTGAGCCCTATCCCACACCCCCTGGTCACATGTGATGCTGTGTGCCCCCCAAACCCCTCCCTCATCCCTATTCTCCTAATCTGATAATGACATTAACTTAATTTTTGTATTTTATTTGCATGCTACCATTGCCCTCTAACATGGGGTAGGCACCTTGTATTTGCTGATTTGACACTTGCATGTGTGTGCTGCTGCCGCCTTGTAAGATGGGGTAGGCACCATGTATTTTCCTACTGCTGCACTTTTTGCATTTGTGTGCTGCTGCCGCCCTGTATGATGGGGTAGGCACCATGTATTTGCCTATTGCTGGACTTTTTGCATGTGTGTCCTGCTGCTGCCCTGTAAGATGGGGTAGGCACCATGTATTTGCCTATTGTTGGACTTTTTCCATTTGTGTGCTGCTGCTGTCGTGTTAGAGGGGGTAGGCACCATGTATTTACCTACTGCTGGACCTTTGCACTTGTGTGCTGCTGCCGCCCTGCAACTTTGGGTAGGCACCATATAATTTCCTTTTGCTGGAATTTCACATTTGCGTGCTGCTGCCCTGCAACATGTGGTAGGCACTATGTATTTGCCTATTGCTGGACTCTGGCTCTTGTGTGCTGTTGCCGCCTTGCAACATGGGATAGGCACCATGTATCTGCCTACTTATTTGACATTTGCTTTTGCGTGCTGCTGCCGCCCCGCAACATGGGGTAGGCACGATGTATTTGCCTATTGCTGCACTTTTTGCATGTGTGCTGCTGCCGCCCTGTAAGATTGGGTAGGCACCATGTATTTGCCTATTGCTGACTTTCGTATTTGTGTGCTGCTGCCGCCCTGCAACATGGCGTAGGCACCATGTATTTGCCCACTGACTTATCATTTGCATCTGTGTGCTGCTGCCGCCCTGTAACATGGGGTAGGTACTACATAATTGCCTATTGCTGGACCTTCGCATTTGTGTGCTGCTGCCACCCTGCAACATGGGTCAGGCACCATGTATTTGCACACTGATTTGACTCTTGCATTTGTGTGCTGCTGCCGCCATGCGCACCATGTATTTGCCCACTGATTTGTTATTTGCATTTGTGTGCTGCTGCCGCCCGTAGCATGGGGTCAGGATCAATGGATGTAATCACCTTTTACTTCTCTCTTTGCACTTTGCTTATAATATATTACCTTTTGCACGGTCTGTGGTGTTGCAATTCACCTCGTACGCTTCCTTCTCTGTAACCTGAAGCACTGACACTAAGTTTAAGCGCCTAGATACCTCAGGGTTTTGCGCGCTATTCAAATAAACAAACAAACAAGCGTGTCTGGGGCTGCTGTTGGTACTCTAGTTTAGAGGAGAATTGCCTAGCATTTCGCTGCTGGACTGCCCTTGTCGATGTGACCAGACTGATATGCAAAGGGTATTTCTCCTCTGCGAGAGGTACAGTAAGCTAAAACGTGAAGTCCTCTTTGCCAACTCCACTGACACATAAACCTTTTCTCCAAGTGTTACAATGAGATGCATGCTCTATCTCAGCATAGATTACTATATCCCTGATAATATGGGTGTCTTGTCAGGTGCAAGTCTGTGTAACAATGTGGACTCGTCATCAACACACCTGAGCCAGCAGGTAAGTTATATGGGTTTATTAGTTCATAAGTACAGTAGGAAAGCACCGGCACATCCTAGCCAACCAGCTCTCTATCTCCAACTGTCCCCCATGGAACACTATTCAGATGACAACACCCTGAACACTCTGAGAACAGTGACCTCACCACATTCCACTGACATCACCACTGCAGGGAAGACACAGGAGGGGAGACACTCATTACAACACTTCTCCCTCCCTTAATTTAATACAAAGGTGATCCCTATACGCAAGTACCATTCTACACAACACGATACAAATACGTGTGACCACCACATATCTGCCCATCAACACCCAAACTCATATGAACACGCTACCCAAACCCCAGGAACGGTCCACATGAGCCCATTCACACACCAAGGCCAACAACGGAGTACAAACACTCCACCCTCATAAAGGTAAAAGTGCACTGACACAACTGGAACTAGTTCCCCACTAATAAAACCCTAAGCAGTAAAACAGGTGGAAATATATAATCCTGCACACTAATCCTACTAAAAGGAACACATATCCAACCTACAACAGCCTAATTACCCACTGTCCACCAAAAACTCACAAAAGAGGAACCCACCAACATGGATAAAGGGCTGCACCTCCCCTCAACTGAACTGGAATACATATCGAGGAACAAAACAAAAACAAGAACTCCACCTGCCTCAAGCTGCCCCTTGAAGCCTAGAGCCTGCCACACCCCAGCATCCCTTAAAACGGATATACCACTGACAACCGAAACCCCTCACTGCACCTACAACCTTCCACCCTGGTCTGCCACCCCAGGGTACCAGGGCTGCCACCCCCGGGCACTAACCCAACTCAAAAGAGAAACCACCGGGCACTAACCCAACTCTAGTGAGCAACAACAAGCACAACTGACAACATCAGCTCCAGCACTCTAAAATATAGAGAACAACTTTACCTCCACACACAATCCAACATCAAGTCCCTGTGAGCACACACCTAGCACACAGGGGGCCTAGTTCCTACCAAAACACTGCTACACCCATGGGACCCCTAGTCTCTGCCAACAAAAACCTCTACACCCGGGGACCCCTAGTCCCTGCCACAACCTGGCTCAGGTGTGTTGATGACAGCAGGTAAGTTATATGGGTTTATTAGTTCATAAGTCCAGCAGGAAAGCACCGGCACATCCTAGCCAGCCAGCTCTCTATCTCCAACTGTCCCCCATGGAACACTATTCAGATGACAACACCCTGAACACTCTGAGCACAGTGACCTCACCACATTCCACTGACATCACCACTGCAGGGAAGACACAGGAGGGGAGACACTCATTTCAACAGACTGCCCACTTATGCATGGATTTCCTTTGGGACAAGCTCCCTGGGCAACCCCACTCATGGCGGCCTCAGACAAATGTAATCCTAAATGCCTTAAAAATATCACTACAGGTTTATTCAACAAGACACTTCTGAAATCCCAATTTAGTGCTGAGGAAGGAGCAAGTCGATAGCACATGTTAGCAGTTGCAAGATGGCGCTCAGTACCCCAATCACATTTAGCAATGGGTTCGAGAAGTTACACTACCTCATTGCCAGTGGGAATGCTGCTGGATTACGAAAATGACACCCGAATATCACACAAAGTCGCAGAGATAGCTGTCAAACTTTATTTTTTATCGAAATCTATCTATCTAGCCTAAAAGTGATTCTACCATGTATAAAGCTTTTGTGGTCCAGCATTCGTGAAGGTGCAAGTCGACCCACCGCTTTGACAGTTCATACCTCATCACACATTTCCAATGTGCCATGCAAGGCTAGGGGCGTTTTGCTTGTCCAGCCTTGCATGGCCATTGGGGATTCGGGTTCGGGCCACAGCCTTGAATGTGTGAGGGGGCACTCCGGCACCTCCCTGTACATTGAGCTGACCCATCTTACTCCAGGGGGTGCCCGCGCATGTGAAGGAACCAGGAAGTGCTCCCTGCCACCTGGTTCCTATTCATGTTGCATGAAGCCAGCGAGCCCTCGTGGTACCTGGAGGAGCAGATTGTATACTAGGGCTGCAGCTAAGAGAAAATATATTTGAATGGTTGTGAGGTTGCGTGTGTGGTAAAGGAGTGTACATCTGGCTTTTAATCCAATTATTCACAGAAAGTGTGCTGAATAATGCAACATTTTAACCCATTGTTTAACACATTTTCTTGGGGAAAGACCCCCATATTACACAATTTAAGCAAACCCAACCCTTTCCCTATGAGAAAATGTGGAAATAAAATAGGTTACCACACAAAAGAGGATCAGGATGCAGAGGCCTACCAGGAACTCTCCAGAGTTCCCTATAGGCCAGTCCAACCGGTGGCAACATATATCACATTTTAAGCAA
Source organism: Ambystoma mexicanum (assembly GCF_040938575.1). Classification (NCBI taxonomy): domain Eukaryota; kingdom Metazoa; phylum Chordata; class Amphibia; order Caudata; family Ambystomatidae; genus Ambystoma; species Ambystoma mexicanum. Next base: position 547,398,606 of record NC_090930.1, on the reverse strand, counting down.
GCCCAACCCTTTCCCTATGAGAAAATTTGGAAATAAAATAGGTGACTACACAAAATAGGCCGAGGATGCAGAGGCCTACCGGGACATCTCCAGAGTTCCCTACAGGCCAGTCCAGCCCTCGTGCTAGCCCTACAATAGCATGTCTACATTGGACAGGCTGGTGTCAGACAGTGTTAAAACCATATGTGCTCCCTGCAGGATTCTAAACAACTATTAAAATATCTGATGCTCCTTATAATCACCTTTTGACAAACGATTGTAAAGACCATGACTCTGCAAACGTATGTTCTAAAATAGTTTTCCCAAGGGATTGCAAAAAACCTGACCAGAACAAATAGTTACTGCTAATGATGTGCCAATTATGCAAAGTCAGCTGCAAGATTTGCAACTTTCATTTTCCCAAACTCCTAATCACAAAACCTGTCCTGAAATGTATTGATCATTGTTAATACTGTACAACATGAATAACACCGTACATAGATCAATATTGCTTTCAGAAAGGATATGCATCTTTCATTTCTTTAGCCTAAGTTTTGTAATAGAGCCAACATAATTTCTGTTTTTTATATCTTGGATAAAGCACCCCAGACTGTAAATTATAAGGATTTTGCAAGTCATGGAGGAGTTTTGTGACCATCCAGAGGATGGAGACTGACGCTCAACTTCATTTACAGTTCTCCTCTTTAACAACCATTCTCAAATGTAAGAGATCTTCAATCTGTTCAGACATGCAATCAAGATAGACTCTACATGCCACCATAAGCAGCTATGTATCAATTAATGGCTGTAAACAGTGGTGTATTTAGGCTTTACTCCACCTCTGCCAGACTCTACATCTTTGCCAGATTCTGCCCCTTCTACAAACTCTGTCCACGTTTTCCAAACTGCACCCCTTCGCCCCCATTGTGTCACCCATTTTGGCTCTGTAATATTATAAGGACGTTTTTAAGGTTGTAGGGATTAGAAACGTATTGCTTCCTCTCTATTAATTCAAGCCTGTCATCTTCTATGTTATGTTAGTTGAAAGAGTGTTTTCAGATCTCTGCTGCCCAGGATGTTGAGAAGGGAGTGGGCCTCATTACGAGGCTGGCGGTAGCCGTGCCTGTATTACAGGCATGGCTGTCGCCGGTATCCATTTTTTTCTGGCACCCGCGAATGGGCAATTACCGGGTCATGCAGATGCAGTAATTGCCCATTCGCGTGTGCCGGTAATAAGGGACTTCCAATCCCCATTCGGCCCACTAGGGCTGAATGGGAATGGGGAAGGTGGTAGCACCGGTACCGTTAATAACCGTACCAGTGCTACCATCATGTTCTGCTCGTGGGTGCCAGTACGGCCACCAGGTCAGACCTGGTGGCTGCAAGGACACCCGCAAGGAGAACTCCTAGTATGGCGGTACGGTAGCAACGGTGCTGGTAGCGATACCGGCGCCGTTGTTGCCTTACCGCCATACTGGTAATGAGGCCCAGTTTGTTCTACAGTTGAGTGCATTAGAGATAATTGTTATGGATAATTTGGATACTTTCTGTTAGGTCCCAAAACAATCATTTAGAAGAAGCGATAAGAACATAAGCTCTCTGCCAACTGGACACAAGTGAGCAAAGGTTGCAATGAAGAATTTTGCTTTCAATGCTAATATCTGATTTTTCTCACCAATTGCCTGCTGTCACTCTTTGAGAAGCACCTAGACTAGTCTGTAATATTAATGAAACATAACTACATTTCTACATATGGTCTTGTCAAATGGTAAAGTTTACATAAGAAATATATGCAAGTGGTTCAGGCACAGCTTATAAAATGTTGAATAAAAATAAGTCAACCACGTTCTCAGGGTTACAGCTCTGGTGGTAGCAGGGGCAAAATGGAAATAAGGCAAGTTACCTGCTGCAGCCGATAACCTCCAATCCCTTGGGCTTGAACGCCATTAAAATATGGTAAAATCCCAAGTTAAGTTAGAAAACTCTGGCTGGGCATAAACACCCCAGTAGAGTAAAGACAGTTCTTGGAAGGTTTGTGGAATCTTTGGCTGTGCATTCTCATGGTGGAGTAATGGATAAGGGTGACCCCGAACATGCATGTCTTGGAAGCAACAGCATTCCTCGTAGCTGCATAATGCATGCACCTTTTATAACAAATGAAGTGGTACATACTGTTTACATCATTGCTGTTTGTGCAATTATATGTTTGTTAACTCTATAGATTAAGACTACAATATATAGTAACATTTTGAGATTTGTGGGTATTTGTATAGATGTCCTGCTGTTGTTTGAAAGCTGTTTCACAGTAAAAGTCCTACCTTGTATTTAAAAAATAATTAATGTAAAGATTACTTATAAATACCACAGTTATGCATTGTGTGACATACTTTGCAGATGGTTCTCCTGGTAGTACTGAACGTGCATTAGAATGTCATCAAAGACACATGATAACCCAGCACAGATGCCATGTGCCTGCTGAGCACTGAGCAGCTTCTGTAAAGATAGCTGAATGGAGGTATAAAGCAGTCTGTACCTTTGGCATACCGTTTTTGTTCTCATCATTTTTAACGTTTACTTTTTGAAAGAAAGAAAACCCTAATTTTTGTAATGGTTTAAAAAATTCATGTTGTGTATTTGAATATAGAAGCGGTTGCTTAACACAGTGTATGTGTGTATTGATTAGGAAGAACTCCAAAGATAATGTGAAGTAGCACTAGTAAATCCTATGAGGTTTTGGCTGTTTTGCATATTCAGGAGCATATTGGGAAGATAACAATGACCAAAGAGCTTTATTTCTGTTATATATGTCTGTGTGAGCTGTTTAACTGAATCACTAAATACTTAAAGCACATTGCGTTTGGTACATGCTTCTTTATTTGTTTAATGAAAAGTCACCCAAACAATAAAGCTTTTGTAAATATCAAGCATATATACAAGTTTGGTCATTTAGAAATGTAGATGTCCCAGTGGAATAATTACTTGCAAATGTGTGGGTCTTGTGCTATCAAGAAAAGAGTGAACAGCTACCCCTCCCTCAGATCTCCAGTACTAGTCAGAATTCTATTTTCAGTGCAGATATACCATTAGAAATGCACCACGCCTTTATGTTTTTCTTCGTGCAATTTATTTCTGCTTGTTATGCACTCTCCATATTTGTTTATAATATTAACAATACATACATATCAAACATCAAAACATAAAACAACATTTTTCTCATACAATATAGGCTTAGCTTGTTCTCCAGTGTGCCTGTAACTTGGGGTTAGTATTCAAAGTGATTTCATTGCAATCAGGATGTCGTTATGGCATTCAAATTATGTCAGAGGATGTGCTAGAATCCAACCACTTTGTTTGTGGATGCAAGGCGAGTGCAGGTAAGCATTTTAAAAAATCATCCAGGCCCAGGACCTTGCCATTTTGTTTTAATATCTGGCCCCCAGGCTCCTGATCACCCCCTGTATCCCGTTTCTCCCTCCCCGCTCCCTCTACCTGGTCAACGTTCCCTCCCATCTCCCGATCCGCCCCCCCTTCCCTGATTGCTCCCTGTGTCAGTGTTGCTTAGGTCTAACGACCCATGCTTCTCCGCCAGCTCCACTTTGTTCGTGGACACAAGGCGAGTGCAGGTAAGCATTTAAAAAAAATCATCCAGGCCCTTGCCATTTTGTTTTAATATCTGTCCCCCAGGCCCCTGATCACGCTGTGTATCCCGTTTCTCCCTCACTGGACCCTCTTCCTGGTCAACGTTCCCTCCCGCCTTCTGACCCGCCCCCCCCTGCCCTGACAGGTCCCCGTGTCGGTGTGGCCTAGGCCATTACTGCCCTCCCCTGCGATAAAGGGCCCATGACAAAGGGCGGCTCCCACAGAGACAGCTCCAGATCGTATCTGCTGGTATCCGCAGGAAAAGCCAGTAGCCGGCCATCATCCACCACCAACCAAAATGTAAGTGTGGCAAGAGTTAGGATTGAAGCAATTACTTCACACCAGAAAGCCCTACCACGTCTACTTAAAAAATCTTAAAAGTATCACTGTGTTACGTTGTACAGTCACCTATTAAATTCGAACAATTATTCATAGCCTAATTAGCATCACAGTATTGAAACATTATTGAGCCCCTCCATCTAGACTATGCTCCCAACATCGGGTGTGCCCTGATAGCGTCACTGTGGTATAGCTGAATCTAGAAATTCTGCCTAATAGCGTCACTGTGCTACAGATTGAACCTACCAAGTGTGCCTAATAGCATCACTGTGGTATAGTTGAATTTAGAAAGTGTGCCTAATAGCACCACTGTGGTATAGCTGAATTTAGAAAGTGTGCCTAATAGCGTCACTGTGCCAAATTTTGGACCTATAAAGTGTGCCTTATAGCGTCACTGTGGTATAGTTGAATCTATAAAGTGTGCCTAATAGCGTCACTCCGCCAAAGTTTGAACTTAGGAAGTGTGTCTAATATCATCACTGTGCTAAAGCTGAATCCAGAAAGTCTGCCTAATAGTGTCACTGTGCCAAAGATTGAACCTAGCAAGTCTGCCTAATATCATCACTGTGGTATAGATGAATTTAGAAAGTATGCCTAATATCATCGATATGGAATAGTTGATTTTAGAAAGTATGCCTAATATGATCACTGTGATATAGTTGAATCTAGAAAGTGTGCCTAATAGCGTCACTGTGCCAAAGTTTGAACTTAAAAAGTGTGCCTAATAGCTTCACTGTGGTATAGTTGAATCTAGAAAGTGTGCTTAATAGCGTCACTATCCCAAAGTTTGAACTTAGAAAGTGTGCTTATTAGCGGAACTGTGGTATAGCTGAATTTAGAAAGTGTGCCTAATAACATCACTGTGCTAAAACTTAATCTAGAAAGTGTCCCTAATTAGCATCACAGTGCTAAAGTTGAATCTAGAAAGTGTGCCTAATAGCGTCACTGTATTATAAATTGAATTTAGAAAGAGTCCATATTAGTGTCACTGTGGTATAGTTGAATCTTGATACTACAACCAAGCCCTAACTCTGACTCGCCGCCATGAGTCCATCCCGCCCAGCTATGTCCAGTGAAAGAACCTCAGTCTGGCACGCCTCCCTCCCACCTCGCCCTAATTCCCTTCCCCTCCCATCCCTAACCATCCCACCCTCCACCAAGCTCTCAGCCCACTCCCTATCCAACTCTCAAGTCAGAAAAACCCTTCCATCCCAAACCACCCCACCCTCCACCACACTCTCAGCCCACCCCTACCTAACTCTCAAACCAGAAGAACCCTCCCATCCCAAACCACCCCACCCTCCATCACGCTCTCACCCCACCCCCTATCCAACCATCAAGCCAGAGGAGCCAAATGACGCACCGACAATCCTAAGACCCCTGTGCCTCCAATCCCTTCCACCCACCCAACCCCAGCACACCCGCACCCCCTGCCCCACCAACGAATAACCCACACACACCCCCAGATCCACCTCATCCCGCTTCCACACCCTGCCCTTTCCCCGCATCACCTCCCTGTAACATCCTCCACCGACTTCATCCCTTCCCCTCCCCAAAACTGCACATCTCGCCCTGGCAAGAACAGTGGCCACATTCCCATCGCCCTCTGCCCCCCCTACCCTCTCACACACACCCAATGCATTAAAACCCATGAAAAAAAGAAAACAAACCTAGTTCCTTCAATCTCCGACTACTCATCGCCCCTCCTGTCTCCCTCCTGTCTCGACCAACCACCTCCTCAATCTCTCAATCTCCACCATCACCACCCTGCTCCCCTTCCTCAAACTACTTCAAGCCCCTCTCCCTCGAATTTTCACCAGCCACTCCTAGAACCCCTAACCCCTTACACCTCACCCTCAAATCCCGGGCCCAAAAGCCATCTCCCCAACCGACCACCCTCTCACGCCTGTCCAACCCCTTCCTCCCCACACCAACCTCCTCCTCTGCCCGCCTACTCATCCCAACCACCATCGACCAAAACCACCTCTCTCACATCCCAGATTCCGCTCTCTGCACTCACTGCCCACCACCCTCCACCCCCTCGATCCCTCACAGCCACTCACCCACTCCTCCCCGCCACCACCCCTACAACCTCAACATCATCCCCCCGTGCCAAAGTAAGATGCATCCTTTTTAATGCCCGATCTGTAGCAAAAAACAGACACAGCATCCTTGACCTCCTCGCTTCAGACAATCCAGACCTAGTCTTTATCACGGAAAGCTGGTTCTCTGACGACTTGCCCCCATCGCACATGAAGCCTTCCCCCCGGACTATTCCCTCATCCCACTCAACCGACCCTCTAGTGGAGGAGGAGTTGCAATTGTTTTCAAGTCACACTTTTCCGCCTCAATGTCCTGGGAGGATAGCTCAACGGCAACGTGCGTGCCTTGGAAGCAAGACGACACGAAGCAACACTGGTTCGATCCCAAGGTCCGCGCTTAGAAACGTCTGGGTGTTTAAGCGCGTTATAAATACACAACTAATACAAAACTATTATGCAACTAAATAAACAAAACAATTCCTGTAACAGCACCTCGATGCCTGCGGGCTGTGTGAGCGCTTGAAAAATATGAAATGAAATCGACTGTCAGACAATCATCCCTTCCTGCAAAGAGCTTCTCATCAAACTATCTCTCCCACCTATCTCTCCCCTCAACATTCTCCCACACCTTCCTAATCATCTACAGACCCCCTGGCTATGAGAGACAATTCTCAAGCAACCTCTGTGATTCGATAGCCACCATCCAACTAAACCATCCCAACCTCACTCTTCTAGGGGACTTCAATATCTGGCTGGGCATTCCCACCAACCCCACAAGGAACTCCAAAAAATAATTTCTGAATCCACCAAACCAACCTGTACCACCACCCAATCGACCCCATGTCAGTCACTCTGCAACTCACTCTCTCTCCATTTCTACACCACTGCTCTCGACAAAACAAATTCTCTCAACAACATACTGGCCCTCATGTCACTGCCACATAATCCACCGACCCTACCCGTCACCCCCCCGCCTGACACAGCAACTACAACCTAACCCAACTTCGACTCGTTTACACCAATATCAAGAGACCAATTTCTCAATCTTCTCTCTGCCTGGAAACCATCTGGCTCACCCCTAGACCCCTGCCCCGCCTCAATCCTCAAAGAAATATTCTCATCCACCTGCGCAGGAGAGTACGCAAGAGAGTACGCAAGAACCATCATAAATGACTCCCTCTCCTTCCCCGACGCCTTCAAAACTGCTCCTGCTCATGCCAAGCCTCTTCTAAAAAAACCTTCCCTCGACCCTCTCAACCCCAAAACCTACCGCTCCATCTCAAACACCAGGTTCCTTGCTAAACTCATTGATCGAACCGCATACTCCCAACTAAATGCCTTTGTCGAATCCAACAATCTCCAAGACTAATCTCCAAGACCCTGCACAATCAGGCTTCAGACCTCGACACGGAACCAAAACCACTCTGACCTCTATCTGGGAAGACCTTAAGATCACTGCAGACTCTGCAGGATCTGCTGCACTAATCCTTCTAGACCTCTCCGCCGCCTTTGACACAATCAATCACTCAATCCTCCTCGCCCGCCTCCACTCCCTAGGAATCCGTGGACACACTCTCAAGTGGATAGCATCCTTCCTCAACAAAAGGAAACAAATAACCCTCCTCTCCACCTTTGCTTCCACCGCCCAACCAGTCAATACCGGAGTTCCAAAAGCACTATCAGCCCTCCTATTCAACCTCTATATGTCCACCCTCCCAGGAATAATCTGCCCGCACAATATCCTGTGCTATAACTACACCGATGACACCCAATTAATCCTAAAACTCCTCAACTCAAACCCCTACTGCCAACTCGACTACGCAGCCTGCCTCCTTAACATTGATCGCTGGATGACCACGAACCACCTCCTCTTAAACCCCACAAAAACCGAAATCATGGTGTGAGGCAACACTGAGCTTCTCCCCCACCCTCTACCATGGCCATCATCCATGGGCAATCCACCCACCACCTCAACCACAGTAAAAAACCTTGGATGCACTCTCGACTCTGACCTAACCCTCTCTGCCATTACCACCTCAAAACTCTTAGACGCATTTTTCTGTACCTGTCCTTTCCGAACAGACTCGCCGCTGTCCAATGTATTGTAATGTCGAGACTGGACTATGCCAACTCCCTCTACCTCGCCGTCCAAGCATACCACCTCATTAAACTTCAAAGAGCACAAAATGCTGCAGCCAAATTTCTTCTAGCACTTGGCCCAAGAGACCACACATTTCCAGCTCTCTGAACTCTCCACTGGCTCCCGGTTAGACGAAGGGTGACTTTCAAAACCTTATGCATCTCCCACCAAGCAGTGAATAAAACCGGCCCTCTATACCTACAGGACATGCTAAAACCCTACCAACCACCACACACTCTAAGATCAAGATGCGCCCTCCTTTTAGTGATACCAAACACCAACTCAGTCAGTTTAGGAGGATCATCATTCTCAGCCTTGGCCCCCACTATATGCAACTCGCTTCCACCTCACATTCAACACACCGAAGACTACCTGTCATTCCGCAAATTACTGAAAACATGGCACTTCCCTTAAAGAATCGGCGCTTAGAACAAATGGAATGAACGGCCACAACAAACAGAAATCCACGGTTGCTTGAACAAAGAAAATAAATGAGCAAAGGGAGTCGATGGAAAGGATTGAAAGACTAAAACGGATAGAGTAAGTGAAATGGATGGATTAGATGGAACAGATCGAGTAGATGAAACGGATAGAGTAGATGGAACAGATTGAGTGGATGGAACGGATAGAGTGAATGGAACGGGTCGAGTGGATGAAACAGGTAGACAAGATGAAAGGGGTAGAGTGGATGAAACGGGTAGAGTGGGTGGAACGGATAGAGTGGGTGGAACGGATAGAGTGGATGGAACGGATGAGGGATGGAATGGATGAGGGATGGAATGGATGAGGTTGATTGAATGGATGAGGTGAACGGAACGGATGAGGTGGACAGAACAGATGAAGTGGACGGAATGGATGAAATGGATGGAACGGATCAAGTGGACGGAACAGACGGAGTGGACAGAACGGACGGAGTGGATGAAACTGATAGAACGGACGAAATTGATGGAACTGATAGAACGGACGGAGTGGATGGAACTGATAGAGTAGATGGAACGGATAGAGTGGATGGAACGGGTGAAGTTGGATGGAACGGATAGAATGGATGGAACGGATGAGGGGTGGAATGGATGAGGGAAGGAGCGGATGAGGGAGGGAACGGATGAGGGAGGGAACGGATGAGGGATGAACAGATGAGGGATGGAACGGATGAGGGATGGAACGGATGAGGTGAATGGAACGGATGAGGTGAATGGAAAGGATGCGGTGGACGGAACGAAGTGGACGGAACGGATGAAGTGGACAGAACGGATGAAATGGATGGAACGGATGAAGTGGACGGAACGAATGAATTGGCCGGAACGAACGGAGTGGACAGAACGGACGGAGTGGATGGAACTGATAGAACGGACGGAGTGGATGGAACTGATAGAGTAGATGGAACGAATGGAACGGATAGAGTGGATGGAACAGGTGAAGTTGGATGGAACAGATGGAGTGGATGGAACGGGCGAAGTTGGATGGAACGGATGAAGTGGATGGAACTAATAAATGGAACGGACTGGAGTAGATGGAGATATATGTATGCCGCTATGTATGCCCCCTGTCCTGCTCTCGTGTTTGGTCGCAGGTGCTTTACTGATAACCACCACATCACACTACTACGCTTACTCTCTTCTATACACCATCATTCAACTAGAGCACATCTATACTATGACACATTCGGCCTAGCTGTTCTCATACTAACATGACCCCACAAACACCTCATCATCCTAATAAAACACAGCTAGCTGAGCACATTCCGGTTAGCTTAGGCGTCTCCTCAGGCCTAACACAGCCAGATCTCAGTCTGGCTGTCCACTCTCCAGACTGAACACATCCAACTGATTTCCTCAGCACCACACCTACCGCTAAGAAGCAGCTATCATGCAACAACCACACCAGCTGCACCCAAATCTGGTGCACCCACACACCATACGACACTCTCTCTCTTCTGACTTGAACTGTGGTTTGAGGTCATACCAATGACACATAAGGTGCTATATAAATGCCAAGTAACATAACATAACATAACATACAATGTTTTTCTGGGTGAGCGCTAACAACCATAGAGTTTTATTTCTAGTCGGATTCAATGTCACATCACTTTCCCTTAGTTAGAGCACAGTCTATTTTATTTGGTAATGGTTGCATAGCAGAGCTTAAAACACCCAGTGGCTACACACAGGTATATACAGTCGCCACTCTTCAGCTTGTTACTTGGATGTTGTTTCAACAGTTGTGTCGACATGGAGTGTTTCAGCCCTTTCGGTACTGGTATGCACATCCAAGCGACATTACCATGCGATGTGCTAGTGGGCCTTCATCAGGACGGGGGGAGAAATTGATAGCACGATTTCAATCAGTATTCTAACCCTTTTATTGTATGTGAATCTGGCAGTAGCTCAGATCCTGGGGACAAACATATTTCATCTATTGGATGAATCCTCATTCCATCATTTGGCTCTGGCTGTTGCTCCTGGAGCGGCCTAGTTTTATAGGATGCGGTATGCCTGAAATGTTTAGTATTCCTTAGCCGGTATCCTGCGGCAAACCTGACCGTGCGGTCTTGCTAGAAAAAGTTGTGTGGGTCAGCCAGACAAAGTTGGCTTTATATTTATTTTTAAATGACAACCAGTAAACTAAAAATAAACTGCAATAAAATGCTGAAGCTCTGGCAATCTGCCACCCTAGGCGTGTACCCTGCTGTAAATACTCTATGACAGTAAAGTGACCCAGAAAGCTATTTCGAGAGAAATAAATCTGAAAAGCCGGTAAGAGTTTTCATGAAGTGCTGTAGTAACAGAGGGAATTCTGCTCTGTGCTGGCTCGGGCAGTAGGCTTTATGGTGTGACGATTGGTTACAGTTACTGGTGTCATGTCATTTTCTCATTACAGGTCAGTATGTCACAACTAGCCTGTAAGAAGACAATGATTTACCCGCTTTTATACAGGTATTGCAGGCTGCCATGTATTACATCGCCATATTACATCGCCATTTATGCCGGACTCCCCCCCACTCCTAAGTGCTGTAATAAAAGGTGTTATTATTTCCCAGTTTAGTGGTTCGGATAGAAAAGCTTTTTCTACCAGCATTCATGATTATAGAACACAATCAATACCATCAATACTAGTAATGAGCAAATATATCCACTAATTCTTCCTTTCTCTAGTCTCGGGAGGATAGCTCAGTGGCAACTTGCTCACCTTGGAAGCAAAGCAACACAGGTTTGATCCCCGGGTCTGCACTTACAAACTTCTGGGTATTAAGCGTGGTATAAATAACCTATCATATCATTCCTGAGATCTGCATTGAAAAACGTGGACACAAGTTTACAGTTCACTTTGAGGATACGCACCTAATTCATAGAAATATTTGTGGCTCCTTTGATTTTCATTTGGGCTACGTTTTGTTATTGGTATTTATTCTGCGTGCCACTGGCATTTCTATGGTCACTGAGCCCTCGGGCCAATCTCAAAAAGTTGTGGGTGGCTTAGGAACAACACACACATTACCAATTTTGTGTAGGGAGCAGGTGGAGACTGGGAGAAGCGCACTATTCGCATAAGGTAAGCTCCATGCAAATGCAACCATGCCTACGCACCATTGGCAGGCAGTGTGCCAGGCGAAGGCGCAGCTCACTCTGCTCGGCATAGACCTGCTAAGCATCGGTGTAAATCGAGCCTGTCAGCAGAAGTAGCTGTGTCTGAACCCCTACTGTGGGGATGAAAAGAGGACTAAGTGAAGTTTCATTGATGCGGCATGAAACAGAATGCGACCCAGGACACTGGCATTCCTAAAGCAGGCATGGGATGTTCAATGTCCCCAAACACAGAAATGTGAGGGACATGCTGGACTTTGCATTGCTGTGCCCTCCGAGCAGCACTCATGAGTGCTCTAGCTGATCTTCATCTTTGGAGAAGAGTAAAATGCTGCAGGCAAATAGAATACATCCAGACCTAAGAAGCAGCCTGGTTAGAATTGATGGCTAAACTCCCATCTGCACTGTATAAGAGGGTATGTCTATAATCATCATCCCTCAGGCAGATAAGAGGTTCAATGAAGAAGTTGATGATTATGATCTAGTGATCGAGACTTGTACTCAATCGGTGAGAGCCACGGGACTAGGGAGTGCACGCAGGCAGTGAAAGCGTGCACGTGTGGGAGTGGTGGGCAGGTGTAGCTGTGAGCATCGCTGGGTTGTTTTCCCACAGCAGGGCCAACCCGCTCTGCTACCCCTGGATACTGGGAACTGGATAAGAGGGGAGCGGTGTGGGCCAGAATGGGACATCCCAAGTCAGGTGCGGTTGCTTCAAGAGATGATGATGGAGATAAGTTAAAGTACAACATGAAAAGTGTGTCTCAGGTGGGCGACAAATACTCGACAACAACGTACAAAATGATATTCTTTACTGTCTATTCCCCCTGAAAATAGGCATTCCCCAAACTCTCAACTTCAAACATGTACATATGTTTCAATACAATTCTATTCCACATTACAGACTACTGAACAGTGACCACACAATGACGATACAGTAGCGACACAAAATGTTCGCCTTATCCATCAGAGCGAGTGGCACTAATCTAGCAACCCAACACGGTATACATAGAAATATAAAGAAATGCTGGATTTGTTAATTTTTCCAGACAAAAGTTGACAAATGCTCAATGCAGCCTAATCAATGTAGCATCATTGATCCAATACATTTGTTTTTTTTAAGAATCATTAGATAATTGTCCCACGTATTTTTAGGCCATCTGAATGAACACAGATAAGGGAAAGACCATACGACCTGTCAGTGCTACACAGTACGGGCAGTGAGACCATGCACTGCGGCCAGTATAAAGAGACACAGAGCACTTGAATCTCTATCGCTGCCTTGCGCTGCGGTTTCGGAACTCCACTATCTTTCCAAAATGCAAGTTTCAGGTATGTTGACCTGCAGAGAGCCAAGCCGGTCCTAATAGTTTCTTGCACTCCCTGCTCCCCAATCCCCTGTCATGCTCTCAACAGACTACGCTGAACTTTTCCTCAACCTCACTTCAACACTTTTAAAATTCCAAAAGATCAAAGGGTTGGAAATAAGGGAAATGCCGAAGGGGTGAAAAGGAGGGAAGTAAAAAGATAATCAAAGTATCCAACGTAATGACAATTGTGGCCCTCCTGAAGGGCAATTCCACATCACAGAATCTGAGGCAGCACATGTTCCTGAAGGGAACCTAGAAGGGGGTGAACAGGCTAACTATGCAAAATGTCAAGTCTCTTTGAAGTTGAGATGTGGAGCCACAGGTAGTGACTGCTGAGAAGTCCTGTGGGTGGAGAGTCGAACTGGTGCTTGGCCCGGCATGGTAGTGGGCGGGTGGAGCTGCAGGTTATGGGCAATGCCGCCGGGCGGCCCAAAGCAAGGCCAGGTAACGTTGTTACATGGCAGCAGGGTTAGGAGAGGGGCAGCAGCCCTCCTACAGGGTCAGCGCCCCTCTCCTCCCCACAGATAAGGGAGACAGCAGTGTCTGGCGCATCAAAGCGCAGGAAGGGTGAGGTAATAAAAATACCTCACCCTTCCACGAGAATATACGTGTGCCTTGCACACATGAGAACCAGGCAGTGAACTACAAAGGAATGCCTCCCCCCCCGGGGGGGGAGGGGGCCCCATTAGTCACCTGCATGGCTGGCCTGGGGGGTTGGTGCACAGCCCCGCCACACATACTACAAAGACCCAAGGGGTGCCCTGGGTCTTATATAATGAGCTGCTTGCAGCTCCAAAAGCACAAACTGTTTGTGGACCCTGCACGGGGACCCAAACAGGATAGGGAAGTTTGCTGTGCTACTCAACGTCTTCCTGCTCTTTTTCTTTTCCACAAAAAAACCCCCACTCTAGAAAAAGGGGAGAAGGACAATGGAAAGAAACTCAGGGCACTGTACGGTGACCACAACAAGTCGTGGAACAAGAAAGGCGGCACAGGCCAGAGAGGGTAACCTCTGGACCTGGTGCCCAAAAGTATGATATTGTTATGATATGCGATTATTGTTTATGTTCCCATAACCATATCTGTAACAATAAAATCCTACGGCCTTTTATTGCCAACACTTGACCATATTGTTGTGGTGTAAATTTCATGGGGAGGGCAAGGGCCATAAGACATGGCGCACACACCCCACAACAACTAATGTAAGTCTGCTGCATATGGGTTCAACAATTATGTGGATGCTGTGGGGCCGGGTTAGACTCACTGCATCGACCGTGCGGCTTGCATTGTCATTGCAGCTCTGCCCACCCCCTAACACACCCGGTCACAGATTACTTAACCTGCTCACTGAGCAATCATTATCAAATCCCAATTGCCTTGAAGATGACCCAGTAGGGTCGAAACACGTGTCGGCTAGACAAATAAATATAGGTTACACCAATTCAACCATAACTTGTTTCATTATTATCAGAGAGATCACTCTCTCAGATAAACCCAAATGCCCAGCGCATGTGACAAAGGTTTCACAACTATAATTGTCAAAGACAGAAGGGCACTATCTCAAGCAAACCCTTACAAACGCAGCAGGACAATCTCAATTCACTTGATCAAGTGCAGTGTGCCGCCCACTATAGTGCACCATTGGCCATTTCCACTCACATACTCAAAAGCAGCACACACTGTGAACATGGGAGGCTGTGGGCAGGGCATGAGCGGAAGGAGAAACAGCAATGACAACTTTACTGAAGCCCAAATTCAAGGCAAGGTATTATATTTACACCCTCCATCAAAAGCCCGAACAATAGACAACAGAGCAAAACTAACCCTAGCAGGTAAATCCCTCCGACCGGCAATGAATGAGTGGCCCAAGCAAGTTTGCTGCCTTTTAGTCCCATGAGGGAAACAGTATCTCCTGCAGTGTATGGGGCTCAATATATGCCTACAAACAAAACAGTGTAATTTAAAAGGAATCTTGGGTGCTGATGTTGCTCTATCCAATTCCTAAAGAAGAAATGAGCTAGCAGACTAAGAAGCCAAATTAGTCTTTGCCCCACTATTGAAAAAAATCCAAATTGGCCTGGGTCACAACCCTCTTGAGGTGCTGAAAATCGTAAATTAAATTCTTATGTTTTGGATATGATGTACATGTTTACCCGCCCCCCTCCCCCATCCCTGCATCTCAACTTATTTTATTATTTATTTAGTTCATGACGTAATTTTCTCTTGTACTAATTTGAACTTAATTGTGTTTGTGTCATATAAGTCAGTACATTATAGGCCACATGGTCTTTAAATGATGGATAAAGGTCTAAAAGGTCAACTGGACAGCACTCTACCGCAGAGTTGTGATACCACCTATATGCCCCCATTCCACAGATTCAAGTAGTTATATATCAATGGCAGCAAATTGAAAGACCGCTGAAGGCTGAATTAATTGAATGGTATGTTTCCCTGCTGCAGAATAGGTCCCGTAACAACAGTCTATCAGCCACTTATCTGTGCATAAAAGTTGATATTTGCGAAGAAAAATACATATTATCAGAGCATCTTACTTACGCACCTTACTTTTTCAATTAAGAGCAGGTCTATTCCCTTTGGGGACATTCATGTGTACCTGGAAGGCTGGTGCTCCCTACTGTGCCCCTTTTGCCCTGAATGGAGTGAAACACTAGGCCACTTCTTATTCACAGTCCCAGCATGTGATATGATATGATATGATATGATACAATATGGCATTTATAACGCGCCTATACACAAGCTAATTCTAGGCAGAGCAACTTAAAACCTTGCCTAAAAAATCACTGACTTGGCGGTATTCAGGCAGCAGAAATGTTCTGCAAAAAGATGGATCAGCCCACTGTAATCTTAGTTGTCTCCCATTACTTGAGCAGGGCATGGACTATGAGAGCTACATTCCTTAAAACATCCATAGTAATCACTAAGACCATACATGAAATATTATGGCAACTGAACCAATCGAATGCTATACAAGGTCGTTTTTTGAAAACATCGAATTCTAATTTCGGAAATCTTGATACCTATTTAAAGATTGGATGTTATTCCGCAACCATAATGAAAATGTATCTTATTAAGACAATGAAGGATTTCTGAAGAGGGAATGAATGAAATTATATTTTAATTATATATTTATTCAGTGATGTGTTCATATACAATTGGACACTCCTAGTTGAGTGGTAGACCTGTTGTGTAATGAAATATTCTTTGCTATTTCATGAACTTGCATATCTGACTAGGTTAGGAAAACACAATCTATTTTAAAATGCATGAATTGGCACAGACCAGTGCCTGCAAATTGATGTTCCTCTTCTGTATAGTTAACAAAGCGTTCAGAGTAGCAAGTGACTTTAGCTGTGCATTGTTTTTTAAATGTTAACTGTATGAAAACCAAAATATGCTCCATGTTATTTACATTTACTGTTTTTAACACACAAGACATTAAGTATTTATACACATTGTTAGATTATTTATTCGTTTGAAAATGTTATCCATTTAATGCCAGTGGTTTATTCACACATGCAGGCTGCTGCCATGTGTTCACAAAGCAAATCAAACTGTCCAAGGGGTTATTTTATTTTGCCAGTAAAACCAATAGATCCGTAACCTAATGGCCTCCCATTAAAATGCATTTTTTTAATCATTGCTTATATTTCACGAAGACAATATACCAACATAATGTATTAAAAAATACATTGGTTTCCCTCACTATAGAGATGCATTTGCGGTGTAATTTGTTTTATTAGCCATTTTAAAAAGTGACTTGCATAAGGAGAAGAAAAGCTCAGCTGGCACTTGAACAATTCATGGTTGTCCCTTCTGCAAAGGCATCCTGACCGCACTGTCTTTGCATAGAACAAAATGAGAAGATATAGAGAAGAGTGCAGTCGGTTGGTGGGGTTTTGTTGTGGGCTTGCTGCGTTTTCTTGCAGGGAGAGACCCTAGATAACAGGCCTGACAAAATGATGTCGATAATTGACACTGTCTCTTCCTAAAAATAAAATGGTCAGCTATTGAGAAAAAGTATCAGAATCATGATTGGACGACAAATGAAACTGCAGACCAGCATTGCCTCAAAAATAGGTGTGCTTTAGATAAGTCTGAATGTACCCCACAAAGCAAGCTCCAGATAGGGAGAGGTGACACAAAGGTTCCTGAATTTCTTGGTCAGCAGACTCTATGCAGGGCAGAGTTGGCAGGCAGAGCTGAGTGGCTTTGGTAAAAAAAATAACCAGCAGCAATTCTAATATGTTTACCAGAACAGAGGAAATCTGCTTTCTTGTCCCAAACAATCGGTACTTTTTTTCCAAACTAGAAATGGTATGCTTACTACTACATGTTGAGGGCTTAATTAAGCCCATTTACCTATTTTCTACAATTGTTCTCTTTTCCATGACCTTTGACAATCAAGAATCCCCATGATGTATTTTGTAGGCTACCTTCTAACTGTTCAATGGGGTCATGGTCTGTTGAAACTTCGGACAAAGTACATTAAAAATCGCCTGTTCCTTCTTGCATTTCCCAAAGCAGGGATAGGTGGAGCTACATATGGACTAGCGGATGCACGGGAGGAATCCATCAGGTGCATTTCAGCAGTTTTATCTGTACGTGCAATCCATTGCTTGAGATTGTTTAGGGTAGTTGCCCTTAGACGCCATGGACTTTTGATAGCATTTAGTTTTTTAGCTTATTCAATTTAATGGGTTGCCATTGGTTTTAATAACATGACCTGCCACAGGTTCCCAAATCCAGACAGCACTACTGTGAGAATATCTTAAAATGCTACTCTGTCATATTTTATGTGGCCATGCACATTAGTGAGTGGCTGTAGGAGGTAGATTGTAGGATAACACGTCTATATTCAACTACAGTTATTGGGGCCCGCTTATTGTTTTACTATACTATTTCTAATGCTCCTATGTTATTTTGTTTAAAGAGAATACACATATATAAATAAAAAGTAAAATAATATTCTTTATGTGTTTCTGTGTTTATGAGTATAAGGAGGCAACACATTGTAAGTGTAAATGCTTGTTTATACCATTATGCAGGGAATCGTTTGATGCTATGTAATGTCAACCACTTACACAAGGATTGGTTTCCAGATGTTCTGTGGGTCGGCCCATGACAAGTTTGGTTTACAGTAGTCAACCTCTCATATGAAAAAAGAATGCACCCCCCCAGCAATGAGGAATCTAATTTGATCTCTCTTCTGCGTGACATGAGTTCATATTTGTATACTCTCCAATGTACTCACAACTCAGATGTATGTCTTTTGTAGCAGGAATCAAATGAGATTAATGTGAAGTTGACCAACACTGGTCTCTTCAACAATGTGACAGTGCACTGCCAGTCCATACTAAGATGGGATTTGCCCAGTGAAAGCCAAAGGCAGAACAAAATGAACATTCCTTCACCACCCAAAGTGTTGCAGATAATATTGAACAGTCAATAGAAGACACTAGTGGTCATCCCAGGCATGCAAGAGGGGGAGCAGGAGTGGAAGTCAGTGGGGTTCAGATTTAGGACAGCATCATATGGAGTGCTTGGCGGTCGAGTCTGGCCCTGGCTCTATAAATGCTGACAAACGGACCGCTTCAAAGGTTTTACCATCTCAAGATTCTCATGACATCACCATTGATTCAATTGATTCCATTATTTACCCTATGGGGTCAAAGGTCTGCGAGCAAGACTCTGCATCTCGGGGGCTGATGACATCCTTTTACTCAATTGAAGTCTTTCTGGCCCTAGTTGTTAGTACACGTTCAAAGGAATGGAGTGGTGGCCCAGGGCTTGACCATAATGGACAAGTGGAGGCCTTGGACCTAAGCTTGGAAAGCAAACAAGGAAATGTTGTAGCTCCATTCCCAGAACTCAACCTGCTCAATGAACCCAAGTATGGGGAACAAACAGACATTCCAAGTAAGCCTGCACAAGAGGGAGACAGATTGGTTGCTGAGGAGACTACAAGAGACCATGGAGCAGTCCGAGCGAATGCAGCTAAAAGTCCCCAGTCAGTCCACACTCGCAACAATCAACTTTGTACCATGGCCCAATTGTTGACTGTCTAGGGCAAAGATGGATGAACTCCTGAATTCGTTTTCACAAATATTGGGCTCATCACTCCTGCAAGGGGGAAATGCCATTACGACCATGCCTGGGTAACAACCAGGTGCTGGCCTCACATTCTCCGCAAATCACTTGTTCATCACTAGTGGGGTCTACTGGCTTTTGACCCTCTGGGGGGGGTAAATTGTCCTAGCACTACCATGGATTCAACTGGTCATCTTGATAGCAGGGCACAGGGTGTGACCCGTGACACAAGCACCAATATAACCACTATCGCTTCACTTGGGTACTGAGCCCACAGATCAAGATATCGCCCAGATTATTCATGTTCCTATTAAGGAACCGATCCAAGACTGTAAGATTGCCTTGAGTTATCAGGCACCTATCGCTGATAACCCAGCAGAATTAGAACCAAAGGTACATGACCGACAACCTAATACTGACCACTTGGCTGCACTGAATGTTGTACAATGACAACTTGCACGGTTTGGAGGTCATGATGAAAGATCTAGCGCGAGTGGTGGTAGGCTCCATAAGGGAAGAGCTAATCCAAGATCAAATCTTGCTGGAGAAAAGTCTGGATCTGATGAATGACTTAGTGAACTAAGGTAGGTTAATCTATGACAAAATCACAGTTGATCAGAGTAGCAGCATTGAAGCTAAACAGAATTCCTTGAAGCGCACAATAGTAGGAGGCAACGATCTGACGGGAAACTGCAAAGTCATTGAAATGGTTAAATCTAAAAAGACCACTCAACAAAAGGACCAGAGTGACAGTGGACACTAGGGCGGGGGCATGGGGGCCCAGGCCCCTCTTCTGAAATCGTGTCCCGCTCTTGAATTCCCCCACAGTGGCGTACCGAGCAGGGGGAAGGGAGGGCAAGCTGGCTGCCCCCACAAGGGCTCTTTTGAGAGCCAGACTGGGATATTTGTCAGTGGGACACCTCTCCCGTGCAGCACCTCAATGAGGGTGCCCAATGGGAAAGGTGTCCCACTGGCAGACCAATGTGCGCTGAGCAATTCCTGCTCAGCATGCTCATTGTCCTGGCAGCAGAACACCTTACCTTTCAGAATGGGAGAGGTGTCCCGCTGCCAGGACAATGTCCCAAGGAGCTCCGGGCAGCAGAGGGACTCTCATGTTGCTCTGTGTCAACAGAGCATTTCTATGTGAGCCATTCAGCACTGTTGGGAGGGGGGAGGAGGAGGTGGACTATTAGCATGGACTTTTGTCCCTTTAGAAATGTGAATGGGAGGGAGTGATCAGAAGTGAGAAGGGTGCAAAATGTTGCACGCTTTATGAAATTACTATGGCTTTAAAACCCAAGGGGGATTTGTTAGGGTTAAAATAATCTACATAATGCTATTGTGACTTTACATGCAGGATGGGGAGAATAAAACTAAAGCCACACTTTTATTGCTCAACATATTTCTATGACAATGTATATAGTGTATAGTTAGTTTACTTTGAAAGGATCGTTTTTTTATGTAGTATGGTTTGCTTCAAAGGCGTTGCCATAAATAAAGTATTATTTAGCACATGAGATGCAAAGCAAAACCTTAATAAATATCTATATCAACTAAACCTGGGAAGATTTACTCAGTTGCTTAAATTGTCCATATCCCGGTTACACCATTTAAACAAAGTGTGTGATCCTGGGCAAATCATTTAATCGCACTGTGTCTTATCTGCAGCTCTGTGAGTGATTCACTTCATAGCTTATGTTCATAGATCATGTTTTTATTTAAAAAAGCCTTATGACTATGGAGTTGCTCCACATATATTAATAGTGACATTTAGGTATTTTGCACCAGACAGTTATTTGCTACCTTTGGCTTACTTATGGCAACTTATTCTAAAGTCACTTCCATGGTGCCTCCAAGTATCAAAGACTGATGATGCTCCATGTGAAGTCCATTTCTGTGAAGTCATTTCGGTTGGTGCAATCCATATGCAAATTAGGAGGGTTGCATTTTTTCCCCCAGAGTGCCTGGACAGAGCTCTAATAGATGACTTTCCTGAATCTGTAATGATTGTACAGTTTTATTTTAGTTGTTGTGTTGAAATGCTATCTGCCATTAATGTTACCAAAATATTAGATTGAGGTAAGGGGTGGGTGGTTTGGTGGTGGGAATGAGACTGTATGGAATTGCACGCACTGCATTTGGGGGGAAAAGTAGCAGAACATTTTTCATGGCTCGCTACCCCCCCCTTGCAATGCTGGATACTCGCCTCCCCCCTACCTGGGCTACTCTCTCTGCAGTGCTGCCTGGCGTCTGCCCGCACAGCACCCACATATGGTCGCAATACACAGGGCCACAATGCTGCCTCTGGGGCCTGCTACCGGGCACGACAAATGCAGTGAAGAACGCTCCATAAAGATGCACACAGGATAGTGGCACAGGGCTGAGGGACAGCAGTCAGGGTCCAGGGCTTGCCGTTGCTACTGCATGTGTGCGCAATCATGCACAGCTAGGTGAAAAGGCAAGCCCTTCCGCCTGCCCTGCCTGAGGGATTGAGGGCACAGTGAAAAAAGACCCCAATTTCAATTTCAATAATCGGGCCTGCCCGGCCACCGATTGTTGATATCCAAATTGGGGTCTTGGTGGGTAGCTCGCCCCTGACATGAGTTTTCCGGCTAAGCTCCCAGCTTCGCTAGGGGAAGTAGGGGGCTCAGTGAACTAATCTGCTGTCCTCCTTTCCCCAGCCGTCACTTGTGCATTTGTTACCTTTTGTTCAGCCTGTTTTCTTTCTTCTGGCCTGAAAAGCATACACATTGCCCTTTTATAGGCAGCCCCCCTCCTTGCATCTGTGGCCCCCATCTGTGCCCCCCCCCAAAATTGTATTCCTTGAAACGCCACTGCAGACAGAAAAGGAACAGCCACAGGTTGTTTAGGTGAGTGAAGGGGAATGTAATGGCCAGGTTAAATCATCTGGAGCGCCACGCCCTAGCCTGCATGCCCTGGCAAATCCGTGGACTTCCTAGACTTTGGCGGAGGCCCAGGATCCTACTTGTATTTTGCAACCAACCCGTGCTCCATTAAGTCACCATCTGCTAGCCCTAGTAAAGGGTCGCAGGACTCCAGCACAAGTACGCAATTCAATCAGATGGAAAGCTGGAGAAGGCAGAATCTCATCTGCACTTTCAAAGGATGCTTTCAAGGCAACAAGAATGCCTACAGAAGGAGACTCGATAAAATACTTCAACAGCAACTGGGCATTATTGGGAGCAGAAATCAGATGTTACTACTATTACTTATATTGTCTGATTGCATGTAATCTGGCGGATGCCGTTTACTGCAAATTCAGGTTATGTTGCTCCTCTGGGCTAAGTGGAGCTAATGGGCAAGAATGCCCTGGTTCTAGAGAGAGCTTTGAATGGTCCATAGAGACTGGAACTGTCCTCACAGTCAAGGGATCTGGTTTATAAAGGTGTGAATGTTTCCATCCAGCAGAAGGGGGTCTGGTAGTGGTTAGACCCTCACAACAGCACCTAAGAATACTCTTGTGGAATATAGCGGGATTAAAAAGAAAGGTTAAGGATCCTGAGTTTCTTGCCTTCATATCCTCTTTTGAGGTACTATTATTCAGGAGACTTGGGAACTAACCTTGATTGAACTTGCAAACTTTCATTGGATTCACATTCTTCAATATAAGGCTTGGTGACTGGGCGTGTCACAGGAAGTAGACCTTACACGTGGTATACCACCGTCAAATATGATGGATGGTCTACATCCAAAGCGGGCACATTTTTTCTTAAGAAACTGATGAAAAGCGGACTTTGCACAGTTAATGGGAGGTTGCTATTGGACATCCTTGGTCAGTACACATACATTTCTTTACAACAGTTCGGGGCCGGCGCGAGTAATACTGTTAAGCACGCCGAGATAGAAGGGATTAACCCATGACTTCTACATAATAGATTTCCGGATTTATTGATATATGCACGGATAGGCCCTTAAAAGAGTGTTTGTTTTGATAAAGGCCCTTGGGAGGCTGAAACACGTGTCAACATTATTCGAGGGGCAAGGAGAGCAAATTAATAAATAAATTTGCTTGAATATCATTCGCAACAAGAGTGGACAATACATTCTGTGTAAACTGCATTTTGAGTGGCGCAGTCAAAGTGTGCTTTAAACAACAAACTCTATTTATACCAAGGGAAGGAGGGGGTTGGTCCTTCCCAAGCCTAAAGCACACAAGCGCGACACATGTCTGACAAGGAACACTAATCAGGTCGCCATTATAAGTCAGCTGCAACCATAACTAAACCCCAAACACCGTAAATACATTTCTTTACAGTACCTGCATTCGATTGGCACTTTCTATATGATTTAAGGATTGGGAAAAGTCCTGAGAGTGACCATGACCCTCTTATACTGTCAGTTTTCTATGACTATAAACACATATTAGAATCCCAGATTCATCCTGGAAAATCTAATTCTACCCAGAGGAAACCTATAAAATGGGAAAATACAGATAGGGAAAAACGCTCCAACAAACTAATTAGTGCATGTCTCAGCTCCATATAAATATGCCCCAGTTGCTCTGAGACTGATTTGGTGCAATTGCAATCATTTCATATAATAGAAACTACTTGGCTGCTCCTAACTTCTGTCATCAGGCCCACCCAAAGCAACACTAATTATCCTACCAACCAGGATTTCAGGAAAATGAAAACTAGGCCTTTGGAAATCATTACGGAACCATGCAGAAATGAAGCTGGCTTGGCCAAGATGAGACAGCTTCACAAAGGCACATTTAAAAAAGCCAATGGTCTTTAAAAAAAAAGATATGTCAACGGATGAAAGCTACTGCAAAAATGTGAACAAAAGTGAATTTTGACAGATTGTTGTTTTGTCTCAGCTCACGCAACACAGGAGACATGAGTGCTCATGTAACCAGAGGTAACGTGGTGAGGAGAGAGGTGCAAACAAGGTTAGTTTAGTGCTGCCACCCTGTGTGTGCAGTCATCCTTGTGTTCAGAGTCAATATTTGTATGGGAGGCCAGATGGCTGATGCTACATTGGCGATGAGGGTGGGAACCATACCCTTCCCACAGCTTAGCATCATGCCCAATGTGTGTCACCCCTGCATGGGGGACACAAGGTTATGCACAGGTGAACGTCTACGCCTGCTGTTTGGCACCCTTTTACAGTGATCCTCTGGCGTGGGGAAGCGAGCAGAGGCTGCAGCGTGGCTGAGTGGGGCCATGTACCGGGAAGCGACAGAGGAGAGTGAGCGGCTCTCAACATCAAGGGAGAGAGGCGGCGTATGCTCACGCCCCCACATGGTGACTACCTCGGCAGACCACTGAGATCACATGGGCATCGCCATTGCAGGTACCGCAGCAGCGCAGTGCCAAGGGCAGGCTAGGAAGGGGACACCAGAAGCAGCTCCAGTAGGCCATGGCACTCGTAGCATCCAGAAGGTGCGCCCAGAACAAGGAGCAGATGGCTGAAGTATTGCGAAAAGAATATGTTCATGAACAAAGAATAATCAAGGCAAGAAAGGCAGTGCGGCACCTCTGTGGAGGGATATAATTGCACTGGATCTGTGCATATTCTTTTTGTGGATTATCTGTGATTCTAGATATTGTGTGTATGCATAAAGAGCCGAGGGGATTACAGAAGGGACATTAAATGTCTGATGTGATGGGAGGAAATAACCCAAGACAGCACAGTAGCATTCTGAGAAACCCATAAAAGTGCAATTGATTGAGCAACAGGATGGAGGGTCGAGATCAAGCACAGGCAACCCCAGGCCCAGTGCCAGGCGGGCTGGCACAGCAACTAGCATAACAGGTGGGCGCTTGTTCCCTATACCCACGCTGCTCCCTTTTGATATGACTGGTCAAATCTAGGGCCCAGATGGTCTAGATGGATCAGGGAGTTCGATGTATACCTAGGCAACCTAGTTCCCCAAGATGACAAGCAAATAAAAGGGCTCCTCACGCTCACAGCTGGCCCTGAAGTGATAGACATTATTTTCGAACTACCTGAATATGTAGACTACACCTATCAAGTGCATTCTTAATGAACATTTTGCCATCCATAAAAATGTTGATTACGAGCGTCACATCTTCCACACAGCGATACAGATGGAAGGTGAAACGATGGACACATGTATAACAAGAGTGAGGTCCAAGGTCAGAAACTGTGATTTTCACTGCTACTCCAACGAGGAGGCAAGCCGCTCACTGCCGGATGCCTCTCTGTGACATTCAAGAAGAAACTATTGCAGAAGACACACTCTGGCGGAAATACTGGTGTTGGCAAGAACCACCATAGCGCTGAAGCACCAAGAATCAGCGTTAAGCAAGCTGCAGATAACACCCACAGCGGCAATAAAAGAGGAATCAGTGAACAAGCTTGCAGCTCATGCCACACTGGTGAGAGAAGTAACAATATTATTAGACGGGGGAGTCCTCTTTTTTGTTAATGGGGGTCTTGTGGATGAGGACCAGAACTTTAAAACACCAACAGATTCCACATAAAGCTACCCCACTTTTACACACCTTGGGCGTGGGTACTCAGAGTCAGGTGCATCTATGGTTGTTAGACATTGCTACAACCACAGGGTCAGTAAACAATTTTAGCACATTTTATTAAAAAACATAGTTTAAAACACTCAAATGTAAAAATCACAGATTGGGTGGATTGTCCAAAGTACACATACAAAAGCCACTTTCAAGACAATTATTGATGTCATCTGTTTTATGTTACTTGAGAACAATATCGATTGATGTGGTGCTAGTAGCACACGTGAGAGAAACATTAAGTCTTAATTTTGAAAATGGCTCTCTCTCTTAAGTGTCAACACACTGTTGTGTTTCTGGCTAAAAGAGGACACGTTTATAGATAGTTCTGTTCCACTTTTCTGTGCTTCTTTTAGTCCCTCTTCAGCACACAATAAAACATTGATGGGGGTTAGGGTGCTTCAGGCTGCTCTCAGTTCACAATCATATACACCCCGGACGCTTTAATTACTTTGCTGTGTGTAAAGTTGTATCAAAGAGGGCTTTGTTCAGTGAGCCCGTCACGCTGACTGTATTTATTACAGATCTTAATAATCGTCTGCCAAGTATTTCCTCGTGGCGATTTTTGCCCAGAGTTCACAATTGTTAAGCGCACCTTGAGATGTAATCTCTATCTGGTGGCGTGTGTTGTTAATGGAACAGTCAACAGCTTTAGGAGTCGGCTGTTTATTTTCCCTTGCGTCTATGGAAATAACAGAAATGTGGGGACCCCCCTTATAACTTTGTCCCCCCCTTAACGAAACCTCACCAAACTTTGCAGACACGATCTGACGGGGCCATATACCTTTTCTGCAACGTTTGGTAAATTCATCCATGAGGGGCAAAGTCATAAGCCACCCAAAAAGTGTTCTTCCTATGGGTTGAGCAACTTAACCATAACTACAGGGCTGCTACTTCAGGCCCTGTAATGTGTATGAAGTTGTATAGTGCCTTTTATGATGGTTTTAACCTTCAAAATAATATGAATTTATTCATTCATTATCAGGCTGTGAAGAGGGCTGTACAATTCCCCATGGGTCAACTTGACAAATACAAATCTGGCGTCATTCTCAAGGAAGAAAGAATGGCAAATGGTGCCTTACTTCAACACCCAAGTTAAACTTTCTGAATAGATCTTTGTTAGATTATGGTTTGACTTTCGAGTGATGCAAGAGGGGGAAATGTTACCAGATGAATCCATGTCACGGGAGACACCCTATCCCAGTTACTAAAGTTTTCTTTACTCCATTATGTACCACTAGTATGAGAACTTGTGTAACAACCCTTTGTTTCATAGTCCACTGCCACTAAATTCTTGAGCGTATTTGGCTCTCAGTGTATCATCTTCCAATATAAACCTAATCTTCTTCTGAGTATTAGTGGAAGACATTCCACGTGCCATTCAAAGGTAATCAACGGGCAGACTACAAGTCTTTTTTGTAACAGCCCAAAAATAAAATATTTGGATACTTTTTAAAAAAGTGTTTGTTTCAGACAGCATTTAGTAACATGCAACATTAGAACAGGAGATGTCATTTCTACATGAGTGTGTATATGTGAGAAGGATTGTATGAAAAATCAGAAGTGCAAGTGGATTCACTATTGGATGTTGGCGACCTTCATGGATTGTGTGGCTGCCAGAATGTTTAAATGACTGTAAACCTTTGATTGGTGGTTAGGGTTTCAGGGCTGTTACTATCACCACAGCTTCCCATACATATGGAGAGCTGTGTCTAGGTATTTAAAATCATATATCTGGAAACCATTCAATATGTTTGTTTCATTGGGAAGCAACTGGATGCAAATGAAACACTGGATCAGGGTAGCACCAAGCTACTGATTTTTTCTAAGAAATAAAATGAGGTCTTTTTGAAAAATAAAAGCATGACTTATTTATATAATGTCCAACTGGCTATCATGAATTTATGTATATATGTATGGATGTATGTCGTATCTATAAGATATATAAAGGGAACACCTAGCGGGGAACACATAGAGAGCTGTACAAATGGTGTGTACTGTTATATGAAAGATGCAAGGATAGCAGGGGATCTGGTATATGTGGGGGGGGGTGGGGTTGGGGAGTACTCCAGAGGAGAAGAAAGGATTGAGTGGGGCGATCAGTGATTGCCAAGATGGTATTTGAAAAGTAGGGTCTTCAGGGCTTTCCCTAAGTGTAAGATGGAAGGGGCAGTCTTATCCTGTATTGGTAACCGGTTCCAGAGACAGGGTGTATAGTAGGAAAAGGCCTATTTCTTGTTTTTCCCCTCTTGCAGTTCTTTGTTTGTAACCTGGCGATGTGTCAGCTTTTGGTGGTGCACTGGCCTCTGGCGATGGCAAATTTCCCAATCAAGTTGACTGCTGTTTTGGTTGTGACTGCTTTGTGGTTGATGCAGGCATTCTTGGTGATGGTGTGACGTGGTCACATTTTCTTAGTTCTGTATTGAGACGTTCTGCAGTATGAGGGGCCAATATGACATCTGGGAGTCCTGCGATTAGGATGTTGCCAGTGTCCAGGTGGGAGATGGCCAGACCTTGGACACTTGTTCTGGAATTCAGTTTGGTATTGTAAACTGCAGTTTCTCCCTCTCTTCCTCTCTCCCACCTCCTTCTCTTTGTGCTATCCCTTCATGGTGCTTTGAATCTCCCCTATCTTCTCTAGCTGCTATTCTATCACCCATCCTATCCCTCTGTCGAAGTCTGGAAGAAAAAAGTTCAAGAAGGATCTCCTGGTCTCCAATCAAGGCCTGCCCATCGCTGACACCTATGTCAACGCTTCCTCCGGGCAGACTGTCACCGACATCCTCTTTGTCATTCCCTCCCCAGACCTTTCAATTCCCCATATGGTCTCAGTGCTCTCCCCTTTCTCTTCCTCACCCATTAATGGTGGCACCCGTCGGGAAGTACTCTTGGCATCCTTCCTCTCCTCTAGGCCCATCGTGAATGTCTACCGAAATGGCGCTGTCATGGTCCAGGCCTCTTAGCAGCCCAACCCCCTCCTTCTTGATAGGTGTCTTCCATATCTCATCAACTTCCTCCCTTCTCCTTCCACTCCTCCTTCTGCCACCCCTCTTGCCCATCTGCAACCTCGGACGAGTTTACCCCTCCTTGGAAATCCTTAAAATGTGGCTACCTGCTCTACTTAGCTACCTTCAACTTGCGCTCTGCCGTCAAACACTCCTCTGACATCTGCCACCTCCTTGAAGACCATAACCTTGACATTCTCGTTCCCACCAAGACGTGGTTCATGGCCAGCTCTGTCACAAGTTTTGACACTCTCCTCCCAGAAGGCTACAAAGTCTCTAAGCACAGGCCTAACCAGTCCAGGGACAGAGTGGCCCTGATTCTCCCTGAATGGATCCCTGCTACTATCTGATGAACTATTCCTTGCTTTCATGGTCATCTATCGCCCTGCACAGCTTGTTTCTTCCTTTTGCATTGACCTTGACTCCCTTCCTGGTTCCCTTGTTTTTTCTGACTTTCCTTTACTTCTATTGGGTGACTTTAACTTGCACCTTTCTTCATCTAATTCTGCAGCCCCTTTCTGATGTATTCTTAACTCGTATTGCCTTCTGCAAATTCACACTCTCCCTTCTCATATCTCTGGTTCCTCACTGAAGCTTATTTTCTCTATATTCCCTATTTCCACTTCAGTCTTGGCTCCACTTTTCTACCTCTATGATTACTTTCTTCTTTCCTTTTCTGCTTTACTCTCCTCTTCTCACCCTTCCCACCCATCATCCACTTCTTTCCAACATGATCTTCACCAGTTTCATGTTTTCTCCTTCTCTTCTGCTCTTACCTCTCTTTTACCCTGAGTTGATTAGTTTGCTTCTCTCCCTACTGACACTGCCTTGTTTCTTCATACTTCTAGTATTGCAGGTATCCGTGATCTCCTCTATCCTGCTTGTGCCTTCTCTCCCTCCCACAGACTATATCAGTCCTGGATGACCCCCCCTCTCTCTGCACAGTCTGTCGTAATTTACACAGGACTGAACAGCGCTTGCGTAAATCCAGGGCTACCTCTGACTTTGATTCTTTCTATGATTCTCTGCTTCTTTCTGCAAAACAGCTATACTTTAATACTCTCTACGATTATTTTTCTTCCAACCCCCATCACTTTTTCCTGAACTTAAATCGTATCCTTCGCCCTCCCTCTTCTGACCCAGCTACTCTTTCTCCTCTCTCTGCTACTGAGTTTCCTCAAAAATGTCTCTTCTTCGTTCCTCTATTACCTTTTCTTCTGTCTTACCCTGCTCTGGCTCAAGAGAAACGGGTACTCCCTATTTTTTCTTCACAGGGGGTCAATCTTGTAACATGGGAGAGAAATCTGATACATAACAAACAACAAAATTGACTACCCCTCTCTTTGTCCCAACTCTGTAGTCCAGGGCGGTATAACGCGCATCTCACGGGGTGCCTAAAGGCTCTGTTTTTGACCCTCTATTGTTCTTTCTCTCTATCTATAGACCACTCATCTTGCCTCAATGATCTCGCCTTTCGGCATTTCCTATCATCTTTACACTGATGACTCCCAATTTGTTCTTTCTTTTTCTTCTTTCACTGATTCTATCCATGCCTCTCTTTCGGCTGGTCTGCTTTCTATCCAATCCTGGATGCCTGACAACTATTTGCACCTCTGTCCTTTTAAGACAAGGTTTATTTTCTTCCCTGCCTCTATGATCCCTCCTCGTGCCATCCTTCTTCTATATCTTTTCCTCTCTGTATTCCTCCCTCCACTCGCAATTGGTTGTAATCTTCGATTCCTCCCTCTCTTTCAATTTCTATATCTCGTCTGTCAATCAGTCTTGTTGCTTCCAAATTTGTAATATTCGTAAGGGCTGTTCTTACTTTTGATGCCACTTAGGTACTTATTGCCTCTTTAGTTTTCTCAAATCTATTTTATTGTTCTAGTCTTCTTATCGGTCTCCCCCTTTGTCAGCTTGCACCCCTTTGATCTATCTATCACTTTTCAGTTTGATTCTATAGCGGACTTTCTCCTTGGGAATATATTTCTTCGGCTCAGCACTCTTTACGTTGGTTATCTTTTGAATCTCATCTTCTTTTCAATTTTCTCTGCAATGTCTTTTAATGTCTCCGCGGCCTTGGCCCCCCCGCCCCCCCCTTACGTTTCATCCCTTATCTTGTTCTACTTCTCTCCTTGCACTCTCCGGTCTCAGTCTCTTTTGCTTCTCTCTGTCCCCAGGCCTCCATGTACACCCTTCCTTCCATTTTCTCTCTTTCTCTTTGCTAGCCCCTAAGCACTGGAATGTTCTTGCCCTATCTGTCTGCTCCTTGTCTTCAATTGATGCTCTTATAATTTGTTCCACATTGCTTCTTTTGTTCGGGACTTAGGCGTTAAGCGCAATAAAAAAACAATAAAAGTACAGATATAAAATTACCATCAAATGGTTTTGGGATGTGCTATTCTGTGGCTGATGTTATAGGGAAAGTTACTCCTATTATGCCGTGTGAGTATGGCATACATCGACATAATTAATGCAGCATAATGATAAACTTATAAGGGACATAATGAATAGGGCCCTTCTACAGAAACAAAATGCTAAGGCACTTGGTGGTATTTGGAATGTAAACATGTCTTTTCATTTTCACTTTTATTGCCCCAGGAAACAGAAGAATAGTGATGGACCCAGCTTTGAGACAATTTCTGCTAGTGGTTTGAATGCAGCACTCGCCCATTACAGGTAGAGTATTGGACATGTCTTATTTAAGTTTCTGAAATATTCACTGGTGTACTGTTAACATGTAGTAATATTTTGTGTAACTCTCTCTTTTTGTGTATTGCTGCATTTACCATTGGCATGGCCTCTTGGCGGCTTGGGTCCTAGAAATAAAAAGATTAGGTAATAGAGGGTTAGCAAGTGCAGAGGGGGCAGAGGTTTCTTTAATGTTATCTTTGCAAGGTAAGCAGATGTTGTATTAGTGCCAGCATGCTGGTGTATGTGTGCTTTGTGTGTGGTGTGCATAGAGATTTGGCTGTGTGTTGGTTATAAGAAAGCTTGTGCCCATCTCCTGCATAACGGTTGGATATGTGAGGTGGCAAGCGTTGGTTGTTGTAGTGAGTTGCAGGAAATGGCTTTTCGGGCCTATCCGGGTAGTGGGCTGCTAGGGAGTCGGTTGAGGCGGTAGCCTGCACGTCCACTATCCCCCTGGTCTGGTATTGAGTACAGCACAGTTTCCTGGAGGGGGGTTGGGCGTTCAAAGTCTCAGACTTTCCATCTGCAACCCAAATGAGGGCGGGGCAAATGCCCATTACTACTGTTATAAATCCTGAGAAAGTCAAGGGCTATCAGGCACCTGTTGGGAATTTAGAGGAGCCCACGGTCAATGAGTGATCTGTTATGAAAGCTGAGAAAACCAAGTTCCAATAAAGACTTTCTGTAAATCCTGAGAAAGCGAAGGTCCGAGAGGGTCCTTCTATGAATCCTGAGAAACCCAGGGTTCAGGTTGGGCCAGCAAAAACCTAAGAGAGCCCTGGAGAGTGAAGTGAAGGCAGAGAGGCCTGTGGGAAGGGCCACACTGTAATGAACTAGTACAATACACTCTCCCGTGGAAACCTTCTGTTTAGCTTTAAGAATAGGGTTTGACTTTTGGAAATTAGGTTTTAGGAACTCTTATTTGGGCCATATCCTTGGAACAGTTGTGTTATCAGCTCAGGGTTCAATAGAGGCTAAAGGTCTTGTTACGATTAGAGTTAGACCTGTGTGTTGACCATCAACTCTGAAAACATTGTTGTTTTGGGACTAGTGCCTCATGAAGAGAGAAGGAATGGCAAGAATAGGTTATTTGAGTTGTAAATTCCTGAGCACCATTAACCTTTACGATAATCACTATTATTTCTATTACAATCCCTAGTACCTATAGCCGTTGATCCATCCTCCACAGAAATTTAATTTCTTATAAAGTCTTTGAGTTGCCCATATGGTAGAGTTGAGGAGTTCAGTAATTTCTTAATTTGTGTGTAGCTTTTTACATGGATTCATAGAGGTAGGTGAAGGGTGCTTTTACTGAGATTAAAGGATGTCACTTAGAGTATCAGGTGTAGCAGTATCGGTTTGCAGCAGAACAGAAGTGCGTATTCCAATTTGTCATCATACAGCAAAGGTTGTGGACTCTACGTTAAACACCTCCCTTGGGCCAGTGCTTGTGTCTATAGCACATAATCAGTTAATTGCAAGTTAGGATGGCATGGCGTATCACTGTAAAGCGTGAGCTAGACCTTTTCATGAGCAATTGGATAGTTCTAACATGTGTATTGGGATGAGGCGCATCACAGGGATCCTTGCAGATCTTGACACAGCCTAATGCAAGAGGAAGCAGTACAGAATAACACACTTAAACACTATTATCCTACATCCTATAACTTAACGTTGCACAGTTCAGCTTTTCCACTTTCATGCGGCATGATAGGTCTGTGCGGGCCTCATGGAATACCGTGCGTGGCAATAAGTGAACGTGAGTTTACTGAGCGTGAATTTGCTGTTGGTCAGCAGGAAGTGGTGGGGAAGTGCTTGGTTGGAATAGTGCTTTTAGTAAAGAAGGAAGGATGGTTGTTTGTTTTGGGCTGAGCATTCAGTGGCATAGGCCTATTAGTGCTGTGTGATGAGTAAGTAATTTGCTCTTCGAAATGTTATCTTATAGTTAGTTTTCTACATTTGGCTATGGCATCCATTTGTGTGAGTTCTTTGTTGCAGCATCGTTTTTGAGAGTACTCAGTTGAGATTTCCTCTTCTGATTCCACCTGCTTATAGTGTTTGGCTTTTCTTGTAAGTATTTATGGTTTGGGTGCTTTTTTGAAGGAGACCTCTTTCCTGCAGGATTCAGATTCTTATGGGATGTGAGTTCCGTCGTTTAGTCATTATAAAGGCAAAAGAGGGCCCTTCTTGTTGTTTTCTGTTGCACAGTGTTACCAGGAATAAGGACACTTTGGAGGCTAAGTGGCCTCCTTGGTTCATAGTGATGGATTTTAATTTTAATGAAATTCATCCCCTTTCCCTGGATTGCACATTATGCATTGGGCTGTACATATTACCATGACATCGTTTCGGTATCTGAATGGTAGCCAGTGGAGTTCTGGGAGTGTTGGTGTTGTGTGTTTCCTCTCATCTAGTCTCAGTAGTAGTCTTGCAGCTATATTTTTTACTCTCTGAAGCTGTCTCAAGAGATATTTGGGAAGCCATAGGTAGACGAGGTTTGCACAGTCCAGCCTTGAGAGAGCCAAGGATATGGGCCATAGTCCTTTATGGGGAATTCAAGAAAGGCATTTTATACTTTACTGATTTTTATTTTTAGTTTATTTGTTATTTTTTGGGTCCATTGTGACGTGGTTGTTCATCAGGATTCCCAAGTTCTTGACTATTTTTGTTGTTTGATGGCACATACCCATTTTGCACAGAAACACAAAAATCTTATCATCCATTCAGTCCCTTCAGATATAGACCCAAATATAATTTATAAAATATGCTTAGGAAATGAATTCAAGTGTTAAGGAGAACAACAGAATATTAATGGAACAGGAAGCCAATACAGAGAAAAACGCAAAAACAAAGATTATACTTAATTATCTATATATGATTCTAAATCTCTATTAACTGAAAAGAATCACCATCTTTAGAGCACATGTTAACTTTTCATTATCAATGGATGTTGGTGATAGGGTGAATTTCTGGAAAAGGCTTAAAAAACTCCAGATTGATGAGCAACACCCATCCAATCGTATACATTTAGATGTACATTACACTCAGCATGTCAGAGAGGAGACACAGAAAGACATTTCATCACATTCTTCATCATTCAGGTGAATCTCAAGGTTGCATTGTTGCTCAATCATCATCTGACTTTCATTCAAGTAATATGTACAGTACTTTTTTATCTTCAACAAATGATGGCCTAATGATTAACACGTTTACATTTCCTCTTTCACTTTATCGGGGTATCTCATTGATCATCTTAACAACTATAAATGTTTTACAAAACAGTTGTAATTTCTCGGATGATATTGGATAGCAAAGTACTTCACAATCAATGGAAAACAGAAATATTGAACATAATTGCTAATACATATCGTGTTTGTATTGGAAAATCTGTGCATTTGTATTGCTTAGTTGATTTAGTTTTATCCAACAGCTTGTACTCATCTTTTCCATAGGCATGGTCATTTTGGTTCATATATATTTTGTTATTTCAACAACTTGTTTGTTTCTACCCAGTGTTACATTAGGGTCATTTCACTGTCCCGAGGAAGCACACATAGCTTGAAAGGGATTGGCCAATGCATAGCTGTTTCATGAAATATTCCTTTTTCATCATCCTCCAGTGCGTCTCATCATCAAGTGCTTTCAGTTTATGGAATTCATTTACTGACGTTAGTTATGAAGGAGATCATGGATCACACTTACACCAAAAGTGAGCCTCACTAGCACACCATTACCTGACTTGTGGGAAAGGGCATTTGCCTGGTACTGCCTCCAATGACGGTACCGGCACCGGTCACGTTCAATGGGGACTTACCGGTGTAGTCCGACCCTGGCGGGACCGGTAAGTCCCCATTGAACATTCCATTCCCCATTCCCATTTGAGCCCCCATAGTGCTCAATGGGAATGGGGAAGTTGCTAATAACGGTACTGCAATTTACGGTACCGTTATTAGCTCTGAAGTCCCTTAACTGGTCCCGTCCATAACGCCTGGTTAGACCAGGTGTTAAAGGAGGGACCCGCTAAGGGACCTCGTAGTAGGGCGGTAAGGGATTACCAGCACCGGTCTCCTTAACAGTGCCCAGTAGCCCTTACCGCCCTACTCGGAATGAGGCACAGTGTGTTTAATATCAGTGTTTAGAAGAATACCATCATACAATAAACAATTATAGTTCATATTGTAACATCCAATTTGTTATTTCTTGTGCATGAATGTGACCCAATAGAAACTATCTTGGGATTTTGCTGTTAAATTGAGAAATCACTGACAAATGAGAAACAAACGGAACGCTTACAGTACATTGGTAATATATAAATTCCCTTTTTCAGAGAAGCTTTCTCTGAAAAAAGTCTATCTGTAGCGTGCACGGAACTATGTGCCTCATTACGAGTTGGATTGTAAATCTGGCAGTAATTCTGCCGGACATGATAACCATTACTGCCATGGTGTCCGGCAGAATTACCACCACACTATGAGCGGACATGTACGTGCACCAACAATTGGCAAGAATAACCAAATAGTCATTTTGCTGGCGGAACTCACATAAAGCGGATAATCACATGCCGCAAATGGGAAGATCAGCAGCGTCCATCTTTAAAAACACAATCCACTCAAAATTACCATTTTGGAAGTGCCATCCGAATCTGAAACCCTAGAAAAAGATGACACGGGGCAAATCAAAAGCTAAGATGCCTGAAAAGCAACTTTGAAAGTCAAAATTCACTGAGGCGGAGCTCACTGTGCCCACTAAGAAGTAGAGGCCCATGCAGACGAGCTACATGAGGCACAAAATCGCCCACCAGAGGTAAAAGGACATATGGAGCGAGATTCGGGACATAGTGGCGGCCCTGAGGACAGTGCCACGGGACTGTGAGGACCTCAGGAAAAGGTGGAATTAACTACAATCCAGATTCCACACCCAAGTAGCTAACAACTGAGGGAGACAGCAGCTACCGGAGGAGGTACAGTGGAGACACTGCAACCAACACATTGGGAGCAGACTGTGAGCAGCATATCCCACATGGCAGGCGTGGAGGGAGTATGATCGGCAGAGATCGGAGCTGGCAGCAAGGAAGACCCTGGTGAGTACTTGATTAGCTCATGGGTGCATTTCCCACTATCCCCAATTAAATGTTATCCAATACACTTGCGGTCACCATGCAAAGCAATGCACAAGCACAATGAACAAAACCAACACCATTAAACTGTATATCAGGAGACATGGCAGGGGATTACCCACAAAAAGCCCCACCATAGAGCAGAAGGAGAACCTTAATGTAGGGCATTATCAGAATAAAAGTCAAAAGCAAGTATCCTGGAGTGACAGTGAATCACGAAGTACATAACCAACCACTGGTGGCAGTAGGTACCACACCCATGTGTACACAACTCATGTCAGCCAAAAAGCCCTCCCCAGTAAACGCATAGTGCAAATCCACCAGATGCTGTTGGCCAGCCCCCACAGAGAACATGTTTCTTTAGTTGATTTAGAATGTGAGGGAAGGAAATAGGTTTCTGACATGACGGTGGACCATTTACTTTTGACAAGACCTCCAGACAGAGTCCTTAGTTTATTTGAGGCTTGGAAACCCCTCTTAGAAATAGGGACAGTTAGGGGTTTATTTTGGTTTGAAATAAAAGTCTATAATCCACAACATACCACCTGTTTGTCAGACTCCGACTTCTTCACCCTACGAAATAAACATCAACCTGGTCACTTGTAAAACTACCCACCAACATTTTCATAGGTAAGAAGAGTAAGAATAAGATCAAGAACCAGAAGAGTGGTAGTATTATCAGCGCCCTGACATTGCTACTGCAAACATTTCTGGGAATGGATGTATAGCACACTCTTTCATTATTATTTTCTGGTATTTTAACACTATTAGAATTGTTAGTTTTATGATTATTACATCTGTGACCATCTTTTTATTTTATGTATGACCAGTTGTGTGTAATTGAAGAGGTAATGATTGTACATATATATAGTAGATTGAATGATTTATGTCTATTTTTGTGTAGAGTTTTTTGTGTAAAGTTCAGCTTTTGGACTAATTCACAATAAAATTATTATTAATAATTTTCTTGTAGCTGACTGCTAATCTGCATCAAACTACACCCATAAACATTATCACAAGGAATCTTATGCCATGTTCCAAGTCTCCCAACAGGCACACAAGAAAAGCAGGAGGCCAAGGAAGGGCCCAGCACATCTGCTACTTCTGCTCTGTTAAGGATTTCAAGCAGGCAATACACCTGGTTCTCGCCTAGCATGTAATGCACAGATGAAAAACTTTTTTATTGTGTCTATTGGTTCAATATTCTGAGTGATATACCACTCATATCACACCCTTCTCAAAATACCCCCAGGTCACAGTGGACCAGGAATCTGGCTGCTTGGTAAAAGTAATTATTTATTCATGATTAAAATTCAAATCACACATACGTTTTAATATATGGGGCAGCAATCACCAATGTGGTGACAATACAAATCAGAAGGTAATAAGGCAATTGAATTCACTTATAGCAATACAGAAGATAAAACACAGGGAAAAGAACAGTTTTGGCTTGTGAACAGATAGCGCTTAGGTTAAGATTTCCCCCTGCAAAGTTCTTAATTCACACATGAGCAATTCTACACAGATGTCAGTAAGTAGCAGGTATTCAGAAATGTAGAACAGTGTATAGGATTTGAATACAATCTTCCCTCCCCAAAGAAGAGAGAAAAACATTTTTGGCACTTTTACACTTTTGAAATGACAGTTGAAAATGGCTTTGTAAAACAATGAAAAGTGTGCAAAAATCCTTAAATTGATATCAATTCCTATGGAAGCAACACTGAACAGGTCCTAACAAACATAAGCTACAAGATGAGCAACAGTACACACTTAAAATCAGAATGGAAGTTTGGAAATACTTTGAATGGGAAAACACACGTGGAAAACTTTTGCAAAAATTTGAATTCCCGCCTAATTTTCGCTCTGCGATTTTTAATAAAAACGGGTCAAAGACACTGTTTGTGGGTTTTAGTTATGGATGTAGCTACAGGTCTTAGGTTTAAGTGAGAGTTGAAATTAAGTCTCTAGCTATAGAATTGAAGAAGTTATGCAAGTTTGAATGAGAGGTGTTTTTGAAAATAAAGGCATGAAAATGAAAACAGAAAGAAGTTTTTACAATGACAATTATACTCTAAATTAGGGTATTCAGGCTGGTTACCAGTTTGAAAAACAGTACGCTCCAGAGTGGTCCATGGAAACCAACCCAGCACCTCTGTGTCCGCCTTGGAAGACTCTGTCGGAATACCCGTGGGATGATTTTAAGGTTTTGGGATTTCACAAGACAAAAAGATTTTAAGAAATTATTACTAGCACAAGGAATCAAAGCAAGGTTTCAAAACTGGTGTGACACTATTAAAAGTTCTTAATTTAAGAGAGGATGGGGTGAGATTGGGGTAGGACAAGGCAAATATACTATGGGTGACTATGATTCCTGTTTATACTTACAGTCCACTGTAAATTAAGATTGGACCGTCAGGTTCTGGTCATCACGGATCAGGTCCACAGGCAGAAGGGCACTTCTGGCAGGATGGTCAGATGGGCGGTTCCGATCAATTGGACTGCACCTGAGATTGGATTGGATTGGATTGTCCCTTCTGGTCACTGGACACTGTAGATTAGCGGGATGGTGAGTTTCAGCAAGCAGCATTAATTGTAGCAAGCCAGACTGGATCAGAATTATTTCCCTTAAGTTTGGGATGGTTCAGGATTTGGCCTAGCTGAAAAGAGTTCAGCAAATGCTGAGGCCTATGTTTTGCAAAGTAGCCTGGAATTCCAACTGCTTTGTAATTCCAAGCAGTTGGAATTTGCAAAGTAGCTTGGTAATTCCAACTGCTTGGTAATTCCAAGATTTAAACTTGCTAAAATTGGCGGCACTAGTTTCCCTGTGCTAGCCGCTAAATGGTGGAATGCCCTGCCACACAACATGAGATCAGACCAACCTTTCCCACACTTTAGAATGAATCTTATCAAACACCTCAATGACAACAATATGTAAGGTACTGATAGACACTTGTGTTATGCTACTTTATCTGAATGTATATATGTATCATCTAAGATATATCGCAACTGTAAAATATTACAGTAACACTGTATATAACCGACCGACTCGCCCTATAGCATTGCCTTAACCGTCCTTTCAGACGTGCGACCTGCTAATCTGTATATACCCTCCTGCTTATCACTGTAAATTATGTAACACTGTAATCTTTGTAACATTGTAATTCTTAATTCTATGTAACATTGTAAGCCTCGCATATTCTCTTCACTGTGCCCGGTTACCCCTGGGTCTGGCGCGCATTAGAAATAAATAAACAAACAAACAAACAAACAATCAGGACAAGATGAAAAGTTCTGGAACAGGATGCAGAAGTCAGGACCAGAGCATCACGCGGAAATCAGGATGTAGTCAGAAATCAGTGCCTGAGTGTTGTGTGGTTCCCATATTTATCATGCCAAGTGACATCACTCAGTTTATGGTAGGGGCAGAATTACAATCCACATCCCCAAAGCTGTGAGTGGTCAAATGCACTTACCTTTTTCTGGTTGGAAGCCAGAAAGAGCTGTCATATTTTATGATGTGACTTGGGAACTAACACAAATACACATTTCTATAATTAGGCCCTCTAATAAAATTGGACACATACATTACATATTTTATGGTTTACATTTAGATCCAACTCCTACGTCAGAGAGAACTGGTTTGACTTTCTGTGGAATTTTATCAATTTTAATCATAAAGATTTGGCCTAACAATTCCCAATTCAGTACATATCTGTGCAATCACCCCTAAAACATGGGTATACAATATTAGACTTGCAACATTAATAGTTCTGGCGCAATCAATGTTTCAGTATAACTGTTGTACCTTATGCAGTACCAGGTTCACTCACGTCTTCAAATGTCTAGCATGAGTTCAGATTAATAAGTATGTATTTTTCACTCATCTACTTATTTTGGCTGCCATGTTAAATGTCATGAGGTTCTGTGGCAAAATAAGTAATTTAACTCCAAAATCACAAGACAGGTTTTTTTTCTCTTTCTACACAAGTGAGCAAATGGCAAGTCCTTTGACGTTCACTGAGAAGCCGCCCCCACATCCTGCCCCTCCTCTGGGAGGATGGGGGTCCAAGCCTTCTGTTGTCTGTGCCTGAAGTAAAGACAAATGTCTAATGAGGCCTTTGTTCTGAGTATGCAAGGCCTCCACATAGCAATTAGGCCTTCCTGCAAGCAGTGAGGTGTTACCCATTCCCAGGCTGAAGCTGTCAGCCCCGAATTAAATATTTTAATTAACTCAAGACTGGGTTTAGACTTTAAGTTACCTAAATCTTTTATTACCACATATAAATGAACACAGTTATCAGTGTATTTTTACATTTAAAGAATTAGGCCTTTCAACAAAAACATGCTTTTAAACAGGCTTTTTTTCACTTTCACCGGGGAAAAGCACAAATAAACTGAGTCTTTTACATCAGATTTTCCTCTGCACCACCCACATTTTGTTCAGCATTATTTCTGTCCTTGAGTGCTGGAATTTGTCAGCCTTTGCTTGGAGTTCTCTCTGCATAGCTGGAATTGTTAGATGTTGCCATTTTTAGCCGCATTTTTCCTGTGGAACTGAAAACAATGTTGCTAGGCTGCCATTTTCATGAAATACATTTCTTAGCTGCTGTCCGTCAGTGAGGCCCAGCTCTTCTGAGCCCCTCAACCCAACACTGGATGATCTGTAACCCTTTTAATTTCAATCGTGCACCAGAAAATGAATGATCTAGCACCCAAACAGCACTTTGAAGGTTGCAAAGCTGCATTTTAAAAGGCATTTTCCGTTTTTAGCCCAATTCTGCTGCAGCCTTGCATCATGTTGAATGGAACAGAGCCCACTGGCATGCTCCTGCATGGAGAATTCTGTTTTCACCTCCACTTTGACTGTGTGGCATGGGTGTGCAGCCTTTTGTGATTGTGACCCATATGCAGTTTTGCAGATTTTTGTGCACACAGCATTTAGCTCATCAATTTTTGGCTGTTTCTCTCCCCATTTGTAAAGTGATGCAGTGGGGCATATCAGAATGGGTCATAATATCCCACAGCTCCTACAAGTGTCACTCTAGCACCAGAACATGCTACACTGTCCAGTGATGCAGCACCCAGGAAGCCAAGTAGTCATGGCCACAATAACACCTTGATTACCTCGCTGTCTGAGACTCAGTTGTGGCAACCACAGCAGCCATAGGGTAACGTGCAAAAGCACCTCCCACTCAGCTGCCTCCTGCCACTGTTGAGACCGAGTCTGGGGTGAAAACCACCAATAACATCTCTGACACAAGTGAGCCTGTTTTCCAGCCCACAGCAGAGGGCACCAACACTTCACCTGCCTGCTTTGCAGCAGCTGCATCAGGCACCACTGACCAAACATCTGCATGCCACAGTGAGTCACTTATTAATGTACTCCTCTTCCCTTACTAGCATCTCACCTTACACACCAGTCCCTTCCCCTAATCCTCTTGTTCATTGCATTGGAACCATGGTGATGATAGACACACCTCCAGAGGATGATGATGATTCAGATGGTGCACATATTTCCCGTTTTGTAGGTAGGCACTTCCAAGAGCCTCCCAGCTCTATTCAACAACACACCCTGAATGCTGTCTAGCAGAGGCTCACACAGATGGAGCAACGACAGGAGTGGATGGAATGTATTGCCCAAGAACAACTGGACCACTTCCAGGGAATGCAAGAAGCCATGCAGGGTGCCTCCAGGAGGGTGGCTACTTCCTTGAACTGTTCATATCAGCATTCAACAGATGGTACAGCCAGCATTACACTGATGAGTCAAAGGGTGAGAGAGTTGGCAGAGCAGAAATGTCTGCCACTAATGAGAATGATTCACAGACTATAAACATCGCCCAGCCCGATGTCCGAGGGTGAACTGGCTATTTCAGTGTCAACCGCTCCAACAGATGGACCTGTGGCAAGCACACCACTAAGGCACTCTCTGCTGTGCATCCATCCATTGTCCCACCATTCAAACTCCTACAACGTGGCAAGATAAGAAAGAATTATACACTTCCATGTGACTAACAACATACCACAATGGTGTGGGAGGGTAGGGTGTTAGGGATGAGGGTTTGGGGTGGATAGAGTGTTTGGAATAAGGGTGTGGGGGGATAGCGTTGTAGGGATGATGGTTGGGGGAGGATAGGAAGGTTCACATGCTAAATAAATTACTTAAAAATGCAGCCAATGAATCCTGTGGTCATTTCCTTTCAGTTATACGTGTACATTTAAATAAAGGTAAAAGTACAGTGATAGGTGTTTATGTGTGTGTTGTGTGTGTGTGTGTGTGCGTGTGTGCAATCAGAAATTGTTTTCCATTGGGTCCTGGCAGACTATGTGTCCTTCTCTCACTTTCTTATGTCCATTTAGAGGTGTCCTGTTGTCACTTGCATCTTCTTGATTATTGCAGAGCCAGGGTGTGTGTTGTCCTTATCTGGAGGCATTGGAATAGTCTGCTGTACATACATGTTGTGCAGCATTGCACATATGATGACAATGTTTCCTTCTTTTACTGGGCTGTACTTATACCTGTCTGATTGAGGCACCTGAACCTTCCCATCAGCAGTCCAAATGTGCACTCAATGCATGTGCTGGTCCTCTTGTATGCCTCATTATAGACTACCTCCAGCGGTGTACAAAGGTTCCTCACAGGTGTCATCAACCACAGTAACTGCAGATAGACTAAGTCACCTACAACAGGCAGAATGGACAGTTAGAAACGTGACTGTTGATTGTCAAAGTGCTTGTTACTTTTTGTGCAGGGGCCCTCTGTGCCGATATGTATTAGTAGATGACACCCCTTACATTACTTGGGGTCTGTGGCTTTGACTGGGCCCAAACAGGAGAGTGCAGTGTATCCTGCATCATTGTTCATGGGTTTATCTCTGTTAAACGTGATACTATGACCATGGGGCTCTGTCTTTTTCAGGCCTATCCCTGTGCATTGGCTGGCAATAGCTTGTCAGATTTGCCAGGGACCTTGATTACTGCAAGGAATTGTGTGCCTGCTTGCATGCACACTAGGAGAGTCTACTATACAGTTTGGGCAATAGTCCACAGGCTATTTCATTAATCTTGGCCTATGAATTATGGGACTTGTAGCTTTGCCACATTTGTTCTTGTACCCGTTTCTATGTGTGCTCTGTGCCAATTCATTATCAGTTTGACTACTTACCCGAAAGCGAGGTACGCTGTTCTGTGTGTGTTTTCATGCAAGCATGGAGGGTGCTCTACCACAAGACCATGGCATTGCGGGTGGAACATGGAAATCGGGTCCAGCAGAGACGGATGGGAAGTTCTGCATCACCTGTCACCTGAATGTTCATTGGAATTGTGCTGTTTCTGGTTCCGAAATACCGGCTCCAGTACCCGGGGGACACTAATGCTACATATATACAGTTCAGTGCTTCGATGACATTGGGGAATTTAGCAATGGCATAGAACCATGCATGTGCAACATTCACAGGGCCTGGGTGGTGGGAGGTGAGATGTACTGATGGGCATGCCTCATGAGCGCATTCAACACTTACTTCAACACTTTCTAGAATGTTGGCTGGGACATGCCATGCAGCATCCCAACATTGTGTTGGATTGTGCCCATGGCACTGATGTGGA
The DNA here is from genome assembly GCF_040938575.1 of Ambystoma mexicanum. NCBI lineage: Eukaryota > Metazoa > Chordata > Amphibia > Caudata > Ambystomatidae > Ambystoma > Ambystoma mexicanum. The sequence goes on along the minus strand of NC_090930.1, from coordinate 547,354,482 downwards.
TGACAGACCCCAGCTTCAGCAGGGGTTGGATGTCAGTTCTGGTGGTGGAGCCCTGAATGTCTGCCTCAATCAGTGTCAGCAAGTCAGCAATGCTGTGGAGATTCAGGCAATACAGAGTAACTAATTGTTCATCAGTCAGCGACCGGGGGGAAAAAGGACACAAGGTATGGGCGGCCTCTGCAACATACCTTGTTGGCCGACTGGCCTGTGCTATCACAGACTTGCACTTTATTATTTATTGGCAGTTGACCACTCTCACCAAGTCATTTAACAGCTGCCTACTCTGTAGCACTTCCCTTTGTGGTACTTCTGCACTTACCTGCTCCCTTATCCCCTCTCTCCCTCTGCACTTGCATGCTCTGAATGCTCACATGGCCTACTAGGACAGCCTCTATCTTTCATTGTTATATTTGCATTTCAATCCCTTGTTCCCTCCCTGCTGCCCCGTGGGCGGTTTGAAATACAATGTACTTGATGTATAAGCATCTTACAAATTCACAATAAATAACTAAATAATTACGCATATTTCCCCCTCCACCCTTGTGGTGCTTCTATCCTTCCCTGGTGTGGGATTGCATTTCGCTGGAACTAAATGAATAGAAGCAGGTTGTGTATGCCATCATTTATGTCTGCTTGTGGCTGGATGTTGTTCGGAAGTGTGTTTGAGGAAGATATGGACATTAAATACCCTTGTGGTACAATTATTGGCACATATGGATTAATTCTCATCACCTGGATTCCTTTCTGTTAGGTGGAGGTAACTGCACTGTGTTTTTAGAGGAATAACTGTCTGTAATTGATGGTATTTTGGTGGTATTTCAGCTTGTAGTACAATTCATTTAGCCGTGTCTTTTTTGGGGGCTAATTCGACTGGTGGAATCATCACTGGAGGAATTACTGCTGCTTTATTGCACTAATTCCGCCGGTGCTAATTCCACCAGCAGAATTAGCCCCAAAAAAGACAGTGGTAAATCTACTGTAATACAAGGTGAAATAGTACAGTACTTTGCAGTTGATCATGTCTAAGTTCCTAAACAATCAAATAAGAATAAAATGCAAGGGAAACTGGCATTCACAATTCAATAAGCAACATTCAGACCATGCAGCATTGCAATGTCATTCCTGCAACCAGGACAAAGGTCACAATATTAAGCAGTCAGCATATTGTATTTTTTTATTATTGGTTTATTCAAAACCTTTAAAATACAGAACAAATGAAAGCCTCACACTTGTCACTCGTCCATGCTCTTCACCAACTCCAAATTAATCATAAATGTGTTTTTTCTTTTGGTATTTGACATCACAGTGCATCGCTACTGTTAGGTGTCAGCCGCTTTTCTATATCATTCAGAATGTTAGTCAAGGCAAAAATCTTCTGCCACCAATCCTCTGCACACAAGGATGGCTGTTTCGGAAGCACAAGCCCCAGGTGCCTAGATCTGCATAGTCGTAATTTTTGGCAGAACAAAGTAAGATGTTTCAAGGTCTCGACTTCGCTAGCACAGAACCAACATGTTGGACTCGAGACGCAAAATTTAGCCCAAACTCAAAGTCGCTCTTTTGTTCGAAAAGCATTAAGATGGAAACACATATAAAGTCGTCTTGAATTTTGATCAGGAAGCGCGCTATATAACATTGCACTTTGTTGAAGCCATTTGCCTCACAAGGGACGTCCTTCATAAGTCTGTTGGGACTTCTTTGCTCACCAGTTCGACTCCAATCAGTTTGCCAGATTTGTTTGTTAGCCAGGTCAGAATTTCCGTGACGCGTGTCCATGTTGATGTCGTATTCTTTGAGCGTCTCTTCACAACACATATTCCAGATTGATAAGAAGTCTTTTTTGGTGCTAGAGGCGGATCCATGCAATATTTCAAATTGTGGAAATTTTTCTTCATCCTTAGTTTTTTGAAAGAGTGACAATAAATTCCAACATACCCTTGCATGAATAGAGATCAGGGATAGTTCATAACATATACAGGCTGTTGACATGCCCTTTGGCAACTGAAGCACTTTAATCCAGATTATGTTTTCAAGTGTTGTCCACAGTTCGTGCAAACAACCAAAGGCGTTTTCCGCTCCATAAGTAAGAACTGGTACTACTTTTTGTTGATAAAAGTTAATAACCGGTTTTAAGGAGAATTTTCCGTATTTCTTGTTTAGAACAGAAGCTTGACAGGCAAGTTGTCTACACTTGCTCTTGGCAATTGCTACCCAAGGACCATCATTGATGCTCGCACTTATTTGCATGCCAAGGTATCTCGACCATGCAACCATTTTCAAGGTTTCCTGGCCTAATGACCATGCAAACTTCTTGCCATTGACTTTGCTCACTGTTTTAGAGTTTTGGAATAGAAGGATCTCACATTGTTTTGTGTTTATGTGTAGGTTATTATTTTCTACATATAGTTTGACGGCATCTAATTTTCTTTGAAGGCTGATCGGGGTGACATCCAGCAAGATCAAGGGCCTCATTACACGTAGTGCGGTAAGGGTTTACCGGTACCGGTAAGGGCACCGGTACTGGTAAACCCTTACCGCCTTACTACGAGGTCCCTTTGCGGGTTGGTACTTTAACGCCTGCTGTTTATCAGGCTTTAAAAACCAACCCGCAAAGGGACCAGGGTGCTAATTACGGTACTGCAATTTGCGGCACCGTAATTAGCGCCTTCCCCATTCCCATAGAGCCCTATGGGGCAAAAATGGGAATGGGGAAGGGCAATGGGGGAAGGGGGAATTACCGCCCCGCCAACCTTGGAATAGGGCGGTAATTCCTCTTTCCTCCAAGGCGGTGCCGGTATTTTACCGGCATGGACCAAGGTGCTAGTAGCACCTTGGTCCACCGCCTACCGTGTAATGAGGCCCCAAATCATCGGCGTATAATAGCCAACTAAGGTGAGATCCATTAATTTTCGGTCGAAAAGAATGGACTTCGTCTCTAGATTCTCCAATGTCGGAGAGAAAAAGACCAAATATGACAGAGGCCAATGGGCAACTTTGTTTCACACCCCGATAGCTATTAATCTGTGCTGAGAGAGAGTTCCTTTTTGATCTAAACGGATCCTGATGTTTGCGTCTGTATGTAGGTCTCCATTCGCGGCTAACAGACTAGAAGGGCAGCCCCAGATTTCCCATTTGTTCCACAGTTCTTCTCTCTCGATACTGTCAAATGCGTATGAAAAGTGAATTCGTGCATGGTACACCTTAGAGTTGGTTCTCAGGGTCTCCATTTTGAGCAGATTTAAGAGTAGGAGGTTCAGAGAACAACCGACGTTCTTTACGAAGCCGGCTTGCCTCATATCGACGTGGTTGGTGTCCATCGCCTAATCAACCAGCTTTCATTGAAGAAGTACTGTGTAGACTTTTCCTAGTACGTCTAATAGGGCTATCGGGCGATAGTCTTTTTGGTTGGCTCTATTGCCCTTTTTAAAGATCAGCACTATTACCTTGCTTTTCCAGGACTGAGGCGTACGGCATTGACATGAGATCCTTTCAAATAAGGTGAAGCAAATTTCAGCCCATGCCTCAGGATTTTGCTTGATTATGTGATTTGTAACCCCATCGGGCCTGTGGCTCGTGAAGCGCTCGCTTTATTAATCGCACTCAGTATGGCATCTTTTGTAAAAGTAAAGTCCCAACGAAGAAGTGCAGTTGTAGGTGCTGCATGATATTTTTCGCCCTACTATATAACTCAGTGAAATATGAGAGCCAGTCAGCCTCAGATACCAGGTTGCTTTGTAAGGCGGCCTGAGGTGTCTGCGTTTGATTGATTCATCACCAGAAATCAGCTGAGTTTTTTTTTCTCAACTTATCAAGCATTAATTCTGCATCATTTTGTATCATGTGGTGTTTATGGTCTTTCAGCCAATTTTTATATTTTTGTTTGACAGCCTTTTTCCTGAGTACAAATGCTTGTATGTCCACATGAGAAACATTTCGAATTGCCTGTCGCATCAGCCTTTTTCTTTTTAAGATTTCGAGGTCAAAGTTGTGTTTTGGCACAAACTCACAATGTCTTAGGTGAGTTTTCTTTCCCATAAACTGGGTTAGGAGGTGGTGATATTCCATTGTTTCTTCCTTCACACAATACTGATCCAGAATTTGTGAGACTACTTGTTTGTTTAGTTTGAATCTGACTCTATTAGACTCAACAACAACCTTGTGATTCCATACAACAGAGTTGGAGCTGCCAGGCTCGATTAGCTCCATTTGCAACATGCCATGGTCACTGTGAGTCATAGGTATCACCTTCATGTTTTTAACTCGAGTGTGGATACCTTCTGACACAAATATATAGTCGATCGTTGATTTTTGGTGGAGTCTTCTCCATGTTGATGCTGCAGGTATGTCACCTGATATATTTCCGTTCAGCATGAATAGTTCCTTTGGTCCATCTCTAAACACCACTCTTTTACTAATTGGGTCAATAGTCCTGTTGGGTTGTTGAAACAGTCAATGTTTAGATCACTGCACATTATCACAATCGGACAATTTACTTCCTAGTAAATTTCGTCCAAGATTGCAGTCACTTGGTCTACGAATGCTCTTTTACCTGCTCTTTAGTGATTCCCGTATAAATTAACTGCCTTCAGCGAGTCTGGGACAATACCACTCACACAGGACTTTCCCAAAGTTGTGACTTGAATAAATGGGGACCACTTTTTAGTTTCAGTGATCCGAAAGCCAGTGTCCTTGTTGATTAGAGTTCTAAACCGGCAATGGGACGGCCTTTCTCTTTCTTTATGGCCGGATTGAAAGAGATTTCATACCTTTCAACTATCGGGCATTGACACAACCAGGTCTCTTGTAGACAAACTATCCCCAGGCCATTCAGCCAGTCTGTGTGGAACAAATGAAGAAAGCCTCTTGTGTTCCAGGACCCAATGAGAATTCCATGGACAAGCTCGTCGGTCTGGCATTACTTTTGTGATTTCGTGTTTAGAGACTCAGCCAACCAGTGCCACTCATTGATAGTGGCTAGCTGTTCCAGTTTCGCAGTGTCCCCACTGTCCGTGAGGTCTTTGGTTTTAGCTCCTTCTACAGTAATTTTAATGAGGTCCCTAGGACAAACTGTAGGTTTTTGTTCTTTGAGACCAAACTTGATTCGTCTGTTAGAACAGATCGTTGTTTCAGCCTCTGTCTGTTTAAAGATTGGATACTCATTCACATCTTGTGTTGGATTTAGGAGCTTCTGCTTTGGTTTCTCTTTGTCGATGTTAGTGTCCCAATTTGAGGCGCTGTTTTAGGAACCTGAGGAATTTTAGCCACTTCCCTGGTCAGATGCGGGGATAAGTCCCTTAGCTTATATAGTTCGAAACCAAGTGACAACAACACTGGACTTACTTCCAGGATAATGTCTACAATTTTAGATTGAATGTACAGCACGACCTTGTCGTTTCAAGTTTCTTCAAAGAACTCGACAACCTTTAGGTCGTCGGACACAATGGATCTCAAATTCGGGACGTAGTAGAGCAATTTCATTACATTACTTCAGTTCAGAATGAGGTGATTGCTGCTGTCCACACATTCCACTATTATCTTGTGCATCATAGAGTGTTTGTTTTCTCTCTTTGACCCCACATCATATTTATTGAAATTGAGTGATGTTTTCTTGGAGTTCTCTGTTAGTTTTGGGGGTGTAATTTGACTGCATTGCGCCACAGAGCCTGGACCCTTTCCCTTGAGCTCACTGTTTCTTTCGTCATCAGAGGTGAAGTTGAGCACTGCATGTCTTAAGTCATTAACAGACTCCTTTTTTTCTGAGCCTGCGTTCTATTTGCTAGGGTCTCCCATTTTTCAGTTAGAGTGATAAACGCTGGGCTTATTGGTCCCATTTGGTCCGACCCTTGATCAGGTACTGGAGATACAATGATGCACCGTCTGGTTTGGTTCAGCGGGGCTGCCCCCTTCTCGTTCATCTCCAGATGGCTTGGCTCTGTCTCTGGACAGCTTTGAGGCAGTGATTTATCTGGCATCAATGTTTCAGACGCTATCACATCCTCATACGTTGACATGTTTAGTAGGTCTGCTGGAATGTCATCAATACATACAGGCTCGCTGTCCTGCATTACTTTTTGTTCCTCTACAGTTGTCAGAATGTTCTGTATTTTAGTTGTGCTAATTGAGCACATTCAGTTTTGTTATTTACCGTTACATGCACAGAATTGATGTTTCGCAAAAATGTCCTTGCTCCATTGCCCGACGTGTTTTCTTTAAATTTAGATTTTTTGGATTTCTTTTGAAAGGTCTGCGGCAAGGATTTCATTTGTAATTACATGATCCACTCCTTTAAATATTGAAAAAACTCCAGGTTCAGTTCTTGAATGTATATCCGTGTTGTTTGTTGGTACAGTTCCACCACTAGTGGTGGATTTAGGGATACCTGATGTAGACGAAGCTTGGACATTTAGCCGAGCCAAGTTATCCTTGCTCGAGTTTGTTGAAAGACAGTGTTAAACGAGATTTCAGCATCAGCTCCCGATGCCAGATTATTCTTTTGGCCTCCATCAGTGCAATCATCAGACAGACCCATCGAGTTACTTTCCGTTGCTTTGTTTTTGTTTTCTGGGTAGTATCAACACAGGTGCACTTGTCTGCTGTTTCCTTCGAACATAAAGCATCTTCTGTGCCGGACGTATGTTGGTTCAATTGTGTAAATATTTCGTCGGAAATGACGATTACTTGCAGGATTTTGCCAGGAATCAAATGTCCTTGAGAGTTTTGGGCGGAGGGCGATCCCTTGATTTTGTTACATGTACTTAGAACAGTTTTGGAACTGAGCCCATTCCCCAAGACTGTTTTTTTTTTTTTAAAAGAGCCAAGACCTCTTTAGCTACTTCAGCAAACAGTTTCTTCTCCAGGTTGTCATTTCTTTTTTGTTCGGTCAGTGTATTTAAAGATATCGTGGTCTTTTGGTGAGGTCAAATTGTGCACCTTTGCACAGATTGTGAGAGTCTTCAAGTTCCAGGAGCTTGGAATTCATTAGAGCAACTAATGTGGGCAAGTCTTTAGTGTTGTCATTAATGGTTTCATACAATTTGATGAAGGGCGCAATTGCAATAGACATAGATGACATTATTAAAATGTGCAACTCGCTTGTGGATATGTTACCACCAGTCACTGCTCTTAAGTTTGCGCTGTTTGCATAAAGTTTGTTCGCTTTATGGGCCTTTGTCCTCTTTATTTTCGGGAAAGGGCGCTCCATAAAAGAGGAATCAGAAGACAGGCTTTCAGAGGAAATTGACCCCTCACTTTCCAGTACTTCAATTTGTTTTGTCGTGGGTTGGGCTGCCAGGCCCATCACAAAAGAACTGGCACATGAACCAATGCGAGTCGTATTTTGTGAACAAGTAATTTCTGGTGATGGAGTACTCTCTAACCTTCTTCTTTTAAATGTTCCACTCACCCATGTGGTTGCCATTAAGTTTCTGAGTTGGCATTTGTTGGCCTTTGTTTTGGAAGAGTCAGCAATGCCTGTTTCTGACGATGTATGTGGTTTGTGCTTGAGATTTTTGTTCAGTTCTGTGAGATCATACAGTAGTCTATTGACCACCTCTAGGGAGTTACGTCTGTTTTCCTTGTAACTGCTCCATTATTGGAATATCAGGCAGCAACTTGTCAGCTTGACCACCAGTCATGGGCAGAAAGTTATCAGTCTAACTATCATTGTCGCCGATTTGATTGGCAGTTGAACAGAATACATCGTCATCAGCTACGGTAGGTAGCATGTTCAGTTTCGGTTTAGATGTCAACACTTCGGTGTCATGAACAGGCATGTGAGGACTTACGCAACATTCTGACGAAGAATTGGCCTTATCCAACTCATTTGGTAGTGTGTGCCTGGAAGAGGGAAGCGTTCGATCCTCGCTAGGTGTGTCACACTTGTTCCCATCAGTATAGTGCAGCTTTTCATTTTTAGTTGCAGGATTTAAATCCTTCATGACAGATTTACCATAATCAGTGTGCACATGCCAAGCAAGGACTCGTAGGGAGGGGATCAAATCCAAGGTCTGCATCTCAGAGGACAGGCTAGACTATGTTTCATTGGTGACCAGACAACAGCCGCCTTCACACTGCTCTGGTCGCAGTTCAATACTGTTATGCAATTGATGCCCCTCATTGGCAGAGTTAGTAGTGCCTTTTTCCCCACAATTTGGCCATGCACTCACTATGTTCACACGTTCATGGAGCTTGAATTAGATGCTGAGACCGAGCGGCCGCAGCTGCAGTCTCAAAAGCCACTCTCTGTGACGCAGGTGGAAGCTCACTTTGAATATTAATGACGCCTTGAACCTTGAGTGCTTGGACACTTTGCGCACTACAGATGTTGTCACAGGATTTAAATGTGTCCGTTATTGCCCATGGGTCAGTTGAGCAGGAAAAATATTGACTTACTTGTGATTGCCATGGGCAAGACAATACCTCAGAGAATGCCAGGGGCGTCTCACGTTTCTGTTGGGCTCTTGTCCTCAGCGTACTCGACCCTGGAGTGGCTGTACTGTTGTATTAGTGATAAATATGTATTAGTGATGTTAGTCATAAACTACCAATTTTAGAGTAGAATAAGCATCCATTCCGGACTATGTATGTTGCCTTTTGCAAGTTGCAGTAATAGCATGTTTTTCCTGCCGTTGTCTCTGTTACCATCATCACAAGACATTCCATCTCGGTGTCCTCGGTCACTTGACAAAATCCTTGTGCCTAAAAGCTTCTGTACAGTGTAGAAATATTTGTCCATAGCACATCAAGTGGCCATTGACTTCATTGTGCCACAATGAATGCTTTGTTGTAATGTGACTATTTTTCCCATCTCCCTGGCATGCTGTTCAGAATGTTTGTTAGCATGTATGAGGTAACAAGTGTTCAGAGCATGGGATGTCCTGTGAGTGTGCTGCTTTCCCTATAGTGCCAACCTCTGAAGCCTGAAAATAGATGCATGCAGGCTTGACATGCGGCCAACTTTGCACCAGACCTGCAGATTAACTGAACTGGTCTGCTGTTAAATCTCAGTAACCAGTTTAATGGTATCTACTACAGAATAATTGCTAATTTTACTATAGCCAATATGATAGCTCAATGGGTTGAGTGCCCACTGCTGCGATATGTGTGTGTGATCTGCATGTTCGAATCCCAGCAAGGGCATCTCAGCCTTTCATCCTTCTTAGGTCGGTAAATGAGTACCAACACAGGTTGGGTGATATTGTATGCATATTTGTTCTATAAAAAAATAGCCTATGCGTAAGAGCTATACAATAACCATATTAACATTTGGCCTTGGACGTCTGCTTGCATTCACAGTAATTTGACAATATGGATCTATACACACATATATTAATGATACATATGGTGATCCATTCTTGCATGAAATGTATATCATATTATTGAAAACGTAACCATACTTTCCATAGTGTACAATGCTATTTAATGCCACTTCCTGTTTTGTCAAGGGGTGAAAGGTTGTGTTTCATCGCTTCCCGGGATGTCACTTTGGGGGGGGGGTCAAATTACATCACTTCTGGTGATGTCATCAGAGGTCAAGGGTTGTGAGGCAAGGGATGGGCCACTTTTTTGAGGCGAGGGATGGGCCACTTTTTTTTGGGTGTCTGGGCCTATTTCTTGTACCAATCCGACCCTAGGCAAAACCTTATTTGGCCAAATGCACACACGCAGTCTAATCTTACTCCATGACCCTCAACACTCTGGACTTCGGTCCTCCAAGGGCGTTCCCACTAACAATGCATTGAGACTATAATAAAGGTAAAAGGCTCTATATAAGTGACAAGTACAATACAACAACATATACACTGACATGTGGAGTGTGTAGATTATGCACACTCAGAATTAATATACTGCTTCTATCCAAAATGTACTGTATTGGAGGCATGATATCACAAGTAGATACTGACACAAGAGTTGTAAGTTTCAAAACCTTTATTGTTAGGTTGAAGGGGGTTGGAAAAACTCCCATCTGGCCCTATAAATAAGCTGGGAGTAATCTCGACCATTAAATAATAAAGAAACAGTCCTAGTCAGTCTTAGTCAAACAATAAAGGCCTATACTAACAAAAACCTAATGCCTGCTCTCACTCTAATGAAAACTAATGTGACATAGTGGTTTGTATAAAAAAAAGGAAAAATCAGTGGTGAAATAAAATGTCAGAATGGCAATATAAATCAGTATTCATTCTCGTCCCCACGTTGTATAGCACAGAGTTAGATTGTTCCCCTCAATCAGGCTCAAACCTTTTCTCCTTAGTGGGGGTCCATTCTACAAGCTTTCTTCACATTCCACACAAGGGCTTCCCTCTGTCAGGTTCGAGCTACTTTTCGTGTTTTGATTTCGCTGGCCAAGACTTTCGACAATGTTTGCTCTCACCTCCACATGACCACTTCGACCCTCCTTTCTTTCTTTACTTCATCTTTACATATTTTCCTTCAGTTCCAATGTCTCTTGAAAAATGTGTTTGCTATGTATGCCTTACTTTCATATCACTTGCTCCTATATCAAGTCTTTCAAACTATTCTTTCGTGCGGTTTTGTGGTTACTTTCTCTCTCTCGCTTCCCGCTGCATCTGCAACTTTAAAACATTTCACGGAGACCTTTGATTGGGAAATCTCACTTCGCCAGACAACTCTGCTACTTTGTATTTTGTATTCACAGATTTTAACAATGGATTCACTTTCTCTTGCAGCTTATCGGCGCTCGCATAACCTTCATCCCTCAGATACTGTTGCAAGCATTTCAATTAAACACGGTCTGGGCTTTCTTTGCTTCCCTCAACTCACCGGTCGTGTTAAGATGCTTTCCGTCTTTCGCGCCTTTGATGTAGGAGTCAAGGTTGTTACCACTGCCACTTCTTGTGCCTCCCCAACTCTGACCATTCACCGGGAGGGTGGCTGGTAACCTTGTAGCACTCAGAAGACTTTTTCTCCTTTCCAGCTGGGCTGTTGTGTGCAATCCTCACAGCCTTTGGGAAATAACAATCTCTTGCCTGGGGGGTTTCTGGCTTCCTGTCCCTCCGGTTCAACCACTAAGTTTGTCACTCTCTTTCGCTTGGGCCGCCATAGCTCTGGAGGATCTTCTCCTTCTCATGCACTGCCTTGCTTCAAGTGTGTCTCAGTGTTGCACCTTTTAACCATGTGGGGGGAGTTAATAGATATTAGGTGAGCGTGATTTAAGTCAAGTGCCTGACCCTGCTTGATCTTGTTAGAGGGACATGTCGAGTGTGTTGCATGGGTGGTAATCCTTTCAACGTTAGACATCCTTTTCATTGGCTCAGTGTTTGTGTAGGAAAGGGGGGGATTTGGGAAGTTGGAATATCCTATAAAATAAGATTGGATGAGGTTATTGGAAAAGGGGGGATACCACGTCTCGATATCTGGTGTCTCTCCCCCACTCCCTGAGGACCCCTCACCTAGGTGATCCTCCCGCACTTGTCCACCCCCAATGTCTGGATCCAAAGGTAATGGCCGTGCCTTGGCCATCTGAACAAGGGATCCCTGGGGTCTGGGCAGTGAAACACTCCCTGGTTTTTCACAGTGCACAGAATGTGAAGTATGTAAATCAATGTAAAGCTTCTAGCGATAGATGTACACAGACGTGTAGAGTATGTACATCTTGCACACTCAGAATAAATGTACAGCTTCTATACAAACTGTACATGGGCATGTACATTTGTTTTAAGAGTGTGTGCCATAGGAACAAGGGTTTTAGGAGTGTGTACTAAGAGGGTGTGTTGTAGGAGTGCATATTGTAGGAGCATTTGTCTAATGTGCACATGTTGTAAGTGCACATGCCATAGGAGGGTATGGTAAGAGGGTATTGTAGGTTCACATGTCATTGCATATGTCCTAGGGGCTTGTGTACTAAGATCTTGTCGTAAGAGTGTGTGTCATAAGACGATGCAATGCTGTAATGTATGATCAGTGAAACTCATGTATTCTATTCATATGAAAGATACGCAGTTACTCTGGGTATGGACCAAATATATATAGGAACTTGTGTCATAGGAGCACTTGTTGTAGGAGCATGTGTTGTTACAGTGTGTTGTAGAATCATGTGTCGTAGGAGCACATGTCACAGAAGCACATGTTGTAGCATATGTCATAGGAGCGTGGGTAGTAGGACCTTGTCGTAAGATTGTGTATTGTAGGAGTGTGTGTCATAGGACAACGTGTCGTAGGCATGTGAGGTAAAATGGTGTGTTGTAGAAGCGTGTGCCATACGAGCGTGGGTCGCATGTGCACTTGTCATTGGAACGTTTGGCATGTATGCACATGTTATAGGGGCACATGTTGTAGGCACACTTGTTGGAGCATGTCTCGTAAGAGCTTGTGTCATAGAAGCATGTTTTGTAGGAGCTGATGTCATAGGACTGCATGTAATAGTAGTGTGTGTCATAGGAACACTTGTTGTAGGAGTGTGTGTTGTAACAGTGTATTGTTGGACCATGTGTCGTAGGCGCACATGTCATAAGAGTGTGTGGTAAGAGAGTGTTGCAGTAGCTTGTGCTGTAGGAGCATATGTCATTGCATATGTCATAGGAGCGTGGATCGTAGTTGATTGTGTACTAGGAGCTTGTCGTAAGAATGTGTGTCATAAGAGGGTGTGTCATAGGAGCATGTGTCGTAGGAGTGTCTGGTAAGAGGTTGTGTTGTAGTAGTGCATAATTGTAGGATCATATGTCGCCGCAGCACTTGTGGTAGGTGCATGCATGGTAAGAGCGTGTGCCATAGGAGCACTTATTGTATGACTACGTGTCATAGGAGCACGTGTTGTAGAGGTGTGTGGAAAGATGGTGTCGTAGGAATCGGTGTCACAAGAGAATGTCTGGGGAGAGTGTGTCATAGGAGTGCGTGTCGTAGGAGCATATGTTATAGGAGCGCGTGTCGTTGGATTGTACGTAGTAAGAGTGTGTTATTTGTGTAGATATACAAAATGTTTATTTGACTCATGTACATGTATGCAGTGAATATAAAATTTAACTTTATTCTGCTCATGAATTCTATGCCTCATATATGACTTTCACAGTTAGTACTTGCATTGATGTGTGCAAACTGCAGAAAGAGGTGTATGAGTTTTACATTTCGCACATTATGCAATTTAAATCTCATGAGAACTGACATCAATTTCAGCCCTCACATTCATGAGAGTTTTCAGGAGATTACAATTGCCTCATGTACAAACTGTAAAATGCATATGCTTCCTTGTACAGTTTGTGCACATTAGTTATATATTTAACCTAACATCAAAGCCAGCCCTGATTTGTATGTGAGTTTTCAGAAGATGCAGTGGCGTAATGTATGAACTATGAAACTCATACGTTCTTAGCACAGTTCGTATGAAAAATGCATGTTCATTCGTGACATATAGATACATTTAAAGCGTCACTAACTCAAAACTGACCATGACGATTTTCAAATTTTTTCAGTTCACCAATTGCAGATTAAACTATGTCCATGCCAAAAATTGAGAAAATGGAAGCAGTCCATTTTGAGATATTTGGGCCGAATAAATATATATTTTTTCCAATGCGAAACCCCATGTTAAAAGCTGTCTAAAACGCGATAAAAGTGAACATGTTTTAAACTATGAAGCAGTAAATGTACAACTGTGAAATTTTGCATGCACAGACGGCTGCCTCAAAATATAACTGTGGATGTTTTCATGCAAGGGTTCGAAATTTATTCAGACAAGTTATTTTCTGAAACTCCATAGAGACTTCATCTTAACCTTAACTATGTCTTGCGCTAATGCAAAGGCATTATAAACTAGTGTGGGGAAAGTGAAGACAATCTTGTCTTTGAGCCTCTGTTGTCACTCTTGATCTCATTGTTGATCCCCTTGTAATCCCATGTATGTGTTCATGGGCTTAGCAACAGGGTGGGCGCTGAGTTAAGATTGGCGTCATTTAGCCAATCTACATCAATAAGGCTAAAAGACCAAGGCCGACTAACCATGGACTTTGGCCATTCCCGGTTGCAATGTTCTTTGGCTGTGGCCCATATTCCACTAACTAGTGAAACAGCAGGTCTCACTGACCCTTGTCTTTTGCCGTGGCCATTACCCACATTGCAACAATTAGGTTAAAAGACCATAGCCCACTGTCAATGACCAAAGGATATGACCAATGGCCATGGCTTACATCTGTGGGTCATATTCCCCTCAGTAGTAAATGGCTGAGTCCCGCCTTTGGCCTTGCCCACTGCATACATTGCAATAATTAGACTAAAAGACTGTGGCCCATATTCCCCTTGCTAGTAAATCAACAGGTCCCACCAGGCATGTTCTTCAGCCGTGGCGACTGTCCATGTTGCAACAATTAGACTAAGAGACATACAGCATTGGTCCATTTCCTCCTCACAAGTAAATAATCCAATGTCAGCCCTTAGCATGGTCCACATTGCCACAATTAAGCTAAAAACCTAAAGCCCAATCGTCTCCTTTTTTTCTCCATGCTTCATTCCCAGGATATTTTCTGTCATAAATATCACATAACCGAGATCGTTGTGGCAATGCCTTATTTTACCATGAGAATCGTTCTCGCTGATACACATTTTCCAATAACCTCAGTACAGTAAGATAATGAAAATGAAAATGTGTTCTCCATACCCACTGCTCGTCTACGTGTGCTCCCCTCCTCGTTTTAGGTTCCTCCAACTGTGTCAATCCCTCATGACCCTCTCCAATTATCTTCCTTCTCCCGCTCATTCCATAGTGCACTTTATCCGAGTGTGTTTGGCCATTTTATCAGGCTAACCCTGAAGTATACCTGAGGTGCGATGAAAATGATGAGATTCAAAACATGCTCTCCTCTTTCCCCTTCTCATTCCTATCCTGATTTGAGCGCCACGCCTTTCCCTCCTCCAAATATCATTTTGAGCACTTTTCTTTTGTGCATTTACTGGAAATTACTGGAGGAATCGCTTGCATGGAGCAAAGAAAAAGATTTTAATTTTCACTTCTGAAAAGCATCAGTACTGCAATGCATCATGGGAGATATAAACAGCTTTAGTTGAACTAGGCACTAATTTCTCTGATAAATTTGTTTTGAACTACTGGACGGGGCACCAAACCAAAAAAAGGGATATCAGCAACACTTTCTGCCCAACTTGTTTCTTATTTGGTGCAAATCTGTCCAGCGGTTTACACTAAGCAACTGTGTAACATGGAAGCACCATTTTCTCGATCGGAAAATGAATGGAAGTAGGCTGAAAACATGTCTTTTACTACGCTTAATTAGTTTTGAAACAGTTTATGTCCAGTTTGAAAGCGCTCATGCCAGACATATTTTTGGAGTGCATATCATCCAGATCCGTACAGCGGGCCAAGGGCAATAGAGGTTTGGGAAGGGAACATAACATTAAATACAAATTGGATTCTTCTTACCTATAGGGCGGCAAGCATATGCAATATATTTATACGTATAAATATTGTACATCTAATGTTCCAATATGTATATATATATCGTTGAAGAAAATCATGAATTATTCATAAATTGAGGTAACCGGACCTTGAAACCGTGAACACAAACTACAAACATTATCCTCACAAGTAGTGTTAGCTCATCACAGCGTGCGCACTGTGCATTATTGGGAAGCCAATGGCAAAAAGTAATACATGTATCGATGCAGCACTCGACATAATATACTCAACACTCAAGTTTCTGAACTGTAGATTCAAAAAAAAAAAACACTATCACCGTTACAGAAAATGACAATCAAACGATGGAGCAATAAATCACCCACAACATGTGACATATGTGTACAGTTCAAAAAAGACTAGACAACAACTAAGCCATGTAAACAACACAACAGCTGATGTTTCTTTCAGTGACACTCACAATAAATCTACTGTGATACATGGATAATATGTAAAACATCAGCCAGACATAGAACAGCGCTTCCTGTAGAAAACAAAATACAACAGAACTCATGTGATCAAAGCATGTGGCAGCTGCCATGTCTGGCAGGCATGATCGCCACACATGTACCCCAATAATATATCATTAGGTACTGTGGCAGAATGCCATCTCGGAGGGTGTTATAGCTTGAACATTTTTGATATTAAGTGATATAATGTTGTGGGTAATTCTTCCTGTGGTAGTGAGCTCTGCTAATCAGACCTCACTCTCGTATGCCTCCATGCCCAAAAAGCATAATGCACACATGTTCCTCTGCTTTGTTTACTGACATTCCCCAGTAGCTGTCATGCAGTGACAAAAGGACAGGTTAAAAGGCCACATGTGCATTCCTCAACATGCCTGCCTGAACCCACAGTTCCAACAGGCAGGGGTGACTTTTTAAATCTAAGCAGCTCTGGTTCAAAATACCATAATTGTGTGCTCACAGAGGTTGTTCACCCAAAAAGAGTAGGCAACACACATCTGTGTTATAGGCTATAAGCAGCCGAAAAGACCCAAGAGAGGTCCAGTTGGTAAAACCAAACCCAAGAGTAACTGTGGTGTGGACTCCGATTATAAATAAAATGAGAAACAAGGTTGTGGCGGAAGACAGAAGGATAGAGCTAAAAAGAGGTACTATCCCTGCCTACTGTGCAGTCTCAACTAGGTTGCAGTGTTACAACGCCTGTCTAATAGTGACAGAATAAGAATGAAATTACCAACTTCTATGATGTGTAATACATTCAGCCTTGTACCACTCGACTCCAGATTAATTGAAATCGGAAGAGACTACGAGTAAAAGAAGAAGCACACCAGGGAAGGTAAAAAGGATACATTTCTTCCTTTTTAGAAAACTTGTGTGGCATCTAATGGGATAGACAATCCTTTAATAACCCATTGATTGTCACACTGACCCTGGGTTGCTAGGGTTAAAATGACACAAACATACAGGAAGAGGATAAATTCCTATTCCAACACAAAGACAATACAGTCACCGCTTCCCATGCAGGGCTTATTTTTACTAATGGGAAGTAGGACAATATAAAACGGTTTGTTCAAGCTAAAGAATAGGCAAAACAAGGCAAATTAGGTGAATTGGTGCCTTTTTAGATGTAACAATGTTTGTTACATCTAAAAAGCCACCAATTTGCCTAATTTGCCTTTTTTTGCCTATTCTTTAGCTTGAACAAACCGTTTTATATTGTCCTTGCCTATTCTTTAGCTTGAACAAACCGTTTTATATTGTCCTACTTCCCGTTAGTAAAAAGGCACCAATTTGCCTAATTTGCCTTTTTTTGCCTATTCTTTAGCTTGAACAAACCGTTTTATATTGTCCTACTTCCCGTTAGTAAAAATAAGCCCTGCATGGGAAGCGGTGACTGTATTGTCTTTGTGTTGGAATAGTTATTTATCCTCTTCCTGTATGTTTGTGTCATTTTAACTCTAGCAACCCAGGGTCAGTGTGACAATCAATGGGTTATTAAAGGATTGTCTATCTCATTAGATGCCACACAAGTTTTCTAAAAAGGAAGAAATAGTCTCTTTCGATTTCAATTAATCTGGAGGAGAGTGGTACTGGACATACAAGGCTGAATGTATTACACATCATAGAAGTTGGTAATTTCATTCTTATTCTGTCACTATTAGACAGGTGTTGTAACACCACAGCAACCTAGTTGAGAGTGCACAGTGGGCAGGGATAGTACCTCTTTTTCGCTCTATCCTTCTGTCTTCCGCCACAGCCTTGTTTCTCATTTTATTTATAATCAGAGTCCACACCACAGTTACTCTTGGGTTTGGTTTTACCAACTGGACCTCTCTTGGGTCTTTTTCAGCTGCTTATAGCCTATAACACAGATGTGTGTTGCCTACTCGTTTTGTGTGAACGTTATCTACTAAGGGCAATACCCTGTCAACTTTGTAGATTTTGCCCTATTGTTTGGTTATAATGCTCACAGAAGTTACCTGATTTTATGCAAGGCTTGATTTAACATTGTAGCCAATAGAATGACACAATTATACAGCAACAACCAATTCATGTAATTGTATTTTCAGCTTGTCGGACAGTGACTCGTTCGTGACAGAGCCTGTTTGCAGCCAGCTGGGTGGGATGGCTGTACTCAAAGCAACCATGTGGGTCCCACCTGGGAAGTCATCTCTTTGTATCCTCTGAGACATGTGCCTCATTCTCCATGGAACAGTCACTCTCCATGGGTGTTCAGCTGGGAACATGTGCTTCAGAAACAGTGCTATCATTGCAGTGGCCACCTCTCAACAGAGCAGAGACTGTTGATGTAGATAGACAGAGGAAGGCGGTGGAGTTAAAGAACCCCAGGAGGGAGCTTCAGTCCTCAAAGGGGTCCCACCACCTCCCAAACATCCTATCCCCCATCCAATTCCTGCTGACAAGGCACTCTAGGTATGTTATCAGAGAGCAAAGGACAATTGTTACAGTAGAAGGATTGGAGCGGGAGACTATCACCTTAGTTGTTTCATCTTTCGACAGTTTTTGAAGAAGGATTCTTCTGCAACTCTGCTGGGAGTGCAGTCTTCTCCAAGGTCCTCTGCTATAGAGGTGAAGAAAGTGAGCTCCAATGAAGAGGAAAGGTCCTCTCGCTCACCATTCCATGGGACTATTATGGTTGACTCGTGCTGACCGAGGCTGCAGCCTTAACACTGGAACACCGATCCTGCTCCATGGAGGTAAACAATCCCTGCAGGTGCTCTCTGGTATCCTTTCTGGCGTTGCAGAGCAGAATAAAGGATCCGTGCCCCCTGGACACCCTGAGCTAAGTCTTCCAGCAACCCAGAAGCCAAGAAGCATCCCAAAGACAGTCTCCTGCCTCAAGATACTTTTCAGGGTGGCGCAACTCACTTCGAGCTACTATGGGACATGGGTTGCTGCCTTTGGCTCCCTAAGCCCTTCAAGCACTAAAACGAGCCTGTGTGTGTCCTGCAACAGCATCATCACCCTTTATTTCATGATGGTTTCCATCCCACGTGCATCTGGTGTCTGAGTGGACACTTGCAATGTTGTAGGTGCTATGATTGAGCAGCTGGGGGACACACGTGGGGATGGTCAAAGAGTTACTTGCACCTGCCACTTCCACACCAGCCTAGGCTGGATCCTCATATTCCCCTGTGTCCCTCAACATCTACTACCCCGGCAGACACAGATGCTTTTGATCTCTGTGCAAAGTACCTTCCTATTCTCCACCTCCGATATCTAGGGTGCTAGTGGGGATTGTGACCTTCTCCTCCTTGCACGTCTTCAACATCGTCCAAATTGGAGGATAACAAGATACAGAGGTACTGTCTCTATGATGGCTCTGGTGTCCTCTACAGACCATCGTCCGTCCAGCCCTCTAACTCACATTGTGTGCCATGACATAACCAGAGAGCTGGAGAGTAACACTGTGTCAGTTGTGCAGTAGGCCAGCAAGTTTAGAACCCTTACCATGTGAGCCGCTACAAGGGTGTTCTGGCAGAAGGTTGAAAATGAGTCCACACAATAGGTGATATCCACAGAGTAGGTGCATAAGCACACAGCTGTGACCTGGAATGTATTATGTCAAATTCAGATATTTTTGCACTTTAATACCACTACACGTCACAAGAGATTTAAGGCCACTCACATGTGAAAAATCGTTGTTTGTGACCCAGGCTAGCTATTACACATATTACTGCTTGTAACAGCTATAAGCCAAAACTATTATATTGGAGTACAAATAGGGAGGAATGAAATATGAGGAGGGACACAAAGTCTGTAGTTGTTGTTTGGTTATGTGCCCATCCATTGCCCGTCCATGGCCATGCTAATCCCTGTGGCTAGTCCCGCCCATTCCTGCCTCTGCCCGCCCAAAACATCTCCTCATGGGAACTATTTGATCTTGCTTTATTCAAGCCATACCATCAAAGTTTGCAATCAAAGTGCCTGCCAGTGTTGTTCAAAGCAGTCTGCTGAGAGTTAATGACTTAATTGGAGTTGTGGACATGCTACTGGTGTAATATAAATCCCCTACCAGACCTGCCTTCAGCCACTCAATTTATAAGCACTCTGCATTTCCTTTACTGAAGTCCTGGTAAAAACAAGCATTGGCAAGGCCACAGAACTCCTGTTTAAAACAAGCATTGGCAAAGTCAACATTTATGGGTTGTGCACAGGTTTTAAGCTTTTGCCAGGCACTGCTATTTGATGCTCAGGTACTCACACCATGTTCCACCTGCCACAAGCAATGGGTAGATAATACCACCTCAGCGGTGCCTCGCAAGTGCCTCTCCCATACCTATAAAAAAGGCCAAACTGTTGGCATTGCCAGTGCTTGTTTTATATTTGCTTGCATTGCCTCCTGAGGCCAACATCAAGAGTGGCAAAGCATCACCAGCACTGAACCACAGGTCCTCTTCATGTGGCATCAATGATATGCACAATTGCCCTTCTTGCTAAGACATGAAGTGATAGAATCTTCAAATACCTCATCTCAAGCGAATGACCAACACATGACATGTACATTCCTTACTTTGGTTGGAACTTAGATGAATAGAAAGAAACAGAGAAAAAATGCAAGATTGAAAGAGACACTTCAAACGAGTCAGAATAGGGGAAAGCGAGTGGTAGAGATGCCAAGAAGAGGGAAAGATAAGGGAGTCAAGAATTCCATGTCCAAACATATGTGTCTACTGCTTTGGTGCTTCACAATACTGCACATATGATATTGGGCCCAAGTGTAGAAAAACCAATATGCATTCAAATGAACTGCCATCCACCGGCTCCAAAAAGAAAGGAAAACAATCAATGAAACATGCGTGGAGTGAAATTCGCAATTCAACAAAAACTTGACTGTGCAAACACAATAAATGCGTAGATTTCTCTGTAAATATGCAAAGCGCTCTACATTTTAGAAATGTATTCATACTCGAATATGGGATTGCGTGGACAAATGTATACGGGGAGGTGAAAACCTGATCCCCCTTATTTGTGCATGTGCTTAAGGAGTGGCGAAAGGGGTGGCCATGAACGGGCAAGGCTATGAGAGGAACAGAGCCAAACTCACAGGGCAAACCACGTGCTTCTGTTCGTCCAAGCTCTCCCAACCTGATATAAGTCAGGATCTCAAAAGGGTCAAGTTGGTGGGAGATTGTCTTCTCTATTTTTAATTGTTTTCTCTAGCAGAGCTCAAATATAATTTAGATTTGTATTTAAGGATTGTTCACAAGGCAACTGGCTATGAGCACTTTCCTTCTCGTAACTAGTGTCTGCCCCTAAGTGTTGATGTTCATTTTTTTACCTCAGTCAAAAACAATTTCTGGATCAGTACGCATGTTTGCAGTTAGCGCATGGAACTCTCCTAACGTTTCGTGAACCAGAATAAAAGGGGAGTTGTTCTTCTAACAGAGTAAATATCCCTTGGCGCAAAGGGATTTATTTTTAGATTTGGCTACTAGGCACTGCTGGGAGTGCTGCCTGGAAGCCAACACTATTGGCATGGGAATTGAAGATTGGAGAGATGTGACATGTGGAACACATAGCCTTTGGGTGAAGTTTGGTTTTTTATCAACCCATTGACCGTCCATGGCATGCTAGTCCCTTTGGCCATTTATATCTGCGACCTGCTCCTTCCCACGCTAAACACAGATCCCCGGGTCTCTTTGAGCGAGCTCTCTGCTTTTAAGGGGATGTCAATGCTATTTCTAAGCAGTATTCTGAAAGGTAATGGCTTAATTGAAGCTGTAAAGCACCAGCTCCTGGTCAACTAAAAATGGCTTAACTAAGTGTCCTCCAGCCCCTTGATTTTGAAGCAGTATTTGTGTCCTGGCAACTGTTCTTCCTGTTATAAAAAAGCATTGGCAAAGTCAACAGTTTTGGCTCCTGTGTGCGCGTTAGGTAGTTATTTGCCAGCACGTCCATACAGTGCCAGGGTAATTACATCATTTACCAGCTTTGTTCATTCTATTGCCAGGTACTACCATTATGTCAGTACCTGGAAATTGCCTACACCATTCCTACACAAAAGTCAACATTGTTGGCTTTGCCAGTGCATGTTCTGTTTTTGCTTTGGGGCTCATGGCCTACATGTACATAGGCATTTAGACCACCACACAATGGATCCCACTTTCTTCAGCCTCTGCAGTGCTCTCTTTATTATTTATCCTTTCCATTAGTCTCTCTATTTCTTACTGTCTATGTGTATTTAGGAAATTGAACATTATTTCCAGGGCCTCTTTTGGCTCCCAGTCCACCCCTGCTTCCCGTTTGTAATGATTTCCTACAACTGGTATGGAACACATTTTTTAAAATGGGCCTTATGGTGCTAGTGTTGATCGGGTCCTTTAACCTGCATGTTCTCTCTTCCAGTCCATCAAATAATACTGTGCGGACGCTTTCGGTGACAGAAATGTACCTTGTGGACTCTGGAGGGCAATACCTGTGAGTATTTGGTGATTCTTACTGCTAGTAATAGTCCTGGGCATTGGCTACTAAGATTAAAAGTGCATTTACATGTATACATCTGTATACAAAAAAATAGTTCATAACATGCAAAACATAGAATGGACACGCATTATGTATGCATATACTGGTTTATTGATGTGCTATCATGTTGCATTGTTGCATCCTAAATACAGGGGCACATGCATGCAGGGGCAGGTGGTGTGCTCAGAGATTGGGGTACATGCATGCAGGCACAGGTGGTGTGCTCAGAGATTGGGGTACATGCATACAAGGGGAGGTGGTGTGCTCGGAGATTTGGGTACATGCATGCAGGGGCAGGTGGTGTGCTCAGAGATTGGGGTACATGCATGCAGGCATAGGTGGTGTGCTCAGAGATTGGGGTAGATGCATACAGGAGGTGGTGAGCCCAGAGAGACTGGAGTACATACATGCAGGGGGAGGTGGTGTGCTCGGAGATTTGGGTACATGCATGCAGGGGCAGGTGGTGTGCTCAGGGTGACTGGGGTACATGCATGCAGGGGCAGGTGGTGTGCTCAGAGATTGGGGTACATGCATGCAGGGGCAGGTGGTGTGCTCAGAGATTGAGGTACATGCATGCAGGGAGAGGTGGTGTGCTCAGAGATTGGTGTACTTACATGCAGGGCCAGGTGGTGTGCTCAGAGATTGTGTCTTCCTCTTGGGGGAATGTTGCAATGTTGAAGCTCTTCGCTCATTCGCCTCCAACTCCCTCAGGGTCAGTCGCTTCTCCAAGCAACAAGTTGGTGGTAGATCTCTTTCTTCGTCTGGAGCCTCCCTCTGGAACAGCCTCCCTGAAACTTGAGGAGAACCATCTCAGGTTCTGGAATCACCTCAAGACCTTCCTCTTTGCTTTTGCTTTCTCTCCTGCTCTCCCCTGATTAACTCCTGACTGAATCTGCACTGGTCACCTGGCTACCCTCTGTTCTCTGGCCCAGGTCCCCTCCCCCACCAGCTGCACACCTGCACTGCATCCCGGGCAACCCCTGCACTTGGGGGCAGCTTCTGTATCCCTACAAACCCCACCAGCTCACTTGATGTCTGCACTTACCCCTGCACTTGCCACAAGCTGGCCGCACCTTTTACCTATTTTTTATTTATTACTGTTGATCCTATGTATTGCACTGCCACCTCCTCTTTCCCCTTCACTTTCCCTTTCCCCCCTCCCATGCATTTGTGCAATCTCAATGTCACCTGGCCTAGTAAGGTCGTTGTCTCTGTCTTCCCTCTGTTCCCTCTCCCGTGCCTCATCACGCCTTGAAACACTTGTGTATAGGCGTGTTATAAATGCCATATCATATCTTATCAATCCCTGTACTAGCAGTTTCCGGTCGTTAGTGTGAACCACCTTGTGCCTGTGGGTTGGTGCTTAAAGATGGAATCCGTGATGTAATATTTTCTCAATCAGAAAGCCCCTGTGATATGATAAGTCATTTATAACCAAAACCCAAAGGTTTAAAAGATAGGAAAGGGAGTTGCAAATACATTGATTAAAGCTCCCAGAAACGTATTTTGTCTTGAAATGTTCTGTGGACGACAAGGTTGAGTGCTGTGCTCTACTTATGTTGAGTCATGTGTCTGCTGCAAAATATATAGATAAGATGGGAGGTCCAATTTAGCAGAAAATGTGGTTTACTTATTTTATTTATTTATTCATGTTACGCACTGCAGCTCACAGGCATCAGGGCGCACATTAATAAGACATAGAATGGTTAAAGACGATAAGAAGACATGTCATAAGCAGTTAGAATCCTATCATAGGTGGAACAGTCTCAATTAAATAATATTGTCTTCAACTGTTTGCGAAAAAAGAAAGGAGATTCCTCCCCATCCACAAAATGAACAGGCAACCTATTCCAGGTAGTTGCAGCCTGTACGGGAAAGGAAAGTCTATTCCCCCCTTGTTCTCTTGGCATTTGGGCATATAAGCCAACATGTTATCACTGGATCTAGTGACTCTACACTGTGGTTGTAAAACAAGGCTTTAAGATATAAAGGTGCGGATCCAAATAAGCATTTATATGTCAAGGTCGTTACCTTGAAAAGAATCCTGGATCTAACTGGTAACCATTGAAGTTCCTTTCAGTAACGGCTGGTCTGACCAGCCGTTGTGGACGGGACCCATTAAGGGACCAGGGCGCAAATAACAGGCTTGCCATTCGCGAGCCCGTTATTTGTGCCCTCCCCATTCCCATTGTGCCCTATGGGGGCTCAAATGGGAATGGGGAATGGCATTGTCAATGGGGACTTACCGGTCCCGCAAAGGTCGGACTACACCGATAAGTCCCCATTGAACTATACCGGTGCCGGACCCATTATTGGTGGCAGTCATGGAGCAAATCGCGCCATAACTACCACCAACCTCGGAATGAGGGCCATGTTCTTAACAATGCGCACTGCACCATTTTGTAGGATTTGGAGAATGTTTATGCAACTCTTATTAGCTCCACCCGAGAGCGCATTGCAATAATCTAATCTAGGCACAATGGTTGCCCATACCACAATTTCACAATTCTTATTAGTAACATATCGTTACACCAATCTCAATAATCTAAAATGGTACAGGGACCTTTGTATTACACTATCCACTTGAGCATCCGTGTCAGGCGAGGGGTCTAAGACCACACAAAGGGCCTCATCACGAGTCTGGCGGTAACCCTTAAATGCCACGGTATCGATATTACCGCCACATTTAAGGGTCCGCCAGATCATGGCCTTGGCAGATTTCCCCCTAGCTCTGAGCTGGGGGGAAATCCGCTGCAGATTTGCAGATTTTCGGCGCTATTACCGCCGGCGGGAAATCCACCGGTGGTAATAGCGCAAATTTTCCCCATTGGGCCCAATGGGGAATGAGGAATTCCCTAATGGGCCCAATGGAGAATGGGCACTAACCGTTCCGCCAAACCCATGATCCGGCACCGGCACTGGGGGGTTTGGCGGTAGGGCTAATAGCGCTTGCGGTAATAGCGCCGGCGTTACCGCCCAACTCGTGATGAGGCCCAAAGTGTTTTAATTATATTATGTACTTCAATACAGTGGCCATCTAAAGTGACGCTCAGGAAACGTAGGTCAAGTTTTGCTCTGGCTTGTGGGGACCCAAATATCAAAATATCTGTCTTGACGCTATTCAGACAAAGCCAGTTGTGCGCCGAGTTGAAGAGGTTTTACGTTTGGAGTTCAGGGGTTGGGTCACATAAACTATTTTGAGTAGTGCGATATTTTGAGCAGGTGGTCCATAAGAGGAGATGCAAACTTTGCAATGTATTGCAAAATACCTAGGTTTCATTTCTCTTGATTTGCAAAAATGTACGTTTTAGGAAGTTAAATAAGATTAAATACAAAAAAAGCCTGTAATCGCCATTCCAATTTATCACAGGTAGCAGAGGAGCCACAGAGTCTACACTTTTGGCCACCCCAAAACCCCTGCTAATAGCAAGCCTGTTTTTCTCCCTTTTTTGTCTTTCTTTCTAGCTCACTCTTTCTTTCTTTCTCTCCTTTAGTTCGCTCTTTCGCTATGCATCTTTCTCTCTTTCTTACTTTCTCTCTTTTCTTTGTTTGTTTCTACCTCATTCTTTGTCTCTTTTTGCTTTGTCTCCTTTCGTTCTCTCATTCTTGCTTTTGCTACATTTCTTTCTCGCTTTGTTTTTTTCTCAGTTTCTTTCTTTCTCTTTTGTCGTTCTCTCTTTCACTATGTATCTCTCCCTCTTTCTTACTTTCTATTTTTTGTTTTTGCCTTTCTTTCTTGATATGTCCCATAATCATCGCAGCAGTGCATATATCAAAATGTAAATAAAAGATGATCTAATTTCTCCTCACATGGGACATTTATGCCTGCCATTCCATATGGAGTCTGAGCAGTCTCTGGTGGAACTACACATGACTATTTAGGCAGCATGTTAGGAGGCGAGTCCGCACACAACACGAAAGAGGGCATGGGAAGGAGAGATCACAGCTTGGGAAGCACACACAGGGAGCAAACACAGTACACAAGGAGAGAAATCACTTCGGAAGGAGCGCACATAGGGAGGCTGCCCTGTTTAGCTCCGGAAGGAGGGCCTGGCCTCCTTTGTTGTTGAAATGTGATTGGACTTGTGCACCTGAAAGTCCAAATCATCTAAGCCGGTAGGTGAATGTCAACCCGCCTCCCAAGGCCCACTCCTAAGGCTCCTGTCCGTTCCTGTCAGTGCCTGGTCGTGCTCCGCGACCAACCTCTGACATCATCAGCAAAATTGCTTAGCACACAAATATTTACACCCATTGCCTCAATTGATGCCTGTGCCACCTTTACCGCACATGAGTACTGCTAGTCAGTGGCTGCCCCAGCAACACCGAACTCAGTCTCATTTTACTCTTCCTCTCATGTCATTCTCCCCCCTGTTGCTCCATTCTTTTCGGCAACTCCGCAGGCTGCAATCACTCATTGCATCTCCTTCTCACTGTCAGCATCTACTATTCTTCTGCTGCACACTTCCTGTGCCTACCCCCAAGGCTTTGGACTGTTTGCCTGGACAATTGTTCTTAGCTGTGCCTCCCTGCATCATTGAAAGTGACTGTCTGCTTAAAAATCGTATCTAGCTGCGGCCCCCCTGCATCATTGAAAGTGACTGTCTGTTTAAAAATTGTATCTAGCTGCGCCCCTCTGCATCGCTGAAAGTGACTTTCTGTTTAAAATATTATCTAGCTGTGGCCCCCTGCATCACTGATAGTGACAGTCTGTTTAAAAATCATATTTAGCTGTGCCCCCTTGCAGTTTAGAAAGTGCCTGTTCTCCTGAAAAAAATTGTTTGTTAGCTGTGCCTAGTTGCTGCAGAGCAATTTGCTTATTCGTCTTAACACCCCCATGGCACCCTCGATCCCCCACATCCTGTGTTTCCCCGCCCACTGTGTCTGCCCCCACCTTTCTTGTGTCTCAATGCATCAGCCTGGTAAGTATCCTCATCATCATTGCAGGTAGCTCTGTCATTATCTATCCCTCCTATCTTCTCCAACCACTTCTCTATTTCCTGTCCCTCTCCTATCACTAAATCTGGCTGGAAGAAACTTAAGATGCACATATTGGGCTCCAACCCAGGCCTTCCTATTGCAGATACCTATGTCACGGCTTGCGCCAGAGAGACGCTCACAGACATCCTCTTTGTTGTTCCCTCACCCGCTCTTTGGACCCGATTCAGGGTCGGTTTTCTCTCTCCTATCGCCTCCTTCCCCATTAATGTTGGCACCCGCTGAGAGGTCGTCCTCAAACTATTTGCCATTTCCAGGGTCAACATAAATGTCTATCTGAATGGAACCGTCATGGTTCAGGGTCCTCAACCAAACCTTCTTCTCTTTGACAGGCTCCTACCTCACCTCTCAAACCTTACCTCTCCCCTTGAACAGGCTCCATTGCCGGCTGTGTCTTCTGTTAAGGATTCCAATCGAGCATCACACACTGGACCGGAACACTTGGTCTTAGCCTGGGATGTGGTGCTCAATGGGAATGCTTTTTCTTTAATTTCATTAAATTCAAATTGAGCCGTTACCCGACCCGTCTCACACCCCCTTTTACAAAAACCCTGGGTCACAATGGACCATTAACCAGGCCGGTTGGTGAAAGAACAATATTTATTTATTTTTAAAATTCACAAAAATTACACACATTTTAATATTGGGCAGCAATCACCAATGGGGTGATAATGACAATGGAAATGGAAGCAATGCACTTGGTTAACCTTCTAGTAGGACATATCCAAAGCACAAATGAATAGGAGCACTTTTTGAATTAGGATAGATAGCACCCAAGGTAAGGTTTCCCCCTGGAATGTTCCCCCAGCCCACAAATAATCGATTTCTAAGTGGATAGAAAGAAGCAGCAGGTAGTCGGGGATAAGAGGCAGCAAACAGAACCAAAATCCGACCTATCCTAAAAGATTTGCAAAGGCCTGAAATGACCCTCGGATTTTGATAAATAATTAATTATATGTGTGCTGAAATAATGATATGCATATGTTTTATCACAGTATTAGGAATGTTATATCACTATCACCCATAAGTTAAGGTATCACAAAAGCATACAGTTCACAAAGCAGAATGCCATAGAAAACTCAGTGCAGCCGAATTCACACATGGAAAAGTTGCATTTTTTCTAGTTTGCAGTTTTAAATGCCAAAATGTTTTTTTTCTTCAAAAAACGGTGAACAACACTGAATCGGAATGCAGTTTTTTGGTAGGGTGAGAGATGCACACAGAGCAGGGACAATACTTAAGTGGAAGGAGGGCTATAGCTGGGGAATTGAGAGAGATTTGGAAGGTAGAATGAGGTTTGTTTTTAGGAAAATAAAGCAGTTAAAAAGAGAAAATCGGTTTTAAAAATGAAAGGCAAATTTTGCTTATACTAAATTATCTAGACTATATTGTTAAAGAAAGCCACGGCACATTCAAAGATTGATTTGCGACATCAAGCGCCTGTCTAAAGCATTCCTGAAGTTCCAGATACTACAGGAGAGCCAGAGCTCTCTGCCCGCTGCAAGAGCAGCACTGGCACCTATCCAAGCTGAACAGCTAGCCCAGGTAAGCCCCTGGGCACTGCGTACGCTTTCAGAGAAAGCATCCATCCACTTGAGGAACGCAGCAAATTGATACCGTATTCACTACCTGAACCAACAATTGCTTAGGGGCCATTCCGATCGTAATGGTAGCTGAATAGATCGATTGCCTGACTTTTTGAGAATCTTTTTGCTGGCCGCCTCCATTGTGCTCCATTAGGCACATGTTCTGCTAAAATGGCCGCCGTGATATCGTGCTGAGGCATGATCACCTTTGCACCCACCCCAGGCACTGGATTGGTGCCTACCAGATCTTAACCCCCAATCAGAATGCCGGCAGGCATGAGCTAGCACATCAAACTAAGGCGCAGGACAAAGGCGCCTGTCTCAAGCCTGTCTGGAGTCGGGCTAGAAAGGCAGAGGATCTCTCTACTATGCCTCTGAACTCAACCAACATCTAAGGCAACTAGCAACAGACTGTCATGCTGTGCTGTCCGAAGCCGCGTGAGTTCGCTAAGCACAAATGCTACATGTAATGTTATGCATTTGTTTTTATCCTCGCTACGTACTAAAAGTGTAAATTGAAATAATACCTGCAACATTGTGGCGCACTAGACAGACAATATAATAATTGTATTGTAACGCTGGAGAATAACGCATGACATACAAGTTGCAATATATTTGATTTCCTGCAACAAAGACAATACAATTGAATGCCCTTGTGTAGTACTGTTACCATATCGAAACTGTAATTCGATTGATTGCCTAAGCATTTCCTATGTGCCCCGTTCACAAATTAAGCTCCCACACTATACCTCTTGTATACTGAATAGGCACCTACTCAATAATGTTAAAGCATGGCAAGCGTGCCCCCCAACATCAGTAATTTTGTGTAATGTAGCTCAGCGTATCTATTTTACCCGTATATGCAAACTTTCACATGATTCATGTTTGCTTATTGATCCATGCTGCATATAAGCGTCTATAGGCCATGTATAAACACTTTCTCTTCCTTATCTTGGGTGATTTATACAGGCAATTATGTTACCGTGATATTATTCATCCGTGCATGACCTACAATTTCACATATATATCGCCACCAACATGTGGCATGCTTACTAGATTAGGCTTTCCCACTAGCAAACCATTATATGGACTGCACCTGTATTGAGCAAAACAACCTGCTTCATATCATTTACACTTAGCATGTGCAACTATACCACATGATGCCCAACAAGACACTAGCCGCAGTAGTTATGCTGTCACTGCAGTCTCTGTTCTCCCTTTCTAGCTCTATCTCCATTATCTGCGCACTACGTGACTCGTCACCAGGCATCTGCTGCCTAGATACCAAAAATATTGGCCTCCAACCAGTGGCACAGAGCTCCAACCTCACGCCCTACCATGACACTTGCTCTCCCACTCACAAGCGACATCAGGCCTACTAAATTCCTACAACCATGTCTCAATTTTGGATTGGACTTCCCCCAGAAACGACCATACCTAACTACTAATGCGGTGCAGAATTCACAGTGCTCCAGGGACACAACCCCCTACCAACTAACACATTAGCCTGCCCATCATCCTTGAGAAACTACAAACTGAGTTCTAGATCCACAGACACTCGCTCCCTAGAAGGTATCACTATTGCATGCTCACTACTGCTAAGAAACCTTAGACTTGGCTCCAGATTCTGTTCCCACTACCCTCTACAACCCAACCTATCCTTATATACACCAGCCATCAAACCAGACCACTAACCTACTAGACAGGCTAAGAACCAAAAGTTGAAATCACCAACACCCGACATAAATATTATTAAAGCTGGACTCATTAATGCTACATCACTCCAAGCACATGCTTTGGACATTGCAGACATCATAACTCTGCATGACCTAGACCTTATCGCTGTTACAGAAACATGTCTAAATACAGCTTCAGGCCCTACCTTATCACTTGCCATCCCAGAGAATTATTCCATTCTACGCTCAGACAGAGCGGGCACCACCTCAAAAGGAGGAGGAGTGCTCTTAACAATGACTCATAAAAACCACTTACTATCCACAGAATCCACAGCTACATCTGCTCCATTAACTATTACACCTATTATCGACTAATAATAACACTTCCCAAATCATGATCCTAGGAGACGTCAACTTAGGCCTTCATGACCGGAAAGATACCAAAGCCACCTCCCTTAAGGGCACCATATCTGAGCTAGGATTTTTACACTGTATAAAGGACCCCACACATAATAAAGGAAGAATATTAGACTGGGTAGCCGACCATAACTGTAACATAAACATACTCACTAATACACCTTGTGCATGGACTGATCATCACTTGATCACTTTTACCATCGACAAGTCAGCACCCTCCACCTTACAAACACAAGCGCCAGCCATGCTGGCCAGAAGCAAACGGAACCTCACACTTGAGAACCTACTGCCTCTACTTAAACCTATTACCCACCCAGACAGCCAGCACACAGACCCTACTACTCTTGTGAATTTTTATAATGACACAATACTCAACACCATCAATGCCTTAGCTCCTCTCAAACTCCAAAAGTCCAAACCCCGAGCGCATGTCAATAAATGGTACACCCCTCAGTTTAAGACCTTAAGGAAAGAAAAAAGAGCGGCAGAAACTCCCCATCACTATCTAACAAGGCTAATATCACAGCCGCATCTATTACCTACAAGAGAGCCATCATCCAAGCCAAAAAAGATAACTTTAATGATCGTATAGCTAAAGCCACATCCAGTACCAAGGAACTATTCAACATACTGAGAGAATTAGAAACTCCAGCCCCTGAATCAGATATCTGCACCAAAGATACCTCTTGGTGCACGAACATTCAAAAGGCGCTCCAAGATAAAATTAGCCTACTTTTAGACAAATTACAACAACAACAAAAAAATCATATAGACACTGCTGCCCATCAAGACACACCTTCTCTCCCGGTATTGAACATACCACAATTTACTTTCAAACCCTTCTCTATTAAAGAAGTTGAATCAATTATACTCAGACTTAAACCATCAAACTGCCAGGGTGACAACTGTCCCGCTTCACTCATTAACAATGTACCTAATAATCTTAAAGACACCTGGGTACTCGCACTTTTGAAAAATAAACTCCCTCGACCCTAGTAACCCATCTAATTACAGACCGATCACCACAGCCCCGTTCTTGCTGAAAATTCTGGATCATGCAGCATACCTCCAGATACAACAACACTTGTAATCTAACAATCTACTAGGATTAAGACAGTCAGACTTCAGACCAAGACATGGGACTGAAATAGCACTCATTGATCTGAAATCCCAAATACAGATTGTAAAATACAAAGGCAAATCAGCCTTACTTCTGCTACTTGACATCTCTGCAGCTTTTGATTTGGTGAACCATAAAATCCTATGTAAACACCTGTCATCTGCTGCACACTTCTCGGACCAAGCTAATGCATGGATCGAATCCTTCCTTAGCAACAGGTCCATGAGAGTCTTCTCCTTTACGGCCTCTTCCCCCGACTCCCCTGTGACCTGTGGGGTACCACAGGGATCTTGCATCTCCCCAACTCTCTACAATGTGTACACCAAGCCTCTGTTTGATATCCTTGACTATCTGGGCATTATCTATACTAATTATGCGGATGAGACCCAGATAATCATACCTATCACAGTGACCACATTGCGGACAGTAAGACACTTAATGACATCTACAGTACCATCCAAATGTGGATGGCGAAGCATGGTCTCTGTTTAAATGACGAAAAGACCGAGCTACTTCTTCTAGGCTCTCCCTCTAAACTAAATAAACTAGGGCCCTTGTTCACATCTTTCAGTATAGATGGAAACATTATAAAAGTAGCAAAGGATGTAAAAACAGTAGGAATCTATATTGACTCTGCCCTCACATTTACTAGATAAACCAATGCCCTAGCTTTGTCAACGGCACTAACATGTAAGCTCATCACAGCCTGCCAAACGTACCTGACACTGACAAACTGCACATCAGTAGCAAGAGCATTAGTCCTAAATAAATTTGACTACTGTAATGCATTATATCTGGGCACATCCCAGCATAATATTATCAAAATGCAAATCATGCAAAATAATGCAGTTAGAGCAGCTTGTAACATCCTGAGAAAGCAACACATCACACCTACCAAACAAGCTATAAAGTGGCTTAATATCAAAAAAAGGATTGATCTCAAGTCACTTTCACTTACACATAAGTGCCTTCACAATCAGGCACCAACTTACCTTGTGGATACTTTCTCAGACCACAACCCAACACGACATACAAGATCTGCCCAAGCACATACTGTCACCATCCCACGTTTTAACCAACAACGGGCAGGCAGAATCACCTTCCCTGTCCTCGCGGCTAATAAATGGAATAACTTCCCAATCCACATTAGAGAAGAACCCTCTTTCACACAATTTCGCTTAAAAACAAAAATTTGGTTCCAAGTACAAGACAACAACCTATCTGGTTAGAACAACTCACCTCCCTCACTTACCTCAATTACCTTTTATCCTACTAACATTGCTTATATATGCCTCCACCTTTATGATCTACTCTTCACAAACACTGTTAGTATACTCCTTTACTAGTAATGACTACTAATTGACATGTATGCATACTTAGATCAGGTATGCTTACCTTGTAAAACTCCTTGTCTTAGACGTTAATCATCATGAATACTGTCAGTATATCCGCTTATCTGCTATAACCTTAACATTGGACGAATGCCCCATCATACATAATGACTGATATATATGCACTGTGTAAAATTCTGACTTAATGCCCGTCAGGGACCCCTGGTATTTGCAACTCCATGTCAACACATGTCCTTTGTCCACATGCATATGAAACCTGTAATTCCTATTGCCCATATATGTATATGAAACCTGCAATTTCTAAATGTCCACTGTATATCTATCTAACTTGTAAGAATAGCGCACAGCTGCCCCAGGGCTTGGCTGCGCTTTACAAATAAATAAATACTAATACAAATAGAAACCTTTTCCCGCCATGTTCTGAGCTATGTGGGAATTAATTTAAATTACTCCAAATATTACTAATGAGTTACAAGATGAGGTGAATGAAAGAATTGCGCTAACACTAGAAAAAACAAGAACAGGGTATACAGAGAATTAGAGCAGCCTAGACAAGTTATCAGGGTATGGATAGGGTTTCTTAGAGAGTGGCACAAAGACAAAATTCAAGATGGGTAGTCTATGTGTTATGGGGTGGGGAATACTCACAGTCTGCTCTTAAATTTGGGATTAGGAACAGTCAACCGGGTTCTGGACTCCAGGGCTCGGGTCACCAGTTAGCGGCGGACTCTCCTAACAGAACAACAGCTGGGCCTGTCTGGTCACTGGATAATCAGGACAGCTGGATGGCAGGGTTGCAGCAGGCATGCAGTTAGTGGGCAGGAAGCCGGTCTGGTTTCTGGATGCTTCACAAAAGATCACCACAGCTTTCCCTTTGGTTTTGGGATTTTTAGTGGGATTTCCAGACTGAGGCCTTGCTGGGATGGTCATCACTGCTTTGGCCTTGCTGTGGATAGGATCAGCTATGCATTGGCTTTGTAGTGGAATCTGGAATCAGCTATGCTGTGGCTTTGCAGTGGGATCTGGAATCTTGCAAGATGAATGTAGAAGATCAGGAACGCAGGCGCAGGAAATTCAGGAAGGACCCTTTGTGTCTAGAGGTCTGTCAGCCACCCTTTTTATAGAGCATGGTGACATCATATAATTATATGGTAGGGCAGGCTTAGCTAAGCATGCCTCCAAACAGCCAGATTGGTCAGGGGTGATAGTTACCCCCTTCCTCTCAGCTGGTTGGGTTTCAAGGGCATGATGTCAGATTTATGATGTGAGTTTTACAATGTCCAGAACCTCCCACAGTTACTTTAGCTAAAATCCAGTTTTGCCATAAATGGCACATTTGTGCAGTTGGGGCCTTTTAACAAATTACATAAGAGGGTTACATATTTTATGCAGAGCATGCCTGTCCAACTCTACAATTTGTAAGACATTGTTTTTTTTCCCTACTAATCGTTTTTTGGTCATTTTTAGTGTATGGATTATCATCAGGCATGTCAATATTGAATTGTACATTGGCATCATGTGCACTTCCCCGGAATACCCTGTTATCTGCCATTTCTGTTCCCAAGGTGGCAGTGAAGGCTACAGCGTCTTAAATTAAAACCCCCAAAATTACATTAAAGCTGTCAACTTTTTACATTCCTGCAAATTTCTGTTGCAAAAATAACCATCTTCAATGTTTCTTAATAAAATAGTCTTTTGAAACAGATGGGCATCCTTTGTCCTTCACTGGAACCATTTTATTATCTTCAGCTACCACCAACTGTCAATTCAGCCCCGTGTGGGGAGGGGGTTTCCCAGTTTGATTGAATGCTTATGGCCCCCACCACTTCACAGGTTGGTGTCCCAGAAGTTCCATTGTAAAAGGCCTCAGCCCAGACAAAAGTCTGCCAAGGTAGCAATTGGCACTTGTGTGTTCTAGCATCTACTGTGCTGAGCCTTCTGTTGCTGGCCACCCCGAAGCAGAAACCTGTTTGGGACTGATTTCCCCCATGTAACCAATGGAATTTAATTCCTTATTTTATTTATTTGTGTTATAAATCAGAATAAAGCCTGTTGAATAAGATCTCCCAAATATGTTTCACAGCACAAAACCCATTTGCATTGCTAGATAAGGGCAGGGCTTTATCCAACATTCTCTTTTAAACAAGTATTTTTCTTTATTTGCAAAAGAACATTTAAACATGTGGTGACTGCTGACATTTCCCTTGCATATTCGTTTTTAGTCTTCCCTCTGAATTCCCACATTGATTTGTAGCCATAGTTAGTCTCTTGTGTGCAGCCGTTTGTTTAAATCACAGATGCACTGAAATTGGCATAGGCCCAAAGAGCCAAGGCCTCTATGACGCACTGATCATTGATATTTTGTAGCCCAAAAGTAAAGTGTTTCCCGTGTAGCTGAAGTAAAGCTTTGTTTGAACTCTTCAGAGCTGAACAAAAGTCTGTCATTCAGGGATACTGTTATTTTCTGCTGGAGCACAATGTGAATGTGGATGGGCATGGCAGGGTCTCATTAATAAAAGTAGTGTTATGAAAAGAGCATCAGAGCAGCATCATTTTTAAATATAAATATTTCCCTTTTTCCATGGGAACTTTGGGCTTGCAGCAAAGCAGCGCTGCTTTTTCACTCCCCTTCTTTTGTACATGTAAGAAACACACTGGCTGGCTTTCTTAGTGTGCCCCCTTGTTCCATCGGGCCCAATATGTGCTTGCAAGATGGTGCAGCCATCTTTTTGTAGTTGCAAAATTCAGTTTTGCTGTGAGGCAATGGTGCTCACAGGAGCCAGCGCAGCCATTTTGCTGCTTCTGCTGAAGTGCAGCTTGGTTATGGATGTGAGTAAATATATCCCACACCTCCTCTACTGCACAGGCTCCCTTACCTGCTGTGTCTTCCTCCTCTGCTGCACAGGCTCCCTTGCCTGCTGTGTCTTCCTCCTCTGCTGCACAGGCTCCCTTGCCAGCCGTGTCTTCCTCCTCCGCTGCACAGGCTTCCTGGCCTGCTGTGTCTTCCGCCTCCTGTGCACAGGCTCCCTTGCCTTGCCTTACTGACCATGCTCCCCTGTCATTCTTGGCTCCTCTGCCATCCCCCACTATTCCCCTGGCTCTCTTGCCACCCTCGGGGGAACCATGGTGCCCTTTGCCCCCCCCCGTGGGAAACACTCAAAAGCGGTAAGCTGCTCCATATTGCCAGGCTAAACTCTTGCTCCGCTGTCAAACACTTGTCCGACATCTGTAACCTCCTTGAACACTTGGATATTGATGTGCTCGCCATCACTGAGACAAGGTTCAAGGACAGATCATTCATGAGCTTTGACACACTCCTCCCTGAAGGATACAAGATCATCTCTACACCCAGACCCAAGAGGTCAGGAGGGGGAGTGGCTTTGATCTTCCCAGAATGGATACCTGTGTCCATCATCTCCACTCAGGCCTACTCCTCTTACGAATGCCTAGACTGCAGGCTTTCACTCTCTCCTAAGTCTTCTCTCCGTTTGGCCACCTTCTATCGGCCACCAGGGCAATCCACTCTCTTCCTCTCAGAATAGGATGACCTGGCTTCCTCTCTACTCTCCTCTGCCTCTCAACTCCTCTTGTTGGGTGACCTCAACATCTATCTGGACTCTCCTGACTGCTCAGGACCCTTCCGCAACCTATGTGATTCCCTCTCCCTCTCGATCTTACCTTCTGGCTCCACGCACATAGCGGGCCACACTTTGGATGCTCTCATATCTACCAGCATCCCTCTCTCTACCCCTCTCGCTAACTCTCCCACTTGGATGGATCACTCTCCTCTCTCTGCACACTTAAAGCTCTCCTACCCCTTGCATTGGCACACCTGGTGCGGCCACTCGGATTCAAAGTTACCAGACCCATGAAAAAAAGTGACAGTGGCTGCCTTTGCCTCCACCTTCTCTCCGCCTCCTACTCCTGCAGCTGACTCCAACCCTGAAACAGCCCTCGCTAACCTCAATCGCTCTATCTCCAACACCCTTGATATTTTTGCCCCTGTAATGAGGGTCTGACTGAAGCCTTCCAAAATGTTCAACTTTTGGTACCATTCTGATCTGGCTGCCCTTAAACGCAAGTATGACAAGAGGACTGGGTTTCATAAAACACCCAGCCATTACACTAGGCAACCCAGACCTTTTTCTTGACAACGGCACCCATCTGTCTAGCCAGGGCATGGAGCATTTCTTTCGGGAAATCAATACAACACTTGCTCATGGGGGCTGTCTCTAGGGCATACTCTTGGGGGAACACGGTCAGCCGGGAACCTGCCCGTGTGTGGCGGCATGGGTACGAGGGGGTAACCTCAGGACCCGGTGCCCAAAAGTATGATACCATCATGATATGTGATATTGTTATTGTCATAACCCATATCTGTACAATAAAATCCTACGGACTTTTATTGCCAACACTTGAAACAAGTTGTGAGTCTATCATTATGGGTGAAGGTTTGGCGTTCTGCCATTACTAATGCATGTATATGGGTTCAGCAGTTATGGGCAATGCTGCATGGGCATCCCACAAGCGAGGCAGGGTAACTGCTGTTACCATCGGCAGCTGGGAGAGGGGCAGCCCCAACCGCCCGCGCCTGTTCCTCTCCTTCCCCCCAGCTACAGAGACACGCAGTCTCGGCAGCACAAAAGCCACGGAAGGGTAAGGTGCGAACAGTCATCGCACCCTTCCTCCAAACAGCAAGGTGCTAAGCGCCATAAGGAAACAAACATCAGGCAGGGCCCAGGTTCAAAGATCTTCCCCCACCAGGGGGTCAGACAGTCGTCTATCGAGCCGGGGGCTGCAACAACAGCAGCCCCCACCACATGCACAACAAAGACCCAGGGTCCTATAAATGAGAGCAGCATGCTCAGAGTAAACAATCTGTTTGTGGACCCTGAATGGGGACCCAAGCAAACAGGAGGTTCACTGTTTACTCAGTGTTTTCCAAATCTTCTTTCTTCTTTACCACAGAACCCACACACCCTACAAAAAGGGGAGAAGAACAAAAAGAAGTATAAGGCACTGTATGGTGCCCACAATAAGTCGTGGGACACAAGAAGGCGGCATGGGTCCGAGGGGGTAACCTCAGGACCTGGTGCCCAAAAGTATGATACCATAATGATATGTGATATTGTTATTGTCATAACCCATATCTGTACAATAAAATCCTACGGCCTTTTATTGCCAACACTTGAAACAAGTTGTGAGTCTATCATTATGGGTGAGGGTTTGGGGTTCGGCCATTACTAATGCATGCATATGGGTTCAGCAGTTATGTAAGGTAACACCTTTCAATCTGATCAGAAACCAGTATGCGCTTAGGTTACTGGTCTCATGAGTCTGGTTTTGTTTGATCTTTCTTGAGGTTTGTGGTCTTTGTAAATATGTCATTTTTCATAACTGAAAATGAGCACCAGATTGGGGGTTCGGGGAAGGGGAGAGACGCCCTGTATGTATCTGCTTGAACCGAGAAATAGAAACTGAAACAGAACCCCCAGAGCTAAATGTTTCCGCAGTTAGTGTGAGGCGAGATACTTCCTTTCAGGGCAGCTCGGCAGCTGCGGTTCTGCAGGAGGACGCTCAGGCCCTGCAGCTACATACCGTCACTCGTCATCATCAACAAATCTTTATTTCGGGATCTCGTGCCATAAGAGAAAAACAATGCGAGCAATGAATACATCAAATCATCAGAGCATAACATCACGTCACTATCATCTTTAAAATACATAAAATACATACTTATATATGGGGAGTGAATGTGGCAGCCTGGGAAACACTAACCCCACAGTATGGGGC
The DNA here is from genome assembly GCF_040938575.1 of Ambystoma mexicanum. NCBI lineage: Eukaryota > Metazoa > Chordata > Amphibia > Caudata > Ambystomatidae > Ambystoma > Ambystoma mexicanum. Next base: position 547,315,172 of record NC_090930.1, on the reverse strand, counting down.
CACTTCCAAAAGTAAAGTTACCTACTTTGGAGCAGCAAAGGTAAGTCACTGCTTTTGTTTAGAATGCTGCAAACCGCAACAATATGCTGTCCCCAAGTACAATATATATGGGTGCGTGTTTGGCCTATACAGACTCTGGGGCAGCAGAATAAATGAAAACCAGTCTCCCACAGAATATACGTGGCATTTGTTCTCTTTTTAACTGCTTAGTACACAATACAAACGCACAATAAATAAATAAATAGTGCACAATGGTGCCCGATTTACAATGGGAAAATTCCATTGAAAAACTCTTTGTAAAGCCCAATGCTGTCTTTCTTTGTCTAGTGGGCTTTGTTTCTAAGATTTCACTGTATGGCAATCACGTTTTGTTGTTATCTAATTAGTGGTTTGGGGTGTGCTACCCCTTTTTAGACGTTTCCCCCACTCCCCTCTATAGGAAGAAGATTCCTAATAGGGGCGGTTATTTAGTCGATGTGCGCCATTGCAAACAGAAGCAGTGCCTTAGCTTAGCAGCCTCAGAAATAATCAGTTACAGAGCCAGTTAATTAGCAGAAAGAACAAAATTGCAATCTTTATTAGAACACGGAAGTACAATCCTAAACATAATGTTAGCACTTAACATAGGTGCCACATAGCAACCCACTCATGCCTACAAACAAGCCGTGTGCCCAGCTACAGGCACCCATCTATAGACCGTGGCCCTAAATCCTTTCATACTATCAGCACCCCCTTCCCATTATGATCTCGCTTTAACCTTCAATTTTATTTTCCACGCTCAAATCATCGTATGCGCACAACCTACAGTGCGGACCACCATTTCATTATAAGTGGTGTTAAAAATAATCTTTGCAAATCACGGTAGAGAAGATAGAATAAAAGTGCACTTAATTGGTGCAGGTTTTGTCAAGATACAGCAATTGTTGAAACCTTGCAACATTTACTATTAGAGTGCACAGCCCCTAAACTTTTAAGTTTAAGAGGCATTCACTTTGCCAAATATTTTGCATACTTTGCACAAATAGACCCAAGTAATAGATGGGTCGCTCTGGCTGCAACTGAATGTATGGGCATAAGGATTGCTACCATTAATTTTCTAAAATCCCTAAATATGGAATGAACGATATACATCATGTTAAATTAATTGTTAACACTCTTAAATTGTGAAATTTCGACTTGGAAGATGGTTGTAATTGTAAATGCTTGTTTTACTGATTTATTGCTCTTATTTATGAAAGAATGGATTTGTGTAATATGTATAAATTGAAAAAGTTGTTGTAATTGCAACTATATTCAATAAATAAAAAATAAAAATAAAAAAAAAATAAAAGTCCACGCAGTATTGCCTTCCGAGTGAGCTTGAGGCAGATACATGCGGACGGATTACAATTCCCCTCTTTTGATTTCAAAGTCAGTGATGTCAATTGTAGGGTACACAGTCTGTGCGCAAAATATGATGTCCTTACCTGGCATGGCCCCAAACACTGCACAACCATCACTCCCATCATATGTTCCAGATAAACCCTGGTGCTACAGTTCAACCACAGCCTCAATCAATATTCCAGAGGATGTGGCCTAGCCACCTTATCCGTCAGTGAAATTCTCAATTCTATCTTGAGCGGGTGCATTCAGGTGCCACCCCCAAGAGGCACTAATGTCCTCAGAAAATGATTCTCAGCTATCATCAGCCTAGTACAGCTCGTATTGCCCCAAAGTTCTGCACCATATAGAGCTGCTGTCATCCCTTGGCATGATAAGTTTTGAAGGGGGTCATGGATCGATCCAGCCACAAAGAGCAAATTAAATCCGCAGACTCACCTGTCCACAACTGGGGCAATAGTTGCCACAGATTCATGCAACTGGTCTCCCCAGCTACCCGAAACTGAATATATTATCCCGGTACTCAAAAGAGCTACCTCATTTGTATTTTGAGACATGTTCTCAGCTTTTGGTTCCTAGCCCAGTCCATACATTTGGTTTTAGCAACATTATCAGTCCCTTAGATTCAGAAGGCCCCTAAATGATATTGCCACCCCCAGCCCTTGGGCCAGGGCATTTTCTTTCCTGATCATCATTATCCGTAAAGAGAAGGGCCATTAATTGCATCCCGGCCATATGGCTAAAGTCAGCACCTGAACCCCTCATCCCAGCTTGAGCAAAGAAAAAAGGGTTGGCATGAAGACACAGCCTGACTATCACCTCGACTGGGAAGTCAGGCATGATGTTGCCACACCTGAACTAATGGACACGAGCAAAGTTGTTGTCATAGAATGTCATCTGGGGCAGGTGTAAAAGCTCTAGCTTTTTAATTTTTCTTAATAAATAAAAGTATGCAGGTATTTCTGCTTCTGAAATGCTCCATGCCAAATCTACATGCATCCATGTACCTCTGCTGCTCTGGTGTCCTGACATATGCAGACACTGCTCTCCAGTTACACTGGGCAGGTTCAAAGGTCACATGTGCATTCCTTACATCTACTGGTGCATCTACTGGTGCACCAAGTCACTGCAGACAGGGGTAGCATTTAAATTACTGCACCCCTGAAGTAAACTGTAATAATTGCTGCCTTATCAATCTGGTGGCAGGGTACACGCTAAGAAGGAATCATACCCGGTTATGGAATGGGGGCTGATAAGTACACACAGGATAAAAGCCACCCCAATTCGATATTGTACGTGTCAACTTTGTGAGCCCAGGTCAGTGATGTCAAGGCATTGTCTGATCATTGCTAGTCTGGCTGTCTCCACTGCTCCAAGTGAGGAAACATCCAAGATGCTGTGTTCCTTTAATTCCCCAGTAGAAGGTGAAACACTTCCCCTCAGGGCACACAAGCACCCACCAGGAAAACACCTTAAAGCCCTTAGCACTGCTGTGTCCACATTAATGACTCTTAGGTTGTCCTGCTGCATTTGCTACAAAATATTGTCTATTATTATGAACGGGAGTTTAGAGTTACAGCAATGTTTTGGATTCTAGGAGTTTTCCTGAATTCCAAGAACTCTTTAGACAGCTGTGGGGACAGATTACCAGCTGTAATTGTATTTGCAGTGTGGACAAAATTAAAAACATCCGAGGCATGAGGCATTTTGTAACACCATGACTCATAGAACTGTTGTCATAACCCCAAGTGATTAAAACATCATTTTGGATGGTATTTCTTTGCTTTTTGTATATGCAGTAAACATCCTCTTTTTCAACTTAACAGAAGAGCATTCTGTAATAATAATGTAATCTTATGTAGCAGTTGATTTTGTCTACCTTTCTTTTTATTAGCTTTTGGTTAAATTACATTTCAACCTTTTGCCATTCTAAAAACAGGAGATAATAAGAAAGAAAAAAACAATGGAGGATACACAATTAAAAAATCCATCATTTACAAATAGATTACATTAGTTGAATACAAATCACAAATAAAAATCTAAGAAAAAAAATTAAGGTCAGAGGGAAAGGAAAAATACCCAAATCACTTTCAGGTTTGTTCTGTCCCAATTCCCAGTTTTATAAAGCTCAGAAAACCCACCACTTCCCCCACTACTGAGGTGGGAGAACCACACAGTAGTCTATATATAGTCTAGACCAGATTATTTCTCACTATCAGTAATCTTAAACCGGGAAATAGTTTTCTCAAAATACAGAATTCTCAGGAGGATTAAAGCTTTACAAAATAAATATATGTGCTGCAGTGTCTCCATTTCAGTCTTCACGTTACAAAATCTGCAATAGGCGTCCTCCCTCAACATGACTCCGCTATGTGCCAAAATCTGCCTGGTGGGGTGGATATTGAATTGGAACCACATATAATAATTCCTTGACTTAACAGAGGGATATATATTCAGGTATGGAGCCACAGCCCCCATTAGCTTATACTCGTAATGTAAATGTTCAAGAGAAGGATAGTCACGCATAGCGTCCATGGTCTGAATCCAGTCTTTCTGATTTAGTTGATGTTTTACATTGGACAGATTAGCCAATAAAATGTCCTGCGTCAACTCTAATGTGCTGAGTAATTTATTGCTGGTTTCCACCAGAAGAGTTACACTATTCAGACTCTTACCCAACAAAAATGAATTAAAGTCCTCATATAGAGAATTTTTCGGGGGGTCTAGGATTCTACGGTACAGAGCCAGGATACACCATTACAATCAAAGCATTAGCGACTTCAAGCCCAGTTCATACCTGTTAAATGATATCGGGATACAGTTCGGTAAGCGAAACACCTTTCTTCATATAAGTTGCTTCACCTGTTCCAAGTAACTACCAACCCATAGGTGCAGAGCCTTCATCCGTATAACAATTCCACCACTACGTTAACCCTCATAAAATCCAACCACTGCTTTCAGTGAGAATTCACTGTACGTATTATACTTTTTATGAATTTGGCCTATTAATGCCATAGCCTTACTCCTCACAAAATCCTTGACATAAGCTTTATTCGGTTTATCAAGGACTAAATATCCCAAGCAGATCATATTATGGCAGATCTCCACCCTGGAGTTATCCATGAACCAAGCAAAGTTTGTCTGCTAGATTAAGTCTTTGGTTTTTGGGGTTTATACAAAGCTTTCCTGTCAAAGCAGCCCAGCTTTGGAATTCCCTACTGCCTTCACTCCGAGCATACCAACCATACCAGAACTTTAGATCTAACTGCATTAACTTGCTGAAGTCCACAGACCAGTAAGGCCCACCATCATCACACTGCTCTGGCCCGATCTCTTATCTTGTATGATGACACCTAATTTTCACCTTCTATTTATCTTAGTTTGACTTTGTGCCTTTTCCCTAATGTAATTTATTTCTGTAACCTAAGCTGTGAACTGTCTTGTAAACTTTCCTGCACCTTGCTACCCTGGGGTCTTGTGCGCAATAGAAATAAATAAACAAACAAACAAACAAAGGGCATGCTGTCTTGCATACACTAAGAAGGAGGCAATCAGTATTTGTATACCGATGAGGGTGCTGTCAAACAAGATGAAATCATCGGCGTACAGATGTATTGTATTCCTGACAATCGTGGTGGGACAAAAACCTCCCTGTTCAAAAAGTCCTCTGCATCTGAAACATACAGGTTGAAAAGACACGGGGCTAAGATGCACCCTTGTCTCAAACCTGTGGTGGTCTTGATCTTCCTAGATAGTCCTCCCTTCATGTTCAATTGAACTTGAATGTTCACATTATTGTGCAGGGCTACCAATATTTTTAACAGGGAGGGCAGAATTCCCCATTAACTAAGTTTGGTCTGCAGCCTCTGACGGCAAATGCCGTTGTGAGGTCTATTGAGGCTACAAAGATGGAATCATTCATACCAAACCTTGCCAGATTCTGTATGCTTCTTACTAATACCCCATTTAAAGCTGTGTCCTGCTCCTTATGAAAGCCTGTTTGGAACTTTCAGAGCCTTTTCACAATCTTAGCCCAGTCTGTTAGATGTGTCAAATTATGGACGCAAAGCTCTTACTGTCCGTGTCCATCACCATGATGGGGCGATAGGTTTTGGTCCGTTCTTGGGCGATACCTATAAATTGGCACCACATAGGAGGTCTCCCAGGAAGAAGGGTAACATCCCTTTGTAAGAACATTGTCATATAGGTGGTGTAGAATTTTATCCTAGCCCTCAGGATCAGATTTTAATACCAGGTTTGTTAGTCTGTTTGCCTCCAGCGTGGGAGCAACTTGCTTTCTTAATGCAGGACGAGATATCATCTTGCTCAATGGCACAATAGATGGACCCCAGATCTGGCGGTACTACCATCGATTACATTTTCATGATATTGTCCCCCTCCTTACATGCATAAATCGAATGAAAGTAGTTAACCCATTCCCCCAAAGAAATTGGATTGAGTTGCTGCAACTCTAAGGTGTTACCTAATGAATTCATAAGGGACCAGAATCTAACTGTGTCTTTTGTAACCAAAGTATTTAGCATCAATTCACCCTCCATTTGGTTTTGTAATGCCTTGTTGTTCCTTATCCAGTTCCTATATGACTGATTTACTGTGCATATTTCCAAGGCCTCCTTGCGGGAAGAATTATGCCCCCCTCGCCTAATTATTTTTAATTGCGACTACAAGTCCTTACTTCCCTTAATTTTGGAATCAAAGGGATGAAGATGTAATTTTTTGAGTTTTTTCCATACCACCCAGCCATTCAATCGTGTGCATATTCTGTCAATGATATTACAATGTAGTCAATAGAATTTGTCTACTGAAAATGTATTATTCCTCCATTCTTCAGAGGAGCTTTCCAGAATGTCTATGAGGTCATCCTTCAGTCTCCCCATGGTTTGAACTTTCCACTTAATCCTATTCCCTCCCAAATTTGCTGTGAGGTCCATGGGGCCTTCCAAGGGAGCCACTGTGAGTTCTGTCTTAAATTTTAAAGCTTTGATCCGATGGCCACTTGTTCTGGCAGCACCCACCTTAAAAACCTGGCATTGGGAATAAAGCAAGATATCAACATACATATAGTCCAAGACAGCTTCTTTGTCACCTCTTGCCCACACATGTTTTTGTATCCCTTAAAGCTGCCATTAACTCTGAGTAGTCCAAGCGAGCCAAGGGTTGCGGCCCACTTTACTCCATTTCTAATCTTAGCAGATGATCCGAAGGAGATGACCGTGGTACCAAACTCGTAATCCATGTCTGCTGAGGCGGGTCCGGAGGAGTTAAAGTCTCTGGCTATTAGTATCCCTCTTGTGTCCACATCCTTCTCGACAATTTACTATGCATTCACAAAGTATCTCCAAAAACGTATTGAGTGGCGCCACCACCTCATTCCAGTATATAATGACCATCAAAACTGAGAAACTACGAGAGTCTATTTGAAGCTCCTGAACTGAGGCCAATGCCCCTGTCTGTACTTCGTGGCTACCACACTAATTTAATTGCCATTCTGATTTGACACCTGTCAGTAGCCTGCTATATGGACAGCCCTTTGTGTTTTTTCTTGTAAGTTGATAGTCAATCTTAAAGTAGTCGCGGACGGGGGATGAAGAAGCCAAGTATCTTGTCGCAAGATTATATTGAGACATTTTAAATATCCCACCAGCTTGGAGTTGGTTAACAAGGCCTTGTGTCCTCTAGTATTCCATGAGGCAACCCACAAACAGCACTCCAGGCTTAAGTGTAACAGGGAAGGGGAGGGGACCTGGGAACAGGTTGGGGAGTTCAACACACCAGACAACCATGACCAATCACTGTACCCAGAACTAGATTCCGGTTTACGCTGTACCCTTCTCAGTGTATTGCCTCCCTGATCCTTACTCAAAAAGATCCTAAAGTCTCAGTGAACCTAGGTTTGCTCCAGGCCATTTACATCTACATTGCTTGGACTTTGCTTTTCTGAGGGCCCATATGATTGTATGTCAAAGCCCTTCTTATGTAATTGAGTGGCCTCATTCAGTATTACCTTGAATATTATTCTAGACACAATGTCCAAAATAACTTGGTCTGTTCTTATTTTGTTGTTGGATTTGAGCAAAGCCATATCCTTTGAGACTATTGGCCGGAGGGTAGGAATCTCAGCAAACAGGGCTAAGACATTAGCTCTATTTAGCACTACATGTCTCCCATCATTGAGGACACACTCTAATAAGAGTCTTTGTGGATGGATGTCACTTCACTTACTCACCACAGCCCTTTTAGAGCCACTCCCCCTCATTTTTTCCATTCTCATTTCTCAATTGGTAAACATTAAGGTTACTCAGACCAATACAATTGACCCCTTTCTCATTAAATGTGTCACCCCGAGATTGGGTTTTCAGAACTACCGGTCTCTGGTAATCTGAACCCTGTGCACCCATCCCACATAACACACTTTAGACCGCAGGGTTACCTCCCTGCATTAAGGTTGATGGGGTAGCTAATCCTCAGCCTCTATTGACAAACCTCTCTAAGCACTACCAGAGCCCCACACAACCTAGACCCTAGACTGTGTTGGTTTCTCCCAGTGTTCTAGTCGAGGTGTTGGTTGGAACCTCTGCCACAGAAATAATTTCTACCACTTCACCAGTTTCAGATTATGCTCAATTGTCCCCGTCTTGTTATTAATAGCTGGCTCTTTTCCAGAATTGACTTTTATTATCTCTTTTGTAATTGGCTCTAATTCCGGAACAATCACTGTTTTGGAGACAATTATTTTCACATCACTCACATTATTAGATAGTCAGTGTAACATTTGGGACATGTTTGCAGATGCTGATGAGGGAAGACCTAAATCAGGAAATTTGAATCCGGGGGACTCCCCCCCTCTGTGGATGACCACTCTTGATGTAATTTACCAGTAGCAACATAGAGTCTTTCGCTTGGGGCACATTTGGGGAGTATTCCCTCATCCCCCGGGTTAGGACCAGGATCTAGGGTTGGACGCCTCCTCCTAACAGTTTCCACTCTTGGAGGTTTAAAAATTGATCTAATGTCTCTCGACTTCTGCAAATTGTCGATTTTTCCATTAATATCTTCCACGTGAACAGAGTTGATTTTTAGTTCAACCTTTATATTTTTATAAAGGGACACGATTGATGTTATTACTAGATTCAATGCAAGTATTGAGGAATGGTTGGCGTCTACATTCTGTGGCTGATGTAGAATGATATATGATATGGCATTCATATCGCGCCTTTACACAGGTTTTTCTAGGCGCAACAAGAACAAGAGAGGGAAGACAGAGGGAAGACAAGACAAACGATCCTACTAGGCCTTGTGTCATTCAGATCGTGTAAGTGCGACAACAAGAAGTGTAAGGTGAAGGGTGGCTGGCTCTGAGTAAGTGCAGCCAGGGCAGCGCTGCACTAGGTAAATGCTATGAGGCGGGGGGCTGCAGTGATTTACAGCTTACAAGTGCACGGTAGGCCAAGAGGCAGTGCAGGAAGACTGGTCAAGGAGGAGCCTTTTACCCAGCGAGACTCTGAGGGTACCAGGTAACCAGTCGGCCCAGCAGACAGGTAAGTTAGCAGGGACGCGAGAGAGAGAAAGCAGAGGCAAAAAAGAAGGTCTTGAGCTGCTTCCGGAACTTCAGGTGATACGGCTCAAGTCTGAGAAAGGTAGGAAGGCCATTCCAGGGGGTGGTACCTGCAGAGGAGAGAGATCTACCCCCACTCTCTGTCTAGAGAAGTGTGTGTCGCTCAAAGAGTTGGAGGTAGCAGTGCGAAGGGCTCTAGAAGGAAGGTATTTTGGCAGAGAGAGTTGGCTGTAGTGCAGGCTCTATCCTCAGAAAGCCTTCTGGATGATGCAGAGGTTTTTGAACTTGATCCATGAAGCCACCGGGAGCCTGTGAAGAGATTTCAGTGCTGAAGAGATACAGCCGCTGGGCTTCAGCCAAGGACAATTCTTGCAGTTCTCGATTAGTTGCAGAGAGCAGAGATTAGAGGTAGATAGAATGAGAAAGAGGCTGTTACAGTACTCCAGCCTTTAGAGAACCAGGGCTCTGGAGACAGTGATCTTCTTGGGGAACGTGAGAAAAGGTAGAATACCTCTGAGGAGGTGCAGCTGGAAGTGGGCCTTTTTGGCAAGGTTTGTGATGTAAGGAGAGAAGGAGAGAGTGGAGTTGAAGATGACACCAAGGTTTTTTCCTCACAGGAAGGCGAGGGTAGAATGAGGGTGGCCAGAGTGATAGAGGGAATGCGGGAGCCGGGGTCCCAATGAAAAGGATTTCCAGCTTACTGGTATTAAGACACAGATCGTTGAAGGTGCACCAATCCTGGATCATGGATGGACATTCACGAATGAGCAAGGGAGATGAGACGGCTGAGGGAAGCCTGAAAGAGAGTGTCATCCGCATAACACTGAAAGTTAGAAGAGAAGATGGAGATCATGTGGGCCAAAGAGCAAGGTAAACCCCAACTTAGGTGATGGAGTAGATTAATCAGAGTATGAACTTTCATATTCATCCAGCGATGTATTTATAAAGGGTGGAGTATCCAAATATGAGCTATTTTCCACCTCTGATCCATATGTCAAGCGGTCTACTGAGATTGACTCTAAAGTATTGTGAGCCACTGGGAAGTCTGCTAGTTAACAACAGTTGTTATGTTATTCCCCAAGTTGGAACATGTTGCTTGAGGGCCAAGAGACTTTTTGCCGCTGAAAAGAAGCAGGTAATATTTGCAGGTGTTTTACTACAAAAGACACCTTCTTTCGCTGTTACTATGACATTAGCCTGTGTACATGAGATCAGGCTGGTGAGGCCGGTAAGGGGAGGGCATGGCCTATTTCCAAGAGATATTTCCCACAATCTGATTTAACCTGCATCTTCCCACTTCCCAGGTAATACATATGATTAATTACAGATGTTCTGAATATTCCCGCCACCTAAAAGCATGTAACAACTCATTGTGATTGTGCAGAGTTGTTGTCTTGAGAACTACAGTGACATTCACAGCACTCGATCCACACACGCTCTGCCCTATTTTGGGTTTTTAAAGGTCAGTGAGAAAATTCCCTCGTTAGCTGAGCCGAGGCTCCCAGGCAGTAGCAGGACAAAGCAGAGTGCACAAATTACTCAAGCCAGAGCAATCCACGTTTTTAATCTCCACACTTCAGCAATAGGCTCTACTATCCAGTTAACCAGTGTAACTGCAGTGACACTCACACAGTGTAGCTGTTAATGTCATATGTATCCTGGATCTACCAACTGTATTAGAAGGTGGTATTGTTACCCCATTTTCAATGGTAATTGGTTTATTGAGGTGCTGGACTACTTTTGTGGGGGGGGACCAGAGTGATATGCAAATGGATATTTCTGCTCTGTGAAGGGTGCAGTGAGCTAAAGCTTGATTGCAGACCTTCCTGAGTGGAAGAACTTCTGTAGAACAGGGTATTTGACCCATGTTCGTTCTCAGTAGAGGGGCACCAACACTCTTGTTCCATTTGAAGGGCCAACATCTCTTTCGCATATATGTTAACTTTCTCGTCAATCCAGTTTTGGTAGTTAACAGTGTTTGATATGCTGGACAGTTCGTTGTAGGCCATCATGTGTCCAGGTATAGGGAGTTCCTCCTGATGTATCATCCATGTCAATATTTTCTGCTGGCCCCATTGTATATGAACCTCTCTGTCATTTGCTCACTTAACCTGCAAACAGCAAGATGGATTTAGGCCTTGCCTAGAAACAAGATTTTGTAAGACAGCATGCACACTTGTATGATTGTTGTCCTCTACATCTCAAACTCAATGTGAGCCTTCTCATATTTGTTAATCAATCCCTCTCTCTGATATTTATATTGATATTTTATTTCTATAGCGCTCGTACACAAGTGTTTCAGAGCACGACAAGGCAAGGGAGGGGAACAGGGGAGAACAAAACAGCGATCTTACTAGGCCCAGTGACATTGAGAACGTGCCAGTGCATGGGAGAGGGGGAGGGGAAAAGTGCATGGAAGGAGGGAAAAGTGGAAAGTGCGAAGCAGAGGAGAAACAGATAAATAACAATAAATAAATAATAAAGGCAAGAAACAGTGGTCGTGTAGCCATAAATGTGCAAGTGCTAGGTTTAAGGCAGCCGACAGGGTAGGTCTGACAAGTGCAGGAAGAAAATGGGGGGCTGAATGGGTACAGATACAGACCCCAGTGCAAGGGGTGGGCCGGAGGCAGTGCGGGAGGGTGGCAGGGTGAGCAGGTACCTGGGCCCAGAGGACAGAGGGTGGCCAGGTGTACGGTGCCAAGAGAGAACAGATCAGCAGGGGAGAGAGGGAGCGAAGGCAGAAGAAAAGAGGAAGGTCTTGAGGTGCTTCCGGAACCAGAGATTGTTCTCCTCAAGTTTTAGAGTGGCAGGGAGGCTGTTCCAGAGGGAGGCCCCAGCTGAAGACAAAGATCTACCCCCAGCTTGTTTCTTTGAAAAACGACTGACCCTGACGGAGTTGGAAGTAGAGGAGTGAAGAGCTCGAGAGGGGAGGTATTTGCGGACGGATAGCTTAAGGTATTTTGGACCCAGGCCCCAGAAAGCCTTGTGGACAATGCAGAGGGTTTTGAATTTAATCCTTGCATCCACTGGGAGCCAATGGAGAGATTTCAGAGCTGGAGAGATACGATCCCAGGGCTTGAGGCCAAGGACAAGTCTCGCAGTCCTGTTCTGGATTAGTTGCAGAGGGCGGAGAGTAGAGGCAGGTAGATTTAGAAATAGGCTGTTATAATAGACCAAGCTAGAGAGAACCAGAGCTTGGGATACCATGAGCTTCTGGGGGAAGGAGAGGAAAGGCAGAGTACCTCTGAGGAGGTGCAGGAGGAAATTTGACTTTTTAGAGACCTCAGAGATGTGGGCGGAGAAGGAAAGGGTGGAGTCAAAGATGACCCTGAGGTTGTTTGCCTCGCAGGTGGGGGTAGGAGGAGGGCCAAGTTAGGCAATCAGAGATGAGAGAGGGAGAGGAGGTGGCAGAGGGCAGCCTGAAAATGAGTTGGGTGTCATCAGCGTAGCACTGGAAATTTGAGCAGAAAGTGGCAATGCAGTGGGCGAGAGTTGCTCTGCTACGAGAACAAAATCATTCCAATTTGTTTGACCTTGATATCAAAAACGTGGTTAAAGGAGCCTAGTTCTACATCTGCTGGAAAGCACAAACATTTCCCTCCTGGAGTCAGATCTTCACAAAGGGGTCCAAGCTCTAGTGATATACAAACTTGACTATGGAAATGCCATCATAAAGGATCTTCAGAATATCTATGGGAATCAATGAAGGCGTCTCGGCATGAAGCAGCATGACTGATATAAATGCGCAAAGCAATCCACCTAATCTTTCTAAACACCGTGGTGGATAAACATGTTAATGCTAGAGGCTTCAGGCCTGTATGAAGCACACATACTCTCATACTTCAAATTCCAAGTTTCAAGAAGCAACACCCGGGAAGTCAGTCATTCTCGGGTGCTGCCATAAGGATTGGGAAAGCACATTTGACAGCAATTTGTTGTACCCCGTCACTCAATTTCAATAAGAAGGAATACAAGACTTTTATTTTCAAGAAACACATTAAACTTAGGAACTAAGCCAACTCAGCACCTGAAAAATGCAGTGACGGGGATGCCATATGAACTTGCCACTGATTCACGCACCTATAGGTCCTCTGACTTATCTTTATCCGCCTCCGTCCTTAGATATCCCACCCCTGATCTCATTCTCTCTCTTCATCCTCCCTACTTCTGCCATGCTACTCACCTTGCCCCCTGGTCTTAACCATTCATGCATCTGGATTAAGAACAAATGTGTGGTGGACTGCATAAAGATATTGCTGCAAATGGCTTAACTGCTGCAGTCTTTCTGGAGACCACCCACTTTACATCCATATCCCTCTTGCCTTACATCTCACTACCTGAGTGAAACCTTCAGTGCCTAATCCCTGCTATCTGCCACTGGCTCAGTTTCCAAGTCTCCTTGGATACCTCTATGTACCTTACTTGAAGATGTTTTCCTATCCTACTTTCCACCTGGACCCCTTTTAGGTTGCAGGTTCTGATGTAACTTTCATCAAAACGGTTCTGCCCTTGATTGGCTGCTGCCTTGCACTTGAAAACCCTTCCTCTCATCCTACTCCCCGTACTTCTTCTCTCGTTGTGTGCATGGATGCGTCTTCTCTTTCCCTGCCCGTGTCTGCAGGGTCGGACTGGCATAAGAAATAGGCCCGGACACCCAAAAGAAAGTGGCCCACCCCTCGCATCAAAAAAGTGACCCACCCCTCGCCTCAAAAAAGTGGCCCACCCCACGCCTCAAAAAAGTGGCCCTCAAACCATCATCTGTGAATCGAGTCAATTCACGACTTTGCAGAAAATGCTACTTATGGAGGGTTCATGTGTCTGTTACATTACAACACAACTCATAAAATAACATAACTTTGCAAACAGTTGTGTGACAGGATCCACAGCTCCGAGGCGCAGGAGTGGCATGAACCAACCACCCCCACTGCGGTTTTGGCACTTGCTGCAAGTCGATGCTTATACAGGGCTCCGCAACCCCAGCAGGGAAGGAGGGTTAGGGTGACGATAGTTGGATAGGAAGAGGGGGGGAGTAGGGAAACCGGAATGAGCTTTACAGAGAGGTTTTGGATAGGTTGGGGATGTTAGGGTAAGGTTCTGATCACTGCGCACGCTTCCAGCGAGCTGTTACACTCATAGAAACACACGTCCCTGTTTCTGACTCTACACACATATACAATATCACTTTAGCAGTATACAAAGGCACAGCAACTTAATAAACACACGTGAGGTAGTGCAGCACTTAGCTTAGGTTAGTTGTCACCAGAGTGTCCCTTGTTGTCTCCTGCGATTTCGTTGTGCCAGGATGTGTCATAGTAGCTGTTCAAAGTAGCCAAAAAAGAATGCTGCATTGTAATTAACGTATGAAAAACACAAAGAGGCATGCAGCAATACAGACATATATAGCAAGTGAATTCCTGCTGCATGCACACAAATGTGCACGTTTGTGTAATCATCCTACCCTCGACCACAGTGTGTGCTCTGCAACAGGGCCTTTGAGAGAGGTGTAATCCAGGTTTTTATTTTGCCCTGGCGCACATTAGGCCTGGATGCAAAGTCACAATAAGAAAACTTGGCCAGATTGAAAGAGTAGAGCGACTGATTCTCTGACTCTAATTTGGGCGCGGATGAATAGGATAGGCGTTCTGCCTGGTCACTGCTGCTTATAGGCTGGACTGGAGCCTAGGGTGGCCGTGCTCCTGGGGGGAGACAAAAGGTGTGCAAAATGAAGGTCGCCAAAGTGGTTTAAGTGTGCTATACAGGGCCCCCTTACATTACACTGCATTGAAGATATACAGTCAGTCACTAGTGGTTACTTACCCACAGGGATGGGCTCGTCTGGTTGGCTGTTAGCTCTGCTACAGCCAGGCTAGAGTGAATACTTGAACAGCAACCTGCCTGCAAAAAGAAACAAAGTAAAGATGACGAAATATCAATAAACACAGTATATATCACACAGTATTTATCATACAAACAATGTGCAGGGCTTGTAAAAAAGATATGATGGGGGGCCCTCCAAGTGAGGGTAACTTGGTAGATGTGCTTAAAAGAATAAGGCCACTGAGAAAGGGGGCACTATGATTATTTATATTCAGCAATTTCTTACCCCATACATTACTTCATTGTGTCAGCCAGGCTCAGACTGGCAAGAGGCCCATGGCCGAACCAAAAACACAAAATGCTGGTGGAGGCCAATTTTTGTTGGTCAAAGTAAGTGGGCCACTTTTTTTGGCCAATTTGAACCAGTTTGATGATGAGTTAATTCACTCTGAGGCTAGTAGTGTTTGACCAATGTTGCTGAGTAAATATTCTTTAAAATGCACAATTTGCATCACACTTTATCAAACAACTCCCCCTCGGTTACTATTCCAACAGTGTCTCAAAAGGAATGAATAGCCATTTGTAACTGTGGGCCGCCCACTGCCCACTTTTTCATTGATGCGGCTGCCCAAGGCAATTTTATGGCCCCCCCACTAGTCCGACCCAACATGGCAGGGGGATGAGATGAGTATGTAATGAGAAATGAGGTCCACAGCTCTAAGCCCCAGAGGTTGGCGTATTTCGAGGACCGGACTTGGAGACTCCCTTTGACCTTATTACACAGGTTGTGAGGCAATTCCTTGGTCCACAGTCTGAAACATGCATACTTCTAGCGCCACACAGTGGGACGCCCAAAACTAAGACAACAACCAATTTACAGGTGTTCTGGATTGGTTCTAAAACTATAAATCACCCATTGTCCAAGCAAAGGGTCCGGCCACGGGCACCCTATAGTGGTATCTCACCTGCCCCTAATTCCCTTATTCAAACTCCAATGCCCATTACTGTAAATAATGCCCATCCAATTCACTTTGAAGCGGGCAAACATTCCATGAATCGGGCCCACTAGTGCATGCAACTGGTTTATACAATCACAGTCAATTTACATATATCGCACTTTGCTGTTATATCTCCTGGGCTGGGTTCAGATAACACCGAATTAGTGCAGAATGCACAACTCTCGGGTCACACCGTGGCCTGTGGCCAAAGTGGGCAACATTTGGGGGCCTCTTTGGGATTGGTTAATGCGCGTGGTACTCAATCACCTGTTACAGTGCTCGTGTTGTATGCTAGCCAGCCCATGGTCCATCTTTAGCTGCTAGCCTGCTACATCATATTGCGTGTCAGGGTGTCTGTGTGTGGGGGGGGTTTGTTTCTGGGGGAGTGGTGCTGCTCACAACACAGGAAAGACTTTGCAAAGCATAGGGAAAGTGGGGAACTCAATACATCGTCATCAGTTTTCTCTCAGGCTGCATCTTAATTCCGACAATTACAGCAACATTTATGCATATTATAGATCTGCGAAATTCACGCCTCGCCCTCTGCAATCCCCCACCCTGTCTGCCTTTCTGATTAAATGCCCTCATCTGATTTACCAGAAAAAAATCTCTTTACAAAAGAAAAGAACAACTCCACCCTACTGACACAGTGCTTAAAAGGTGAGGGCATACACTGATGTACAAAACGCACATTTATTCGGTCCAGGCCAAAAAAAAGTGTGCAAAATGATCCCCCAGAGGCAGTTCGCCGTCGCTTTGGGATAGGCCCTGCTTTAAATTAGTTGCCAGCCCTCGGGAAAAACGCAGGGAAAAAAAATCTATGACCGGGAGATGGTCGGAGACCGCCAGCATGCAAACCCAGCGGTGATGAGTGATAGATGGGAGCCCCGAGGGAGGCAGGGGCACGGGAGGGTGCGGGGGGGGGGGACGGGATGTAGTCTTTCAAACTTTCGCTTCATAATCATGCCAAAAAAACATGGAATCATGCTGAGCTTTAGCAAATTAGACATGTTAGGGCAATTCAAACGAGTGCGCCCTTGCCTGGAAAATGGATAAAAGGCTGAGTCACCGAACGCGTGTGTGTTATACCATTTAATCACCTTATCGATCTTCTAATAAATACCACGTATGAGGTGCAAAACCCTGAGAAAAGACCACCTATTTCTAACGCCCACCCAGGAGGCAAAACAAATTAATAAAAAGAGGTCCTGATGGCATTTTTTAAAAATTGTAATGAAGGGCAACACCAGCACTTCTCTTCACTGTAGCAGAAACGAGTATTGGCAACGCCAACAGCTTTGACTTTTGGGGGCATGGTTACACTATACACACTAAGATTGAATGCATTTTCTAAAGGAAACAAGAGTACAAGAAACATATGTATCAGGTTCATTGGGCACAAACTAAGAGGTTTCTGCTGCAACTCATAAACTTACTTGTTGGGTGGGTGGTGCTGGACCTGGACCCTGGTCTGGAAATGGAATCAGATATCGGAATAAGACGAAGAGATCAGATCCGTGCTGCTACTCAAGGAGGTGGCTTAGGCAGCTCGGCTGGTGATGTGTGGCAGGTGTGGTGGGTGGTTCTGTGCTGCTGCTGTGATTGCGAAGTCGGTCACCTCACCTCTCCGAGCGGCTCCGACTCTGCGTGCACACAGACAATCCCACTGCCTGTCAGTGCACGTGCTGCTGCCTGCTGCACTCTATGCATGGCTGACGCTGTCCTGTCCTGACCTCTCACTTAACTCACTATGCTCTATAAATCAAATGCAGTTTGCAGGTGCAGCAGCAAGAGGCCCATATACCCATGGAACACACACCACGGAATTGACCTTAGTGGCGTCTCAGAGATGCTGTGTGCGGGTGCTGCTACACTAAGTCATTGGTTCTTCTTCCCTTCCCCAGCGGTGGCGGGCCAGCGGCCCCACCCCCAGGGCCCGGACCAGGCAAAAGTTGCTTTCAATTTAGCATGCAAGTGAAGTGCAACAACGGTGTGTTTACTTCCTGCAGTGCAAAGTTGAAAGCAACTTGAAGTACGTGTGTTGTTATGGCCTGAGGCCAGGCGACTCAGCCCATCAGCCCAGCAGTCAGCCTGCCCTAGCCCCGGCACCCGCGGCCCCCAGGCCGGCGGTGTTCCAAACTCAGATGCGCATGTAGAGCACTTTTTGTCAATTGTCTCGAGAGACTCGAGGCAATTGACAATTGCTGCCATTACAACTTGCACTCTCTGCTAATCTCACGGCCTGGCGCCACTGCCAGCCAGCCAGCCATGCTGTGCCGGCCCCGGAATTTCCCCAGTGAGGCCAGGCCAGACAAATTAAATCAAAGCAAGGTAACAACGTGTAAAAGTAAACAAACACACGTTTTTACCTTGCTTTGATGAATGCTGGGCTGCAGATTGCTCCAGGGCCAGCCAGCCTGAGTAGGACAGCCCAGGGTCCACCACGCGTATGCACCCGCATTATTACAGATGCAACTCAAGTTAAGTTGCTGCAACAAAAAACCGGCCCAGGGCCCGGCTGATGAAAACCGCCCCCCCCCAGGGCTCAAGATCGTTCGGCCAGCGGCCGAAAGACCGATATGACCAGTCCGACGCTGCGTGTCTGTCCTTTCATTGCATGTAGGACCCTGACATAAACCAAGCACATCTGCACCTGAACACCATTTTCAGGACCCTTGTTCCAATCACCATAGGTATGGGAGCAACTTGCATTGTCTCCTGTTCAACCCTACACCCTTCATTGAAACACTCGTGCCCCGGTGACTGCTCTACTGCGTTCCCTGAATATTGTAACTACTCTGTTTTCTACATATGTGCAATGCGTTGCCATCCATTGTTATGTGTCTTATGTGGCAGACTGTACAATGCTCCCACTCCCATGTTTTTATAAAACTCCGTAAATTAATTAATAAATATATGCATAGCGTGTTTAGGAATACATTCAGAACCCATAATCTATTTCTGTGTATTTATATGGTACTTATAAAGCGCACAAAGACTGTGAGGTATCGAGGCGCTAGGGAGTGAGGGGTGGGGGCAGGTCAGTAGAAAAACAATAGTGTTTTTAAAGCCTTGCGGAACGGGGGGAACTCGTGGAGCTTACGAAGATCTAGAGGCAGAGTGTGGCTAGAACACAACTGAAGTAACATTAACCCATGTGATCAGTAAAACAGCTGGTTCTGGGCTGTGCAAAATGGCTGGATTGTTTTCATATGTTTTGGACAAAATGAATGTCTGTTTCTAAACCTGACCCGTGCATCATCTGATTGTCGTATTTGTGATACAGGGATGGAACAACAGACATTACCAGGACTCTACACTGGGGAAGCCCCACCGCCTTTCAAAAGGTAAATAGATGTATCCTCTGCGCACGTTTTTCTCAAAACAGCAGTGCTGCTAGTAGGTGCGAAATAATTCCATGTATTACTCTATGTCTTTCTTAATTACTAGTCTTTTAGAATTACTGGTCATTGAGAAATGTCCGTGGGAAAAAACGAGGGCAAATACAAACGTTTAACTCAGGAATAAACACGTATTACGACTGCAGAACAACTGATGGATGCATGACTGTTTGTTTGGAAGATTGTGCAGCTAAACAGCATAGACAAATAATGATGCTTGTATTGCCACTGTAAGAAGACACCAATGATGGCTTCAGCCAGATGTTTCCAGTGTTTGCCCCTAAAACAATACACCTCCGATGGCTTTGTCTACATTTTGCCACCAGCATTTGCCCTTCTAAGGACGAACCTGTGATGTCCTTGCACAAATATTACTAGCATTTGCCCCTGTAAGGAAACAACTGAGAGGGCATTAACTCAAAATGCCAGCATTTTGCCACTTCGATAGACCTGTGGTGACTTTGTCCAGATATTACCAGCATTCGCCCCTGTAAGGGCACACATGCCTGTAATTGACCTTTTAAGGACACACTTGTGATGGCTTTCCCACAACATGCCAGCATTGGTCCCTGTAAGGATACACCTGCCATGGATTTGCCACATCATGCCAGCATTTGCATGTGTAAGGACAAACCTGTGATAGCTTTTCCCCAACACCCTGGTAATTGCCCCTGCAAGAACAGACCGGTAATGTTGCTTTGTTCCTTCATGCCAACATTTGCCCATGTGAGAATATACAATATCTTACATTGAAACAACTTAAAGAGAATACAAGTCTCAAGTTGCGCAAACGCAAAATGGTTATGAAATGATGAACACAAATAACTGATTAGATATATCAGTTTAATTCACTGATTATTCCTTAGTGTAGAAAAATATTATGTACTTAGAACTCTGAACCTCAGTTAGAGTCACTGAAGGTTCACTCAGTTAGATTCACTGGTTAGTCCAATAGTTGCACTTGATGCCAAAATTGACAATAATGTTTTTGTTTGTATCACTTTATGAGACTCAATTTTTACAGACTCCGAACCTCGACACGTGTTTCCCCGCCTTTAGTTTTTAGGCGGTTCTTCAGGAGGTACAGTTTATGCTGTTGCTTGTTCTTGAAAGAGAGTTCATTATACATTCATGACTTATGACTGTTCAAATCAATTGAAGAATGTTCAGTTTTAAATGCCTGCAAGCCAAGACAGAACAGTATTTTAGGGACACTGATATGTTTCTATAGTGAGCCACTTGGTGTTCAATGAGGTAAAAAAAAAATACTTATTAGTCATCCTGTGAGGGTAACCAGACCGTGAGTGAGCGAGTGTGATCTCCAAAACAATGTCCTAAATTGGACCATAAAATAAATTTAAATTAATTCAAAAGAAAATGGACTTGGAGAAGTCATCTTAATTATAATTTTCAAATGAAAATTGGGGTGAGCAGGCTCCAAAATCAAGCTTACCTTAATTAGAAATGGGTTGTCATTTCTAGACGGAATGGTACGATTGCCATGTTGGATTCTATGCAAACAAGCGTTATTTATACAACACAATGACGTCATCGCGTATGCGTACTTGATGACGTCATTGGTGCCATTTTAGAATGTTAGCGCTATTTATGTTAGTATGTGTTAGTTAGGTTATTGAACATGGACAAATATGTATGTGAATGTGGTGCCCCCAGATTTTCTTCTGTCATTGGTTTCTGTAAGCATTGTACCCAATATTATACAATGTGCAATTATAATAAAAAGATGAAGGCTGCTAATATGTTCTCATAGTGTAAAGGAAAACTGAACTTCTCAAAATTAAACGCTTACAAACATATACAGGTCACTGACAAAATCATTAGTTAAAGAGATGCGAAATAGACCTGAACAAGTGATTAAAAGAAACTCAGTGTTCAGAGAAAATTATAAAGTTCCTGGTCCGAATTGAAGCCAGAGTGGCACGTGTCCAAAGCACATATCCATTTTGCTTCTGCCTTCCATAGAATGTGTTCAAGGTTACCTCCTCTTGGAGGTACAAAAAATGTTGAGATGCCAAAGAATGTTAGTGAATCGAGTTGGCGTATTCGATGCGGAGTTTGAAAGTGGACTGCCAGTGGTGATTTTAGGTCCTTGTTGTTAATGGCTCGGATCTGCTCGCCTATTCTGGTTTTTAATTTCTGATGGTACTTCCTACATAAAGTTTATTACATGCACATTGGATGCCATATACATGGGTACTATTGCAATTGATAAGCTGCTTAATGTCGGCTTTATTTCCGTTTAGTAGTGCAATGTTTTTCTTCCCGTGATATGAATATTTACAGTACTGACAGTTTCCACACTTGTAATTGCCTTGTACAGGTTGTTTCAACCACATGGATCCAGGTACTTGTTGTGCTGTTCGGTATTGGTAATGAGATGGGCTTAATTCATCCTTTAGACTGCGAGATTTGCAAAATGTTATAGTGGGATAATCGTCCAAAATTGTATTAAGCTCTGTATCTATTTGTAAAATGTTCCAATTTCTGGATAGTGTTTTTTTGATCACGGAATTAATTGTTGGTACTGTATGTAGTTATGAATCTTATTTTTGATGATTTGCCAGTTTCCTTTTGAGATGTTTTGTCTTGTAATAGTTGCGCTCTTGATCTGGTGATTGTTTTAGGTAACGTTTTTTAAATAAAAGTTTGGCTATATCCTCGCGCTTTGAAATTTTGTATGGTGTTAGATACATGTTTGTGAAATTCTTGTTCCATGGTGCAATTGCGTTTATCTCTGAGCATCTTTCCGAAGGGAATGTTGTTGATTAAATGGCTTGGATGATTGCTGGTCGCATATAAAGTACTGTTCGCTGCTGTTGGTTTGATATACAAAGTTGTTTGTATCCTGTTGTCTTCAATGTAGAGGTTGATATCCAAAAATGTTATTGATGTTTGGCTGAATTCTGTGGTTAGTTTGAGATTATAAGTATTGTCGTTAAGGTGTTCAAAATATTAATGAACTAGAGTTGTGTTACCTTTCCAAATCATAATGATATCGTCAACGTACTGTGCCCTTCCTCTAGCACACACAAGAAAGAGCTCAATCTGTCTTTAAGACTGGCACCACTTTCTCTTCTATAAATATCTTACATTGAGCACTGACATAGCTTCGTTTTACTGTGTCTATGCTGAATGTAATGGTGTGCCAACCCTCACTTACGAGTGTTTCTCAGCCATCAAGGGATTTTCTTGTTATATGGACTTTGAGCACTTTTTTATCCAATTACATTGCGTTTTGAGATGGCAGCCTCATCATCTCAAAATGTGCTGTAATTTGGGGAATTCCATTTGCTGAATGACCACTGTCTGATGAGCTCCAGTCTCAGATGCTCTCCCCTGTGTTTTCCACTTTTTCCATGAGCTGCCTTCCCTTTTGAACAATTCACTTCTGGGGGATACACCATACATCTCTTTTTTGCTCACGCAACCCACACCTCCCTCACCAATGGGGGTTCTCCCCGTCCCATCCTTTTGGGTGAACATACCTTTCTCTGCAGTTCTCCCTGTGTGGAAACAAACTGCTGTGCTACTTTGTCACCTCCCCCAGGGATTCCTACCTCCTGTTGTAGATCCTACAGTGTTTAACTTTCATCTAACCTGGGTTCCCTATGGGCACATTTTAATGCTGAGCAACAGCTCACCTGGAGGAACTTCACCTTTATCACCCCTTCTGTGCCCCGGGACACCCTATGTGTTTGAAGAATACCATCAAGCTCTGTCTCACCCAGCGCAGTTCCACCGTTGATACCACTCTTGTGCCTTTATAAACATAATAAAAGGACTTGCAGTACTTCCCATCTAAGAGTGCCTAGTGCCTTAATAAACAGTGAAAAAAATGGACTTGCCTTTCTTTGAATTTTGATCTGGTTTAGAAAACAGTAGATATTCGGTGCCCTCAACGTCAGCGAAATGATAGCATTTAAGAAAGCTTTGGAGGGGTGGTGTTGGGGAATCAATGTAGATTTACAACTATTATTGCAAATCTTGGATGAATTCTTAGCTTGCATGAACAACTGTTGCAATTAAAGATTGTATGTGTGTGTGCTGACATTTCAATATTTGGTCTAGTTGATTTAAACACTTCTTGCGAGCAAATTGGCATGGGGTGCCTAGATTTTGGTTATATGGCTCTAGGTGCAATTTGAATTCACATAGCAAAGAGTACAAAATAGCCAATGAGACCACAGCACGGTATCATTTTTAGATTTCTAACACCTGTCAAATTCATACAGCAGTCACAATCAAGTTCCTCAGAATTGTAGTGTATCCAAACAGAGCAAGCAGTGAAACAGAGGTATAACACAGATATTGCTTTGCTTTAGGAGATACACTTGTCTGATGAGTACGCTTAAAAACAGAGGAGTCACTGAAGGGTCAGGAAAACCATCAATACTATTCCCCCAAAGAAGACATATATATATATATATATATATATATATATATATATATATATATATATATATATATATATATATATATATATTAGCTGAAACAGCCTTTCAAACATATCACTTTACAAATTCGTAAAACACATTTTAACACAAATTTCAATTAGTACACATACATACATATATATATATATATATTTTAAAAGAAAAAAGTAGTAAAAATAAAAGCAAACTTAAATTCCTCAAATCAATTCACCATCAACGTTATACAATGAAAGCAAATTGAGAACATAGGAACTCAAGTCTACCGCTCATCCACAAAAGGGGTGGCTTTCAGTATAAAAATTGTTACATAATATTTACAAATATATGAACAATAACCACATTAATAAATCTCATTAATAAAGAAACCCACCTAAATCAAATTAAATTACATCATCAAGCGACAGCTAAAGGTACATTTAAAGTGCACACCCCATTAGGATGTTCCAAAAGGTTCAAAGAATGCATGAAGGATACCATCGCTAAATTCATTTTCAAATTGTGATCATGATAGAGGTTATCCCCAGGGCTGGACTGGGAACCAAAAGTGGCCCTGGAATTTCTTTTCAAAGTGGCCCCATATTTCGCCGAAGGAGCGAGCACAGCGCGTGAGCCCAACCCTCCTATCACGGGATTGCGAGTATGTCCCAAGAAGATGTTGAATAAAATTAGTCTAAATTAGTGCATTTAAACCATGTTTAAATCATATATGGATTAAAAAAATGCATGTTTTAAATAAATTCATGATCTCAAAAAGTAGACCTTCAATGATAGATGGACAAACCACCAGTGCAATATCAGTCTCAATAAACATAAGAAACATGTCAAATAAATAATGGATTGTAACAAATGTTTTTATTAAGTAACAGAAATCTGTGAAAACTCTAGAACTGTAAAACAGCTAATAATAAATAATAAATATTCAATAGAAATCTGTGAAAATTCTAGAAAGTATAAAACAGCTAATAAAAAATATTCAATATCTCTTGTAACATTCTACCTTCAAAGCAAACAGCTGCAGACCCGCACACGGAACTGGGTGGCTTTAAGATTGATCAGAGAGGAGGTGGTTGGCTACCCATACTAGGGAATGTCCATGGGTGTAAACTGGGAGATGCTGCCAAATTCGAGGTGTGACGTCAGCGTTGAATGGTCACAGAGGCAGGTATGCACACCAAGACTCTTCAGACCTGCCATTAAGCTGCATAAATGGGACCGAGGACAGATGCAACACACGTCCAAAAGGTAAACTAACAAGTCTGATACGTAACCAAACGCTGAAAGAAGTATAAGAGAGTTTGCCTACCAGGCCTTCATGAGAGATGCCCCTAGAGGCCAAGATGAGATGATAACTTGCTGAGGTATCCTTGGAATCAGAGGATAAGCAGACGGGAAAGCCTTTGCCAGAGCTTGAAGGGGAAAAGCAGAAACAGCAGAAACCCTGTGTGTTCAGAGGATAACCCACAAATAAATGCTGCATTCACGGTTAATGTGGTATGAAATCCCAAAGAGTCGCACGTTCAAAGAAGGAGAATTGAAGCAAGTGTGAAATGTTGAATTCTGGGACCTCTGATACAGAATTCCAAAGTGTTTCACATTTGAAGAAAGAGAATTGAAAAAGTATGACATGAACCGCTGATTTGTAGGAACTCGGACACAAAATCCCAAAACACCACGTGCAAGGAAAATTTTGAAACAAGAGCGAAACATTGTATTCTGTAAACTTAGGGACACTATTCCGAAGCGTCTCACATTTGAAAAAGGAAAAATGAAAGCACAGCAAAAACGTTGCATACTTACATCGGAAGTAAGCTATCCACAGCATTTTTAGCCCATATAAAGAAAATTCTTACATATATTATTGATAGGGTAAGAACAGTAGGCTGAGCCAATCAGCACCTGTGTTGGAGCTGATGAATTGAAGAAACTTAAGGTTACAGTCAATTGGACCAGATCCGTAGACAGGGTAAGGCCTGAGCGGGCAAGGCCCCCCAGAATCTGTAAATGCCCACTCATCAGCACTGTGTGGGCATTTGCAGATCTTAATATTACTGTGGTGGGCCCAACTACATTAGCTGCAAGCCCCACTAGTTAGGAAATCCTAGCTATGCCTCTGAAAAGGACCCATAGCTTGCGAGCAATTGGGTATGGAGTTAAGAGGAGAATATGAAGAAACTGTGGAAGTAGGGGTGCAGCACTGTGAGCAGGGAGGAAGAAAACCTCTCTCTGAGTTGAGCAGCGGTCTATTGGGCTATACCTGTGGATTTTAAATACACTCTCCAGGATTTGCACGCTGGTTTCCCAAATGCTAGCGCCCCCATTCAAAGTCCTGAACACACCCGCAAAGACTGGGTGTGGAATGTTTTTGTATAGCACAGTTATCTTGATTCAACATTGTCCTCTTGCCTTCAGCCCCAGCTGAGTTCCAACCCTATCTAATGCTTAGTCAGTCTTCTGCCTCAGTGCCATATAACCTGTCCCTCCAGGTGCAGTGTTCCATAGTTACCTCCGGAAGCTCAATGTCAGTCTGCTGATGTTCTCTCACGCTCTCTGTGGGTCTGAATTAAGTGCTGGGGACATACATTGCACCTTCAATGACATGATATGATAGGTCATTTATAACACACCTGTATACATGTGTTTCTAGGTGCGAGAACCATGCTTCCATAGGGTTGGGCAACTTTTAAGTACAGAATTGTTGCATGTAGCATAGTCCGCATTACAGGCAACTTGTGCCCCTTAGTCATTCCACAACATCTTTGTGTGAAGAATACATTATTCTGGGGTTCCAATGCATCTTTTCTCCACTTAGCAGAACTCTATCACTTGACAGTGCACCTCCCTAACTGGCCTGCTATATGGTTGGCTCACATGGGAGGTACAAAACGAACAGAGACTGGCTCACATGCACATGTGTACGTGTGTGTGGCACTTGTGCACTGTTCTTTTCTTAACTACAGCAACATGTATCCAGGGAGCCGGCTAAAACTGGTTTCCAACAGTTCCATCCACTAAGACAGTCCTGTCCGAAAATACAAATGCATAGTAATTTAATTTCCATTGACAGAGTAAAAGCACCATGCACGATTAATACCACAAAACTAGTTGCTATGTTTACACTCGCGCACTCTGTGTGTACAACCACATCCCCAAACCTAACGGGATAATAAGAAGGTCCACCTTCCTCCCACTAGCACTCCCTGCTGGAAACAGGAACGCAGAGAGACACACCACAGTAGACATGTATTTAAAGTATAGCTCTCGAGTCTGCCTGTGCGATAATAATGCATTTTACACTTCTTTGTGTTATCACTCTTCATAGTAGGTAAGAAATTACACAGGAATGACCCGAAGTTACAAAGAAAGACAGATTCTGAGCAAATAGTTGCCCGTGGAATGGAAAAGCTGGGATTGTTTTCGTGCGCCATTAATTTATTACCCCTCTGCTTTCGTCTGTAAATTTAATTTTTTCCTTCCCCCTTCTTCGTCTGTAAATTTCATTTTTTCCTTCCCCCCTTCCCTAGCTCGATCAGCATCTCTGCTGCTTCAGCCATTTCCATCTTGCTGTTAATTTCCCCTGCTCCATGTGGAGCTGCAGACTGTTCACCTGCAGGCAGTACTGGCGTTTTGCTGTAGCGTGCACACGTCCGGAGGCCCGAGATTTCACTTGAGGTTGAATCCCAGAGTATCTGCCGCCAGCGAGAGAGCGAATAACAAATTGGATGCACCTCCGATCCGGATGATTAGTGTGTTTTCTTGATCCGGGCGACTTGTGAGCAGACCACTCCAGGGATGCTCAGAGTGTGAGCCCCACTTGGAATCGACTGGCCTGGGCCTGATAGTGTGGGTGCTTATTTCGCACCTTGAAACACTTGTGTATAGGTGCGTATTAAAAGCCATATCATGTGCTCTGACCTACTCCCTAAGCTAAGACCAACTCCAGCCTCAGCTAGCGCCCACTGGGCTGCAGGGAGAAGAGTCGAGGCGCAGGCCCAGGATGCAGAAGAAGGCGGGAATATTTCATCCTGCATTCTTATTGATTGGAAAAGAGCCCTTCATTTCTTCTCACCCCATGTTGTGAATAATTTGCAGTCTTTGTCAAAAGTTAATGGAGTTTGTTATAGTTCACTCTGAAATCGGCAAACACATCCAGCTACATCTGATGTTCATACAAACACTACGTTTTTTTTTTCCTTCCTCTGCTCCGTTTTCTCCTTGGTTTGATTGATGGAAACTAAATCATGTAGAATAAAAAAGCGTTGGTCTATCTTACCTTCGACATCAATGACATGCCAGCCGAAGGTCTCACAGCCGATGCACCAGCAGTGGCACGCACCGCACACCCAACACTTGACACTGCACCAGAATTAGGGTGACCAGATTTTCAAAACAAAAAACCGGGACGGCCAAAAACATAAAAGAGGGACTACCCCATCTCAGCCCACCAATTACCGCCCCTTCCCCAACACGCCCCCACAACCACCCACAAACATATTTCCAGCACTTCTCCTTTCTATAAACTGTATATAATCTCATTTGTGCAGTTTTGTCTGTGAATCGTGGCATGTTAATTCAAAACGAGCGTGAGCTCTAATTAGCATGTTAATTCAAAACGAGCGTGAGCGCTAATTGATATTACATGGTTTGCCGTGCAACAATTTCCAAGCCAGTCTCTGTGGCACAGTCAGTAAGTGTTCCGGCTTGTACATGAGAGGTTGGGGGTTCGAGCTAAACCTCTCCAACTTCAAAATTCTGAAAGTGTCGTGGAAAATATTTACGGTTTTAATTACTGTAGCACCCCAAACCCCAGACAGGGTTTCAAAAATGAAAAAACTCCCGGGACCCGGGACGGAGGGTGATTTCCCCGGACTGTCCTGGGAAAACCTCGTCACCCTAACCTGAATGTGTGTGCAAGAAGGCACGTGCCATTTCGTTCCCGAGCCCGGGCCCTCATGCGCAGGCAGGCACACAGCCAGCTGGGAAGAAAAAAAAAAAAATCCGCATTCGCAGCGCCAGCGTCAGAGTGCCATCGGTGAATTGGCTGCCAGCACGGATGCGCACACTTTATTGTATCCTTCCACGTCTCCAAAGAGGCCCTATGACCAGAGGCCCACCGGGGGATGTCCCGGTGTCCCGGTGGGGCAGTCCAGCCCTGGTTATCCCACAACATATCAGAGTTCAAAATCAAATAATCAATAAAAAAGTGTCAGAAGGAGCTCACTCTCAGAGGAAGTAGACGAGGGCATTCATTGTGGGATCCAAACAGAAACAACAGTAGTTATCTTTGGTAAGATTTCACCTAAACTGAATTTCTTTGGTAAACCACAAATTCATCCTCAGCCTCATGTATTGATTTCTTTGCTTTGGGTCGGGAAATTGTAATATATATTGCTTAACAACATTCGATTTTTTACTGACATAAGGTTGGATTCTAAATAATCTCAGTTGCAAACACCTTTCACGGGTCTCAATCCAATCGCACCAGCCCAGCTTTATTTTAGCTCTAGCAGGATTATTAATAAGGGTACTCTCTGATACTCCTATATGTTCCAAAATGTTCTGAGCACTCACTCTCCAGATATCAACCTTAACTTCTTTGGTGGTTGTCACGTATTTGGCTAAAATGGTTTATTCGCCAATAAGTCCTTCCTAAAAAGGGCGAGAATCTTCCAGCAGTACACAGCAAAAAGTGAGAGCGTTCCCAATTCATGGCGAATTAGACACATGGCTACAGTTAGCGGCAAGCCAAGAATAGATCTCCAAAACCGCGCTTTGAGTTTTTTCCTGAAAGGTTCTCTAAGCCAATGCCTTGTCTCAGCACAATATATAAGAATAGGTGTTACCTTTTGCTTAAAAATGAAAATTTACCATATTTGCCTTGTATAATACGGGCTTGGGCAATGCCCGTTTTTTATTTGCGCTCAAGATCTTGAGGGGAAATCATTAAGTTGACTGCTAATAACAGGGCCCAAATACTTATAGTCAGCAACCACCTCCAGCTTTTTATCCTGTAGGAGCCAAGGCACCGACCTGCGAGACAATCTCTGGTTTACATTCCAAATCATAATTTTACACTTGGATTGATTAATCGTCGTATCACACTTGGGGTCGAGTTATATTCATTCTGTTATTGCTTCTCTTTTGAGTTTACTCCATTGTTACAGGTTCCTGTGTTTTGCCTTCAGGGTTTCACACAATTTGGGGTTTATTTTCAGTGTTGTTTTCCAAATAAACAATAACTTTTTTATTCGCGTTTTTTGGATTTTACAACTGGTTAAAATTGTAAAGTGTTTGACCTTGGCTGTGGCTAGTCAAAAAATGGCTAGTAGTCAAAGGTAACTCCTATTTGTTTCAAGGGGAATTTCGGAGATCTACTTTTTTTGTGTCCTTGAGCTCCGTTCCCCTCACAGTAAAAGTCAAAGATCCCTTCTGGTATCGGGATCGAAGAAGGATCTGATGTAGGGATCTTCCTGATCCGTATTAGTCTGCTCAGATCACACTAGAAGCCGACCGGTTTCAGTGGTATAGCGATAAGTGTCACCACTTTCTTCAGGGCTGGAGACTCGCACTATTTGTGTGCGGTCAGATTTCTTCTGGTTGTAAAAGGCTGAAACTGCAGTTTTCAGAAATAGCAGGACGCCCTATAAAATTGCATTGAACAGGGTGTGGGACGAAAAGAGAAAAGAGGGAGGTGGTTGTTAATAACATATCCCATAATTTTATCTCACATGGATGGAAAAATGTGAAGTCTTCATCTCACCCAATAGAGCTGTGACAACTCCCATCTATCAGGGTTATGGAGTCGAGCTGGTATTTTCCTGTCCAGAAACCAAACATATATCTTGTGTACCTACAGAGGAAATATTCCGTAAGTATTTACATGGAAACTAGAAGGAATTACATACCACACTAAACGGACATCATAGTGTAATATCAACATACATTTAAGGTGCATTATAAAACTAGCTCCATTATTTACATCGATCAGCTCAAAGTGAGCTTGATCTATGGTGCAACAAAGCCCAAGTGGACATCCTCCGTGGAGTCTCCAAACTGTCCCTCACAGTCCATATGGGACAAAATGTAAAAGGGGCACTTAAGCCGGCAAGTGACATGTGGTAGCGCTGTTACTGTTGCTTCAAAATCCTAGAGGGCAACATATTTAAAAACCGCATGTGATTGGGCGTGGAAGAGTGCATATGGATCTAGGGCGACTTGCAAGGTAGTGAGAAAAGTCGAAAAAGTCGCTGGGTCATCCCGTTTAGTTAAAGGAGTAATGTCAAAATTGGCCATGAGTCGGTGCGGCAATATGGGAGAGCAGTGAGAGGGGTCGGGGGAAGAAAAGGCTCTGTTCGGGGGCCTCGCTTACCTCCCAGAAGCTGATTACGCCGCAGTAGTAAATCCACGGTCAGCATACGCCGTAAAAAAAGTAGATCTCCAAAATTCCCCTTGAAACAAATAGGAGTTACCTTTGACGACTAGCCATTTTTTGACTAGCCACAGTCAAGGTCAAACACTTTACAATTTTAACCAGTTGTAAAATC
The DNA here is from genome assembly GCF_040938575.1 of Ambystoma mexicanum. Classification (NCBI taxonomy): domain Eukaryota; kingdom Metazoa; phylum Chordata; class Amphibia; order Caudata; family Ambystomatidae; genus Ambystoma; species Ambystoma mexicanum. The sequence goes on along the minus strand of NC_090930.1, from coordinate 547,284,005 downwards.
CAAAAAACTCGAATAAAAAAGTTAATGTTTATTTGGAAAACCATGCTAAAAATAAACCCCAAATTGTGTGAAACCCTGAAGGCAAAACTCAGGAACCTGTAACAATGGAGTAAACTCAAAAGATAAGCAATAACAGAATGAATATAACTCGAACCTGAGTGTGATACAACGTTAGGGAAGATTCGAGATTTCGATTCCCAACCCAGGTTCAAACTTTGTGGATATCATTGATTAATCGTTAACAGGTTAGCCTCTACGTATTTACCAAGCTGGGAAAAAAGCGAACGCACAAGGTTGTCGGCATAAAACTGCCAGGGGGCCACACTCCCTCCCAATTTAGGTGAGCCTGAGATCATTTCTAGAAATACTGAAAGCATATCGGAAACAAAATAGTTAAAAAGGTTACAGGCCAGAAGACAACCTTGTTTAAGGCCTCTAAAGGTCTCAATAGGCTCCGACAAATGTCCGTCCAAGGCCAATCAGTTTTGAATTGTGGTTTGTAAATGCAACTTGTTTATCCAATAAACAAGATAATCCGGGCACGCAGCCTGCTGCAGTTTATTCATAAAAAAGCCTCTGCAGACCGAATCAAAGGCTGCCTGAAAATCGATAAATGCCAGGTAAACTGGCTGCTTTTTGGACGATTCCTAGAATTTAATCGCTTGTAAGACATGCAAATGTATTGCAGTGCCCAGGCCTGGCAATCTGGTTTGGGTCTCGTACCCCAGAGAGGTCCAGCCAGAGATTTAAATCTCTCAGCGAAAACCTGGCAAAAAGCCTGCCACTAATATCCAAAAGCGTTATCGGCCTTTAATTCGTTGGGCACGATTGATCACCCTTCTTATAGATGAATACAATGATCGATATCTGCCAGGATGGAGGTAACAAACCAGTCCTGACGGTCTGCTCGAAGATAGTCAACAGAATGGTAGCCCAGGCTATGGGATGTTGTTTAAGCATAACATTCAATAACCCATCCGGGCCAAAAACCCTGAATGTCGAAAGCTTAGAGATGTAATACAAAATATCTTCCAAAGCGAAGTGAACATCATCATCATTCAGTCTGGGATCTTGATTGTCAGTGCTCTGCAATGGTGTGAAAGCATAGATGGTTTTATAGTAGTTAACCCAGACTTCCTCAGGCACAGGATTCATCTGAGCCGACAGCTGCAAGACCCCAGAAGTTTTATTCAGGAGACAGCACAATTCAGCAGAGCTCCTGGAGGCTAGGGCTCCCAGCTTAGCTTCCACATCGTCCTGGCAGAGCAAAGCTCCTCCAACCTTTAGCCAGTTCTTATATTGGCACTTTAGGGATCTTAGTCAGAGGGTCAAGGCTGGCTTAGGCAGAAAAAGTGCTGCCCTTTTATCTGCCCTATAGGGGGCTTTCCATGCTACCAGTTCAGAATCATATATATGTGCAAATTAATTCTCTTGGATTTAGTACCATCATTCGGTGTGACTTTAAAGAAGTGCATAACATCTGTATATGATTTAGAGGTCCCTTTACTGCATAACTGGGAAAGTCTTTAGCTAAAAACCGCCAAGAAAGAAGGGGTCTATTGCAGCCGATTCTTAGCATGACTTAAAATCAAACCTGAGGCTGAAGGCAGATTCAGAACCTACCTGGGATTAGGCCAGGACCAAGTAGCTACCAAAATGTCATGGTCACTAAAGGTTTGAGCAACAATATGAAATGTGGAGACTCGATTGAATAAACCACTATCCATGTATACGTAGTCAATCAAAGCAACCTGTGTACCTCTGTGCCAGGTTGGAACCGGAGGCAAATCGCCCGACACACATCCATTTAACATGTGAAGGTGACGCTCCTTCAATGAGGTGTTCCATCTTAAAACAATGGGCGAAAGAACCTTGGGGAGTGGCACTATACAAGAAATGTTAAAGTCACCTGCCAAAATTGCGTGGTCACATGAGCAGTCCAAAACAATCAAATTCAATAAATCTTCCAAGGCACTAATAAAGGATTAATCTGTTATGACCGCGTGATTCCAGTAGGCATTAATGATAGCAATCACAAATTTCGAAAACTTTATTTTAACCAATTGCAAAAAGGTATTTGGTGAAGCCCAAGGTCAAATTGGATGAAATCTTGACCACGACCAGCAGTCCAGCCATCGGTCACCCCCTAATCGGGGGAATAGCATGTATCAACGTGACCACATGGTTATCCCAAACAGGGGAGACATAAAGCCATACCTCTTGAAGAGCTACAATATCATAGTCCCTCGGAAGGTTATTGCCAGAGCTGGTTAAATGGTTAAATCCCCTAGTATTCCACAAAGCCAAAGTAAATAAGGTCGAGGAATCCAGCAGCTAACATTGATTCTGATTTTTATTGTAGTTAGAACTGGCATTATCTCGACTATTCAACTGCATTACCAGACAAGTACTATGGCCATTGGGGGCATCTGGAAGTCATTGCTTTCCCAAACAAGGGATGTGCTGGTGGTCAAAAGAAGAATTATTCATTAAAAGGAAACCCATATGATTGAGGTCAGATCGCGCCTGCCACATGACATTCCTCACAAGCGCCGACTTCATCCACAGCTTGACTACAGATAGGTCATAATCATGGACAAATTCGATCTGCTCGATATCAACTGAGGTAACATCTTCCAAGGCAGGTATTTCAGGAAAGATATTCATCACAGATTGCCGATTGAGGTCATACTTAGGGTAAGGGTGTGAACGGCACTGCAAAATTAGATTAGTCAGTTTATTTTGGGTCCTGAACAGATTGCGGTATAGCCCGTAATTGATCATTAGCACCGTCACTATGGGGTGGCATTAGTCCCTTATCACTATCTGAGACTGGCAAAGAGCCATTATTGCAATGTCTATCACATTTAACTATTTTATTGTGTTTTTTGGGTTGAGAAAAGAAACGGTGTAAAGATTTATCAATCTCATCCCTCCAACCTTCCAACATTATGTGTTGGTCTATCGAGGGGAGATCAGATGAGGTGTTCAATACAGGTTTTGATAAACTGACTGTCTGCTGTACAAGCGATGAGCTAAAGAAGGAATTTGCGGGACAGGAGTCTGACAGGAGCTCTGAATGTTATAAGAAATAACTGGATGAATACCCTCTTGTTGTTTAGATAACAGGACTAAAGCCTCCAAAGGCACATACGGTGGTGGCAAAGTCTGACACTAAGTCACCAAAGGAGCTTTCACTTGGGAAGATTTATCCTGATATTTATTTGCAATAGCAATGCGCGCAAGCGAGGCCGCTGTTTTAGGTAAAGTTAATTTCCCAATACATTTTTGCGCACCAGTGGACTTGTTACCAGCAGAGGACTTCATGTTTTTAGATTTCTTTTTCATGTGGGAAACTATGGTAACTTTCGACTTGCTGTCAAATATCTTATAATTATGCAATATAGTACTGTCCGCCCCAACCCTCTCCTTAAAGGCCGATCCTCAACCTCACATCAATCTTACTAGGGGCCAAACAGTCAACATTCTTGACCTTTAATTTTTTATTTTTTATGCATGGATGGCCCAATTGACAATACACGGCTTCCTGAGCAATGGAATTTGAAGGAAGAGGTTCTACCATTAAACTCTCCTTCAGAAGCGTGGAACCAGATAACAATTGTGTCTCATCCACCGGCATTTCCCTAAGGGCATCAGCTTTCAAAATATTGGCCTGCTGACTAGATGAGCAGTCAATAAGCGAAATATAATCATCAACAGGGTTTGCAGCCAAATGTCGCGAGGCAGCAGTTGTAGTAGCAGTAACAATAGGGAAGTCAATTCGATCCTTACAACTCAAACACTGCAATTGCATCCTATCTTGCAAACAATCAAGTTTTGTTAACAAGGAGTACTGCATATTCAATTTGTTATCTAAGGTCTCATACAACTTGGTGAATGAAAAAAAGGCATTTTTCATAGATTGCAAGGACATTTCTAACCCTACTGGAAAGATCCCATTAATAGCACCAAAGGGAGCCAAGGGTGAAGTTGATTTTCATCGAGGACTAGGCTGTAAATATGACACAGACAAGGCCGAAGAATTGCCCGTCGTAGGTGAAAACATCATAGGCGATTGCGAAAGATCACCCTTCTGAGGATTTTCAGCAGACAAGACCACACCCTCAACAGTCAACTTGGGAGCCGACTCTTGATTAGGTGGTGGAAGAGCTGCAACTGGGGCTAATGGATTAACCATAGTCAAAGGATCATAGCTTGCCGGGACACTCAAGGAACAGGTATTGGGGCAGGGCTCAGAAACCTTATCCGAAACCAGAATTACAGTGGGCAAAATTCCCTCTGAGTTCAAAAGGAAGGGGGGCAACGCCAAAACCCCCGCATCAACCAGTGAATCAGGAGAAGTACAAAGCTCACGGCTCACACCAGCTGCCGTGGGAATATGAGCAGAAACCTTGGTTGTCCAAGGAGTTGCAATGGGAGTTAACAAGTTAATACGTGTAAAAGCACAAACACCAGGGGTGCAAAAGTTACGTATGTCAGCCATACGGGAAGCAGGGCAGGCGTTGATAGGGTTTCTTTTAAAACGGAACAAATGTATAATGCGGGTTGATGATTTAGGTGTAATCAAGGCCGCTGCCGCATATGCGGCAAATTCACTTTTATCCGGCACGCTGGTCATAAGCCGATACAACATCCACTATGACCCGCAATGACCGGAAAAGTAAAGGGGATCAAAGAAAACAACTATATAATAATGTGTTAGAACGAAACAGAACATAGAAACACAAAAAAGGTTCAAATCGAATAGCTTCACCCACCCACTTCCCGCTGGAACTTCCAAAATGCACGTCCGCAAAATGCCCGTGGGTGCCCGATGAAATATGGATTCTGGGCAAAGTGGGCGGGGCTCCCCAAGTAATTAAACTAAAGCAAGAAATAAAGAATGGGAAAGTGATTAGCAAGGGCTTCGTTGGTAAGTCAATAGCAATATTTCTATAGTCCTTGGTTTGCAGTCAGTACCAGTAAATGTTCTCTAAAATGTTCTCCAAATGTTCTCCAAATGGAAAGTCAATAGAAGCAGAGGTTCATGCCGACACAGCCAACAGCACTTTGGAAATGGCACTTCCAAAATTCCATATGAGTCCACTTATACATAGGACATTGAAAGATGTGGCAGAAAAGGTAAACAAAGCCTTAGAAGGAAGGTTTGTTATGCTGATGATAATGGCAGAGAAAGGGCAATTATGCTAATAAACATGCCTCTCCCAAACATAGGGTCTACTCTGGTTTGACATGACCATTCCGCCATACCAGCTCAGGGAAAGGATTCTGAGCTATAGATTGGTGGATTTAAATCTGTCACCAGAAGTGTTGCAGGACAGACATGTACGGGTGAAAATAAGATATTGTACAGATAGGAAAGCACTGAGTTAGTGGCAGTTGGTACAAAGGTTTCAATATAGATCAATGCCACTTGAGAGATTGTTTACACAAAAGTCCAAAATTCGTACTCTAAAAGTGATTTATTTGGGGCTTTTAAGCGGTAGGCAGAGTATATGAAATTGGCATATATTGACAAATTACATCTGTTGGATGAGTGGGACTCAGTAGGTGAAGTGAACGTCATTTGCCAAGCTTTGCGGGTCAATTGGAGAAGTACAGCATATTCTGAGTTCCACCTTAAAGAGAGAAAAGGAACAAGTGGTTAGGTTAGCCATTTCCTGAGCACAGACAAATGCCTGTCAGATTCACTGCACTAGTTACTGATCCTTAGCAACAGCCTCATGGGTTTGAAGATAAGGGGAAGATGAGTTGTCTGAAAACTTACATGAGTGAAAAGATCCTCTAGTTTTCTTAACATTATAACAGAAGAATATTCCTAAATTGTATGGCTTTTCAAGCAAAACTCTGTCTCTGCAACATGACTTTTTAAATTTCCTATACGGAAGTAGACGTACTTCCTGAGAGTGTAGATTTCAGGGTATATAACTTTGAAACGTATCCCTAATTATATGTGGGCTAACATTATATACAGCTCTGTGGATCATTCACAAAGACTGAAATGCATGTGCTGCGGCAACGGCAACCAATGTTCTGAGTGGAACTGTTGGCCCAGAGAATAAAAAGGGTGGGAAGCAAAAGTAAAATTGTGAGTATTGGGGACTACAAGAATGATTTAACAAGGGGGTACAGAAATTAAAAGAGGGTTCATAAAATACTATAAAAGACGTGTTCCCAGCAAAATGTTATACATGGTCTGAGATGGAGAAGTGTCCTTTTGTAAGGCAGCATCTGTATAATACAATGCGAGATGCAATAGTTTATCTGGCTATGAAAGAATAACATTGCTAATGTAGCCAGATAGGAGCCCCCAATTATGCTCTAGCTACCGATCAAAATCCTTAATCAATTTAATGGGAACACACAGGTCCTGATGGACGTGTGGGAGCATAGCCTGAGAAGGGTGCTTAGGACGTTTGGGTGGTAAGGATGAGTCTGATTCTGTGAAGGGAGGGTTAAGGTTTAATTACTCGAGGCAGGTGCTAGATCTTTATGGACGTGGGAAAAAAAAGACTAATGGACTGATGTGAGAAGGCATTTGATAATGTCAATCGTGACAATGATAATCAACGTCAATGCCTTCTCCTGTTACCCAATAGAGTGAGTAAGGGAAAAAGCACAGGTGTCACTGATGGAAGATGAAACATGGAAAGGTCAGGGGGTGTGGACCATCAGAGGGTCTAAAAACTGTTCTATTTTAAACATATGGAAATCTGATTGTCAAGTTAAACAAGAGAGGATGGTGGAGTTGTAGCTCAGCTCACCTTTGTTAAGGAACAGAGAGGATAAACCACAAAGGAACATTCTCTAAGCTTTGTGTAGGAAGCTTAATATGATTTAAAAATTAACTTTCCCTGCCAAACATCTTGTAAACACTAATGAAAGTAGTGCAATCTAATCTAGCTGACACACATGTATTTACCTGCATCACCTGGATGGATGGAAAAAGATACAGAAATCTTTAAAGCAATCACAGATCAAAGAAACAACATTTAGTACCCATTTTAGTCTATTCAGCAAGTGTTAGTTTGGAGTCAATGGGAACAGGTAAATTGTGTAAAACAAGGACTGCTGTTGGAAATGTGCCCAGAGTCTCTGACCAAGAATTTGATTTGACTTCCATTGGCTAATCTTTAGCTAAGAGTAAGAATTACAATTCGGTACATTTTGACTTTAATTTGCGTCTACTGATCCAAACACATGCCTTGATTGTTCACCTGTTGAATACCTCGTGAACACTCTGAGTCCCTCCTCCAACCACCAGGGAATTTGAGTGTTGACTACATATGTAGAGAACTCCACTCTGTGGCATCGAAGGAGATGCACTATCAATTGCAAATAAAGGTTTGATAGATTAGGAGATAATAATAACTCCTGTGGTACCCTTTCATTTAATACATAGGTTTGAGATTTAAAAGCCAGGCAAGTACATAGTCCCCAATTCCCAGTCTTTCAAGAGAGTATAGGAGTATGGCATAACTGACTGTGTTAATTGTGGGTGATAGATCCAAAACAAGTAATGCACAAACATCCTGTCATCTAGCAATTTTAAGAATGTCATCTAGCATTGAGCCTATTGCTGCCTCAGTGTTGTGCACTGGTCGTAAGATCTAGATTGCCAGGGAAAGACTGAAATGTTTGTACTGCCGCTGCCTCTGGCACTTCAGCAAGGAATGCCAGCTGCAACATGGGCCTAACGTTTGCAATGTCGGAGGCATTTCGAGATGGCTTTCTAATAAAGGAGGTCTAAAGACCCTGTTTAGGACCAGAATGAACAATTCCCAGAATAAAAGATGAATTATTGATAGGGTATATATAGTTTGGCTATAAATGCAGAACTTGGATCTTTTGGTGAGCCCGTTGCACATGCCTTTTTCAGAATTGTATAAAACTTGAAGTTTGCCAAGAGTTCAACTCCAGAAATATGCTTGGTAGCTTATTGAGTATGCCCTTAGATGTTGCGATCATATCTGCTGCTGGTGCTATTGTTTCCAGCGAGATTCGTTAGTGTTCTGAACTTTGTCCTCAAAATAAACTGCTACTTGATTACATAATTTACCTGACACAGGAACTAACTTATTGATGGATTTTACGTCTTTAAGTTAATTGGATACATTTCTTCAAATACTTTGGGTGTTGAAAATATCTATGTTGTTTGAGAAACTCCACTTTTACAATCCTATTTCTTGAGCATTTGTTTGTACAACATCACTTCGACAGTGTTTTACTCGGTTTTCCAATTTGACTTAATTTTCAGACATTATTTTTTGAATTTTATAAGTGGGTTGTAAATATACCCTTGTAATAGTTTTTTTCTTGAACATACTGTACTCAGTAGAAATTAAGTAACAATGGAATATTCTCCTTCTGTTCTGTTGAAGAATGTTCTTGAAGAATAGAAAAGTTGAGATCTGTAATTGGTGTTCTTGCAACAGATGGATGACAAGCTAAATTGCATAATGTGGCCATTATTGTTTGTGGTATGCATGGCGGCAATGGCACCACCTACAGAGATAGCAGCAGTGCCGCAAAGGGACAAGTTACGGTGTGCAATCAAGCAATGTCCAAAATAAACTAAAATGCACAAGAAGTTGTGCTATAAATAAATTTCCTATACGGAAATTGGTTTTGGAACTTCATCTTCCAACCTCAAACCAACATCTAGAAACCCAGCCATGGCACAGTGCACACTACTTATTCAGACACTCCTCAGCACCAGAAGTCTACTACAGTGGTAACTGTTTAAATTATTTTATTTATTTCAATAAAATAATCTGTGAAATTGTTCTGTTTGTGAGGGCGGTCAAATTTTCAAAAGCGGTTGACAACGCCCAGAGACCCTTTCAAAGTCAACTATAGCACCTGTCGTATACCCTTCTACTGGAGATGTAATTTGGAAAGATGAGGCACAGCTAAGGGGCCGTAAACTGTGACTGATTTTGAGTGTACATTAAACTAAAAACAAGTATTTTACAAAGTAGAATAATGGGGAACTTTGTAAAGAAAACAAGGATGGGCTGGACCATAGGGAACTCTGGGGATCTCCTGGTATGGTGCTGCACCCTGGGCCTCTTTTATGTGCTAATTCCAAATGATCCCATAAGAAAAGGGTAGGCCTTGCTGAAATGTGTAATATGGGGCCAGTTTGAAAATTATTTCCAGGGGCTCTTTTGGTTCCAAGTCCACTCCTGAAAGAAACAATACATTTTAGAAGGAATAGACTTTCCGGAACTAGTCCTGATGCCAAGTGGACTGTTTGGAATTTTCAGGTAGAAGACCCATTTATGAAACATACATATTTCTCACTGCTATCTCAAACAAGTTTGATCTACTCAAAGACTTCATGCAGTGTGCACCAGTGACTTCAAACCTTAATCTGGTTCAATGTTCACTGTAACGAATGCTGGAGAGGAACCATGTTTCTAGAAATGAAATCCCCACTGGAAATAAGATAACTGTAGAGGAGCAGTTGTATGACTCTGCAGGAAGTCCCACCCCCCCTACCGCCTGTATGTTGGAAGTCTGAGGTCGTGCCATGCTCGATACCTGCATGTGTGCCAATTCCACAGCGAATATTCTAAAGAAGATACCCACCGAGAAAATCCTATAGGATGTATCCGCGAATAGATGACAATCTGAGGGAGGAACTCCCTGAAGGAATATGAAAAAGAGTGAAAGAGGAGCTGGTGACATCACAGGAGACAAGAGTGATGCCCTGAGAAGACTGGCTGAAAAGAATGCGTGGACTGCAGGCGGAGCCGCCATTATATAGAAGCTGGACATTAGTGTTGGAATTTAGTAAACCCATACCCATGGAGAGGAAAGGCCAAGAACTGTGTTGCAGCAAGAATTAGCTGAGATATTGGATACGAATGGCAAGGCTGTCTGCCCAGGTACCAAAGCTAAAGAAGCCAAGGCCGGTTATCTATTCTCAAAGGCGGTGAACGTGAGAAGCTGAATTATCCCTTATTAAGGTGCAAAGAAAGAACACCATGCGTGTCAAGTTTTATTAATTTAAGACATTTAAATGCTGCAAAATGGTGCAAATCAAGGTCTCCTGTCACGTGAGCAGAGGATGAAAATAGAGTTGGGTATTGAGTTCCAGAACTATGATAGCACGTGTTTGCACTCCCTTATACTCCCAGAGACAAGAAAACTATGCAAGGCCAAGTTCAAAGACAATCAAGTCAGGTCCACCTCCTGGCACCTGGGTCTGAGCCCATGTGCTGCTAAGTGAACTGAAGGTTCCAAAAATGGTACACACATGCCAACCAATTGTAGAGGGTCATATAACGAAGGGCCTAATAGTTTGAGAGCCAATGATATACTGAGTACTTAATAGTATTGAAGATGACACATTTTAGAGGCAGGCATATGTTGTCCACCTGACAGTCGATAACCAATCACAATCCCACCCCTTATAGAAAGTATACTTAGATGTTCCCCTTGAGCGTATCACAACTCCTCGTAGGTTTTTCTCATTTGCCACATAGTATGACATCAATAATGACATATTTTTTGTATATAAGTGTGGTTTTTATGAAATTTGCTGAGAGAACTGAGCGAACGTCAGTTGATGTCCGTTGTAACTCCCTGTTTTAGATAATTGATATTAAAACAGCAAACCTTGCCATCTTCCTGAGTTGGTTCGATTATTTGGTGTCAGAGTTATTCTGCATCCCCCTCCACAGCTTGCATGCTATCCAAAGGGCTCTAAGCTCATAATAACTGACAGTTAGCAGCTGTGTAACGCTGTGGAGTACTGAGTGTATGTACAATTTAGGAAATATGATTTGCAGTACTCTTTACAGTGATGTTGCAAGTTACAAAGAGCATTATATGTGATATTAGTTTTCCAGTACAGACATTACAACAAACACCATGGCATTAGAAATGCAGGTTGGGGGGCCAGAGCATAGAAGAATAGCAGAGGCAAGGAGCTCCGAGCCACCATAAGCCCCATCTCGTTCAAAGATTCTCAGGACCCTGAACCCAGAGGAGCATGTCCCTTGCACCACAGTGAAAAGATGGGAGGGCTATGTGAAAGGGGCATAGCAGTCTGCAATGTATAAATGCTGGGAAATACTGCGCATGGGGAGTCCAGGCCTGGCACCCTCCAACATTGCCACATCTTGCCTATTGCAGCAACACCGGACTAGTGGGAAGAGTACCATAGTGCGCGCAGGTGGGGGTCACATTGTTGAGCATTGGAGCATTGGAGTAGAAGATCCAGATTTAGATCCAGGTTTAGAGGTTTTGGAGGCCCACTTCTCCACTGTGTCTGATTCAGAATGTTGATTCCTCCTGGCTTTGATTCTATCTCTCTGTGTGGAAGGTTGACATGCCATTTATGTTAGTAGTTTGCCAGGGCCCCAACTGGCCTGTGGGGAGCTAGAAAATTGTGTTTGTAGTGGATGTGCCACCTAACCTATCAGCATAGTGTCTCTCAAGGGGCAAGAAGCAGAAAGGGGCAATATAAAGGACCTGCTGCCCCCACAAGGGCAGGTCCACAGAAGTATTTGGTGAGAGCAGACAAGCAATCAGTTAAACTCAATGAGAACAGACGACACATCGCCACAAACAAGTAAAGAAAGATATTTTTCTTTTGCAAAAATAAATTCAAGCATTTCTTCAAATAACAAAGCAATAAAAAAATGATCTTTAATTTATAAATTAACTTTAGATGAAAACAAGCTATTTGTTAATACATTACATGAGCAATCTCAAACCCCAAGAAAAACTCCCTAATTTTCTCTGTAGTAAAACAGAGAATTGTTCTGATTTTCAAACAGATGAGCTCTTTGCGATTCATGAGAACAGTGATAGATGTTTGCGACTAGACGCTGAATAGCACATAAAAAGCAGAAACACAACATATATTAACTTTTTCCAATGATTTGCAGGCACATAGGTACATGGAATACTTATACACTGGCCTTAATGTTGTGCCACTGGCAGAATTTCTAATCTAAACATGAACTCGTGAACTGTATACTGCATCATTTGGAGGTATTTCACTGCTAAAACTTTTTAATTAAGTTCTTTATATTCGAAATAGGAAAGTGTCATCAAGCCATCATTAACAGCAGTGGGATAAAACTTTGATCAATGACTGCTAGGTCTCTTTGCGCAGTCATTTGGTGCTAATGTTTCATTGAGTGAGAGCACAATGTGTGCACAAGCTTTTTTAGTGATAAGATTGTTATCCTGGAGAGGACGACCATCGATGCCCTGCAAGTGTTATTTGAATATTTCCAAGAATAATGCCAAGTAAAAGGCTAAAGATTATTGCTATTAGCACTCTCCATCAAAGACATCCACTAACCCAAGGCCTGCTTCAGTCCTGGATGTCCAGTGCTTACCTAAAGCTCAACTCCTCCATGCTCAAATTCCCACTGTTGACCAACAACACAGAAGACCCAGACATCCAGACGTGGCTCTCCGATAGGAACCTTGAGGGCTTCACACCCCAGATGACAGTGTGTACCATGTCCCTTGGGTTCTACATTTACAGACACCTCTACTTTAAGGAACACCTAGCAATGAATACACAAACTGCTTGTTCCAACTTTCTGTCCTGCGGAAATCACGCCTTTCATCCCAGCAAACAACTTCAAATCTGCTGTCCAAGCCTTGATCCACGCCCATCTGGATAGTGGCAATGACCTCCTGGAAGGCCTTACAGCAACCCCCTGGAGCACCTGAGACCTGTCCTGAGTGCTGCAGCATAACTCATCCAGAGTATCTGCCAATTCAACCACATCAATCCAACCTTCGTCAGACAGTACCAGCTGCTGCTGCTGCTGCTATCACCTTCAAATTCTGCTGATTCATCTACAAGGTCATCACCCTCAACACCACCAAGCTAGCCCACTGAGAAGAACAGCATCTCCAGAGGCCTATGATAACCCACCAGAAGCCAGGACATGTGCTGACTTGATCTCTGCCAGCAGAGAAAGTAATGAACCAGAAGACAGATCTTCTCTATCTACTATCCCCAGACCCTGGAACCTTCTCCCCATCAACACCAGACTCTCCCCCTCAATTCTACATTTCAGGAAGGAACTCAAGATCCTCTTCTTCAAGGAATTGTCCCTCAACATTTAATTCCACAAACCGCCCACTCTCCACCTAATCTTATTCTGCGTTATCTGCTCTCCCCTTTTCTTCCCCTGGTATCTTGTAGATCTCTTCCAGTACAATTGCCCACCCTCACCTATTTTTAGTTCCCTGCACCCTAGTATTGGTCCCTTGCAAACTGTGTCCATCAGCATGTACTTCCTCCTATGACTTGTAAAGTAGCCTGTTGCTTCCCAAAGCTAGGTCAGCACTCAATAAATACAATAATAATAATGATAATGATAATAATAATACCAATACTAATAACAGTAACTCTGTGCCATCATTCTGTTTTGGTGGAAATGTTTCAGTAATATGTGGCACACTCAACTAATTAATTAGAGTGCTTTAACTGCTTGATTCTCTAGGAAGTTTGGTGGCCATTCAATATGTTGGCTCTGTAAATGTACAGGCAGAAAGTCATAGTCAACCGTTTTTGGTCTGGAATATATATGCCTTGGTATTGTAAGAGTGCAAGCTAATTTTGAAAGAGGCCTTTCAAACATTAATAAGAGTAAAATCTCTCATCCCACAAAAAGCGAAATTTTGGATACAATCAATATCCCTGACTCTGCCTTAGGGGATAGTCTGAGCAGCAGCAGCAGGGGAATGGAATGATGAATTCATGATCACACTTCTTACCCTGGAAGAGGTGTGGTGGGAGCTCTCGCTTCCCATCCCAAAGGTCAAGCAATGTTCCAGGTGGGGACCATGTACCCATGGATGTCTGCAAGTCAGGCTCTGTACTCTGAGACCTCTCCTGCTAATCTACTTTAATATGATACTGGCTATTGGGATCATCTACACATTGTAGGAATTGGTAGAGATAATCCCAATGTTCAAGAAGGGAAAACTGAATCTACAAAGTTTCATCACCAATTTTTCCTCATGAACGAATAACAACTTTAATTTGTTAATTTCAATTAATTACGTGGAAACGCCCACTTAGGTCCTTCCAGTGTACTGGAAAATCTGATCCAGTCATTTGTGCATTTTTACTTGACACCACCCCTTGCAAACGGGGAGGCAACTGGCGACAGGACCAAACCATTTTTTTCAAACTGTTGAAAAATATATAGGAAAAGTAAGAAAATAGGCTGTGCCCACTCACTCCCTTTTCTGAATTTCAGAAATGCTCACAGTACTGTGCAAAACGTTCTCATCCTCATTTTTAATTCTGCTCTGGTTGGTTCGCTTTCCTGCTGGTGTGATAGCGAATGGTAGGAAATTCCAAGAAGGATGAGCTTTGCAGGATTTCTGCAATGGAATAACCAGATACATAAAGCTCCCGCAGCTCAGCGCTCATCTCTGGGATAATGTATAGAGACACCAAAAGGACAAACTGCATAGCAGGGAGAGTCTGTAAAGATACCTGCGAGTTGCAGTCCACAGTGAACACGCCCAGCTTCAAGGGAGGGGTGCACAAGGTGCATACAAGTATGCAGTTTAACTCTTTCATTGAGGCTTGGCACCTTAGCTAGGTCCTATTTGAAAGTGTTCCTCCTGGACAGAAAGGAATCATCCATGTGAAAAGTGTTGACACTTTGCAAGAGACCAAATGTACTATCGGGCACTCTGCAAGAGATCAACGTCCCAATTAAAACCCAAACCCCAACATTCGAATCGGGATACGAGAGATACAGTTCTCTTTGCAATACAGCAGCCACCATATTGCCAGTAGTTGCAAAAAAAGCTACTAAATAAAACTCAATGATATAGAATTCACCACCACAGCATGGATAATAAGTGTGACTGTAGGAGACTGCGTGTATTTCTTCCTTGTCATAGTGTCTGAGGGTTACGCTTTAACTCCATTTTGCCTTATGTTACAAAAGCAATGTATTAAAATGGAATAAAATGCAATATAAAGGGCGACAAAATAGGTTCTCAGAGACATATTATTCGTATTTTAGAAAAAGAAATATCAGTATTGCATTTCAAGGCGTTTATAGAGTGAACCGTTTGCATACACATATCCCCTCAGTCCTCCAAGTTATGATGTTAAGCGCATCTCTGTTCATGCATAAATGTTGACCCCATACTGTGACTGGAATACATTCTAGCTGCATTTTTTTCTGCATGTTATACTATTATTTGTGTTGTTTGAGTTTGACAATGCCAAAACAAAAGCACCAAGTTAATGTTTTTTCAAAAAAAAGGACAAATCCAAAAGGCGTTGGGGAGGCGAGAGTCACACAGAGCTGCTGTGACTTGACAAGGGGCGAAGGATCTCACTGCTTAACAGCCAATGCCATGAAAGTAAAGCCAGGCCAATCCCAGACGAGCATTTCTGCATCCCTAAAAATCACAGTACAGTCTCTCGGTCAAAAGTCAAAAGCGTGTGCATTGGCAGCTCATTTTCCATCTAGTACAACACTGTGGAGAGAGTGCGAATGTGCTTAGACATATGTAGCGACAACAGATAAAGATGAAATAAATGCAGGGCAGATCATTCAACTAGACAGAGGGTCTCTTCCTCAAGAAAATGGCATCACTCATCTGCCGATATTACACACCTCGATAAAAAGTACTGTATGGCCCTAGTGTCCAAGTGCGAGAATCTAGCATAATGTGTTATATGAAAACTGTGTACTATTCTAGGCACTAGAGGCAGATTAACGCACCATAGGAATTCTAGGCATATTGTGTTGAATGAATCCTTTATCATTGACTTCTATTGACATCATGTGTGTAGAAGGTTGGCTGCTGCTCAAGGACATCTAAACCAAAGACAGGCTAGGCGGGGCGATTGGAGTTAGCAATGCTTTCCTTGATGGTCGTGGCTTATCTTGTGACACAGTGGCGTGCGTCCACCCAGAACAGCTCCTACCGTTATATGAGAAATGCACCTGAAAACAATGGTCACGTGTATGTTACATAGTACGTGGGTAACGCGCTGTTATTTGAAGCAAACTCACGCAAAACGACTAGCGGTTCGAATCCCGGATCCGCGCTTAGAAATCAACTCTAGTATAGTAACTAGTGCGTTATAAAAAAACAAAGGATTACATTTAGTTGATCACCATTTTGATGGCATACTTGGAGGCGCCAATAGTCAACATATTTCTTTGGGGCGGTCACGTGAAGCTCTGTAACGTGTCTTTCTTTTTCCTCACATCCAGGAGGCCTACACTCGGGTGTTGATGGGAAACATTGACCTGACCACGCTTGTTTTTCCCTCGGAATCCTCAGGTATGCTATGTGGCACGCGCTTCATTCAGTACTAATCCTTCATCAATCTATTCATTCATCCTGCGGGAACGCTGTCTTCTAAAGGTATCCTAGTAAGGCATGCTGGAAGGATCATTAAGAGCACACTTGTATATCACCAATAGATACAAATTCTTAAGGTCCATGTTTGTCTTCTCTTTAAGAAGCCTATACATAGGTGTGTCTTGCACCACGATGTTTACCAGCAAAGAAGGAGGCACTGCATTATACCGAAAATAATGTTGTAGACATGTATACATGTGGATGTACTATGGTACCATAGCACATAAACAAGCACATTTGCACATGCCCCTTCACATTAGAGATAGTGCAACGACATGTGCGCGCTATTTTGCACTGGTGCTAATGCTTTGCACAGGAGCAACATATGCACAGATAGCATAACGTCGCGCATGGAACGCTAAAAAGTGCTCTGGGGCCCTGACTCCCTGAAATATGGAGCAAGTGCAAGGCAAGAACAGGTGAATACATGAGAGTTCATGAGAGTATCTCACTGCACCGGAACGATCCGTTCAAATCAGAAACACAACAGCAGGACCTGTGTCAGGAGTCTGGTTTGTATAATAACAACTAGAATCCTCTATGTGCTGAATAGTCAGGCAGACATTAGTGTGGCACTGTCACAGCTGATGCTCTAAGGGCCTGATTAAGGGTTTGGTGGTAGTGGTAGTGGTAAGGTAACTGGCAATTTTGCACACCTAAGGTCTGATTGTGCCATTCTAAACTGCTTCTGTAAATCAGCCCCCTAATGTTTCACCACTATGCCAAAGTACTAGTTTCAGACATGAAACTCTCTGTATCCGCCTACTCTTGTGTGACTACCGCCCCCCAAAAGCAGTCATGCACGCTGTTATTGCACACAGACCAGCTACCGCATTAGGTAACTCACAGACACAATGAAGTCCTACGGGACTCTAAAACGGGAAACAGAAAAGTCTGCAAGACTTGTTGGAGTCATGAAGACCTTTCCAAGCCACCAGTAATTACTGCATGCAGTGATCGTAATACTGCCAAACTACTCATCTCTCCCTAAGTCTTGAGGGATCAAATGAGTTTGATCCCAGGTTTAAGAATGTTTGGTCCAAGTTAATCCCCATTGTACCAGTGTTACTCACAAGCACATGATGCCTCTTGTTCACAGAGCGTTTTCCAATGGGGTTTTGCCATTACAAGACGCTTTTGTGAATTAGGCCCTATGTTATTAGACATTTAGCACCACTGCATATGTGCAATTAGTACTAAGGCAAACATTGCCCAAGTGCAAAAAACCTATTCTATAATCCACCAAGACTAGAACAACGGTAAAGATTGCCCTAGTGCAAACATGCCTTAAAAGAACATGTTTGCATTAGGGCACATTTTGCTCTAGGGCTAATTGCACTTGCACTGATGCAAAGTGCCTGTAACAGGACCCTGTCTGTGTTAAGTAAACTATTTCTGGATTATATATTTGTTAATATTGAAGTCTTTCTTTCGGCCAAAGGTGTTTTGTATGTTTTTATTGGATATTTATACGGCGCCTAAACAACAAATGGTGTTTCAAGGCGTCACAAGACCAAAAAGGGGGGACAGGGGAGAAATGTAACATTAACGGTCCTACTAGGCCTTGTGTCATTCAGATCATGCAAGTGCAGTAAAAAAGTGCAGGGGGGAGCCAGGCGGGGAGTGGGAGGAGGGAAGTGCCGGTCGGGGCGGCAGGGATGATGCTAAGCTGGGAGGGGAGAGTGGGGAGAGGAAAATAAGCCCAGGGGGAGGAAGAGGGGAAGAGGAGGGCCCCTTGGGCTAGGCAAGTGCTAAGGGGAGGCCAGGTGGGCAAGTACCAGGGGAAGCAGATAGGTAGGGTGTGAGGACCACATGCTAAGTGCAAGGATAATGTGGACCAGGCTAGGTAGGGAGGCACACCTGGCTAGGCCGGTCAGAAGAAGGGGACCCGGAAAGGGCAAGTGCAGGTTTAGGGGCGGGGGGGTCAGGGATACTGAGTTGCATGGGTAGACTGGGTGAGTGAAATGAATTTCTGAGGCGGAGGTAAGCTTTTCAGACGAGCCTTTATTTACGGCCCCCGGAGGCGAGGGTCGTCGGTTGGGGAATGGCTCACCAAGTTGCTTAGTGGATCGTGGTGGGGAGAAACGTTCTCCATTCCAAAAGGAGCTGTGTGACATAGATAACATCTTAACAGTGAGGAGGGCCTGGTACCCTGTAGGACTCAGAAGGGACCAGGCAGTCAATCAAGCATGGCAGAGGGGGCCTTAGCAGGGGATGGGAGGTGCAGAGGGAAGGAAGAAGAGTAGAGGAGGGTCTTGAGAAGCTTCCTGAACTTCAGGAGATCCAGCTCAAGCCTGAGAGGGGCAGGGAGGCCATTACTGAGGGAGGTTCCTGCGAAAGAGAGAGATCTATTCCCCAATTTCTGCTTAGAAAAGAGTCTGATCTGCAGAGAATTAGAGCTAGATGACCGAAGGCCTCTAGCACAGAGGTATTTAGGGAGAGGCAGTTGGATGTAACGGGGTCCCGGGCCTCAGGACGCCTTGTGGATGATGCAGAGGGTCTTAAACCTGATCCTCAGAGCCACCGGGAGCAGTGGAAAGATTTTAGGGCTGGAGAGATGCAGTACCTGGGCCTGAGGCCAAGGATAGGTCTCTCATTCCTATTCTGTATTAGTTGAAGGCGGCAAAGGGAGGATAAAGGAGGATTGAGCAAGAGGCTGTTTCAGTAGTCCAGCCTAGAGAGGACCAGAGCTCTGGAGACATTGCAAGGGAGAATGCCTCTGAGGAGGTGCAGATGGGATGGGCCTTCTTAGCAAGGTCTGCGATGTGAGGAGAAAAAGAGAGAGTCGAAGAAGACGCCAATGTTTTTAACCTCACAAAAGGGTCAGAGGAGGGGACCCATGGAGGGCGGCCAGAGAGTAGGAGGGAAGGAGGGAGCAGGGGTCCCAATGAAAAGGATCTCACTCTTACTGGCATTAAGTCACAGATCATTAGCAGCGCACCATGCATGAATAGCAATCAGGCAGTCAGGAATAAGAGACGAGGAAGGGGAGGCAGTTGCGGGATGCTTGAAGGAGAGCTGGGAGTCATCTGCATAACATTGGAAGTGAAGAGAGAAGGTGTAGATCAGGTGGGCCAGAGGGGCATGGCAGTTGTTGAAGAGCCACAGCAAGAGGATAGAGCCCTGAGGGAAACCACCGCTAGAGAGTGAGGTGGAGCAGAGAAAGGGCCCAGTTGAACCTGCGAAGGTTGGTCAGAGATGAAAGAGGTCAGCCAGTCCAGTGTCACGTCCATAATGCCTAGGGTATCATGGAGCCAATTAATAATGGTGGCATGATTGACTGTGTCAAAGGCAGAGGAAAGAACGAGAAGGATGAGAATGGAAGGAGAGTTGGAATCGAAATTAGAGAGCAAGTCTCCAGAGGTGTTCAGGAGAGCAGTTTCCATGCCTCTGGCTGCTCTGAAGCCAGACTGGTGGTTGTGGAGACAAACAACAGATTCAGTGTGGTGGATCAATTTGGAGATATGATATGGTAGTTTATTTATATAGCGCCTATACACCATGTGTTTCAAAGCGCTACAAGGCAAGGTAGGGAACAATGGAAAATAAAATGACATTCTTACAGTAAGGATGTTAAATTAACTATCGTACTCAGCCTGATGACATTTCAGATAGTGCAAGAGCTAAGACATAGATAAGGAAGGGAGGGGGAGAGTGGGAAGGAAATGGAAACAGACAGGCAACTACCATACTAGGCCTGATGACATTTCTGGTAGAGCCGGAGAAAACCAAGAGGTGAGGGAGAGGGGTGCAGAAAGGTAGGGGAGGAACAAAACAAGCGACTATCATGCTAGGCCTGACAACATTTCAGATAGTGCTGGAGGGGTGGAGGGGAGGAAAAAACCAGTAAGGGGAGGGGGGAGGAGACAGACGAAGTTGCTGTCATACTCGGTCCAGTGACAATTCTGATAGAGTCAGCGCATAGAAGAAAGTAAGGAGAGAAGATAGGAAGGGAGAAGGGAAAGGAGGAGAGAACAGAGAGTTAGCAGTGAAAAGAGTGGAGAAGCAAGAGAGGAGAGTGAATACAATTGCAGAAGTCAGTAGAAACACATAATGTTGCAAGCCAGGATACAAGATGAAGATGGGAACAGCATGATTCAGGGCCACGAAGAGTACAAGATGCAAAGGAAGTCCAGCATGAGAGTTGAGAAAGGGTGATGCACCGTGAATGAATTAAGTCCATAAAAGTCAAATCCAGCAATGGCCACAAGACGGTGATGGTGAAACCAGAATTTATCAGGACAAACTTCTGCAGAAGTAGGCTTGAGGAGGGTGACGGGGGTGCAGGGTAGAAGAATCAAGCAAAACAGGCAACACCTGTGTGCGTGAATGGTAGGGGCCCAAGGGAACATCTTTGGGGGATCAGAGAGGGTGGGGATGGCCGGTGGGGACAGAGGGAGTAACACATGTTGATACATGCTTACCTGCTGTCTGAGCAGGGGGTCGGGCCCTGGGACCTCCTGGTCTGAACAGGTCCAAACAGGAATTGCCCTTTTCTTTATCTGCCCTTCGCTTAGGACGCCTGCGCGAGAGACGCCCTTGATCTAATAGTTAAGAGCAGGAAGGAAGAGGCAGGGCTGAGAAGATGGGTGGTGCTTAGGCCAGGTGACCTAGATCTACTTGCACCTCCTCCCCATCTGCAAAGGAAAAGAGGATGAAGGGCTCATTAAGTAGGGAAAAAGAGTGGCAAGCAGGAAGGCACCAGGTGACAAGCTTCTCCAAGAGTTTTCCCAGGAAGAGGGTAATGGGGATGGGGTGGTAGGTAGCCAGGCAGGAAGGGTCAACAGAAGTCTTTTTAAGGAGAGGGTGCACAAGGCAGTGCTTGAGGGGTAGTGGGAAGGAGCCAGTGACAATGGAGTGGCTGCAGAAATCAGCCAAGGCTGGAGCAAGGGAGGCAATGTTGTCCTTGATAGTTCTGGAGGAGAAGGGGAGCACCTATTTGGAGGAGACTTTCATAGAGAGGACTTGTCTAGTGACCTCATCCGGGGCTATGGGTGAGAAGGAGAGTAGGAGGGGAGGGGAAGGGGGGCCAAGGGAGGACTCGGAACAGGTGAGGGAGGAGGAAGGGGAGTAGAAGGGAGCGAGGATAGGATGTTCTGAGTTTTGGTTGCGAAGTGGGAGGCCAGAGCAGCAAATAGGGTCTGGGATAGCAGAGGACAAGTGGAGAGTGTAGTAGTATTGGCAAGTTCCTTGCAGATTTTGAAAAGTTCTGCCGTGTTGTTGGTGGCCCCAGAGATGCGGGCTTGGATATGGGCCCTTTTTTTCACGTGAATTGAGACTATGTATTGCTTTGGAGGAGGCTACAGGCCAGCCTGTCAGTGGATGTGCTAGAAGCCAGCCACTTCCATTCAGCAACTCTGCACTTGTGTTTCAGAAAGGCTAGGTTGAAGTCATAACAGGTGTTGTGCTTGGAGGCAGGCTTCTTGGGGATCCTCATAACAGGGGCAATGATGTCCAGGGTGTTGGAGATGGAGAGGTGAAGGTTAGCAAGAGCTGTATCAGTGTGAGAGTCAATGGATGGAGTGGGAGGCGGAATGAAAGTGGGGGCAAATATAGCAACTGACACTCGCTTCACCAGTTGAATGACATAGAATGACACTTGCAGTGCAGGCAGATGATTAGCTGGGGGACCCAAGAGATCAAGGTGAGAGGACATGAGAGCACGGTCAGGCCAGGAGGAGGTGTGGTGAGAGGGTTGGAGATGAGGATGTCTTGAGAGGAGAGCATCCAAGGTGTGCTGGCTGAATGGGTCAGACTGGAGGGAAGAATGGTGAGGAAAGGAGAGTCAGAGAGGCTGCAGAATAGTCCAGTGGCTGCATCAGGAGAGTCAACGTGAATATTGAAGTCTATGAGGAGGAGAATCTTGGAGGTGGAGGTCAGGGGAGAGGAGGTGAGGTCAGGCCCATCCAAAAGGAAGACAGAGAATGGACCACGGGTCCTGTAGATGGTGGCAAGAGTCAGCGAGAGGAAAGGAGAGGTGCCAAGACTGCAGATGGGGCAGTCGAAGGAAGAGTAGGACTGAGTGGGTATGATAGTAGCAGGGCCCCAATTAGGGCATATCAGGGCCACTACGCCTCCAGACAGGTTTGGTCTGGGCTTAGAGAGGATCTTGTAGCACTCTGGGAGGAGTTTGTCAAAAGCAGTGACAGAGCTGGCAATGAATCACATCTCAGTGAGAGAGATGACATCAAGGTCAAAGTCTACAAGAAGGTGACAGATGTCAGAGGAGTGTTTAACAGCAGAGCAAGAGTTGAGGGTAGCTAAATGAAGCTGGTTGCCTCCTTTGAAGGTCTTCCGAGGAGGGGTACAGGGATGTGGTACACCCGCCGGTGGTGGTGAAGGTGTAAGGGGTTGGCAGAAGGAGGAGTGACAGGAGAAGGGAGGAAGTTCATGAGAGATGGAATGCACCTATCAAGAAAGAGGAGGTTGGACTGAGAGCCCTGGGCCATGACAGTATAATTCTGGTAGATATTAATGATGCACTTAGACAATGAGAAGTGTACCAAGAGTACCTCCCATCTGGTTCCAGCATTAATGGGCATAGAAGAGAAAGGGGAGAGGACTGAGACCATATGGGGTGTCCTTGGGTCCAGTGAGGGATCAACAATGAGGATGTCTGTGACAGTTTGCCTGGAAGAAGTATTCAGATAGGTGTCAGCGATGGACAGGCCTGATTTGGAGACCTGGAGATCTTTCTTAAACCTTTTCCTTCCAGGCTTCGAAAGGGAGGTAGGATAGGTAATAGAGTAGCAGTTGGAGTAGATAGGGAAGATGGAGAGCATCATGGAGGGAGAAGGCAGAGAGATGGAATCGAGAGAGAGTGAGAAGGAGAAATAGCACAATGCACGATTAACACAACAGTGGGGTATTGGACTGCTCCAGCAGAGAAAGAAGGTCCAGGCCAGTGAAGACAGTCCTGAAACCTCCTTTGGGGGTTTCTCTGGTGTTGCCTTCCAATGGGGGGGCAGCATGTTGCTAATGTATTCCAGGCAGTTCAAAGTGATGAAAATCCAAGAAATGAGCCGCACTTGCATAGTAACCATGGGCCCAGATTTCCCTTCAGAGAGTGGTAAAGTAGCACAGTTCCCTGTTAACTGTGCCCCCTGGGTGCCTGGCAGTACGGGCTGAGAACAGCAGTATTACTGCCCTACCGCTTGGAGGGGCACGGCCCGAGTGGAGAAAGGGGCCCCTGACAGGGTGGATGCTAGCAGCATGGTGGGACACAGAGACACCGCGGTCAGAGGGGACCGGTGGCAAGGCAGCCGGGCTGGAGGGTGTCTATGTTCAGGGGGTACAGTGGACATCTGGACCCACTGGAATCCAGCAGCAATGCATGTTTCATGTGCATCAATCTCATGTAATGCAGGGATTCACTTTCACCCTTCAAAGGAAGCTAATGGTGAAAGTTGTCCTCTTAGTCCGTGCCTCGTGGACCCAATGTAGGATTCTAGCCACAAAAATACCGGAGACAGGGCTGGACTGCCCCACCGGGACATTCCCTGCTAGGCCCTGGGGCATAGGGCCTCTTTGGTATAGTGGAAGGATACAAGGAGGAGACCGACGTAAGTAAAACAATTGAGTTGCAGCATCCAGCCAACCTGGGTGGTTTGAATAGAATTGGCTGCCGAGGCACGCTGCACATTTCTTTTCTTCCCCAGCAGGGCCGGCGGATCTGACGCTGACCGGGTTTGTGCCTGCGCACGATGAGGAGCACCACCAGGGTCCAAGGAACCAGACGTGCCCGGCCTGCTGGCTGCAGCCTGTGGTATGTGCTTGCAGTCAAATTTGTACACATATTGCATAGGTGCAGGGCGGCTAACGTGCACTGGCGGCGCGGCAGCCTGGGCAGGCAGCAGCCAGGCCTGCTTTCCGACGACAAGCGAAAACCAGGTGAGAAGATTAGTCCTGATGTTGGGCTCTGCTCGATCACGCCTGACCATGCAATAACGAGACGGAGCCAGCGCTGCTGTGAACTTCCTTTAATCACGCCTGTACACTTTCTGCCTTCTCCTCCTCCAGCCCCCTCCCCTTCCGCTTTCCTCCCGCTCTTTCCCTGCTGCCCTTCTTAAAGGGGCTGTGTCCCTTTTGTTCATGTACAACACCTCCCTCGTACTTGACATGAGAGCCCAGTTACATCTGTTCGATGAGCCTCACTGGTTTCTTTACTGTTCTAGGGGGTCTCCCTGGGGATTCTCGGCTTTCGCCGGCTGACTCCACTGGGGGTTCTGCTTCTTCTTCTTCACTGAAGTTCTCGTCGGGTGTCTCTTGTGTTTCGGGCTACTCCAGATATAGTTTCTTGAAGAAGGAGGAGTTGCGAGTGACGTCTCCCAGTTCTCCCGTCGCCGTGATCATGGGTCCCTTAATGGCTGTGATGATTCGCGGCTCGGGGCTGTATCAGGTGTCCATTTTCTTGCGTTGTGTTTGTTGCACCAGGACCATTTGCCCCATCTCTAGTTGTTGTTCTTTCGCTCTCCGTTTGGTGTCGGCCCATTGCTTGGCTTTTCTCTTCTTTTCGGCATCTCGTTCCCTGATGGCTAGGTCTTCTTCAGGGGTGTAGTCCTCCCATCGGGGAATGCGTGTCCTGGGTTGGTACCTCACCATGAGCTCAGCTGGTGGCTTTCCCGTGGCGTCGTGTTGGGTATTTCGGTAGCTCCAAAGCATGCTGCAGATGGCTTTCGGGTGAGGCGTCTGTTCCGCTACTGCTTTTTGTATGGTTAGCTTGATGGTGGCCATAAACCTTTCCACCATCCCGTTGGCTTGGGGCCAGAGAGGTGTAATCTTTTGGTGGTGAAATCCTAGGTGGTTTGCGAAGTTTGCGAATTCTCGTCCTTGAAATGGAGAACCGTTGTCGGTCTTGACGACATTGGGGATGCCCCACTCGCTGAATAGTTCGTCCACTATGGGTGCGGTTTCCATAAAAGACGTTGAAGGCGTTTGCTTAACAAAGGGGAATCTCGAATATTCATCCATTACTACTAATAGATAACCCCCTTCTTCTAGAGGTCCATAGAAGTCCATTGCAACCTTTTGCCAGGGTCTTGTCAGGAGTGTGGTTAGTTGCAGAGGGTTTGGGTTTGGTCCTTTCGCTGCCAGTTGGCAGGGCCTGCAGTGTCTGTGCATGTCCTCCACTATCACGTCCATGTAGGGGAACCAGACATAGTTCCTGAGAAATCGTTTTGTGTTGTCTATTCCCCTGTGGCCCTCATGTGCCAGCGTTGCTAGGGTCTTCCTTAGGTCCCTTGGTGCTACTAGCCTTCTCCCCCGTAGCAAGAGTCCTTGGTCAGTGGCTACGAGTTTGTTGTGTATCTTGGCCAGCCGGTCAAGTTCCTTCTGGTCTACATCCTCCCCTCCGGTTCCTTTTGTGTGGCGTTCCCTCCATTTGTTGGAACGAGTGAGAAAGACAGCAGCTCTGAGTGTTGGGTCGGCTTTGCTCCTTTCTTCGAACGTTGCGGTCGAGATGGTCGGTGGCATGGCATTTGATGACAGGTACGAGATGTATTCTGTGGCTTCCTGGGCTAGGGTGCCGTCTTTGTCCAGTAGGAGGTGTCTGGATAGATAGTCTGCTGGGTTGTCGTCTCCTCCTGGTTTGTGGACAATGCAATAATCGTACTCTTGCAGTCTTATCCCCCACCGCTCTATGCGAGGCAGCATTTTCGTTTTGGGGTTCCCGAAGATTGATATTAGGGCTTGGTGGTCCGTTACTAGAGTGAACCTCCGGCCAATGATAAAGTGGTGGTATTTCTCACATGCCCATACTGCAGCTAGGCTTTCCCTTTCTGCCTGGGAGTAGGCCTTTTCCGTGTGTGACAGGGCTCGGCTGGCATATGCAACTCTTGCGTGATGAGCGTTGTCTGCGGTGTCAGCCTGGGCAAGGATGGCTCCTAGTCCTACTGGACTTGCATCGACCGTAATGATGGTGTGCCAGTCCGGACGAAAGTACGCCAGTTGCCGGTTGTTGGTGAGACCTTCTTTTATCGTTATGAATGCTTCCTGACAGGGTGCATCCCATACGAATGGTGTATTCTTCTTTAGGAGGTTGCGGAGTGGGTCAGTTGTTGTGGCGTAGTTCGGAAGGTAACGCGCACAGTATCCCGCCATGCCCAGCAGGGAGCGCAGTTCTGCCGTGGTCGTAGGTGCCTGGAGATCGGTAATGGCCTTAATCTTGTCCGGGTCGGCTGTTATCCCTTTGTTCGAGAATATGTGGCCGAAGAATTTAAGGCTTGTCTTGTTGATGTCACACTTGTCTTCGTTGAGAGTCAGTCCCGCGTCTTGTAGGATAGAGCAGATGGTTCTTAGGGCTCTGTCGTGTTGTTCCTGATCTCTTCCAAATATTAAGATGTCGTCACTATAGTTTAGTGCGTTCATCTCCGATGCTATGAGGCGTCTGATGGTCTCTTGGAAGATCTCTGCGGCAGATGATATGCCGAAGTTTAGCCTTTTGTATCGAAAGAGGCCGTCGTGCGTTGCAAATGTGGTGATGGGTCGTGATTCTGGGTCCAGGACGAGCTGGTGGTAGCCCTGGTTGAGGTCAAGCTTTGAGAAGAACCTCGCTTGGTTTAACCTGATCAACATGTCCTCCAGGCTCGGGCTTGGGTGCCTTTCCCTCTGGATGGCCGTGTTCGGGATGCGCATGTCACCGCATATGCGGAGACGACCGTTGTCCTTGGGAACTATTCCTATTGGCGATACCTATGGTGTTGGCCCTTCTGCTTTCTCTATAATGTCGTTGAGAAGGAGAAGTTGGATTTCTTTTGATACCTGTTCTTGAAGGTGGAAGCCCACTTTGCGCGGGTGTTGTGGTACTGACCTGATGGTATTGTCGATGTGTAGTTTGATGCGTTATCCTTTTAGCATTCCAATTCCTTCGAATAACTTGGGGAATTGGCTCTTGAGGTCTCCCTTCGCCAGGGGTCTGTCAATCATTGCTCTGACGGATTCGTGTGGCACTGGTAGTCCCTCTA
Source organism: Ambystoma mexicanum (assembly GCF_040938575.1). NCBI lineage: Eukaryota > Metazoa > Chordata > Amphibia > Caudata > Ambystomatidae > Ambystoma > Ambystoma mexicanum. The sequence goes on along the minus strand of NC_090930.1, from coordinate 547,256,631 downwards.
TTACTTCTGACTGGTTGTAGTGTAGGTCAATCAAGGCGAGGGCGTTGGCCGTGCGGTAGCTGAGGAGGCAGCGGCCGACGGATGGACTCTTTATGACGTGTATCGTGGCAGTTACTGTGATGTCCCTGTGCCGTAGGTCACATTGAAATTTTCCTTTGGAAGTCATCGGCTGCGCTGCTCCCCATTGAAAGATGTGTGTCTTGGATTCTTGTAATGGGCACGAGGGGGCTATTTCCCGGTAGATGTCTTCATTCATGACGTTTACCGTCGCTCCCGTGTCGACGATAAATCTGTTTCTGGTACTTCCCATCTGTATTGTTACTCTGGGAGCTGAGGTGTCTTCAGTTTCAGCACTGAGGAGGCATACGTACTCCCTGTCGTAGCCATCTTGTAGGTATCGGGCCAGTTCATTCCCTCCCGGCTGATGTTGTGGTGGGGAGTCGAGATATGGGTCTCTTCCTTGCTCAAAGGGGCTTGGGGTTTCTGCCTTGTAGGTCGTCTCGTGTTCCAGGTTTTGCATGAAGTCGCTCTGGTGGATGTCATATAGTTCATGATCTTTCCTATCTGGTTCAATCTGAAGCCCCTCAAGGGCTCTTACGGTGTTTGGGCGTTGATAAGTATTCGTGGGGAATGGCGCATTTCTGTCTGCCTGGCGATGTTGTTCCGTGTGTGTCTCCGTCATGCGAGCGGCAGGTCGCGGGCGTGTCGAGCTCCCTTCCGGTAGTAGTTCCTTGCACATCACTTGGAAATGGTTTTCCATACCGCATCTCATGCAGCGTTGGCCGATGGCAGGGCACGGAGCTCTGTGCGGATACTCGAAGCCACAGCGATAGCATTGGCTGTCGCTTTGTGTTCATTGTGTCGGGTACCTCGGGTTTATCCTTGTCTGTGGAGCTGGGTGTCGGGTGTATGGGTGCATTGCTGCTATAACTTCTCCTTTCTTGGGGTTCTCAATGGCTGCTGCCTGGATGTCCACTCTCTCATAAACTCTGGCTAGGTCCAATACTTCTTTTAGGGATAGGGGTTTCTTTAGGAGGTGTTTCCGGAACATCGAGGATACACAACCTTCTATGATGCGTAGCCTTATGGCTTCTTCGTCATTAAAGTTGGCGAAATCGCACTTCGATATTTTCCTTTGAAGGCGAATGACGAATTCTGCTATTGATTCGTGAGGTAATTGACCACATTGGTTGAAAGTGTATCTCTCATAGTCACGGTTGGGTGAGATGACAATCTTTTCATTTATGGCTTGTCGGAGTTTCGCATATGTGGTGCGGTCCTGTAGGGGAATCGTACGGATGATGTTTTTAATTTCTCTCCCTGCGACATTTGCAAAGATGCTTAGTATGTTGGGAGGTTCTTGTGTGCCAATGGCACCCACAAAGTCCTCGAATTCCTCTATCCACTCTTCCCATCGTTGGCCCTGGTCGTGGTGTGGGTTTAATGTGAACGGGGCGGGTCTCCTCATTAGGCTTGCATAAGAGGAGGGTGCTCCTGGTGGTGGTGGTTGGGCATTAGGATCCGCTGTATCCTGGGCCGACATGATGTTGCTGCTTGGTATGCTCTAGTTGGTCAGGTGGCGCGTGGGCGTTGATCACGATTGTCTCTTGGCGCTGTGTCTTCCTGTGCACATGTGCCCAGGTTGATCTTGCTGTCCGGGTGTGGTGCAAGGTTCTGCAGTGGAGTTTTTGCCTGGTATAGGGTTCCCTTCCCCCTCTCTCAGTTATTGCTCGCACCTTAGTATTTTTTTTTGGGTGTCACTTGTGGGAGACCCGGGGCTTCTCTCCTTAACGTGGCCTCCCTGGCGTATGATAAATGTCACATGGGGAGACACGGGGTTCTCTTTTTGCCGTAACTTGGTTCACCCTTAAGTGTGTTTTTGTGAAATGTCACGTGCGGGAGACACGGGGTTCCCCTCTTTACAGTTATCCCTACCCGGCACCTTACTTGTAGTTGGCGCCGCGGACCTGCGGGTCTTCCTCGCGGCTGAAACTCTCTGTTCTTCGGTCCTACGCGACAACGTACGGGCCTCTTCCGGCTCTCCGGGCTTCCGCGTAGCTGGCTCTTCAAGCTCCGGTGGGCACACGGGCCGCGGCTCGCTGATGTGTGCGCCAGCCTTCCAAAGTCGCTGATGGGTCCACGGGCCCTCCTGGATGCTGCTGGGCACACCAGCTCTCCTGCAGGGCTGACAGGCCGCTGCACTTGCGGGGCACACAGGCCCTCCCGATCTCCTCTGGGCACACTGGCCCTCCAGCAGGGCGCACGGGCCGCTGCTATTGCAGGGCACGCAGGCCGCTGCTGTCGCAGGGCACACAGGCCCTTTTAGGTGCTGGGCACACGGGCCCTCCTGCAAGGCCGACAGGCCGCTGCTCTCTTACGGGCGCACAGGCCCTCTCAATTTTTGCCGGGCGCACGGGCCCTCCAACGGGGCACACGGGCCCTTCCCGACTGCTGGGCTTACGGGCGCACAGGCCCTCTCGAACTCTGCTGGGCGCACAGGCCCTCCAACAGGGCACACGGGCCCTTCCCGACTGCTGGGCTTGCCACCCTCCTGCCACTGCTGCCGGCACGCGAAGAATCGCATCGGCTTCGTCGCCAGTGTTGGGCTCTGCTCGATCACGCCTGACCATAATAACGAGACGGAGCCAGCGCTGCTGTGAACTTCCTTTATTCATGCCTGTACACTTTCTGCCTTCTCCTCCTCCAGCCCCCTCCCCTTCCGCTTTCCTTCCGCTCTTTCCCTGCTGCCCTTCTTAAAGGGGCTGTGTCCCTTTTGTTCATGTACAACACCTGAGAACAGAGCTGACTTGGTGGCAGTTCCGGAACGTGGAGTGAAAAAATTCATTTATTATACGTCTTTTATCGACATATAATAAATGCATTTTTTCACACCGTTCAGCCAGGCTGCCCAGGCACTCCGAGCTGCTCGCCATTGGCTGTGGTCAGGGTGATGATGGTCCTGTGGCGGGCGGGGTATAGTAGTTTTTTTTTCTAAATGTGGGTGTACTTTCCAAAAAATTTAAATATGAGCCAGGAAGCCTCCATGGAGATGAATGGAGGGGCTGTTAATTACGTGTATAACTCGCAAGCGTTATGTGTGCTACTGTGTGTCGGAGGCTTTAAATGGACTGAACATGTGCCGTCTGCAGGCTTAATAATGGTGTCCACTTTGGCGACAGTTCATTTTGCTGCCAGCACTGCTCGGAAATGAGTACACGCACATCAGCTCATATCTATTTTTTTGGGCTGCCAGATCCGTTTGTTGGTTATTTTCTGCAACCTGAAACTGTCCTGAAATCAATTCCTCTCCTAAACAGACGATGCTTGATAAGAGTTTCAATGAGGCGTGTTAGCAGCGTCCTCGTGTGAATTCTGAAAACAGGATGGTTAAAGGCCCAGTTTTCTGGGACAGTTGAGAGCAGGCGGGTGACATAGAGCCTGGGTGCCCCAGCTTTCACTCATCATGCACAACAAAGCTTTCAATGGGTGACATAGACAACAAAGGTGACATTGAGAAATTAAAACTTGTGTGAAGGCAGAAGAATGTGGCAATAAGCCACTCGGTGGTGGGCCAATACCGCCCCAGGTAATGCCCCCGGGGCGCGTTATAGGCCTGAGCGAAGCGAAGGCCCTAACTGTGCCCCGGGGGCATTACCTCGGGCGGTATTGGCCCGCCACCGAGTGGCTTATTGCCATTAGTACCCCAGCCCGTTAGACCGGGGTACTAATTGCTTTTTTTTTCTGTTCCGAAACACGTTTCGGAACAGAAAAAAATAAAATAAATAAAACGGCAAAAAAATGGCTGCCGCCATGGAAAGGGAAAACGTAGTCCGTTTTCCCTTTCCATGGCGGCCATCGGGAGCGGATGCGCTGGGAACAGAAGTGTTCCCAGCGTGTTCGCTTCCAAGACCAGAAGAAAAAAGAAGGTAAGTGGGGTCGGGAGGGCGGAAGGGAGGGGATGGGGAGGAAGAAAAAAAAAACATACCGCGGTCTCCGGCAGGGGACGATGGAAGCCTCCAGCCGTGTGGAGGTTTCCATCATCCCCCGCCGGAGCTCGTGGGATAGAAGGTAAGGGTGGTGGGGAGGGGGGAGGGATGAGTGAGGAAAGGCTGGGGAAAAAAATAAATCTTACCTGCGTCCCCGGCGGAGGACGAAGGAAGCCTCCAGCCATGGGGAGGCTCGGAGCGGGGATTGCCCTGTTTCAAGCTTCCTCATTGGCTGAGGGGCTGCCACGCCCCTCGCCAGGAGCAGAGTAGCCGGCACGCACGGCGTGGATGGGAATACCGTGTATGGCTCGCAAATGAGCCAATCACCACACAGTATTCCTGTTGAGCCGCGCGTGCCGGGTACTAATGCACGTTACAGTTGTGTTCAAGAACACGCTTATAAGTAGCACATATAAAAAAAGGCCCAGACGACCCATGAAAAGCCATGACTTTTATTTCCAATTCCAAATGTGTACTTACTGTTCATACACGAAAGGACATGCACGTCTTGAAACACTTGTGTATAGGCGCGTTATAAATGCCTTATCAATCATATCATATAGCATATCATATAACTCACACGTTCACGTTGTTTGTGCATGATTTCACCACTCTTGAGCCTGATTTACAAAAATGTTTTCAGAGGGACTTTCCAATGTTAAAACACTTTTCAGAGGGCCCGCAAACTCTGTAGGCGTCAGGGAGCAGCGCCTCCGATATCGGAGCGCAAGGCACACGTAGAAAGGGACTTGCAGACACAGGATAAGTGGCCCTGCTCAATGTGAAAAGGTGAAGAGGGCTCACGAGGACGACCCCCGCCCAAGAGCATCTGATATCCCCTTCCTTTTGCGCCTCGCAGCCCGCCAAGCTGAGAGCTGGAACGTCATTAAATTGCAAATGCTTTTTTTTCGCCCCCTTCTTCCTCTTGGGTTTTTTCCCTCCTTGCGGACCCGACAAACACTGTTTACTCTGGCATTCTGGCAAAAGCATATGTCAGAAGGAATCCGATTCCATTCTGCCCGTTGTCCTGGATGAGCGTGCAGGGGGGAGGACCCCACCACTGAGGTGGAGCTCCCCTGCTCTTATCTGCAACTTGGGCACAAGGCCAGATTCAATTGCGACAATATGTAAGGCCCATCACTGTTAAAAGCAGGCCTTCTACATGCTGGGCGCACTAATTGTGCATCTTGCACTATCAACGAAAACAAAAAATTCCAAACTCAAAAATGCTTCTTAAACTTGTATTCACTGGTTTTCTTTTAAATTTGTTTTGTTTTGTCGGACTACCACACAAATACCCTCTAGATGCTGTGCCCCTTCCTTTGCATTTCATCACAGGTTCTATTCATAAAGATGTTATATGGTTATCAAACAGCTTAATCACAAATAAATGCTTCTGTTGTGCTGAGAGTAGTTATTAGGAAATTAAACTGGGTTCATGGGTGTCAACTATTGATTTTCACTACAGGGGCAGAAATACCCCCACTTCTGCCCTTATTATAGCAAGCGATCAGCCCAACCCACCCCCTGGCCAAATACATTTTATAACACTTGTAAAAAGTCATACGATTAGCAACCAGTTTTTAATACATGACATCTCAGCAACGGTCCCTCAACCTGCTGAGATACCCTGGTACCCTTCTACTGTAGAGCGTGTCTATGGATCCCTTAATGTACTAAAAGTTGCTGCATTACCAACAGTATTTTGGGTGCACGTGCACCGCTGCCATGGACGTTATTAAAAGTGGAATTGGACAGTGTCGAGTTTGGAAAGAAGCAGCATGAAAGAAATGGCACAGTTTTAAAACAATTGTTTTTTAACATTTCCTTGAGCGGATTTCAATTTCCAGCTCTGCACCCTCGGAACTCAGGCCCTCCTCCAAACTCGGCCCCCGCCCGGCCCTTGTGAAATCCTCCTTTACAATGTTTCCATTTCCACCAAGAGTGAAGTCTACATCATGAGCAAAAGCAACACGTCCATGGTGCAGGATGCCACTGAAAGTGTGTGTAAATAAGCAATAATTGTATTTTGTGCATTTGAAATGTGGATAGGAGCAACTTGCTGGTACCCATGATAATTTCACAATCTCAAACTGGTGAAGATGTACTGGGGGTGCAGGACTAAACTCCAATGCTTTTAGCAATCACCCCAAGATTCCAAGATCAATCCTCAAGATTTCTGTTACTCCATAAGAACATTTGTTGCAATCCATGCTTTGTTATTTGATATGTGTCTTACTTTTATTAAGACTGATATTGCAGTTGTGGTTTGTCCTTCTATCATTGAATATCTACTTTGCGAGATCATGACCTTATTTAAAAAATTACTTTTGAATCCATATACCTTTAAAACATGCTTTAAACACACTAATTCTGACTAATTCTGTTAAACATTTTCTTGTGAAATACTCCCAATCCCCTCATAGAAGGGTTCGGTTGACGCTCTGTGCTCGCTCCTTCGCGAGAAATATGAGGCCACTTTGAAAACAATTTCCAGGGCCAATTTTGGTTGCCAGTCCAGCCCTGACTGGAGATAGCGCTACAGGCGGGCCCAGAGCTGTTTGGCCACAGGTAGTAATCGGTGCAGAACAAACCTGGAAAAAATCTCTTGCGATTTGGGTAGGACCAGTGCTGCACCTCATTCGGGGAAACAAGTGGATTTGCTAAAGGTATGCAATTATTCATGCTGAGAAGGTTTCAGCACTCGTGCAACAGTCCCTTCCTGCCACGTATCCAGTCAGCTCCCCAGCGTAGCTCCCCCACTCTCACGCACCTGCCGTAACTTCCAGTCACACTTATACTGGATCTGGATCCCCTTGTTGGGCGGCTCTTCCAGTGATCATTTCGGTCCGATTTCAGCGCCACCATGTCCGCTTGTCACGCAGCTTTCCCTCCCTTGTTGCAGCGATAATTTCAGTGGTGGTCATGGGGCAGCTGCCATTCTCAGCCGTAGCTCCAGTGGTACGCTCAGGGATGTCATTTAGGGGTCGCCAGAGGTCGCAACTGCGACCTCTGAGGTCTCCCTTGCCACCTCTATGGTCTCCCTTGCAACCTCGAAAAAAAGAAAACATGTACTATTATTTTTTTTAAAATGCAAGCTCCTGGGCTGTGGCCAGCGCCATGTGGCTCTTTACTTCTGGACTGGCTGACTTTCTTGTTCAGGTCCTTTAAAAAGAAATAAGAAAAATAAGAACAGGAGTGCCACAAGTCTAACACTTTCAGCACTGACCCTAAATAAGAAAGAATAGGTATACCAAATGATGTGTCTATCTGGAATTCTACACATTAATTGCTAGACTTATTAAAGGTTTATTTCAGGCACACTTCAGGGGGTGAGTCACTGATAGTCTGTTCTTAAACGCCTCAACTCAGCCTTTCATCCTTCTGAGGTCAATAAATGAATACCAGCACAGGTTGGGTGATATTGGGTGTACATTGTATATTTTTTTCTGTATAAAGGGCTTAAGCGTAAGTGCTATATAATAACACATCATTATCATTTGGTCATGGACATCTGCCTGCATTCACAGTAATTTGGTGATATGGGCCGATACACATTGATCTTAACGATACACATGACGATCCATTCTTGTATGAAATGTACACCACATTATAATGATATTGCAACCATATTTTTCGTAGTGAACAATGCTATGTGATGCAACTTCCTGTTTTGTCAATGGGTTAAAGGTGGTGTTCCATCGCTTCCTGCGATATCACTTCGGGGTGGGGTCAAATGACATCACTTCCTGTGATGTCATCAGGGGATCAAGGGTCATGTGATGTCACTTCTGCTACCCCTGGCATTTTGGTGAAATGACGTCCCTGGGTACGCTGCAGGCTCTATCATCCATCTCGCCTCACCGGGATCACCCTACTGGTCAGCGGTTAGAACGAATGAACGCCGGCACCTTCCGACACCTTCTCCAGCGTTCAGAATTCAGCAAGCTCCAGTTCACTGGAGCTCCAACACAGAGTTTGTTTGTTTGTTTATTTGTATATTGCACAAAACCCTGAGGTATCTCAGCGCTTAAACTTAGTTTCAGTGCTTCAAGGTTACAGTAGGAAGCGTGAAGGATGAATTACAGCAATGTAGAACATCAAATGCAAAGTGCAGAAGAGAGGTACATGGTAAACACAATCACTGAGCCTTTCCCATTTTACAGGAAAGCAGCAGCACACAAATGCGAGAGTCCAGCAGAGGCAAATACATGGTGCCCATCCCATGTTGCAGGGCAGCAGCACACAAATATGAGAGTCCAGCAAAGGCAAATACATAGTGCCTACCCCATGTTGCAAGGCGGCAGCAACACACAGATGTGAGATGCCAGCAAAGGCAAGTACATGGTGCCTACGCCATGTTGCAGGGCAGCAGCAACACACAAATGCAAAAAGTCCAGCAAAAGGCAAATACGTGGTGCCTACTTCATGTTGTAGGGCGGCAACAACACACAATGCAAAAAATCCAGCAAAAGGCGAATACATGGTGCCTACCCCATGTTGCAGGGCGGCAGCAACACGCAAATGTGAATAGTCCAGCAAAAGGCAACCACATGGTGCCTACCCCATGCGGCAGGGGGGCCGCAACACACAAATGCGAATAGTCCAGCAAAAGGCAAATACATGGTGCCTACCCCATGATGCAGGGTGGCAGCAACAGACAGATACGACAAGTCCAGCAAGTCAAATACATGGTGCCTACCCCATGTTGCAGGGCGGAAGCAACACACAAATTCGAGATTCTAGCAAAAGTCAAATACATGGTGCCTATCCCATGTTGCAGGGCGACCGCAACACACAACTGTGAATAGTCCAGCAGAAGGCAAACACATGGTTCCTAACCCATGTTGCAGGGCGGCAGCAACACACAAATGCGACAGTCCAGCAAAAGGCAAATACATGGTGCCTACCCCATGTTGCAAGGTGTCATTAGCAAGTAGATACCCAACAAATAAGTAGGAGGCATTATTAGACAAGAGGAGAGGGATGAGGGACGGGGGAATGCAGGAGGGCGGTGAAGGCAGAAAGAAAAGGTGGGGGGACACTCAGCAGCACATGCGACCAGGGGAGGGGTGGTGGGCACACTCAGCAGCACAGGCGACCATGGGGGTGATGGGGGGCACACTCAGCAGCACAGGCGACCATGGGGGTTATGGGGGCACACTCAGCAGCACAGGCGACCATGGGGGGGTGTGGGGGGCACACTCAGCAGCACATGCGACCAGGGGAGGGGTGGTGGGCACACTCAGCAGCACAGGCGACCATGGGGGTTATGGGGGCACACTCAGCAGCACAGGCGACCATGGAGGGTGTGGGGGGCACACTCAGCAGCAGAGGCGACCATGGGGGGGTTGGGGGCACACTCAGCAACACAGGCGACAATGGGGGTGGTGGGGGGAAAACTCAGCAGCACAGGCGACAATGGGGGGGCACACTCAGCAGCAAAGGTGATCATAGGGGCGTCCCATTAGCAAACAGAGAGCAGACAGGGGCCTTCGTTCAGGGCCTTGGTTGTTTGGACCGGCTCACACAATGAAAAAGCAATACGGCCATCTTGGAAAGGCTGACACAGTGAGGCAAAGGCAATTGTGAAGTGGCACAACAAACACAAACACTAGGTGATGGCTGTAGCTGGAAAGGGCAGATTGCAAATACAGCAAACATCAGGGTGCATGCAGCCGAAAACACATTTTTAAACGCAAACTCATGAAATTCAGCATTCCGTGCGCATAGAATGCAAATGATCCCTTGGGCTTACCCCAGTGCTGCGGTACTGCTTCATGATGGTCATTGCAGGCAAGATGAGGGCTTTAGTGGCAAGGACTCCATCCAGGGAGTGGCCATCAAAATACATAGAAAGAAAAAGAAAAGATGAAAAAGAAATTTCAAGCAGCTGAGCACGGCATCAATGCAAATGTGCACTGCATCATATCATATCAAGTTAAATGGCTGCATCCCTTAAAAAGCATAACAAAACTAGGGCACGTTCCTAACAAAGCTCTTTAAATTATGTAAATCTTAGTATGAGCTGCTTCCAAAGTTCACAAGAGCTTTCATTGGGCCTCATTACAAGTTTGGTCGTATCTCGGCAGTAAATACGCTGAGATACCACCAAATGGATTTACCGTTGCCACCTCCGGATTACAGGTGGCTGTATTGCTGTGTTAATCCACACTAATTCTGCCGAAATTGTCCTTTTTTGGCCTTAAGGTGGTGGTATTACGTCCAGCAATTTGCTGGAGGTTTTTCCTCCACCTTACCTCCGAACCCATAGTTCGGCGGTCGGGTAATACAGTGGTAATGCAGTGGTAACCCAGTTACCACTGCATTACCACCGTTTTTGGCCACACCACCGAACTCCTAATGCAGCCCCTTGTGTCTTGTTATCCCGGTTCACAATAATGTAGAGCATTGTCATGGTGGGTTACATTTAAAGAGCTTAGTGTCATTAAAAAGAAATCTCATTAAGGTAATGAAGTCATCTCTAAACCCCTCCCTGAGGCTTTCAGCAGAAAATAATCATGGCAGTGGCCAAATGTATACATAGGGGCCTTACCAAAATGAACACCCTAGCATTCCATAAAAAAAAAAGTGATATTGTCATATCATTACAGAAAGTTGATACCGTGAACAAATAGTACATTGGGCTGATTTTTGTGCCAGACAGGAGTGGCCGCAATGCGTTTTTTGCAATACTGAATGAGCACCCGGGGCCAAATGTGCAGCAGCGCAAGTGCAAAGTTGTATAAGCAGTAGGGTAAAGTTTGCTTTGGTGCAAAAATAAATTGAAAGAATAGTTTTTTGGCCGAGGGCAAACTTTGCCCTAGTGAAAATATAATGCACAATTTTACTTATTATCGTGCAAAGGTTTTCTAATATGGCCCCAATATTATTTGCACTGCAGCCTGCCTGTTTATGTCTCACTAACATTTTCATTTAACATAAAATATCCCATCTGCTTTGCATCTCCACACAAAGATCCATACATTGAACAACAAATATCAATGACCATTCTACACGATGGGTCTCATCACGAGTTGGGCGGTATGCTGGTGGTATATACCGCCAGGGCAAATAGCATTACTGCCAAACCCCCCAGCGCTATTAGCACTGGATCATGGGTTTGGTGGAACGGGAAATCCACATTCCCCATTGGGCCCATTCGAGAATTCCCCATTCCCCATTGGGCCCAATGGGGAATATTCAGTGGAACTACCGTTGGCGGTATTACTGTGCAGTAATTGCACTGAAAATAAGCAAAATTGTGGCAAATTTACCCCCAGCTGAGAGCTGGGGGTAAATCCTGTCAAACCTGTGATTTGGCGGATTCTTAAATAGCATTACCGCCACATTTAATGGTTACTGCCAAACTCGTGATGAGGCTGAATGTATTCAGGTTGTTCACTATGTGTTTTATCATATAAGCATTAAATAATCCATGTAAACGATATCTGTCATGTTTGGCTGATCTTGAAAACAACTATGTGAAATGTTGTCTAAACCTTTATGGATATCTAAAATAAATGACAATATGAACATCTTGAGAATAAATCCGCAGTTTCGAGGATAATGTGAGCCCTCTTGTCGCTGTGGATTCTCAATTGTATACACTCCTGATTTCTCTTTTTGAGCAAATGTTTTCTTTGGGAATTAAATATGTTAGTAGCAATTAAGTAATCCAGAGGCTGAACACTTAAGGCTTTGATATAGTGGCCCACTTACAGGTGCTATAACCCGGTCACTCACTCAAAATTGGCTTTAAACCCTAGGATCTTACAGCCCCAATTTGAGGGCCACAACACTGAGCAGCAAAGCTCGTACGATGCTAAAATGCACAAACTGTGGAGAGGACGCAAGTTAATTTCGATTTCTGTCTAGTACTGAAATTTGGCAGATTAAACCAATCTACAGACAAGGTATTTCTATAAGCGGTAGTCAGATCTCACAAGGTGGGAGAAAGGAGAGGCTGTAATCAGTTGTAGAGTAGACAGCTTGAATGTGAACTATGGAGGAACGATTGGCTCAGAGCATTGCTGGATACTCAGAGAAACAGAAGGAATGTACATTTTCTGGGCCCGGCTTGGATCATGGATGCTGGGTCATATAACCACACAGTACTGTTCCCAGTGTACCTACTCAAAAAAAGGATTGCATAGGGGTCTCCTGCATGAAGAGGACGCCAATAGCAAATAGCAGGCATAAAGGGAACAAAGGAAATTGGAGGCAGAGAGGGAAAACTACGAAAAGAATGTCCCAGTTAAATGGCGCCGATCCATGACATGAGCATTTTTTAAACTGTGGTTACGGAGTGTGATTTCCCTTGGCACTCAATCTGTTGAAGAGACATTGCGACCACCTGAAACTAGCGTGAGTTCCTGTGAACAGGAAGGCTGTACAGTTGGAGAATCCCACCAATACACAAGGTATTGCATTGCATGCAGGTTGGGAAAAAGGATACCTAGGTGTGGCAACTTCATACAGCCACACGTGAACTGATTGATCCCACCTCAGATATGTGCAGACATGGCTGGTATCAATCTTCCTGTCACAAAGAAGAGAGCTTTGGGGGGCTAAAGGTGTGCCTCTGAGTTTGGAAGCACAACCAGCATGCATAAAGACACACATGGCACACATACACACGTGTGGGGCATGAAAGTCCCTGGGCCCTGTGAATGACAATTCCTGACATTGCTGTAATAGTTTGAGAAGGCTTAGGGGCTGATTCACAGAAGCATTTTACAATGGTGGACTCCCATTGCAAAACGCCCTGTGAACCAGACACATATTGTGTAAGCAGATGAAAGTTAGTGATGACATTTCCAGCATGGGATTTTGATAAAAATGCTGTTTCCTCAATATAGAAGGAAGACATTACAGACATTATACAAAACCAAGGTTTCTGGCAGGTACTGTCAACTGTTGTGAAAGTCGACAATTGGCAAATAAATTGTTTCTATCCTGGGATGGCATCATAGAACCCACAGCCGCCTGTGCCTGCCTCCCCGGCGCAACACAGACCTGAGAAACATGAAGCAACTATCGTTGCTGCTACCTGCACCTTCTTCACCTCCCCACGGGTCTCGGCAGATACTTTGCTCCAATACCCTTTCTTCCCCTGTTTCGAACTTGTGTGGGCCCTGTGGGGGAGACAGAGGATACAGTGTGTCCACCTTCTGCCTTCCTCTACCTCTTAGGTTCTTTAGAGTCCAGAGTGTTTGTGTGGAGAGACAGATTCTGCCATGTTGCCTCTTCCTGATCTTCTCAGCCTCCTTCCATACAGTTGAGAATTGAGGGACACAGGAGATCTGGGGCTAACCTTGGCAATTGTTCTGCAACTGTGACTGATCTACTCTTGAGCTTGGTGGTTCCAGAGAATGAATATCCAGAGCTCCTGCATGAAAGCCCAGTGGGAGGTGGTGAAGGATGACCGAAATAAAATCCATGCGAGAAGCCTAGTGTACACATGTACCCTGCTGCATCCGTATCCTGAGCTGCAGCCCCTGCTCTACAGTGACACAGAGGTTCAGAATTCACATGTGTCCTTTTAACAGCTATTGTGACATCCAAGTCACTGCAGTGCAGAGGATCCATTTAAGATTACACCTTTTACAAAACCATCTTAGTATGATTAACTACCAGCCTGGTGGCAGGATAATCTGCAAATAGAAGCCATTCCTAGGTTTTGGTATGGTGGCTGGTAGTTCACATAATTTTTAAGGCCACATCTACCAGTGTCATCCCTGTTAGCTCAGACAAAGCTATGGGAGTCTTTGTCGATTTCAGACACCTGTTTGTCTTCATTCCAATGAATGGGACCAAATGCAGGATGCATGCCTCTGGTCACTCTCTGGGAGGAAAGGTAAATCCTACCTGGATATAATCTAAGAGGCTAGCTTCAAGACAATTCCATGACAAAGGCCTGCCTAACAGTAAAGGGCTGCACACCAGAAAGCCTTTGAAGTTGCAGGCTGGGAAGGTGGTGGAGTTAGGACAGTCAGAGAGCACATGTGAGTTTGGGGAAGGATTCATCCATGCTACTTTTCTGTGAGTGGTTCTCTCCTTCCTGTACCTCCACTTTCTGCGGAGCAAGGCACTCTATGTGTGACATCAGAAGGCAAGGGTCACTTGACTCATGAGGATTGGACCCCTTAAGGTAGTCTCCAATCTCCTGAGGTCCTTTAGCTATAAAAGATGGAACAATTAATTGGGACCATTTTTGACAGAGTAGACCTGTCAAAGTCCTCAACCATTGAGTTGAAGAAGGAGTGTGCCAAGGCAGAAGCAAGCTGTGCTCCATACCAAGTCCCAGGGCACATTGGAGATGACTTTGCTGAGGAACAAAGCCTGCCACTCTGCTTGAAATCTCCCCAGGCTGGGAGAGCCGAGATCGAAAAGGACCCACCTTGTCATGGAGCTACCTGCAGTGGGCCTCACAGCATCTGGAGAGCCAGAACAGCCAGTGTCCCTGATTTCACTGTTCAGACCAATTTGTGCCACCTTCAAACCATGTTCGACACCTTCAAACCAACTGGCCCTGTCAGTGCTACCTTTGGCACTCACTTGAACCTCAAACCACCACTGTTTGCACCTGACTAATTGATTCAACACTGCATCATCTCAACAAAAACCTGTCACCCTCTCGGCTTGAGCATTGACACACTGTGCAGATGACCTTGAACTGCTGTGCCATCAAAACAAGCATCCAACCACCAGGATCACTGCATCACTCATTGAACCGAACCATAGGCACTAATCCTTTCAAACCACGCTTGCTCGTTGAACCATTCCTGTGGCCCATTGACTTGCATCTCTAGACACCTCCTTCAAACCGCAAGGAGCACCCACTTGAGGCCAACTTGATGCCAACTCACTATCTGGGATCTGCGCAGCTCAACATCTTAGGGCCCAGTTGGACCCACAAGCACAACAGTTCGAAACCAGGTTCAATACCATCAAAATGCCTAATATTGGAAAAGTGACCCTGTCCATCTGGTCCCCCTTTAGGGTAACCGGGAATAGTCAAGTCCCTTTTGCCCCTTTTTTTCACCGAAGACATATACTTTGAATAACAGTGTTGCATTTCTCGCCTGTTTCATCCTTGACAACGTATCAGCGTGACTGTACATTTCTGTTCTGCATTTTCTGTCTCTTTTAACAGGGATGGGTTTTTAAAAGTGTTCTAATACTTGTTGCATAAATAATTTGTTTAAAATATGTATGTTTGTTATGGAACCTTGATTAGACATTCTTATATTTTAGAATGGGTGTACTATTGCTGTTTGGGTTGCTACTGTCTCATGTTCATACCCCTTCTAAGACAGGCTTCCGTCTGTCCATTTAATCACAAAATGTGAAGGAAGGATAACTCTCAGCTGTGTCTGTTTTACCTTTATGATTGGGATCCCTGTTGGGTTGTAGTGTGTGATGGCAGAGTGGCGGTTAAGCTACACCTCATCCTCATATTCCTGAAGACTAGAAGTCATTTCATCACTAACAGTAAATAGCAACTGTATATAATCAAGTGCGTCCATATCGTCAGATAATGTCAGTTTCAGGATTTAAAAGAATAGTATCCATTTTTTATTATTTTAATCATATGCTTGGTTCTAAGCTCCAAACTGGTTTAAATAATAATTTCAGAGTTTAACAAATCTGAACTGCTCATTGTTTTACAAATGTGATTTTATTATATACTATACTATAGGAGGTGGTGTAGCTGTAATATTTGGGGAATGTTTAAAAATAAAACAAGCTTGGTCATGTACTATGAACAACTTCAGTTGTGCATCCATGGGAAGGAAATGTTCCAATCCAGTACCATAGAGAGGTCACTGTTTCTTTCCCATTACCAGCTAGGGGGTACAAACTATTTGTAATATATATATATATATATATATATATATATATATATATATATATATATATATATATATATATATATATATTACACAGCCCACGGTAGTGGGCGTGTAGTTATGGTTAAGTTGCTAAACTAATAGGAAGAGCAGTTTTTGGGCGGCTTATAACTTCGCTCTCCCTGGACGAATCCTCACCAAACTTTGCAAAAAAAAAGTGTATGGCCCACTCTGGATTTATTTGCAAAGTTTGGTGACGTTTGGTCAAGGGGGGGCAAAGTATTAGGGGGTCCCAAAATTTCTTTTTTCCCCATAGACTGAATGGGAAAAAACTTTGCTGATGCCTACAGCCCAAACCGCTGGACAGATTTTCACCAAATTTGCAGCAGGAGCAGCGGCATGGTCCCGAAAGCATGCTTTTGTACATTTGGTGAAAATCCGTCCAGTAGTTTTTTTTAAAACGACCAGAAAGTAGGTCACAAAAAATGTGTCATATCTATGTCCTCTCCACGGACACACTTCCCTGTTCGCTCCGCGGACAGGACAGCGATTGGTTAATCAGCTTGCATCATGTCCACGAACATGCGACGTGTTCGCTGATTGGTTGGTGAAGAGCGTGAAGTGCGTCAGATTTTTGGAAACACCCGCCATCTTGGATTCGTGGACTTCGCCGCTGTCCGCGGACATCACGGTAAAAACATATTAAAAAACACAACATTGCACTTGTCAAACTTATCAAATAATCTCTGGGGAGGTGAGGAGTGATGAGGATGGGATGGGATATGGCTTCAAGAAGCAAAAAAATTGGTGTTTTTTGCCACAAAAGTCAGCGAACAGTTCGGATGGCAGACAGTCCTGAAAAGTTCACGGACACCTCAGCAATACAGGGTTGTTGAAATGCAGTTCTTGGGTGGCTTATAACTTTGGCGCCACTTAGTGGAACACCAGGAAATGTTGCATGTATATTTCTGGGTTGATCCTGAGGGAGTATGCAATGTTTGGTGGGATTCTGTCATGAGGGGGCAAAATTAGAGGGGGGTCCCAAAATAATGTAAAGGCTTATAAATGAGGTGCCGTTTGACGAATCTACACTTAATTTGGGAAACTGATAATACTTTTAGATTTTAATGTTTTTCTGAAGTTAGATGGGATTTTGTGAAGAGGGGGCAAAATTAGAGGGGGGGTCCCAAAATAATGTAAAGGCTTATAAATAAGGTGCCATTTTACGAATCTACACTTCATTTGGCAAACTGATAATATATCAAGATATACATGTTTTTGCGAAGTTTGGTGGGATTCTGTCAAGAGGGAGAAAAATTAGAGGGAGGTCCCAAAATATTGTAAAGGCTTATAAACGTGGTGCCATTTGACAAATCTACGCAAAGGTTTGCAAAAAGATTATAGATCTAGATATAGATGTTTTCGTAAAGTCTGAATGGATTTTGTCAAGTGGGGGCTAGGTTATATGACAATTGTATGTGCATACATTTGACACTTTTGAAAAAATAAAACATGGTGGATTTCCAGCAAACTTGCATAAGGAGCATTGGCAAGGACCTACAAGCATGGTTTTGCAAATGTGCCAGTGTTTTATTATTTGACAAGTGTCATAATGTAGCTACAAAAAATAACGGTGTACCTTTAGTGACTGAGGGGTAGCCTGTGGCCATGGGCAGTGGCCAGATTGTCCGGGTCATGGAATAAGGTCATGATCCAGACAATCTGGCCACTGGCCATGACCACAAGGGACAAAAAATAGGATTACAGTGGCCATTTCCACCTGGGACTGGCTTTGTGGTAAAGTTATTCGAGATTAGGATAGATCTGAAAGGGAGGAAAAATGTGCTCATGGTAATATGGTCATAGGGTTCTCTTTTTGCCTTCTGTAGGCTGCCATGGAAAGCGAAGAGGGGCCCTGTATGGAACCCTCGCCTTCCCTTTCCATGGTGGCCACCTTGGAAAAGGATTTTCCTTCCTACACCGGGACGCCACAGGTGTCTGGGTGTCGGAAGAAAAATCCTCTTTTTTAGCACCCCGGGTTCCTGCTTTGGGAACCTAGGTTGCTAATGGCCTTCATCCCCCATTTCAGGGGCTGGAATGAGGGAATAATGGTCCAGAGACCTCGTTATCCACCCTCGCTTTGCTTGGGCAGATAACTTGGGCTGCTGGGCCAGTATCCACCGTTCCAGTCCCTGGAATGGAGGATGAATGCCACAATTTTCCCATTAGCATAACACAAAATGCAAATGGAAATGTTGGAAAATCTTATTGAGTCTATGTACTTTACTGAGAAATATAAAGTAGATGGAGTCTATACATGTTTTTTTTTTTATTTTAGTTCTGTTTTTTAACTGTGACAGTTGGTTCCTAAAGGAATATGTCTTTTGTTGTTTCTGGATGTATGTTTTTTTGGCAGGAGATCTGAGAATGAAAGGTGGGGAGGGAATGAGGGAAGAGGAACCAAACACTAATATGGAGGGGCAGGTGGACAAGGGAAAATGTTGCGTGTGTGTTATTTCTAAGGTAGAGGGCAGTGTTTCTCATGCTCCTTGATTACAGCAGTGGTGGTGGCTCTTGGGGAGGAGGGATGGCATTAGCTGATGCCATTTTAAGATAAATAGCAGTATTGCTAAAAGTATGTACTGTGTTCTAGATTGTTAATGGATAATGAGTAGGAATAGGTGTTGGAGCTGTGCAAGGGAAATTTTGAAGTTGAAAGTTCCTAGATCAGTAGAAAATGCAGTTCTGAACTGTCCACGAAGCAGATATCTTATCGTGAAGTGCGGACGGGTTGGCGGACACGTCAACATGCCGCGTGCCAGCATATGGTCATGTGGCACTGTCGGGAAGGTCTGCTATGAAGTCAAATGTTCGTGGACAGCAACGGATGCAAACCTAGTTGAATAAGTTGCAAAAAGTGCATAGAAGTGTTAAAAATGATTCCTCGAGGAGGGAAATGGCAGAGTTTTAAGGTGACACTTTGTAAATGGGACACAAATGTTACTATAATGGGTAAGTATTATATTAGTAAGTTGTAGGAAAATAGCATGCACTGGTAAAAAACTATGAAATTCACTGAAAAAAACTTGTTAACTTGTTAAAGGGGCGTTATGGTTAAATTGCACTAATAAAAACCTATGAAATTCAGTGAAAAAACTTTGTTAAGGGGATGTTATAGTTAAGTTACACTAATAAAAACCTTTGAAATTCACTGAAAAAACTTTGTTAAAGGGACGTTATGGTTATGTTGGACTAATAAAAACCTATGAAATTCAAAGAAAAAACTTTGTTAAAAGGACGTTATGGTTTCAAGTAAAATCGAAAAACCCAAGAAATTTGCCAGTTATGGTAAACTAAACAACCATAACTCACGCCAACACCGTGCACTGCTAAGACTAACACCCAGGACATCAAAGTTGACATCACAAATGTCATTGATGACATCACTGATGATATCACATATCTCGGCCACTTGTTTTTGTTTATTGACATATATAGGCCAGGTGGTTTTGTTCACTGGCAGTCAGAATAATACAATTGAAAAAGGTGCTATATATCTAGACGTTAACCTTGTCATATGTTCTTTAAGTACTTTCCTTAGGGTTTGGTCTCAGCTCATTGTGCACATACATGGAGAAATGAGCAGGCCTCAAACACACAATTCATTTGTATACATGAAGAGAAACTTTAATGTCATTAACATTTTCTGATGATGCAGTTTCTTTCTTCGTTACTTTAGTTTCCCTGTATGTGCCTCTGATTTGTATGCATTGTGGTTCTTCATATGTATTGTTTGTACAAGCACAAGTGCTGTAAGTCTTGAATTGTTAGCTAGTTATTACATGTTTAACATTACTCAAAAGAAGAGCATTCATTATTGTACTATCCAAAATGACAACATTATAAATAGTGTACTTCTATGGTGCAGGCTGCAGTCATTGCCTATGTTTATATATGATTAGGTTTCTGTTTTAATGACAACACTCCACTACAATGATATTAGATGAGTACATTCTTAAATAGATTAAGTAGTTCATGATAGGTCTCCTGATCACCCCTGACATCTTGTTACCAACAATATAAACACAACTCCTTGTAGGGACATTTCATCAAAATGTATTTCACATGTGATGGCATCAGTGACATCATCAATGGCATTTGTGATGTCAACTATGATGTCCTGGGTGTTAGTCTTAGCAGTGCACGCTGGTGGCGTGAGTTATGGTTGTTTAGCTTAGCATAACTGGCAAATTTCTTGGGTTTTTCAATTTTACTTGAAACCATGACGTCCCTTTAACAAAGTTTTTTCTTTGAATTCATAGGTTTCTATTAGTCCAACATAACCATAACGTCACTTATATATATATATATGTTTAAGACCGTCCTTACGTATTTCGGAACCAAAATAGATATTATTAACATACCCTAATCCTTGTATCTGTGGTTGTGGGGAACCCTTGCCGCACTCCCCCAAATAAGTTCACTTCGCACCCTCTCCCATTGAAACCAACCCTTGACGTGTTTTTGGGCAATTTCTTCGCTTAACTCCTTGTTGGTTGTAATGTAAGTTCCTGGCTTGCAGTGCTCATATTCTATTTGGCTTTTTTGTCTGTTTACAGGAAGAAATTTGGAGGCCTTTGCACGACGACCACTCTGGAATAACGGACTGAACTATGGCCATGGAACTGGCCATGGAATTGGCAATTTTCTCTCCGTCCATGAGTGTATGTAGCTTGAATGACTTCAATTAGACTTTACTCTGACTTTGCCGCTCGCAGTCAGGGAAGTATGTCTAAGATTAGGCTGCATACTGAGTCTCTCTATAACTTAGTGTGTTGTGCTTTTGCAAATTAATCGTTGTGTTTATGCATCTTTTACTAATGATGAAAGCCTGTGTTAACTTATTTTCTGCTTTAAGGCATGGTAACCTTCCTCCTCATCGAAATACATCTATTCCAGGCTCATAAATCATTTCCGAAGAGCCCCCCCCCAGTTGCTACCCCATCTGACTTTATTGCAAGTTGTCTTTGATTGTTTCGATGTAGGGCATTTTATTGTCACGTTTTAGACATTACGCTAACAAAGGGTTAAGTTGTCTGTTCCCAAAGCAGCCACTCAGTAGATGTAACAAGATCTGACCGTGAGATTGACGTTAGCTTTTAGTATCCCCACGCATTGTGTAATCATTTCACAGGTGTACTTGCCAGCTTGTTGAGGTTGTAGCAAGTTATTTATTACCTGAAGCAGTATTTTGTACCAGTTTCTGCAACTACGACGAGTTAGAACAAAGTGTGCGTGTCTGTGTATCTGTGCGTGCATGCGCGCGTGTGTGTGTATGTTAGAGAAACGGGGAATGCTGTGGGAGGATGGGTTATTGAGCACGGAAAGTAATCAGCTGCAAGGCTGGTCCATGCTCAGAGAATCTTACCGGTTTGGGGACTGCTGGCTTGAGACCCCAGGGATGTGTTTGTTTTGGTAACCCATATGGTAGGGTTGTATAGATGCCTAACTGACATTTCACTTTTTTATCAGGGCCGGTGGGATTTCAGTCCAACAATGTGCCATTGACAAAAGGAATGTTCACCTCTATTGGTATGTATATAAATGAAGTCAGTGCATAGTTCAGTGTTGGACTCCAGCCTACAAGAACACAAATGCAGCAGTTGGCACAATGTGTATGGAGACATTGCGGGCAGAGACACCCCATCCAGGAATGTTGCTTGTCTCTGAACATCGATCTGTGCACACAGAGAAATACATTGACACCAAGATCTGCACACACATTAGGTTTTCAAATATTAATGAAATGTACCTGTTTATTTTAGTATGTGAAAGCCCATAATTACAAAATGTTAGTACCTACTTGTAGGTCTCCTCTTATTTGGATTAGTGTCTCTGAAATAGGACGTTATATGAAAGTATTTTGTTTTGAGTTGGTATTGAACAAGTCCTTCAGACCACAAATTGATAATGTTTCAGTAAATCCACCAGGATACCGGTAAACTGTATAACTGTTACCGGCACTGAGTCTGATGTCTGCTATGGAAAGGGAGAAGGGACTGCATGCAGTCCCTTCTGCATGATCCCTGGCGGCCATTCTTATTGCATTTTTATTATCTCGAGTCGAGAAACCGTTTCAATGCTGTTTCTCAGCTTGAGAAAATAAATGCTATTAGTACCCCAATGTGATGTGCTGGGGTACTAATAGCAATAGAACCTTTGGAGGGGGCATTACCGTTCTGGTAATGCCCCTGGAGCTATATATATAAGCCCTCACACTCACCCGGGCTTGTGACTATCATCCCGGGGGCATTACCAGACCGGTAATGCCCCCGTCCAAGGGTTCGATTGCTTCAATATTAAACCCCAAAAAGTGGTGGTTGGTTCCTTTTTTTAATGGCAAAGAGAAACCAGAAAGTGATAGAATAACAACAACCCTTATGAATTCCCATTGGTTATGAGTGTTTAAAATTGTCCATAATTTCTTTCAATGCTAAAAGTAAGTCACCTTACGCTGGAGAAGGGATTCCAATGCATGGCTTCTTTGGTCATTGTGGGCTAAGAATGAAGCTGCAAGTCACTAATGTGGCTTAACATGAGGCCATACCATAGCTGGGGTTGCTCCTATTCCCATGAAGAGTATGGGTGCAGACAGAATCATATTTGATGAAATCAAAGTTGTCCAGCATTATTGCAGTGGTAAAAGAAATTGAAAGATGTCCAAAGATCACATGTTAATGTTTATAGTTAGTCTCCTATGTGGGATATTCCCAAATGTGGGTCCCTTGCTCCCTATGCCTAGGGATCAAGCGTCACATCACTGAAGATGTCCAACAAGTTTTAAGCATGTTGAGGGCTGCTTGTGTTCTCATGCATCGGGAATGCTGCCTACAAGCAAAGACATCACTTCTCCCATCGATGATAGGACCAAGACTGATTTCCATATGACTGAGAGAACTGGAGCTGCTAGAGATAGTGCCAAATGCGTGTTATTAAATCACAGCTATTCATCCATCATTTTTTAGTGCATAGACTATTTACAGCCCTGACCAGATTCTGCAAAATCTTATTGGGAAGGTCAAAATCCCAGCAAAGATGAGCCTTCGGAGATACAGGTATGAAGCCTATAACACTGGCCCTGGCCAAGGTTTCTCCCATCACCCTTTCTGCTATGGCCATTATAAGATGCTATCACAAAACAATATGTCTCCAAATGATCAGGCCACAAAATGATGAACGTGTGAATCGCTCTAACTGATTAGATTTAATCTCAGTAAGCATCTAAATAAGTTGCATGGTACAATGAAGGAGAGGGGGCAGGGCTGTCCGGGGCTGAAGATGGCCGAATGTTCCTGTACTCATGCTGCTGCCCCCACTCTTCTAGCTACCCCAGAAGTCCAAGAGCTTGTAGAAGCAGAGCAAGACTTTTAGAAATGAAGGGGAACACAATAGTCACACGTTCATCAATGGTGCCACAGGTGCCGAGGACCTCCAGCGGGAGAAGAATGGATTCCCTTGACCAAGAGCTGACGAGTTGCCTATGCAGGAGGCAAGGGGATGAGGGGTGTCAAGGAGATATAGTACTGGTGAGAATAGCAAAGCTGGTAAGCACTTTTTAACTAGGACTGTCAGAGGACAATTGTGCTGCTGGGGAGAAAGGGCATCTTGAGAGGGAGTCTGGGAGACATGTTTCCCTTGCTGGAAGCTGAGCTTGGTCCCTAACGCTGCTGGGAAATGGGTTTGCCACAGAGTTAGGGATTTGAACTGACACCTGTTTGCAGCCTTCTGCATGATTTGCTCCTAATGGTTTCACATCCCTTTGACTACTTATCCACACTTCCATCCTTCTCAGACTTAGTCAGGGTTACACTGGCCAGGATGGAAGGCCTCCGTTGTTGAGCACGAGAGTTAAAAGGACATCAGGGAAGAGTTAAGGCTTTCAGCAGAGCTTTACACGGCTACTGATGCATTCCTTCATTACTCTCCTCATTCATAACATTTTCATAAAGTCTAACAAACCTTGCTTTTTATCAGTGCTTTTCAAAACAAGGTTTTTTGTTTGATTAAGTAGCCGCAACTCTATTTTGAGTTTGAGTTGAGGCAGGTTATTTGAGGCAGAGATGAGTAGTTGCTCAAATTAGCCATATACATCATTTACTTTGTTACAGTATCCATTCTTGCAGGTGACCTATTGTTGGAATACTGTCATGACTAGCTTGGAGGGTAAAGCGTTATCCATTTTACTAATTGTTTTTATTGGTCATCAGTATGGCGCCAACTGCGGTTGTAGCTGCTTCGTGACACCTCAGACGGGCAGAATAGGATGGAGCTCCAGGACTTGTATTCGGTGCCAAAGGGGTGTCCAGGGCTTTTTAAGGAGGCCAAGTACATGAACCCTTTGGGAATCTGTCTAACCATCCTTTTTTTACACTGTGGTGTCAGGATGGAAAGGAGGCTCACATGTTGTCTCTGGAATTATACTATGCAAATATTGTTTCTGCCCTAGAACCTGGATATTATGAAGATGGAGAATTTGGGATCCGCATTGAAGACGTTGCAGTGGTCGTTGAAGCTCAAACCCAGGTGAATGATTCATTGTGATTAAGCTTTAGCTGCTTTTGAGCACTGAGCCATACCTTTGCGGCATTGTGGTGGCTTTGGTGTGTCATGGTGGTTTTGTCATAGCCATTTAATGAACACACAATTTGATCAGTTCACGTAATAGACATTTGAAACATCTCACACTATATTAGTAATTATCAACTTATTTC
Source organism: Ambystoma mexicanum (assembly GCF_040938575.1). NCBI lineage: Eukaryota > Metazoa > Chordata > Amphibia > Caudata > Ambystomatidae > Ambystoma > Ambystoma mexicanum. Next base: position 547,232,019 of record NC_090930.1, on the reverse strand, counting down.
TTGGTTTGCCTTAGTCAACTCACTTTTTAGGCACAGATGATTGTAATGTTGTTTTAAAAAGTGAGGGTTTTTTTTATATAAGCAATACTCTTGGAAGTCATATTCTCATGATTTTGAGAGACGTATTTGAGGATTTATCTGCTTCACTCGTCACAGTGTTTTCTAAGCATGTCTCTTAGCTCCCTGACACTGGCAATACCCTGGCATATCCATTCCACATAGCTCATAATGTCCCCCACTCCTTCAATACTGTTGGCTATACGGCTGTGATTACAGCACTCTGTATGTTTACCAGCGCTGGAACTGGAAGAAGTCATGGAAGATGCTGCGACTAAAAACATAAGGGAATTGGATGCCAAATCCATCTGCCTATTAGTAAACCCCTCCTCCAACCCCAATTCAACAGAGAGGTGTGGCTAGATATCAATTGAAAACTGCTACACCCATAGGGGGTTATAGTCATAAAATCGAATGCAAAAATGTCAAAAGTCAAAAAATCGAAAAAATAATGTCGAAAAAAAAATTCGAATTTCTTTTTTTAATACCTTTTTTACTCGAAATATGGGGGTTCCCCCAAATCCCACTTTTATTTTATTTTGTATTTTTTTACCTTTTTTTTCTCCATGCGGAAACCCAAAAATATATATAAATAAAAAAATAAAAAATTCGATTTTTTTTTTCGACATTAGTTTTTCGAATTTATTGTAATTCGACATTTTTTTTTTCGATATTATGACTGACCACCCCCATAGGGATATCATCTAAAAAAACAAAGAATTTATGAACATGTATCCAGATTTCTTCTTTAAAACAACAAGATGAAAGAGGATTAGTGGCAAGCACAGGAAACTGACATAGTTGGACCACTACAATGCTGAACTGCTTGATTGACTTTGCTGTCATACCAGATGCATAAGGTCTGTCATTTAAACTTCAGATGCATTAAATGTTAGTTGCAGAATCATAGTCTGTGGAAGGCTCAGAAAGGGGACATTAAAGATGATTTAACGCTAGTTCCTGGAAAGAAGGAAACAATGGCATCTTGTTCCATTAAAGGAAAATTAACAACCCCTTGACCATCTCCTTTTTAACCTCCAGGAGGACCAGAGAAGGAGAGGGAATTAATAGAATAGATGTTTTGGCAAAGGGTGGTGAGAGACTCAACCAACCAAAGTGAGAGGCTCAGAAAGTGGTATCTGCAACTAGACAGCAAGTTAATCTCCATAACAGCCACATCATGCCAGGTGAAATCCCACCACTCATAGCTTGATAAGAGAGGCAACACTCCACTGGGCACTTAGCTACTAACTTAGCCAATAAATGAGTAGCTTCTCCAAAACTGACATATAGGCTGCTGTTAAAGAGACCATGAGTGCGTCTGTCAACATGTGCTATGCTAATGGCCTCAGGAGATAAGAACTAATTCCCATCTGCTTGTTGAGATAGGAAGTGATATGCTAGCTGTCAGTGGGCATCAGCACCCACGATCAATCAATCTTGTGTAATGATGATATTGCCCTGATGAACGCAGCCAATTCCTGCAGTTTGATGAGTGTCTTGTCTTCCAGGGAAACCTCCCTCCCTTTTCAGAGCAGTTCCCCTGTCGAGACCCTGTCCCTGATATGTGAGGTCTTTGGGGATCATCACTGGACCCTTTGGGGCTTGATTTACTGAGGAACTCAGGTGGCTCGGTGCAATCAACTAAGACAGCTCTTGCGAGTCGTTCCAATGACAGGAACATCTTCTCATAATCCAACAATCTTGGAGACTAGTGATGTAGGAAATGACAAATCAGGGGTTTCCGTTGTCGCTGAGCACTTGCTTCTGTAAATGTACATCCTGTCATTTCAATCTGTATCTGATGGAAATTCCAGCTCAAGCAGCGTCCTTTTGTAGTAAGCATCGGGATGAGGATGATGGTCAATATAAATAACTGGGGTCTGCTCTCTGGAAGAAGAGCTTTCCCCAAAGCTGTATAAAGCATACCTCCTATGAAACAGTACTGCTGAGTTGAGACCAGCCCAGACTTCAGACAAGGGCCCACATGAAACAAACAGCTGTTACGCTATGAAACAGGTCAGCATCTTCAGATCCAAAACAGAGAAAACCTTGCTTGAACGTTTCTGGACAAGGGCTGCTGGATTAGAGGAGGGTACTCTTTACTAACAGGTATTCCAGGTCATCATGCAGTGGAAAAGCCAAACCAGGATATTCCTTTAACTGATGAAAGAACTACTTTTCCCTTACTGGAGCAAAGATGTAAACTTCAGGTTCCAGTACTTGCCCTCCAGCACCATCTTATGGTCTTATCCTTTAATGGTACCCCCTCTGCATTATCAGGATCATGGGGGCATTAACTTACTTCTAGATGGACCTGCACCCTCATTTCATTTTCTTCTCCAAGTCCAGGTCTGGAGCGCAAGGCCTGTACGCTAATGCTTAAGAGTTGCTGTCTGCATAACTACAGCAATGACGTTCTCCAGAAACTAAATAATAGGAACATCTGAAAGGACCCTGCAGTCTCACTCATAATGGTTGTGTCTTTTGAGACATCTCCTGAATCCCTCAAGGGACCAGGCCTGAGATCACTGAGAAGGTAATGCCTGCAATTGCCAAGAGAGCTCCTTCCCTCCATGCCTGCAATAGTGAGTTTTGAAGAACTGATCAGGGGCTGCAGGCTCCGTGAGTCCTAACTTTGCCCAATCAGACTGGACCTGTGCTGTAAATGAAATCACTATGAACAAAACCCCAAATGGTGGATCAACCAACAACAAAGCAACCATTGTCCTGATTACCATCATACAATCTGACACTTGCAAGATAAGAGGTGGTTGTGTCTTCCTTTGATATCCCACCAAAGCACTATCACCAATTCCCTAAATGGAATTCCATTATTACATTAAGTAGCAAACAGGGAGTCTTGCACTATAGCCTACATATTTGCCTGAATTCCTCCCCTTCCCACCCCCATAAAAACCTGCAACAGTGAAGCCTAAGGAAGTAGATATGTCCCTGATGCCCTCTGGGTTCTGCAAAAACATGGCCTAAGACAAGAATAAGATCCTGTGTACATGGCTGCCACCTACATGTGCTTATAACAGCAGTGGGCAGATTCGGTCCTGGCTCTCTTCTACTTGCAACAGCAGCTGTCCCAAGAGGGTCCAGAGGACCTGCAGGAGCCGGAGCGAGCGAGTCGCGTGTTGGGTGCAAGACCGTGAGCACGTGAAATTGAATAACAGCAGCTGGAGCTGCCAAACAACTGAAAAACCAGAAGGGCTGCATGCCGCAACCATTCCGATCACCCGCGTGTGCCGAGAAGTGCCTGGCAAGGAAGCAGAGTCAAGGCGGTCTGCATCCCGGCTGGTAGGAAGGTGAGCGGGAGCAGTAGGGACCGCTGCACTGGATTGGCGAAGAGCCGGTGAGAGTCAGAGGACTCGGAAACATTGGAGCACTCATGGGAAACCACAGGCAAGTATCAGTTCACGGAACTGAGTAAATATGAGCAATATTGAATACAGAACTGAACGAAAAGTACTGCTTGAATGAAATTGCACAATATTGAATACTGAACTGAACGAGAAGTATTGTTTGAATGAAAATACGCAATTTGAATGCTGAACAGAATGGAAAGTACTGTTTGATTTAAAACCAAGGCATATGAAATATTGAATGAACATCGGAAAATAAAATGACAAGGAATGTCTGACTGGGTGAAAGCAGCATGGTGAACAGAACAAGAGCAAATAGGTTGATTAACCAAGGTGGAGAAGACTTGCAAGCTTATGGGAACAGAAAAAGACTGATGTACAAGAGTGTCATAGCAAATAAAGAGAATATAAGTGTGGAAAGTCAGAAGCCTGAAGCAGAAAGGTTTGTGAAGGAATTAAACAAGGCCAAGGGGAACACTATGGTTGCACGACCTGTGTTGGGTGGACCGTGTGGTCTGACAACTGAGCCTAGACATGGGAGTTCCCCACTGTGAAGTTCACAGACATTGCAAATCGTGTCAAGGAGAAACTGTGCCTAAACCAGTGAGCCCTAAATGGTGCCAAGCAAGAGACTTTGTGAAGGAACCACAGTGAAGTGGGATTTGAATACTAAAGCAAGTTAGAAGGAAGGTCAAGTGGGCCTAGTATGTATTTTCTTACAAGGAACATTAAGCAAATGCAAGTCATATGAGTACTACAGTGCAATCTTGAGAAAGGGAATGCTGACAACTTAAAGAACAGAGAAATGCTGTCTTGGGGAAGGGGACCTCAAGCCCCCCTTTTGTGTGAACTGTGCTAGATTGAACTTGTGGAAGGGAACCTGAAGACTTGGTAGAACATTGGTAAGGCAAGCAACTATTGGAAATGAATTGAACTTGTGAAAGAACATATGCTGAAAACAGCTGAGACCTTTGCTTGTGAACTCTTTTCTGTTGGCTAAGAAGAACCGCACACCATGTTTATTTCTAGAGGTGAGGGCAAAGATAGGTTTTGACACAGACAGACTCTTAATTTGGATTTACAGACACAGACTTCCCTTGGTTTTCTTTAGGTAGAGAAATTCCCACCCTAGTTATAGGGCAAGTTAGGTGTTATACCAACCTGATCCTTAATAAAGCTTTTTATATTGACTTGTACAACTGTTATCTGTGTAATCTCTTGATACCATGCCTGTCTCACAAATGTCATAGAAAGTAAAGAGAGGGGTAACGAGGATTGAACCTTGAGGTGCACCAAACTGGCGAGGGGATGTAGAGGATATATTACTAGCCCAGGTGACAGAATAAGTCCAGGCGACAGAATAGGTTTGGTCAGAGTGATAGGATCTAAAACATTTGAGCACAGAATTCCAAAGACCCTTGCAGAAAAGAGTGGAAAGCAGAACAAAAAGATCAACAGCATTGAAAGCTGCATTCAAATCAGTCTGTTGAGAAGGCTATTGAGAATAGTGGACAAAAAAATCACAAAAAACGATTTTGATATACTGGAAATAATAATATCAATTATAAGAAGAATCAATTTCAATCAATAATGACTTTATTGTGAGATCAAGCCCAAAAAAGTACGAAACAAGAAAATACAAAGCATTTCATCACAATATATCCTAAAATTCTAGCATTTTAAAAAAAATAATTTAATTAAGAAAATATTAAAACCAGTATCACATATAAATCTAAAACTGTTTATCTGCTGGTTGATCTTTGTCTCACCTGCCACCCTTTTCCTAAGCAGTTTGATACTGCAAAAATAAAAACAACAATAATATTCTGGTAAGGTAGCTCAACAGGTTAAGCGCTCACTATTTCGATCTGAGTGCGATCTTCAGGCAACAGGTTCAAATACCTGCAAGGCCAACCCAGCCTTTCATCCTGCCGAAGGTGATAAATGAGTACCAGTTTCGCTTGGGTGATAATTGTATGTAAATATGTTCTCTGTACAGCACTTTGTGAAAGCGCTATATAAATAAATCATTATGAGCAATAAAAATAGTGGTTGGGTGTCCACCACAAATCACGTGAGGATCAAAATGGAGGGTCCAATGCTATTTGTGCTACCACATACGCCAGTGTTTTCAGTGTTGAGTTCAACAGTTGTACTAAGGGTTGGTGGGCTTGCAGACACGCCCTAATTCCTTGAGAAAAATGGCAGGTGTTGTCTGTATGCCAAGAACGAAAGCCACAATTCACACTAGTTGGGCTTGTGCAGAAAAGGGCTTCATAACAAGTTTGGTGGTGCTGCTAAAAACGGTGGTAATGCTGTGGTAACATGGTTAGCACTGCATTACATCTGTATTACCACACCGACGAACTACGGGATATGAGTTAAGGTGGAGGAAGAACCTTCAGCAGAATGCAGTAAACAGTTTACAGCAAAAAAAAGGCCAAATTGTGTCTATTACCGACAACAGTAATTCTGCCCAAATCCCGATGGAGTCCTATGGACACCCATAAATAGGGACTAACACTGCCTTCCTCCACTTGTACTCGGTACAAGTGGTAATTCTGCTGGAACAAGTGAGGTAACGGTAAATCCGTTTGATGGTATAATTATATAATTGTTCGTTTATAACGCTCTTAATACCAACAAGTGGTTTCTAAATGCAGGATCGAGATTCAGACCTGTGCTGCGATGCCTTGTCCTGCTTCCAAGAAAATTTTGTTGCCCCTGAGCTATCCTTTCTCTCTGTATTTTCCACCCAGATACCACCAAACTTGAAACGAGGCCCCAAGGACTGTAAATGAGAATCACCTCCCCTCTGGCAAACATTCCATGCCCTAAGAGCTGCAGAAGCATGGGTGTAATTTTAGGGGGAACAGGGGTGTTTATCCCCCCACAACTTTCATGGCACACCATTTTGTCCCCATTCATTTGGCTGTGGCACCTTTTCTTCAGATGCCATGTCCCCCCCAACATTTTCAGCAAAGTTACTCCACTATGCAGAAGGTGAGAGAAACAAACACATCCACTAAGGACAAAGCTTCTCTGAAAGCCGAGGAGGTGATTCCAGTGTACGGTGGAGGACCACCTCGCAGCACTCAGGAGTAAATATCTGAAAGATGAGTGTGCAGAGCAAAGAGCTGTAAAATATGAAGACGCCACTTCCCCATTAAGAGTGAATCAATTAGCAGAGGTGCTGTGCATTTCACATCTGGAAAGTCAAGCTGATTTCACCTTAACTGTGTTAAACCAAAGGATACCAAGGGCTCAGTATGGACTTGGTCTGCAGTACTGCATGTAGGCCACTGTGGATGTGGCCTGAAGCAGGATGGGATGGGATGATGGGAAACACCCGTAAAGCAAGCAAGCAGCAGGGTGGCCCGCACTGCCTGAAGACTGTCAGCCTGTGGCCTAGAATGAAACGGGATGGAGGCCAGCCAACGCTCCCATTGGAGAGCAATCATTTATGCCGTCTGCCCAACCTAGTGAGTGGTGATAGAAGCATACCACTGTAAGGCCGCCTGATCAGCAGTGCACGGGCGCGGGTCGCCTGCGGCTGAAGATGGGCACGCAACGCTGCTGTTCTGCCCCGGTGCCCGACTCATTGATATTGCCTATAGCAGAAGCGATGCTGACCCCAGCAACAGGCCGTGACAGATGCCGAGTTGTCCTCCGGTGAGTGAACGACCAGATTCTGTGGCGATTACACAGGAGCTCCTCATTAGTTGCTTGATTTCATGCACAAGGCTGTTGCAACTGTTGAGTGTGGTTGCTACCGCACATAGTGCATCTTGGATAGATGTTTCCAATCCCAGTATGTTTCCCAACTTTTCCCTTTCATAGTGCACCACTTTATTTAAGAACCAAAGGTCAGGCAAATATAGTGCCCTTTTCTTCATCACAAATATATTCTCACAAGACGCTGCTTTTACATTACACTGCTTTCCATCTGGCGAGCTGCAGCGGCCTCCACGCGTTGCTTCGTGTTCCTTCCTCTCCTTGCTCCCGCCTCTGAAGCCCGCCTTCCTCCCCTGAATCGTCCCCCTTCCCCCTGTGCTGTGGAGTCCTACTCCCAGCACCACCATCTGCAGGCCATTTCCATCTGGCGAGCTGCAGGTAAGTGCTGCCTGTGTGGCCATACTGGGCCTTGATTAGCCTTTTTAAAAAATGTTGGGGCCCCCCTATTCCCCGGCGTCCTTCCTTGCCTCCACGCTGCCCATGTGTTGCTTCGTGTATCTTCCCCTCCCTGCTCCCGCCTGACAAGCCCGCCATCCTCCCCTGTTTGGTCCCCCTTCCCCTGTTTGGTCCCCTTCCCCCTGTGCTGCGGATGCCTACTCCCGGCACCACCATCTGCAGGCCATTTCCATCTGGCGAGCTGCAGGTGAGTGCTGCCTGTGTGGCCGTACTGGGCCTTGACTAGCCTTTATTAAATTTGTTGGAGCCCCCCAGGCCCTGGCGTCCTTCCTTGCCTTCACGCTGCCCGTGCGTTGCTTTGTCACTTCCCCTCCCTGCTCCCGCCTCTGAAGCCCGCCCTCCTCCCCTGATTGGTCCCTCTTCCCCCTGTGGGGTGGACGCTTACTCCCGGCACCACCATCTGCAGGCCATTTCCATCTGGCGAGATGCAGGAGAGTGCTGCCTGTGTGGCCGTACTGGGCCTTGATTAGCCTTTTTAAAATTTGTGGGAGCCTCCAAGGCCCCGGCGTCCTTCCTTGCCTCCATACTGCCCGTGCGTTGCTTTGTGTCCCTTCCCCTCCCTGCTCCCACCTACCATGCCCGCCATCCTCCCCTGATTGGTCACCCTTCCCCCTGTGCTGTGGATGCCTACTCCCGGCACCACCATCTGCAGGCCATTTCCATCTGGTGAGCTGCAGGTGAGTGCTGCCTGTGTGGCTGTACTGGGCCTTGATTAGCCTTTTTTAAATTTGTTGGAGCCCCCCAGGCCCCAGCGTCCTTCCTTGCCTCCACGGTGCCCGTGCTTTGCTTCATGTCCCTTCCCCTCCCTGCTCCCGCCTCACAAGCCCACCCTCCACCCCTGATTGGTCCCCCTTCCCTCTGTGCTGTGGATGCCTACTCCCGGCACCACCATCTGCAGGCCATTTCCATCTGACGAGCTGTAGGTGTGTGCTGCCTGTGTGGCTGTACAGTTCCCTGATTAGCCTTTTTTAAATTTGTTGGAGCCCCCAGCCCCCAGCGTCCTTCTTTGCATCCACGCTGCCTGTGCATTGCTTCGTGTCCCTTCCCCTCCCTGCTCCCACCTCCAAAGCCCGCCCTCCTCCCCTGATTAGTCCCCCTTCCTCCTGTGCTGTGGATGCCTACTCCTGGCACCACCATCTGCAGGCCATTTCCATCTGGCGAGCTACAGGTGAGTGCTGCCTGTGTGGCCGTACTCGGCCTTGATTAGCCTTTTTTAAATTTGTTGGAGCCCCCCAGACCCTGGGCGCCTTCCTTGCCTCTACACGGCCCGTGTGTTGCTTCGTGTCCCTTCCCCTCCCTGCTCCCACCTCCCAAGCCCGGCCTCCTCCCCTGATTGGTCACCCTTCCCCCTGTGATGTGGATGCCTCCTCCCGGCACCACCATCTGCAGGCCATATCCATCTGGCGAGCTGCAGGTGAGTGCTGCCTGTGTAGCTGTACTGGGCCTTGATTAGCCTTGATTAACCTTTTTTAAATTTGTTGGAGCCCCTCGGGGCCCAGCATCCTTCCTTGCCTCCACCCTGCTCGTGCGTTGCTTCATGTGCCTTCCCTCCCCTGCTCCCGTCTCCCAAGCCCGCTCGCCTCCCCTGATTGGTCCCCCTTCCCCACGTGCTGTGACTGCCTGTGTGGCCGTACTGGGCCTTGATTAGCCTTTTTTAAATTTGTTGGACCCCCCAGACGCCAGCGTCCTTCCTTGCCTCCACGCTGCCCGTGCGTTGCTTCATGTCCCTTCCCCTCCCTGCTCTCACCCCCCAAGCCCACCCTCCTCTCCTGATTGGTCCCCATTCCCCCTGTGCTATGGATGTCTACTCCCAGCACCACCATCTGCAGGCCATTTCCATCTGGCAAACTGCAGGTGAGTGCTGCCTGTGTGGCTGTACTGGGGCTTGATTAGCCTTTTTTAAATCTGTTGGAGCCCCCCAGACCCTGGGCATCCTTCCTTGCCTCCACACTGCCTGTGCGTTGCTTCGTGTCCCTTCCCCTCCCTGCTCCCGCCTCCCAAACCCACCCTCCTCCCCTGATTGGTCCCCCTTTCCCCTGAGCTGTGGATGCCTACTCCCGGCACCACCATCTGCAGGCCATTTCCATCTGACGAGCTGCAGGTGTGGGCTGCCTGTGTGGCCGTACTGGGCCTTGATTAACCTTTTTTAAATTTGTTGTAGCCCCTCAGGCCCCGGTGTCCTTCCTTGCCTCCATGCTACCTGTGCGTTGCTTCGTATCCCTTCCCCTCTGTGCTCCCGCCTCCCAAGCCTACCCTCCTCCCCTGATTGGTCCCCTTTCCCCCTGTGCTGTGGATGCCTACTCCTGGCACCACCATCTGCAGGCCATTTCCATCTGGCGAGCTGCAAGTGAGTGCTGCCTGTGTGGCTGTACTGGGCCTTGATTAGCCTTTTTAAATTTGTTGGAGCCCCCCAGGCCCTGGCGTTCTTCCTTGCCTCCACGCTGCCTGTGCGTTGCTTCGTGTCCCTTCCCCTCCCTGCTCCCGCCTACCAAGCCCGCCCTCCTCCCCTGATTGGTCCTCCTTCTGCAGGCCATTGGTTTTGGGTCTAGCGACCTACTATCTGACCCTTGCTTCTTTCCCACCTAAAGAAGCAGGTGAGTGGAGTCCTCACCCCCCGCTCCTCCATTTGAGGCTATTCTATAGGAAATTCCAGGCCACGCCCATCCCTCTGATTGGCAGACTCACCTAGTCTTAACTGACCTCCCAGGGCAGCCCTCTGCCCGGCAGCCCCTTTGGCTAAGGGCCCTGAGGCAAAGTGCGGCTCCAACAGAGGCAGCTCCAGAAAGTGTCAGCAGGTGTCCACAGGGGACGCCAACGAAGCCACCAGCCAACAGACACCAACAAAACTGTGAGCGTGGCATGGGTGGGGTGTAGAGCAATAATTCTACTCCAGAAAGCCCCCACCATTCTACTTTACTTTTCCATTGTGTAGACTGCCATAAACTTACCCCAGGCATACTTAGAGAGATTTGTGACCACCAGCCTAAATCTATTATGACTGGACTGTAAATGTTGCCATGCATTATATATTAACATAATTTCCTATGCTAACTAGCGCCACACCTGGAGAGAACTGTGAAGATCGGCCTGTGTCACATCTGGATAGAGTTGTGAATGTTAGCATGTACCACACACTTAGATGGAATTGTAAAATGTATCCTGTGTCGCATCTAGACCGAATTGTGAAATGTTAGTATGTGCCACACACTTAGATGGAATTCTTAACCTTAGCTTGCGTCGCATCTAGATAGAATTGTGAATGTTAGCATGTGCCACACACTTAGATGCAATTCTTAACCTTAGCTTGCGTCACATCTAGATAGAATTGTGAAATGTTAGTATGTGCCACACACTTAGATGGAATTCTTAACTTTAGCCTGCGTCGCATCTAGATGGAATTGTGAAATGTTGGTATGTGCAACACACTTAGATGGAAATCTTGACCTTACCTTGCGTCGCTTCTGGATGGAATTGTGAATGTTGGCATGTGCCACACACTTGGATGGAGTTCTTGACCTTGGCTTGCATCACATCTGGATGGAGGTGGGAAGGTTGGCATGTGCCACACACCTAGATGGAGTTGTTAACTTTAGCCTCCACCCCATCTAGATGGAAATGTGAAAGTTAGCATGCACCACACTTAAATGAAACTGGGAATGTCACTAAGTATCACACTTAGATGGAATCATGATCGCTAGCCTCCCTCACATCTGGATAGGATATTGAAGATTAGCAAGTTTCACACTCAGATGGAATAGCGAAAGATAGCAAGCATCGCACCTAGACATAATGGCAAAGGCAGCAATGCCAATTAACCAATCCACTAACAATCTCACCCCTCTGCATACGCCTCTCATACTCTAACCAAACACAACCACAAGCCTACCACACAACAATACGCACAGACTTCACTACACTGCAACAACAAAACAAACCACACATATACTCGCACATCAACACACGACGTCTACCGACCTTAAAACACCCCATGCCCAGCCAACTGACCCACCGGGCTGAGGCTGCCAACAGCACATCACTGCTCCCTTGCACTGTTCCAGCCTTTTCCCACTAACTCACCCTCCCTTCCCTTTTTCAGAGCTGCCAGAGCACCAAGGGGCCACTCCGGTGGTGATAGTGCGCGGTAAAAATATCCTTTAACATTAACATAACATTCTGTCATTGTCTTTCATGGGACGAAATAGGGTGCTGATTGCTGAACAAAACGAGGGGGTAAGGCAGAAGGGGGAACAAAGAGCAGTATCGAACCGGATGCAAATAGTAATTTCAGTTTAACTATGTTGAGCTGAAAAACTGAATCGTTCGAGCTTTCTCTCCCTCTTGCCACCTTTACATCTCCCCTGCTGGCTATTGGCCTCCCTCTCTTCACCACTTATATGTTTTCTCCCCCTGCCTCTCAGGCTCTCTCTCGCCCTCCCTCAGCCTCCCTCTGTTTCTCGCTCTCTCCTCCTCGCTTTCTCTATCACCCCCTCTCTCTTTCTCCTTATCTCCCCTCCACAACTCCCGTCCGATCCTAACCTTTGATTTCAACTTCTCTTTTCGTCTATTTTCTTTCCTTCATTCCACATCTCGCTCAACTTTCATCTTCCTCTCCTCTCGCCCCAACTCTCTCTCTTCCTCTCTTTCCCTCTCACACACTTTCCCTTCAGTCCTGTTCTCAGCAAGATCTGTCTTCTCTCTCTTTCCTTCTCTCTCTCTCTCTCTTTCTCTCCCTATCTCCCCTCTCTCCTCCTCTCTCCCCTCCCCTCTCTCTCTCTCTCTCTCTCTCTCTCTCTCTCTATTACACGCACCCTGGCTTAATTTATTAATTTTCGACCTCTTTTCGCTGTCTGCCCTTCCAACATTATCTTCTTTCTGTCTTCCTTTTCCGAATTCTCTTCTTGTTTCTTCCCAGCAAAACGAACATTCATTCTGTGGTGTTTCTGTGTGCCCCCTTGGCCAGGCCCCATTTCATGCCCCACCTCTCCCCCTGTAATTCCTAACGTGCCTGTGTTTTTGTCCCACAGCATTCGTTTGGCGGGAAGCCATACCTCACCTTTGAGGCAGTTTCACTCGTCCCGTATGACCGGAATCTCATTGACTTAGGCATTATGTCACCCCAACAGGTGAGGAACTTGTTTGCTAGAAAGACAAATAATACGTTTTAAAAAAAGGAACACATATTGGCCCTGTGCTGAACTGAAATCATTAAATTCAATGGTGAGTTATAGGAATGAACCTACAGCCTTAGGGGCAGATTCTCAAAAAGTATCCCAAGTTAAACAAGAAGGCGTGAAGTATGTGCTTGTTTTACTTGCTCCGCTTTAAGAAATGTAGAGGACACCTTATTCACGAAGAACACCTGCATATTTTTTGGGGTCTGTGAAGCAACATGCAATATTTGTTGGCCATACCCCTTGCATACAGGCTTACATACATGGGTGCCAGAAGCATGTTTCACAGAGACCTGCTGTTGAAAGGGCCTGTTATTGTGAACTATCGACATTTTTATTACAAAAATCAATTTCTATCCCTGTTTGTGGGATAGAAAAAATGAAAGTGAGACAGCAGCAGTTCTTACTGATAATGTTCCACTTGAAAATCAATTGCTTAACAGGGTCGGGAATTACCCCTTTCGTGCATTGTACATCCCCCTCCTCCTGTTACAAATACATGCAGGGTAATGTGTTTGAATTCTACACGTATCAAAGGGAATCACTTTTCTGAATTCAGGATGCATATTGTAATGCGCAGATATATTCCCCATAATGTGACAATGTGCAAGTGGAGTGGGAAAGGGCTTCTGAATGTGTGCATGTGTGGTGGATACATGTAGTTGGCCTTTTTTAATAGGGCACGACTTTTCATGAAAGTGATGTGATGTGCACCGCCCAAAAAACGTTTTGAGAATCTGTCCCTTAGAATCATTGGCACCTGTATACCATCTGACTCGTCATTTATGTGGTTCCCAGTGATACATTGTTTATTCCTTTCAGGTTAAATACGTGGACAATTACTACAAGACCATCCGTGAGATCATTGGTCCAGAGCTCCTTAGCCAGAATCTGGATGAGGAACACAAATGGATGATGAAGAACACCGAACCCATTTCAGCAGCATCGTCAACTTCAGTTACCATGGGAACCCTGATATTTACCATAATGGCAAATATGCTTCTGCATCAGTCACAGAAATGAGGCATGTTTGCAGGTGTCAGCATGTTATTGCTCATGCCTCTTTTAGATCATTGAGGGGTCCAAATGTCCTCTATTTCACAGCACAAATCTATCACGGCCGTAACAAGGCCAGGACCATTATTAGCACATCAAAGTGATTACTGACACCCTTCTACCAGAAAGCTCATAATGATATTGTGATTTTGTGATCTCTGTTATTTATCCGACGCCAAAGATTCTGACTTCAGGCGCAGCCCTTCAACACATCTCTTCATTTTAAAGCATGTTACCTTCCAGTTCCAAAACGTACATTGTGAAGTACTTGCCCAAAGCGACAGAATTTCTTTTCAAGTTCCCAATAAAAGAAGAGAATCTAACATACCATCTACGCTTTTTAAAACAATTGCATACAGTATTTTATTTTTTTTACCGAAAATAATAGTAGCCTTATCGAGTTTAGGAGGGGTTATTATCCCTTTGCCAAATTATTGCATAAGGCAAAACCTAAGAGCAAGCATTATCCCTTGATGGTGACCACTCTCCTTGGTATGATAGGCCTAAACAATATCTCATTTAAATTGGCCGTTTTTGGTCTCCCATTCGCTTAATATTTACAGTGCCATCTGGCTGTACTATTTCATGGCCCTCGTGCAAGCGTGGCTGCCTAACATTTTTACCCAGCATGCAACTACGTTCATATGTGCTTTGCACTAACACTCATGCACACAGCTACAAACAAATGATATTAAAACCCGTCAATGTAAAGGAGGCTTATTTGCACCCATTGCTCCTCCCCATCTTTTCTTGAAGAAGGGCTTGGCTTGTGAATGCACTGAATATTCAACTCTAGTAAGGCATTCAGAATGTCCACTAAATATGAAAACAGTAACTACTGAAATGAATTGCGCTTAAATTTGGATCACAAATATTTATTGAGACTCTCCGAAAAATATGGCTGGGTTTTACTATTTGGCGCAACAAACAACCCATTCCTATATTGAAGGCAACCTAATCGAAAACATCACCGTACGGCATATCCCCCTCTAGTGGTCTATTCAAGGCTATATTTCTTCACCCGAATACTTCGACATCCTGTCATGCACTCTTCCAAAATCTCCACATCTTGCAGTGGCCTCATTGATGTTCTTAGAACTGTATTGATCAAGTCAAGCTAGAGAGAAAAGGGATGAAACAGGGGCAGAGCATGACCAGAGCCTCAAAACAAGGTTATTTAGAAGACAACATTCCAAGTCTGATATGTCAGGCCTCTTTATTTCACCCTAATAATTGATATTAGAATTTGAGCAGTTACATGTGGATGCATTAATAAAGATATCTCTCAAGCTGCAACAATGCATTGGTTATTCTCTGGAGCATTTCTATTGACTGGTGATTGTTGATCATATCTTCTCCAACCTACAGGTAATAACATATGCTAAGGCCTATGGCACAAGAGGTCAGGACACAAAACAGTTAATAAAACCGGCAAGTAATATCAACATCTGCAGATAAGGGTTATCAGAGGGTATCATGGCGTAATGATGCATTTGCAAGCAGCCAGAAAGACAGTGGACTAGTTATCAACTTTCCTTCTCGCTGCCATCTGGAAGAGAGTTCAGTAGGGCCATGCGACATCTGGATGATGTCACATTCTGCAGAAAGAGCCTATAGCATATCAACCAATGAGAGCAGCTGGTTCAGAAGAGATAACAGCATGGCTAAATCTTGCCTGAAATATGCTTGAGTGAATGTGTTATCCAAGAACTTGAACGTGACCCTTGGGAGCCAGTCCTTTCCAGGATACCAGCTGGACAGGGAGATTTGGTATCACACAAAATTCGGACAATTCACAGCAGTTGAGAAACTCATAGATGGCTAACTATATCTTCAGTATCTGGCATGGTCTGGATGTGTTTGAGGCTATTTGCAGACTATCACAGTGTTAGCCTTCAACAGAGAGGGTCTTGCACTAATACAAACTATTTAATTCAAGGTGTGAAGTGTGTGTGTGTATACGGATGGGTTTTTGTGCATATGTAAAGCCTATTGTCTGTATCTGTTTTGTGTGATTGTACATGCATACTTAAAAGTCAGACATATTTTGGGGATATAGGGCTATGGGTGTTTAGTGTATATCTATGTTAGGGGTTATTTTGTGTGAGAGAGGGAGAGGGGTCTGTGTGCGGGTGTGGCCAAGTATGTGTGTTGTTTGTGAGTGTGCTGTGTGTGGGGGAGTGGGTGGGGCCAGTATATATAGTTTGATCATAGTGCAGGTGCATGTTCATATTCTGTGCATATTGTATGTGTTTATTGTGCTTACCTGCATTCCGCACATACTGAATGTGCAAACGTGTGTGCCAAGTGTATTGTTGGTCTTTGTGTGTGTGTGCGAATGTGCATGCATAATCTTGTGTTTTTTAATTTGTTAGTCACGCAGAAGTTTAATAAACAGAACAGCAGAAAGTCCCCGCACTCTGGAACAGGGGATTACCACGACATTATACACTGAAAGAAGACTATGGGCCTCATTACAAGGTAGGCGGTAAGGGTTTATCGGTACCGGTAAGGGCACCGGTACCGGTAAACCCTTACCGCCTTACTACGAGGTCCCTTTGCGGGACTCGGCCTTAACGGCTGGTGTAGACCAGCCGTTAAAATTGAGACCCGCAAAGGGACCTTGGTGCTAATTACGGTACCGCAATTTGCGGTACCGTAATTAGTTCCTTCCCCATTCCCATTATGCCCTATTGGGCAAAAATGGGAATGGGGAAGGGCGATGGAGGAAGGGGGAATTACCGCCCCGCCAACCTTGGAATGGGGTGGTGATTCCCCTTTCCTCCATGGTGGTACCGGTTTGGTACCGGCGGCAACCATGGTGCTAATAGCACCATGGTTTACCGTCTTCCGTGTAATGAGGCCCTATATCTATATCTAAAGCATTTATTTGGAATGCTACAATAATTATAAATGAGAATCAATCATGAATAAATCATAAACAAGGACAACAATTAAGTTGCAGGTAATTTATTTTCAAATTTGTTTATTGGCATTTTTCAATAATATCAAACAAGTTGTGTACAATGGAGCCAATCTCAAATAGTTATAAACATATGTTTCACTTAACGTCAAAAAATTACAAATACAAAAACAAAACAACCATAACTGTCTCCATATTCTGTCCGTTTCATATATCATTAACTGTTTCGGGGGAGGGTGGGAGCGAAGGGGAACCACACGGCAACTACAATAGGGGAAAGGCTTCCTCAAGGTCTCTATCCTCTGCAGTACTTCCGCTGCTGCTGGCTTTATGACAGGTCCCACATGGGCCTGGATTAAGTTCCGATTCAGGGGGGTTTATCATCCGAGGGGTGGAACATGTGTCCGGCGAGTTCCTTCCATGCCTCGAGTGACATACTAGAGTCATCCGTGGATCTGGCCACACAGTCCTCCCATGCCACGGTCTCGGCCTGCACCCACCGTTCAGTCTCTTTGTGCCATAGTTTGAACTGAGGGCCCATGGGTTTCTTCCAGGCCATTGCTATAGTTATTTTGGCCAGTATGCACGATATGTTCATGAGCCTTGTTGCATGCTTGAGTTTGGCTGGTCTGGGGTAGGTTCCTAAGAGGTACTCGCCGGGTGTCCAATTATATTTACTCAGGCCTGCTTTTTCGCTAGTTTGTTGGACCCTGTCCCACAGAGCCCTTGTCCTGGGGCATTCCCATAACATGTGGATCAGATCTGCTTTTTCCCCCTTGCACCAGTTGCAGGTCGGTTGTGCCTGGGGATTGAAGGTGACTATACGGCACGGGGTCAGGTAAGTTCTGTGTAGTATGTTTAACTGAATCTGCTTAAATCTATGGTTTCTGGACACCATTTTGGGGAATGTGAGAGCTCTGTTCCACTCCCCTTCAGTCATTTCCCGGCCTATATCCTCCTCCCATTTGCTTTTCATTTCCTTGCTTCAAGGATTTGGCATGTCGTTCAGGTGGCCATATATTTGCGAAACGGGTTTACCGCCTTCTCCCAAGTTGTACATCAAGGTGAGGAGTGGGTCTGTATCTGGTTCAATCGGCCACGAGTCCCATTTGCGTCGGGCCACAGCACGAGTTCTTTGGTACCACAGAAACTGGCCGGTATGTATGCCTTCCGTCTCCTGCAGCGAGGTGAACTCCCTGAAAGT
The DNA here is from genome assembly GCF_040938575.1 of Ambystoma mexicanum. Taxonomy (NCBI): domain Eukaryota; kingdom Metazoa; phylum Chordata; class Amphibia; order Caudata; family Ambystomatidae; genus Ambystoma; species Ambystoma mexicanum. Next base: position 547,214,046 of record NC_090930.1, on the reverse strand, counting down.
GCCTTCATCATACAGATCTCCCCAGGTGTAGACCCCTTCCCTCTCCCAGAGCCTGATATGTTTCAAATCCGAATGTGTTGTGCATAGGTCTGCAATCAGGGGGACTTATGGGTTATAGGAGTCCCGTGAGTTAGTGAGCATTTCCACCCTGTGCCAAATTTTCCTTCCCAGGTCAGCCAAAAAGGGTAGAGTTCCCAGCAGTTTGGACAGTGCCCAGACCAGTTCTTTCAGATGGAATTGGGGCAGCATGGCCTGTAGCAATGGTGTTTCAGATGTGGGTTCATCATCTAGCCATTTGGTCACAAAACTAAGCTGTGCTGCTATGTAATATTTTTCTAGGTTTGGACGTTGAATACCGCCTTGGCTAAATGGTAGGGTTAGCAATTGCAATGCTATTCTATGCCTGCCTTTCCCCCATAGGAACTCTCGCAGTATGGTTTCAAGCAGTCGGAAGAAGGGCTTGTGTATATAGTAGTGTACATTTTGAAACCCATAAAGGAAACGTGGGAGAACGATCATTTTAGTTATCGAAGTCCTGCCCATCATCGAGAGGGGGAGTTTCGCCTAGAACGCCATTGATTTGCACAGGGCGGGGAGTGCTGCCTTTGTGTTTCGTTCGTGCATTAGCTCGGGGGTATGCATAATGTGCACTCCAAGGTAGCGGAATGACGTATTCTGCCACTGGATCCCAACCTCAGGAAGTGCTTCTAAACTCTCTGTTTTCAGGGCCGCTAGGGGGAACATACAAGACTTTGACCTGCTAAAACTTATCCCAGAGACCTTGGAATAATTGTCCAGCACTTCTAACATGGTTGGTATGTTGAGGTATGGGTCCCTGACGTATATGAGAACGTCATCCGCGTAGAGCGAGATAATGTGATCCACGTCTCCCAGTCTAATTCCTGCATCGAAGAATTGCTTTCTAAAGTAGACAGCTATGGGTTCTAGTCCCAGTATGTAAAGCATAGGGGATAGTGGACAACCCTGTCTAGTCCCCCTGCATATATCCCAGGCCTCCGACACATACTTCCCAGATTTCACCCTTGCCTTAGGTTTAGCATACAAGATGTTAATCCACCTGATAAACCCGGGACCAAAGCCAAACTCCCTAAGCACTGCCACAAGCCATTCCCAGTAAATGGAGTCAAACGCTTTGACTGCGACTAGGGACAGCAGCGCGTATGAGTCCTTGTCTTTATCGGTTTGCGCTATAATGTGCTGCAGCCTGCGTAGGTTCATGGATGTATTTCAGCCCGGCATGAAGCCGCACTGATCTGGGTGAACTATGTCTCCTATTATTCTGGACAGCCGCTTCGCTAAGATCGTAGTCAGGATTTTAACGTCATAATTTAACATTGCAATCGGGCGATATGAGTCACATTGGTCTGCCGGTTTATTGGGCTTGAGGATCGGGATCACAAGCGTCTCCCTCATACTTTCGGGTAGTATCCCTTCTTCGTATGCCTCATGGTATACTGCGTGTAACAGGGGGGTCAGGGAGGACTCATACGTTTTCAAAAACTCTGTGGGCAACCCGTCTGTTCCCGGTGCTTTGCCTGTGGCAAGGGATCTGATTGCATCTGTAATGTCTTCGGGCATGATTTCTGCTTCTAGGGAGTCGGCTTGCTCAGGGGACAGCCTGGGGAGCCCTATCTCTTCTAGTGTTTCTATCAACCGTTCATGGGGACCGGCTCCTCATGTGAATACAGGTGGGTGTAAAAGCGAGTGAAAGTGTCATTGTGCTGCGTACAGTGTGTGTTTCCATCCTCATCTTGTAGTGAGGTGGTGGGGTGTTTGGGGTGCTCTTTACAGCAGAACCAGGCGAGTAGTCTGCCCGGTCTGACGGCCTCAACATGTGCTCTATTTGTTCTGGCAGTATAGTCGAACTTTTCCAGCCTGTTCCACGCAGTTATGTTCCGCTCTCTAAGTTTCACAAGCTCCTCTTCCCTCTGTTGGGTGTCTACGGGGGTAGCCTCAAGTCGCTCAATCTGCCGTTCCACTAGGTCTAGTTCTTTCCTGAGCAGCTTCTTGATACCTCCCGCCTTTGCAATTACTTCTCCCCTGGTTACCACCTTTAGAGCCTCCCACACTGTGCTATTGTAAGCTACACCACCGGTGTTAACCTCTAGGTATGCATCAATAGAATTGCATAATTCTTCTCGGAAGGCTGGGTCCCTCAGGACGTCTGTGGGCATTTTCCACATGGGAATGGGGGGTCTGGGCCCTCTGTGGTTCCATGTTATCAGAAGCGGGGAGTGATCAGAGATAGTCCTCCCCAAGTTTTGTGCTCCCTCCACCCGGGGTAAGTGTTCCCTGTCTATGAATATATATTCTAGTCTTGTGTGTAACAATGTGGGGATGAGTAGAATGAGTATTCACGTGCTTCAGGATGTTTTTCCCGCTACACATCCGTCATTTCCAGCCTCCCCAACATGGCGGATAGTGCTGTCGTAGCGGTCGATGGGCCTCCTAGCTGTGGTGTGGATCTGTCCAGCCGTGGGTCATGTACACAATTAAACTCCCCCCCCAAATAAAGAGATCGTTCCTGTACTGTGCAACTCTAGGGTACAGTGAGTTCAGGTAGGACAGTATGTTATTGTTAGGGAGATAGGAGTTCATGATGCATACTGCTTCTTGCTCAATGAATCCCCAAATTACGACGAACCTACCTTCCGGGTCTATCTCAATTTTGTCCACCCGGAATGGGAGCTGTGGGTGAATCCAGGTGTAGACCCCTCTTGCGTATTCAGAATAAGTGGTACCAAACCCCTGTACACCCCAATGTGTTTGTAGCTTGGCCACCGAGTCCGCCGTGCAGTGGGTCTCCTGTAATAATGCTATCATTACCCCTTTTCTGTGCAGGTAGGTTTTAATCCTGTTCCTTCGGAGATAAGTCCTTAGGCCCCTTACATTCCATGTCATTATTTTTATGGTGGTCGCAGCCATAGGGGTTTAGTAACGGATCTGTTGTCCCCCCCTTTCCCCGCCTCTGTCGCCCCCGGGCCTGGACCTGTTAACCAGGGGTCGGTCTGTGTTGGGGTTGGGGCGTGAGCCTCATCGTTTCCTCCCTCCCTTCCCCCCTCCCTCTCAGTGTCAATTGGAGACTTATTAACATTAACAATCCTCATTCTAGTGAATAAGGGCCACAAACCTTTCAACTCAAAACTGCCCCCAGCAGTTGCCTCAAACTTGCAGCGCTCGGGGCACCCGATCCTTCCAGGCCTTTCCGGGCCTCCCGGTGCGGGTGGTGTGTTGGCAGTCGGCCTCCACGTGTTGCAGGGGGGTGCGTTGGCTTCGCTGTTATTCGCATGGGTCGGTGTGCTCCTGCCCATCATGTCTTACGTAGAGTTGTAGATCTCAAGCGGCCCGGTGTTCATTCGGCAGTTGTGCGAACCTTCATTTTCCTGTCGTTTGGTGCTTTCAATGGCCTGTGACTTCATGCGCAGTGCTTTCCTTATCATCAGCAAGGTTGTTGTCCTCAAGCCACATATTTGCCGCTGCCGGAGTCTCAAGAAAGATAGCTTTCCCCTTGTATAGTACCTTAAGGCGGGACGGGTACAGTAGCATGTACTTGAGGTTTAGCTTGCGCAACCTAGCTTTCACTGGTACAAATGAGTTCCGTGCTCGCTGCACCGTGGTGGTACAGTCTGGGTAAATGACTATTTTGGCGCCATGTTTCACGATCTCCCCTCCTTCTCTTGAGAATCTCAGTATAGTCTCTCTGTCGCGAAAGTTCAAGACTTTTGCAATAATAGGGCACGGTCAGGAGCCCCGAGGGGGCCTCTTCTGAAGTGATCTGTGGGCCCGTTCTATTGAGAAGCCCTGGGTCAGTTTGCCGGCCCCGATTTCTTGCAATGGCATTGTTTCTACGAATTCGATCAGGTCTGGGCCCTCCGTGTCTTCCGGTACCCCCAGGATTCTGATGTTGTCGCGGCGGGCACGTCCTTCAGCGTCCTCTGATCGCGCCTCTAGGAGTGCTACCTGCAACTCAAGGTCTTGGACCTTAGATTTAAGTTCTGTGGTGTCGTTAACATTGTCTTGGAGCGTTGCCTCCGTTGTGGTCACCCTTCCTGTAAGGTTATGGGTGTCCTGTCTCATCAGTTGCATGTCCGACTTGATTTCATCGATCCTGGTTTCGATGGACGTTCATAGCGTCGCTATGGCTTTTAGCACTTGCGTATTTGCCAGATCGTCCTCCTTAGCCGTCGGGTCGTCTGCTGCCTCTGTCCCCTGTTGTTGTTTCACCCTGACCGTGGTGAAGGAGTCCATGGTCGTGGTTTTTAATTTGCTTTTGAGTGGCGACATCGCCTGTCTTTGGGCGTGCTCTGCGGCCCTTTCCCGTTCAGCGGGGACGTGTATGTAGGGTCGATTGCGAGGGCGGTCGTTGCAGATGGGGAGTCGTCAGCCCGTGGATGTTCCGGAGGGAACCGCCTGTCGCCTTCTCTGTTCTTCGTGTCTCTCCGTGTCTCTCGTGGCCTCCCGCCAGCCAGCGCCTCTCCTGCACGCGGTCTTGCGCTGATGGTCCCCCCCTTCGTCTCCTCCTCCCAGCACTCGGTCTCGGAGATAGAGACCCGGGTCACAGCCGGCCGTGGGGGTCCGTCCCCCCTGGGGTGTCGCCGGATCACTGGGTTGGACGCTGTGGGCCCTCCTCTCTCGCCTCCGGAGGCTATCCGCCCTCCAGCGGTGCGTCTCAGATGGGACCGGCGGGCGCCGCCATTTTGTTGGGCCGGAGCCTCCTCTCTGTTCGCTTTGGATAACCGTTATCTCGGTCCGATTTTCTTGCGGAAACTTCGTCGAGGGTAGGGAAACGGTTCTTCTTCCTGTGGCTACTTCAGGCTTGCTTGTTCTTCTAAAGCAGGCCGAACGATATGGTCCGCTGTAGGATCTCGGGCAGGAGCGCGAGGAGAACACGTCCTCACTCCATGCGCGCTGGCCACGCCCCCTTAAGTTGCAGGTAAAATCACATCTAAAAAAGGTGTACGGATGACATCAATCATTCCTAAACAACAAAATCCATTAATTCATTCAACAACCGCACTCATACAATCATACTTTCACGCATCTTGTGGATAACATTTGATGACAACATCAATAAGTGCAATTTATTCAACAGATATTATGGATGTTGTCTTTTTTTGGAGTGGGTCTTGATAGTAGTTGCAGGATGCATGATCACATCACCAAATAGTTTCAAAAACGACCGGTTTCGATGTGTTCGTTAAATTAGACCACGTCTTCATCAAGTGCCCAATTATACACTACAAAGAAGTGTACATAAGTGTGAAATTCATTTCTAACATATCAGTGATTAACACCTACAATAATGTGATTCAAGCAACTAACCATTCATGCACATGAACAAGAGATGTACCAGAATAATTCTCACTTGCCAGGAAACACCCATTAGTTTAATGTGGTTCCCTGAAAGCCAGGGTGCCTAAAAGTGGGTGAAACCAACAAGAAACACTGTGCCCTGTGGTGGTGGAATACTAACACCAGTGGATGCAAACCAACACCCAACCATGATGATTGCACAGAGATACCATGTGTCTATAGGAAAAGCGCAGAAAAATACCTAATTAACTGACTCCTAGCTCCGTTGACCAGAGGATGCCACACAATGACTAAGGTGCTTTTGATATATGATGTTAACTTGCATATTTTGTCAATAAAAATGGCCTTGTTGTGGAAACACATGTGAGCAAGTCAGAGAAGGCTGAGTTTTTATATGTAAACAGTAATTTTGGGCTTCTGAAGCACTTATTTAAGGACCATTTGTCTAATGTTTCTGGTGTGTTGAGATGTGTTTTGAACAAGCTTGCAGACTACAGAAACTTTGTACGGTGCAAGTGCAAAGTGTGCACGGTATTAACACTAGGGCAAAGTTTGCCCTATTTTTCAAAACATTGCAACTCGAAAAGTGCACTTTGGCACATTAAAAGCACCAAGGCTAAAATTGCACTAGTGCTAAAAAGATACATTTTGTATGAATGTTTGCATCAGGGCAAAGTTTGCCCTAGTACTAATACCATTCTCTATTAGCACTAGGGGAACATTTGCTCTGGTGCAAATATGTAGTGAAAATGCATCTTTTTTGCACTAGGGCAATTTTTGCCCTGGTGCTTTTAATATGCCAAACTGCACTTGTCGAGGTGCAATCGGTTTTTAATGTGTCCTAGTGTTCTTAAAAATAGTGCAAACTTTGCCCCGGTACTAATACCATGCAAACTTTGCACTTGTACCGGTGCAAAGTTTCTGTAATCTGGCCCCTGAGGATTTGGAATTGAATGCTATTTAAAAGGAGCTAAAATATGTACATTCTGGGTAATATTGATCTCATAGTGTATGTACTGCATAAATGCATTTCAGTTTTGAGAATACAAGAAGGTATCACTATTCCGGCTGGGGTTAATAGGTCAATAGATTTGTTTGACTGTCTGTGAGGCTTTTGGTTAAAATTTAAAAAATGAATCAAATATGTGCACCGCGGGAGATCAGGAAGAGGCTGCCGGAATCCATCAGTGTCTGCCCTTCCCCCGGGTCTCTGCCATTTTGTTCCGAGGCCCATTCGTCCCCACCCACGGCATCCACAGAATCCTAAACTCCATAATCAACCTCTCCACTCGAGCCAATTTACCGACTCGGCTCCAGCAGCTTTCGGTCCTGCATTGTCCCATCTGCCAGTATCCCCACCATGGAACTAGTAAAGTAATAAAACCCCTTTATTATTTCCATGTCGGCCATCTTGTTTGGTAGCATTTCCTAGGACATTTGGACTTAAAAAATACATGCTGAGGCATTTCCCTAAAAAAAAAGAGAGGAATTCCTTGGGCGCAAATAGTGATCAACCCCTCGTTCGGGGGCAGACAGAGTCAGTAAAGGCCCTTAGCCCTCACTGAGACCCTCCCTTTGCTCAAGCCTACCTTCAGTGTTATCAGCCCTATCTCCCCCAAACGCAGAGGTGATTGCTATACAGTACACCTAGATTTACTACTTTATTTACCGGCTTATACTTTTAGGATGCATCGTAGGCCAGACAATATTTGATAGGCCGAAGGCTGAAAGTTGCAACCACTAACTCCTGGCATGTGTGTCTTCTGCATATATCTTTATAACCAGCCTGAGACGTGACCAGCATAAGCTGGTGCTTGCATGTAGAAATTAAACAGCAATGGGGAGAAGAATGAGGTCATAGTGAAAACTGATTACCAGAATATCATCTTTAAATCCTGTATTGTGTGAGCCAAAGAAAATCCCAACCAAGCCAACACTTTACTGAGACTTCAAACGAGGAGGATGGCTTACTTCAAATAATAGTGTGCACTATCGTATCAAACATAGCAAACCGGTCTAGTAGAAAGAGGATCACGAGCTGACCACTGTCAGTTCTCTTAGTTTCATTTTGTTATGATCGTTTATTTATATATGATTGTTTATTTATATAGCGCCTATACACAATGTGTTTCAAAGCGCTTCAAGGCAAGGGAGGGAACAAGGGAAAATACAACCACATTCTTACAGGCCATGAACAGTAAGGATGTGAAATTAACTATCGTACTCGGCCTGACGACATTTCAGATAGTGCAAGAGCTAAGACATAGATAAGGAAGGGAGGGGGAGAGTGGGAAGGAAATGGAAACAGACAGGCGACTACCGTACTAGGCCTGATGACATTTCTGGTAGAGCTGGAGAAAAACAAAAGGTGAGGGAGAGGGGTGCAGAAAGGGAGGGGAGGAACAAAACAAGCGACTATCATACTAGGCCTGACGACATTTCAGATAGTGCTGGAGGCGTGGTGGGGAGGAAAAAAACAGTAATGGGAGGGTGGAGGAAACAGACGAGGTTGCTATCGTATAAGGTCCAGGGACAATTCTGATAGAGTAAGTGCATAGAAGAAAGTAAGGGGAGGAGATAGGAAAAGGGAGAAGGGAAATGAGGAGAGAAAAGAGAGTAAGCAGGCAAAAAGAGTGGAGAAGCAAGAGTGGAGAGCGAATACAATTGCAGAAGTCATTAGTAACACATAATGTTGCAAGCCAGGATACAAGATGAAGATGGGAACAGCATTATTCAGGGCCACCATGAGTACAAGATGCAAAGGAAGTCCAGCATGAGAGGTAAGAAAGAGTGACGCACCGTGAATGAATGAAGTCCATAAAAGTCAAATCCAGCATTGGCCACAAGACAGTGATGGTGAAGGAAGGCACCAGGTGGGCGGGGCTTGCTAAGTGGTGAAAAAGAGCAGCAGGCAGGAAGGTACGAGGTGGGTGGGGCTTAAGCCAGGTGACCTAGATCCACTTGCACCTGCTCCCCATCTGCAAAGGAAAAGAAGCTGGAGGGCTCCTTAAGTAGGGAAACAGAGTGGCAAGCAGGAAGGCACCAGGTGGGCGTGGCTTGCTAAGTGCTGAAAAAGAGCGGGAAGCAGGAAGGCACCAGGTGGGCGGGGCTTGCTAAGTGGTGAAAAAGAGCAGCTAGCAGGAAGGCACCAATTGGACGAGGCTTGCTAAGTGGTGAAAAAGAGCGGCAGGCAGGAAGGCACCAGGTGGGCGGGGCTTTCTAAGTGGTGAAAAAGAGCGGCAGGCAGGAAGGCACCAGGTGGGCGGGGCTTAGGCCAGGTGACCTAGATCCACTTGCACCTGCTCCCCATCTGCAAAGGAAAAGAAGCTGGAGGGCTCCTTAAGTAGGGAAACAGCGGCAAGCAGGAAGGCACCTGGAGGGCGGGGCTGTCTAAGTGGTGAAAAAGAGCAGGAAGCAGGAAGGCACCAGGTGGACGGGGCTTGCTAAGTGGCGAAAAAGAGCGGCAAGCAGGAAGGCACCAGGTGGGTGGGGCTTGCTAAGTGGTGAAAAAGAGCGGCAGGCAGGAAGGCACCAGGTGGGCGGGGCTTTCTAAGTGGTGAAAAAGAGCGGCAGGCAGGAAGGCACCAGGTGGGCGGGGCTTAGGCCAGGTGACCTAGATCCACTTGCACCTGCTCCCCATCTGCAAAGGAAAAGAAGCTGGAGGGCTCCTTAAGTAGGGAAACAGAGCGGCAAGCAGGAAGGCACCAGGTGGGCGTGGCTTGCTAAGTGGTGAAAAAGAGCGGCAAGCAGGAAGACACCAACTGGACGAGGCTTGCTAAGTGGTGAAAAAGAGCGGCAGGCAGGAAGGTACCAGGTTGGCGGGGCTTAGGCCAGGTGACCTAGATCCACTTGCACCTGCTCCCCATCTGCAAAGGAAAAAAAACTGGAGGGCTCCTTAAGTAGGGAAACATAGCGGCAAGCAGGAAGGCACCAGGTGGGCGGGGCTTGCTAAGTGGTGAAAAAGAGCGGGAAGCAGGAAGGCAGCAGGTGGGCGGGGCTTGCTAAGTGGCGAAAAAGAGCGGCAAGCAGGAAGGCACCAGGTGGGCGGGGCTTGCTAAGTGGTGAAAAAGAGCGGCAGGCAGGAAGGCACCAGGTGGGCAGGGCTTGCTAAGTGGTGAAAAAGAGCGGGAAGCAGGAAGGCACCTGGTGGGCGGGGCTTGCTAAGTGGTGAAAAAGAGCGGCAGGCAGGAAGGCACCAGGTGGGCGGGGCTTAGGCCATCAGACCTAGATCCACTTGCACCTGCTCCCCATCTGCAAAGGAAAAGACGCTGGAGTGCTCCTTAAGTAGAGAAACAGAGCGGTAAGCAGGAAGGCACCAGGTGGGCGGGGCTTAGGCCAGGTGACCTAAATCCACTTGCACCTGCTCCCCATCAGCAGCTGTATCAAGCACATTCATCAATGTGCTTTACACAGTTAAAAAAAAAGTACACAAAATTAGCATATTGATATCAGCATGGGCTAAACCAAAGGGACTTCTTCTTAGAATACCAGACTTAGAAGGTGGTCCTGAAGGGAGTGGCCTAACCATAAAACTGCTCAAAGTGAAGAAAGGCATTCCACATCTTAAAAGCATTGCCTTTGAATTAATGAAACCACAAAAGAGACGAGAGAGCTTGGAAAATGATGAAACAATAGGCAGAGCCAAGGGATCCAATAAGAATTTAGAAAGAGAACAAAGACAATAGGTAAGGTGTGGATAAACAGTATTAGGTCAATTGACCTTTAAAAAAAAAAAGACTGCTCTGTGACCGCACAGAGCGGACTTTCTAAATCGAACTGTCCGACCCTACAACGCACACGAGAGCGCAGAGGGGCAAACAGGCACGCAACGACCTAGAAGCAGCTACAAAGGAGAATGGGTATGTTTGTGTGTGTGTGTGTGTTCTGTGTACATGTTTGTGTGGGTTTTAGTGGGAGGGGTCTTGGGAAGGGAGTGAGGCCGTGGGGGCTGAGGGAGGGGAGTTTGGGTTTAAACCCTCTGATTCGGAGTAAAACCAGGAAGAGAGGGTGGGTGAAGAAATGTCATTATTTTCATTTTTGCAGGCCACCTAAAATCGACCAAAAAACAGTCTTTTGGTTAGGCGACCTGCAAAAATCGAAATAATGACATAGAACTGGATAAACAGCTGAGATATTTAAAGCCAAAACAGATAGAGAAACATTGAATAGGTGATAAATATGGAAGCAAGAGGAAGGAAATAGAAAGTGTGATGTGAGTAGACAGGGGAAGATTTATGGGAAGGCGAATGACAACAATGAGAGGGAAGGCGTAATACAGATAGGCAAAGATTAGACTAAGGAGTCTCATTTTAGCAGCTTAAAAAGTGAGAAAGAATACATTTCTGGAATGTTATAAAGTTGAAAAAAAACAATAGCATGTAAGAATGTTGATAAGAATAGTTAAGGAAACAGCAGACTCAAAGGTCACACCCATCCCAGCTTACACAGGTGATGAGAGAAAGGGAGAGACATGAGAAAGGAAGATGGGCACAGAGAAGGACAATGAAGGGAATGAGGTGCAGAGAAGAAGATAATATTTGTAGTGGGATTAAGATGGAGGTAGGAAGAGGGGATCCAGCAAATGACAGAGAGAAGACAGCTATAGTTTGAGATGTGAAGAGAGTTAGTGTTAAACCATCAATAGATTTAAATACTATGAGGATTTTTTTTGGAGGACGAGTTACGACTCGAGAGCCGACCCACATGGAAGTGGGTGATGCTCTGTAGGAAATAACATGCAGTGGAGATCCAAGTCGAGAATTTTGTGAAGTGGAGCAAAGGAGTAGAGAGGGAGGCCTAAGGGTGTTAAGTGAAAAAGCATTTTTCACATAACCGAATGTTCAATATAGTCGATTTTGAAAGACTGTTCAGGGACCGCCAAGAGGTCTTTCTAAATTGAACTGCCAGCCCCTGCCGAACAAGAGTGTGTGCAGGGCTTGACAGGTGCGTCCGGAACTAGAGAGGGAAGACGAAGGTGTCTCGGGTAAGTGTGTGTGTGTGTGTGTTAGTGTGACTGTTAGTGTGTCCATGATGGGGTGGGTACAGAAGGATGGCTTTGGGTGGGGGAGGGAGAGGGCAGGGGAGGAAAAATGGGTCTGGGGTGAAACCCTCCAATTTTCAACAAATCCCACCAGCTCAGGAGGGGTTGGGGTGGGTGGGGGATAGGATTCAGGGGAAGGGAGGTTGGGGTCATAGAAGTGTCATATTTCTGCATATTGAAGGCTGCACAAAATCGGGCAAAAATAATTGGTATTTTTGTGTTCTATCTTCAGTATGCAGAAATATGACATAGAACCGGCCTAAGAGAAGGAGTAGGCTGTGGTCAAGACTGAGGGCCATAGTCGAGATAACAATGAGGTTTAATAGGTTCATGCAAGCAAGAGTGACAATACATGTAATAACATGTAAGATATTGAGATACGAAAGAGAACCCCAAGTCTCCAAACTTTGGCAAAAGGCATAAGGAGGACAAGGGAAAAGATATTGGGCCTCATTCTAGGTCTGCCGGTCTGGTAAAAAAGTGCTGGTATTCATGGATACCAGCACTTTACCACCCCGCCGACCACGGGTTTGCCGGTGGGGCACCTGGGTTACCTCCAGCTAGAGGTAAGCCTGGTACCCTACTAGCAAAAAAAGCCCTCATTACCAGCACCCGCATTGCCGGTGTCGGTAATAATGGCAAATCCCCTCATGGAGTCCTATCCGAATCCGGCTGCAATGCTGCCGTACCGAGTGCCGGAAACAGTATCTACATTTGCTGGTATCCTGGCGACTCTACCGCCAGGATACCGGCAAAGTTAGAATGAGGCCCATTATCATTGTGCAGAAGGATGTTCACAGTTAAGAGTTTGCATTGGTCTTAGGGTAGTTTTTCAAAAGACAGCAAAGTGCCATTCAATACACGTGGCATAGAGACAATTAAAAAGGTCTGGGGTGAAGAAAGGAAAAGACAAAAGAAACATGTGAATTGTGTTTGCAGAGAGGTGGTAGGAGAACCCAAAGAAAGAGATGAGCTTCCTGAAAAATTTGGTTTAGAAGGTAATGCGTAGTACCCCAATGCTCCCATCCAGAGGTGTCCATGTTCCAGGAGATGGAAAAGGATCGATCAGAGGGTTAGGAGGCAAACAAGGCAAGTTCAATGTCCAAAATGAAATGGGTAGGCAGGAACAGAAAGTTTGCAACATGAGTCATTCCCATTTCTATTGAGTGATGGCTGTGGACTCCTAATTAAAGGGGATTATAGAGTGAGTTCGCTTCCAAATAGCTGTTGTGAACTCACAGTAGACAGGAATGCTTCCAGATTGGGCAGCCTGTTGACATATGGAAATGATCTGCATTGTCTAGCTCATATTTTGCCATCTACCTTCGCCATTGCAAGAAGCATGTTAATCTTTTATAAAAACAATGTAATAATATAGTGTGTGTTGTGTTAGGAATTTCTTTTTTTGCAATAGTGATTTGATTAGTTAACTGTCCTCTCAGCAGAGACTTATTCCAGCTTCTAGATTGTGTTTCAATATAAAACGGCTGTCTAGCGTTTTCTCACTGAGGATTAACCTTTTAATTCATAATCACAAATATAACTTTGTGCCTGCCTTTAATTGGAAATCTTCACACTAGGGCAGATGTTGAATATCTAGAAAAACAATTCCTGTTCCTTTGTAGGCTGGGTAAAACTGGAATATAATCCTTAATTGGAACAGAAAGGCAACAGGGAGATATCCCTGTCAGGGAACAAAGCTTTTCCCACCCTCAAGGGCACCCTAATGTTCATATACTTTCAATGGGAAGATATACACTGTCTGCAGCTAGACTGGCCTCTGCAATGGTGGCCACATGTGCCATTGCCTTCGGCTGGCATTTACTGTATCCCAGATGTGTAGAACCTTTGAGAGCTTTGGATGTCCAGTAGAAACGCAGGAAACGGATATGTGACGTAAGGTCGCCTTTAAGACGGTGGTTCCTGTGCAGAGGCAAGGCAGAATGCCCATTCTCGCTTGTGGGTGTGGGTACAGCACTCCCCACTATACACTCAGTCCCTAAGCTATGCATCTACACGGCTGCAGGTCTTGAGTAGAATACAGTCTTCTCTCCAGACTCTCATGCCTTATATTGTCCTAAAGAGCTATGTTACAGGTGCCAAGAAGTGCAAAGATCTGAAAGTGCCTCCTTTTTTTACAACTGAGAGCACCACAGTTGCCTCACCAGTACTTTGGCAGTGCTTGTGTCCAGATTACCACTGCTGATGCTGTATCCGAGACTCAACGCAGGATGATGTGAGTGTCTTGGTCTGTGCTTCTATGTAAACAATCATACATTTGTTGTCATTTCTCAAAGATCCTGAGATGCTCAAAGAGAGTGTGAGGAGAGCATCTCTAGGAGGAATCTCCCAGCAATTATTTTTTTTTTGGTGTTGTCAATGGCTCTCATCACAAAGCTATGCAAGTCTTACTTTGCTCCTCAAATGGGTACTGTGGTGGAGAAATCAATGGTAAATCTTGAAAGGGGAGTGAAGCACACAGTAGTACAGGATAACAGAGTATAGCTTTGAATAAGTAATGCCTATAAATAGGGATATGAAAACAAACGCTGTATTTCATTGAAGGCGTGTAGGGTGCTACTGCTGGTTACAGGTAAGTAGTTTTGGTTGAGAATGTCACTAGATATATAGAGAAGCATGTTATTTCTTTACCTTCTTACATCTGGGTCAACCAAGACCTTAGTGTGATGGGTTTGTAATATGATATGCCCTAGCTACTAAAAGACCTGAATAAGATCAACTATCATACTGTGTTACGTAAGAAAACATAGAAAAGATAGACAGGTTTCTGATTGACTAAGCATGTTACTTATTCAGGTGTTGCAGAGTACCCAAATGTTAAGTATAACGTAGTCCGCACACATGTTCTTAAAAGCTACACCTAGGTGCCATCAAAGGCTGCTGCCAAGGTGCATCACCACATCTCTTGGTCGGGACTTACCCCTGCCTTGCCCCATCTAGACATGGCCAACCACAAGTCCACAATCTGCCTCACCAACCTTCCCCTACTTGGCACTTCCAACTACAAACACACATTCACTGTAAAAATGTCAATCTCCCAGACTCTAACAACATCCCTCCAACACGCTTCCTGCCCTATGCACGCCAATCCAATTCCTCAGCTAGACTACAGGACACGGAATTTAAGCTCACTCTGAGCCCCAGTCAACCCAGGCCCCTTGTCAAGCAGAATATTATACTAACATATCGCTTAGCTACATGCTGGCGGCATTTCCTAACAACAACTCTGTCGATCACCTGGAGGAATGCACACCTCAATTCTAGAACCACCTCCTCCACCACCATGAGAACATATCAACAACACCTTTCAGTCACTTACCTTAACCTGAATGCCTCCACCCCTGATTTGATGGCTACCAGATGTAACCAGAATTATAACACTGATGGCATTACTGCTGCCACGTATGATCTGAATACATGCGCCATAGGTCATTCCAAAACCATTACCCACATCACTCCTCTTCCGAAACCCACTACCCTAACTCTAACCACAACTTCGAGCACTCTGATCCCACTAGCCCTAGCGCATGCATTAAGGACTGTGGTCAATCCAGTCCCTATAGACAATGCCAGCTTTGAGGTACCCACACTTAAGAGCTCACTCATCAATGCCAGGCCACTCCTAGCACATGCACTAGATATTGCAAACAGCCTAGACTTCCTAGCCATCACTGAAACATGGCTGCATTCTGCAGCTGGACTGGCACTCTCCCTCGCCATCCCAGAAAACTAAACTATCTTGAGAACTGATAGGCAGGTTGCCAAAGGAGGCAGAATAGCATTCATTGATAAGAACCAAATTCTTGTAAGGAAAATCTCTAACCGATCGTTCCATTGAGCTGAACTACTCTCTATCAAAATGTCCTTATCTACCTCTCCGGATATTACCCCTCCACAGACACCAGCCACCCTATCCAAAAATACTCGCAACATCACAGCAGAGAAGCTACTACCATTGATGCACCCCATTAACGGTTACCCAATTCATACTACCAGTGACCCCTCCGCTATGGTAGAGTTATATAATCAAACTCTCCTTGCCGCCATTGACAAAGTAGCGCCTCTGAGCATGCGCAAACCTAAACCGCTAGCCCACTTAAACTCCTGCTACACCCCAAACTTCAAAACCATGTGCAGTAGCAAGAGAACTGCTGAATCCAACTGTAAATAATCCCCCACAGAATCTAACAAATAAACCTTTACTGTCGCCTCCAAAAATGATAAACGCACCATCCTCCAAACCAAAAGTGCGACTTATAATGAGAGAATTGCCAAAGCTAACTCCGGCACTAAGGAGCTCTTCACCATTCTACGAGAACTTGAATTAGCAGTGCCACCCCAAGAATCGTGTCTTAAAGACGCTGGCTGGTGCACAGATATAGAAAAAGCACTCCTTGACAAAATCGCTCTACTACAAATGAAAATTGAATACAAAAAAAAATAACTTAACACCTGGCCAAACTTAGCAAGACTTTACACACACCCCAGAACACCAATACACAACTTGAATTTGCCCCAGTCACAACAACAGAAGTCTTGAAAATGATCACAAGCTTTAAGCCTTCCAGATGTCAAGGTGACGTCTGGCTGACCTCGCTCATTAAAGACTGCGCTACCGAACTTACCCCATTCATCACAACCTTGATCAATGCCTCATTAGAAATTAGCACCATTCCAACCAACCTCAAAGATGTGTGGGTCCTCCCCTTACTGAAGGAACCTACATTAGACCCCAGAATTCCTTCCTACAAACTAGCACCCTATCACAACAGTACCTGTTCCGGAGCGCATCCGGAAGTGCTCGCAAGTGCACGCTGTTGGGCTGGTCGCTGCGTCTCCTCGCTACTCAGTTGTTTATGGAAACGACCAGACCCTTGTATTCTGTTGTAGCTACTTCGGCAAGATCACTAGTCTGCAAGGTGAAGCACGACGTTTCTGAAACTTGCGGAATCAGTACAAGCAACATTACAAACCTGCCTTGAGACCCGTCTCCTGCCACAGCCTAATGGCCCGACATCAGCATATCTATCCGGTGCATGCGCATCGCGCACGCGCATCCGGAAGTGCTTGCAAGTGCATGCTGTTGGGCTGGTCGCTGCGTCTCCTCGCTACTCAGTTGTGTATTGTAACGACCAGACCTTTGTATTCTGTTGTATCTACTTCGGCAAGATCACTAGTCGGCAAGGTGAAGCACAACGTTTCTGAAACTTGCGGAATCAGTACAAGCAACATTACAAGTAATTATCTGTGAAACGAAGGTCGTGCCGCCGTCCAGGGTGCGCGCGAATACAAGTCTTTCGTGCTTGATGGGAAATCAAGTTACCAATCTGTGAATTCTGTTTTTCCCGGCAGACCCAACTTGAGACCCGCCTCCTGCCACAGCCTATTAGCCCAACATCAGCATATCTATCCAGTGCATGCGCATTGCGCGTGCGCATCCGGAAGTGCTCGCAAGTGCACAGTGTTGGGCTGTTAGGCTGTGAGGTGTGAGAGGTGGGTGATGTACATGTCCACCGTTGTGTACGTCTATAGGTAGATGTGTACTAAAGCAAGTTTCTTGTGACATGTCAGTAAGTGAAATCTGCTTTCTATTGTAAACAACTATTATTATTGGACGTGGTAACACCCGTCATTTTCTATCGTAATTTTTGTTGTGTGACTCTCCACCACAATGGGTAAAAGTACCAAAATCCCAAATATGATGAAAGATCCGCGTGAAGATTTTTTTTTCGGCGGTAACTGCACGTAGAGCAAGTCTGGCACGGGCAGTTGCATTACCTCTTCCACCTCAATGTATTGAGGAGGAGGAGCTACTGCAATGCGCGCAGATCTGCTCAAACCAATTGAGATTAAATATTGATACTCTTAGTAATGGTACAGAACCCAATGAATTTTCGCAATCACTCTATGCTGAAGACTTTGTTATTCAGCCAGAGAAAGAAGAGCTAAAACAACAATGGGGAAAGCTGACGGACACTCAGAGTGATATCCTCACTGGTAATCACTCTTTTGCGGATACCCCAAGTGTTTTGCACACAGCAGATATGGAATTTTTGCAATTAGCCAATAATCTTGAGCCACAATCCAATGTAAATGGTGAAACAGTGAAAGATACTGATGTAGATAATTCGACCAACACAGATATATGTACCCTGATGGGGATTTTTAATAGATTAATTCTTAATGAATTAAGACTCCAAACAGAGATTTTGACGCAAATCAACCCCTCTGTTCAGCAGATTCCATTGCAAGTAAATGACATGATATTGAGTCCACTTGCTATGCTAAAAACAACAACATTAGGTGAAACAGATGTGGCAGCCCGGAACCTGAAAGATATACTTGAGATTAATGAATCCCAGCAGTAAGGAGATAATTACTATTGCTGACTCTCAAAATCACATAAAGGAGAGTGACATAAGGAGAGATGCTACGATTGACGTTGTTGAAAACTCAGAGCAACATAAACTTCAGCAAATTGAAGGAGAATCAACTATTGTACCCAGAATTACTACTAACTCAAATAATAAAAAGGAAAAAAAGAAAAGAGGGCAACAGACACATTTGAATAAAGGGAAAAATCTGGCCAAATCATCTCGAAAGTATCTTAGAGATGTTTCATATAAAAACATAATTATAGAAGCCAGAGAAGATATGGTGAATACTGACAATCCAGAAGAGATGCACATAACCACAATGGGGAAAAAAAATAATGAGTAAATAAGTAAGGAAATTAGACCTGTTGTCCAGTTAATAAAAGAAGGTTACTGTGACGCTGAAAACACTATTACTGAAGTGATGAAAAAGAAAAATGACTATTTAGATATTGCCTCATAGCTGTCATCATTGAAATCTGGGCTAGTGGATATCTTTGAGATCTTTAAAGCAAACTCATTAACGATTTTGAACTCGAATACTCTGAAGTCTGTGGTTAACATAGCTGCTAAAGAGCCAACTAATCTAGAAGAACCTAAAACTAAAAACATTAAATCTAAAATATGTAGGTACACACAGACTACTAAACGTGTCCCCTGTCAAGATAAAAGACCAAAGCTAAGTATGGTGAACGTTGGATTGGGTGACAAACAACAGTATAATAAGGAATATATGGCCAATACATCTTATGCTGGATGTTTTTCTACTGTTCTCTCAGAGACTGAGTTTCCAGTTTTGGGTATTAAAGATCTGCGCAGGTCTGAATGAAATATGACGTATGTGGGAGACACGTCAGTAACTGCAAAAGAGATTGAGATTGCAGTTGCTGAAGTAGTAGAACCACATATTTCAGACAACAACACTGCAAATGATATAAATACTATTATTAAGAAAGATGAAATAGTAAATATTGTTAAAAAAATTCTGGAAGAGAAATTTTCATCTAAAGAGAATGAATGGCAAGCATCTAATAACAGCCAGAAAATATATAGAGATACTGAAACAAATAACCAAAACATATATGAATGTCCTGGGTGGGTTGGTGTTACTCAAGATCTGAGAAAACCGGCCTTGATTGAACTACCTATCTTGATATTGACTACCTTCTTCGGGGAGGGTAAGCAAATACCCTTGAATCGCCCATATATTCTTTTGCTATTTTTAGCCATCCCTGAATTTTCATTGATCACATCGGCTGACATTACCCTTATTGACTTTATACATAGACAGAGGTTAGACTATGTGCGTCCGGTGATCTCATTGCCTCTGGTTAGAAATTTGTTGTTGAAAGAGGCAGAATTATTACAGTGTAGAGGGTTTGATATTTACCAATACTTACCGCCTGAACAAAAATGTAATGTGAAATATCCACTGTATAACATTGCAGAAAAAGAAGCCGTTGAGTCACACAAGGTTGATACTAACATTGTGACAAATGATAATATTGACAAACAAGAATGGAGATGGTTGGCACTTTCCCTTAGAGAATCCATTAATACATTGAGAGATCTAGGAAAACCCCTCTAGCAAGGCTGGGAAACTAGCCTTAGTAAGTTGGAATTCGAGAGGGCATATACATCTAACCAAAAATATTGAAGTTACTGATATTTTACAATCATATGACTTGGTATTGCTGCAAGAAACATGGGTGACTATGGGACTATTATGGGAATGTTTTGATATCTTGCAACTGCCAGCCATAAAAGGTGCCAAAGGCAGACCAATGGGAGGTTTGTTGATAGCATCTCGTAGTGTTGATAGCATGTAAACACACCTTGCAAGCGGTTGAAATAAATGAATGGTCAAGTCTGAACTCTATGTTATCTGTGTCATATAAGATCAAAACTGGTGATATCAACTTGTATCTCTGCATTGTTAATGTGTATTGGAATCCCCTAAAATACACAGACATACAGTTGGTCAAAGAATTGAATAATGTATTTCTAAAAATCGATGTATGGCGAGGAGTTCATGTGAACGGCCAGATAATTATAGCAGGCGATCTAAACGCAGATTGTGATATTGACCGTATAGAGGTTGATGCTTTAATGGGTAACATTGAATCTGGTAATTGCAGCACACGAAATGTTGCGGGTAGTGCCAAATTAAGGGGAGCAAGATGGTTAAATGTTCTCGAAATTATGGGGTTGGTTAAAATTGCGAATACTTCCCATACATGGAATGCTAGAGGAAGCAGCTCAATTCTAGATTACATCTTCGTGACTGATGGTTTAGACAAATACATTCCTAAACTTACTGTTGTGAAAATGCCTACTAGTGACCATAACCTGTTGCATATTGATATTATATATACAAACATAATAGAAAAAACATCAAGGTATAATGAAGGTGTGATGGTGAATGCTAGCGGTAACAGAATACGATGGACTTTCGCCAAAACAAAGAGATTTACATCTGTGTTATTAAAGGATTTTGATGTGATGTCCACAGAAGAATGTGTATCCAATATCTCTGCAAATACCTTTTATAAATATCTTAATGGCATAAGATTGAAAATAGCTAAGGGTAAGAATGAAACTAATAAATGTAGTTGTAAGCATGTGCATGCTTTTGATATAGAGACACTTAATCAGAAAAAACAAATGAGGCGAGAATTTTGTGCTATTCTGAAGTCTGGACATATAGAAGGTGACTCAATAAAGGTAATCAAAAAGATTAAACAACATTATAAAATTTGGCATATTAGGTGTAAGGCACTAAGAGAACAATTAGATGGTGAAAAAATGCTTAACGCCATCAAAGGAAAAAATATCTCCAACTTTTGGCAAATGATTAATAACGTTGAATTAAAGCAAAAAGAGATCCTATTTACTCAAATTAGCGAAAGATTGTAGAAAGAACATTTTACTAAAATGTATGTCAGTAAAAATATTAACTACATGAGTCATCATAGTAAAGATGGATCATGGTGTCTAGACATTTCTGTTAGCAATATCTCCCGCATGACTAGAAAAGCAAAAGAATTCAGCTGCACCGGGACCCAATAACATATCAAATCTAATACTGAAAATTGATACAATATTGTGGGCAAAAATCCTAAATATATTATTTAAGGATATACTATTAACCAAGAATATAACAGTGTCATGGAGAGTTGCGCTTGTTATTCCTTTATATAAAAGAGGTCCAAGGATCTAACCGGAAAGTTACAGACCTGTTGCCATTTCTGACCCAGAGTCTTAGATCTTTGCGTCTATTGTATTGGAAGAAATAGAAAATTGCCTTAGATGCCATAATATATTAGATTGCAAACAGATCGGGTTTAAAAAGCATATAGGTACTGATTGCGGAGGATTAATATTGAAAAGCTTACAAGCAAAAGCATTATCTAAAGAAGGGTCTTCTATTTTTGTTGCCTCTATGGACCTTAAAAAGGCATTTGATTTAGTCGATCGACCTACATTATGGTTAATTTTGAGAGATTTAAATATGCCTAAGCACATATTAGAGATAATCATAGAACTTTATTCTGATTCAAGGGTAAAGGTTAGGCTGAACTCAGAGGGCCGACTTACATCCAAGATCATGATACCTAATGGATTGCGACAAGGCTGTAGGTTGGTAGCAACTCTGTTTAACTTATATGTTTGCAGAAGAATAAAGGGATGGTTACCCCTAGACTAGGAAATACTTCAATTGAATGGTTGGCATATGCTGATGATTTTTTGCTATTAGACTGTACTAAAATTGGCTTACAGCGAGTGATAAATGTATTTGCCTCTTTCATTTCTGGAATACATTTAAAAATTAAATCATCCAAAACAACAATTATACGCCTCGGTAAAAATTAAAAAAAACAATCTAATCATACATGGTTTTGCGAGGGGAAACGTATAAAGTGTCAGGGTGCATTTAAATATCTAGGCTACTACTTTACAGGAAATGGCTCCACGACCTCCACAAAAAATCAATTGAGAGTAAAAGTTGAGATGATTTTGAGGCAGATGCGTAGAATAGAGTCTAAATTTTGTAAATTTACAATGATACCATTGAGGAATTTTTATCTTATGAAGGGAATCCCGAGGCTTATGTATGGTTTAGAGTTTTACGATTTAGAGAATACGGATTTTCTAAAAAGCTCAGAAAGTGTGATATGGAAAGGTATATTATTCTTCATACCTAAATGTGTACTGATTGAGGCAATCAGATACGAGCTTGGCCTTCAATTACTGAAATCCATCATACTATGGAAGAACATGTTATTATGGAGAAAATGTCTGACAAATCCTCCTGAGACTCTTTATACAAGGGTGGATTGTACTAACAATTATTGTAAGCAATTGAAATCTGGTACTGAAGAAATTCTGAATAAGTTAGGTGTCCCAATTGAGATGCTCTTGCGGAACCCAAACTGTTAACCAGATATATTCATTTTGGAAATTTAATCCAGTAATTGAAGCATTCCTTGATAAATATCCTTCGCGAAATTTACGAAATAAATGTATGAGATTCAGGCTAAATGTTTAAAAAACAAATGACATTCTGAAAAAATTGAATATTCTTAATGATACATGGGGTTGGTGCAGATATTGTAAAAATGAAGGTACTGAAGAAACCTTACAACATATCTTACTTCTATGTCCAGCTTTACTTAACCAACGTATTTTATAGTTTCAGCAATTTGTTCATCATTTACACTGTGTAAACAGAGAATTGTTGTGGCATCAAATAAGACATAGCAACTCTACTGCCTTAAAAATAAGAGTCAGTGCCTTTCTAAAAGATTTATGTGATTTATCATAACCATTAGACATTCACCTATATCATACTGTACTGTTCTATTGGATTTTTTGTGATTTTATGTTTGACTCAGACAGGATGGTTATAAAATGAAAATCTTATTTATTGAAATTGTGATTTTAATATGTATTAATTATATGTTGATGTTAAATTGATATGTTCTTACATTTTTAAAATGTGTATTATGTTTGATGAAACTATTTTGTAAAGGTTTAAAACAAATCAAGACAAACAATAAATAAATAAACAGTACCTTTCCTGCTTAAAATACTGGACATAGCAGCATATCTGCAAATCCAAAATCATTTGGAATCTAACAACCTCCTAGGGAATGCCCAATCGGGCTTCCACCCAGGGCATGGCATTAAATCAGCCCTCCTGGATTTAAAAATACAAATGGACGGGATCAAAGATTATGGCAACCTAGTGCTCCTCCTCCTGTTAGACCTCTCAGAAGCTTTTGATTTAGTCAACAACAACATACTTTGCAAACACCTCTCCTCGGTGGCCCACTTTTCAACCAAAGCTATACTTTGGACTCAGTCATTCCTGACTAACAGAAGCATGAGGGTCTTCTCACCTACCGCTGCAGCACTGCCAGCCCCAGTCAGCTTTGGAGTCCCTCAAGACTCCTGCATCTCCCACACACACTACAATATCTTTACCAAGCCCCAATTTGACCTTCTCGATGACTTTGGTATCACCTACACCAACTATGCAGACGTATGACACTGACTCACAATCCCTATATAAAATATTCAAAATCATCCAAGCCTGGATGGCCCAGAATGGCCTTTGCTTAAATGATGAAAAAACATAGTTACTCCTCTTAGGCTCACAAAACTATCTAAAGAAACTGTGGCTCCTTCAAATCCTTCGTTATTGATGGGATTATGATCAATGTCTCCAAGGAAGTAAAGACCCTGGGTATTTACCTTGACTCAGCACTCACCTTAACCAGAAAAGTCAATGCCACGGCCTCAATGGCAGCTTACACTTCAAAACTCATCAATGCCTGTAGACCTTTCCTGTCATCTGACAGGTGGATTACGCTTGCTAGAGCTCTCATCTTATCCAGAATAGACTCCTGTAATGCCCTCTACACAGGCTCTTACAACCGCAATATCAAAAAACTTCAGGTGATCCAAAACAATGCCCTAAGAGCAGCCCTCAACATACCAAAAACAAACACATCACCATGGCGAGACGGAGTGCCCACTGGTTGCCGGCCCATGAATAAATCTTCTCATTGACACAGAAATGTCTGTCCAAATCAGGCCCTAAGCACTTATCCAATAAATCCACTAATAACTGTATAGGGGGTCCCAACCACTCCACCCTCAACTGCGTATAGGTAACATGGTAGGGAGATTAAATGGTTCTATTATTGCAGAAATCAGGATTATAGTGCCTTTAATTAAGGTAAAAAGTGCACATGGCACTGTGCATATTTGGGTTAAGATGACAGAGGAAATGAAGGGTGCTTTAAATATCACACACATACCATGAGTGTATAAAGATATATTATGAATAAAGGATACAAGTGAGGGATGCGTAAATAAATAAATAATAGCTCTCTGAAGAATAAATACAGTGACAGACAAAAATATATTTCAAAATGGATAACTCAAGTACAAAATGGTGTTCAGTCTCAAACCAGGTGTGAAAAACTATGACTCATAGCAAGAAATTTCAGACAAGCAACAGAGGCTGATTCATTGGCAGCATCCTGCAGTGAAGTAATTTAGTTTGTGAGGTTACAATTGGAACTTGGCAGGAAATGCAGACAAGATTAATGATGAAGCCAGATGAAGCAAGGGACACTTTGATACATTTATCTATGTTCTTAATGAGGAGGGCACAATGTGCTTTATGCAGACCAATTTGAGAGACCAGCTGTATTATTTGGCACCATATAATAAAGACTATCAATTTCTCCAACAGTATAATGCACCAACTAACTTGGCAGGACCTTGGAAATCTGATAAAGAGTAGACATTGATGTGATCAAGGTGTTTTAGGCAGAAGTTCAGAAGTTGAGAATTGTCATAAATGTGTCCAGCCAAGTCTAAAATAAGCTTATCAGTTTTGTGCTTCAGAGAAAATTGTGGATGACAACTATGACTAATGTGGGCTTGGCGTACACCAGACTATAAAAGCGAAGAAAAGGGAAAATGTCTTTGAGTGTGTCCAGAGAGTGTCTTGTAACTACAGCTAATAAAGACTGCTGAGACCCTTCCAGGTGCCTGATTTTCTCTTGTCTCTCTCTCTGAGGAATGTTCATGGATGAATGGTGTTTGATGGAGGATGCGGACCAGGGCCTTCAGTTCAAAACCAATCCAATAGACCCATTACTCAGCCCACTCGCATACCCAGATTAAAACAACAGAAAGCAGGGGGTCGTAGCTTCCCAGTGGTAGCTGCCAAACACTGGAATACTTTTCCATCACCACTAAGATCTGAATGCTCCTATTGGTCCTTCTGCAAAAGCTTGAAAACCTGGCTATTCACTCAAGAGCTGCTAAAGTAGCTCCCTTTTACAATCCACCTGAAATATCTACTATGACTAATACCGTTAACCGTATACATTACTTTGAACTCTCAACATGATTATTAACGTTATATATCACTGAGAAACGCTACGCATGTATGTATCACTGAGAATCACTACGCATGTATGCATGTACTCTATGCTGTATTGTCATAAAACAAGCACCCAAATGCCTCAGGGCTGGGTGTGCATTACAAATGTCAAAATAAATAAATAAATAACTCTCAATCACAAAGAAAAGGGCAATGTTATAGTTTCACCTTCGTTTCGGGATCACTTGGGAGCCTTTCCAAAGGTGAGCTAAATAATGATATCATAAAATGATGATGGCATCACACTCCTCTATATTTGTCAATTTCCAACTGCTGTAAATCTATGCTCAGGTCCTCAAAAACTGATAGGTCAATGGCAGTGGACACTAGGATGTGGCTGGTCCAGTGGCATTTCCAGTGTAGCTGAAGAACATCTCTAAACAATGTGGTCTGCTGTGGATCATCTGCAAGTTTTCGTATGCCAAAATAGACGAATACCTCCTGTAGATGGGCCGTGTGGACAACTGTTTGGTCCACTGGAGAGGCATCATCTGGGACAGCTGAGGTAGATTACCTAGGAGATGTTCCTCTCAGAGTAATTAATTTACTTTAGAGTTTCTTCTGGGTGGCAGCTTGTTTTTCTTGTTCATGTATCAAATGCGTGATTGGCTCTTTTGGTTTCCAGTGCTTTCATTGTCCAATGATTCCAACTTTTTGGTTCAGTGCTGCCCACAGACAGGTCGGCTAGGTGTTTCAGGGGGGTAAGTGTTCATGAAGACTTGTAACTCGGTTGGTCCCCCAGATCAAGGGAAGGGAATGCTAGTGTTTGTTCTCTAATTGATAGAAGTTCATGTCCACAGATAACAGAGAAGTTCTTGGCTGAGCGCAGGGAAGAACAGAGCTTTCTCCTGATTCTTCTTTTTGTTTTATAGTCTTTTCTGTGCTTCAGCACTCCTTCCAGGTGTGATGTGGTAAGAATATAACCATGTGCTTATGTAGAGGATTGGGGACTTAATTGGTTAATCACAAGGCTGCATTGATTTACATTTTTGGCTGTCACTCTGTGACTGGGCCTCACCACATTTAACTTTCATGGACTTCTTTCTGGGCCTTCCCGCAGGTGTGGATTCCGGTTGAAATACCACAAGTGATTATCAAAGAGGCCACATCTGTTCCTGTCTAGTGCAGCCATTGCTTTCTGAGGCAGCCAGTAGTTAGATCCACATTGGACTTCATTTATTTCATGCACTTTCTTGAAAGAATCATGTCTGACCTTTACACTATGTATTGAATTTGCACAGGGAATCCTGGTATAGATAACCCTGTGCTCCAGGAGCATGTACCTGTAGTACACACAGGCAGCTGTGCAAGAGAGCTTGTGGTACCCTGACCCCAAGGGACTTTGGTTTCTCAGGGGGCACAATAGGTATTCACATCTATGATGATGCCTCATATAAGGCTTCATCAGGGAAAAGTGAGGTCAACGAAGCAGGGAAATCAAGATGAACATTTATTTATTTATTTATTTATTTATTTATTTATTTATAGAGCGTGCAGCAACCCGTGGGCATTGAGGCGTTGTTGCAGTGAACCAGTTACTTGTGGGTGATACAGAAGATACATGAAGTATACAGTTGGTAGGGTGAGGCAAAGCAAAGCAGGAACATAAAGCATACAGTTGATAAGGCGAGGCAGTGCAGAGCAGTGCAGTGTGTGATGGGGTGGTTAGGCAAACAGCCAGATTTTAAGGTATTTCCGGAAAGGCCCAGTAGGAGGATTCCACTCTGAAGGTGAGGGGGAGAGAGTTCCATTGTCTGGCTGTGATGGACGGGAAGCTGGAGCCTCCTGCTTTTGAGCATCTTACTTTAGGCTGTAGAAGGCTGCGCTTTTGTGATATTTTGTGAGAGATAGGGTGGCCTGTGACACAATGCCAGGATGGTTCTTTCAGTCTCATAGGAACCAGTCCCTGATTCTATAGTTTCCTGCTCACAAGAGTCTATGAGATACTGTTGTATACCGTGGGACACTACCTTCCATAATCAGTGTTTCCACAGACCTCTGCAGTTGCTCTGTGTTGATACCCGGCCAGCCCATGTGGGAATCCTGACCACCAGTGGAACCTTTCATGTGTGCACGTTTGAGGTTTTGCTCTAGGCTGGTAGAGCCAAATTGGAGGATTTTCGATGAGAGATGTCTGTTTAGAGGTTATCGAGATCTATCTTAGAACCTTTTAACATTAGTAGTTGAAGGTACATTTCATGTGCAGTTCAACTCTTTGTAAAGTTTTACAGAATTACAGCCTTTCACTATATGCATAATTTTTCCAGGCATACATTTAGAGTGTGTTCCCACCTTAATAAGCCCATTGTTCACCGTCATAAACAATGTGTGTTTTCCTTTTCGAGTCTTCCTTTTGTCTTCTGGTTGTGTGAGTGCGTGTCTCAACCACCTGCCACGAAGCTTCTAAAGAGTGTGGCCCTATGCCGCTCAGTTACGGTGACATTAGGTGCTTGCCGGAGACAGGCATCATTTGTAGTCGCCATGTTCAGGATTTCCCTTTTGGCAGCAGCATTACTTAAGGTTGTAAACAAAAACATGGAGGAAATGGGTGGTTTCACACAATGTTGCTTGACTGCCTCCAGCGAATTTGTGGGTGTAAACATCCTGTGCACCATATCAACCCACCCCAATCAGGATTTCTAAGGCTAGGTACTTACTTGAATTCACGTGTGTTCTGATGTTCCTTAGGTTAAGGCTCCTCAAATTAAAAAGAGCCCTGGAAACCCTATAAATGACGCCAGCATTTTTGTCATTCGCCAAACTTCTGACATAGGCTGAACGCAAACGTGCTAAATATACCATTTACTGGAAATGCTTAAGAGGCAATGCGCTGCACATCTATTTGCCAAACACATGCTGTTAGAGGTGTTTAGAAGTTGTACCATATGTCATTGTGTTGGAGCACAACGGGCTCCTGCACACTTGAGACCTGGCTCAGCTGCTAGATATAACATTATGCTGAAACCATCAAATGCCCCCATCGCCAAGCGGTATAGAACGGATCTATGTGATTATTGCGATGGCTGAAAATGTTGACTTTTTTTAAACCCCTTTACACCACATATATATGCGGGGAACGACCCCCCACATCCTCCCCATATTAATATTATATTCTATACCCCACCACATATATATGTGGTGTATGTGGTGGAAGGGGGGGTCCCAAAAAAAAGTCGACATTTTCGGCCGTCGTAATTGTCAGGGCGACATTTTGGTACGATTCCGTATAGAACAGCACAGCCATGCTGGTTTCAAGAAATAATTCTGACTCTTTAGTAACTCTACTGTCTCCCTGCCAGTGTCGGGGCCACCTTCACAGTGCTCAGCCACACCCTCATAGGAAGTGCAAGGAAAACCCCACATTATCTCTTCAACAAAATGCATTATTGCATCAACGTCCCTCTGCTGTGTTCATTCAACCAACACATACTGCAAAACCACTCACTGCCTGCAGCGGAATAGGAGGCAGAGGCCTTGTGGTCCAAAGGCCAGATCTGTGCCACGTGCTTCCCATGACCAACATGCCGACCTGAGAGCAAATATCCCGCCTTCAGAAATAACCTCAAGATTCACCTTTTGTGGATTCTCCGTCTAGCCACTTCTTGTCACTACCACTTTAAAGCTATTTAGTACAACAAGGTTATCTTTCCCAGTGGCTGTCGAAAGTAAAAATAACAGTATAGAATAGCCATTGGTAGGGCCAAAATGCAAAGCTGCCTAAGCACAGATTGGCCAGAGCGCAGCAAAGGGCTTTGGCACAGACCATCTGGTGTCTCAATTCTCCCAGATGTTTGGGCATATCCTTGTCTGTGAATGGCATGGCCTAAATCAATACACACATTCTCAGTTCTATTTCAGAACTCTTAATCTTGAACCAGGCCTTTGTCCTGTCCACCAAATCAAAAGCATAAATGAAAGATATTAAATATGTGTCCATACAGACGATCTACTTGGTGATAAGGTGTGTGAGGATAGCATGCTAATGACTGGTGTAAATTAATTTTTAAATAGAAGTAAAGCACCTGCCAAACAATTCCCCCACCCTATATTTCAGAAACCGTGTTATAACATTGCAGGGGATGGGACCGTGGTGATGTAGTAGTGCAGGTAATATAGCTAAGCCAGTAAAGCACTCACCCTATACATGTGTGCACAGTCTGCAAAACACATGTTTGAATCCAACAGAGCAGACTTAGCTTTCATCCTTGTGATGAATTAACTTCTGCCATGCAGGAGTACAAAAATGATTAGAGGCTAAAGCGCCCACTCAGCCCTCACACTTCTACAAAACAAGAGCTAACCCAATCATAAGGGTAAAACAGACACAGTTAACAGATATTCCTCCGACCCTTTCCTCTCTCAACTTCCCTGTCCTGGGTCCCATCTGCCAGCCCCAGACGTCCCTACCGGGATGTTAGTCACTACTGATCGGTAACACCTATCTGTTCTTTTAACTATGGCTATAGGTGTTTTGCCTAAGACATTGGCTATCTGTCTCCCTAGGCAACTTCTAACTTTCCCTCTCATATCATGGAGGGCAACTCTCATAGTTATGATGTTGCAGGAACAGAGGTGCATATCTTAACTGCAGTCCCTGTGCTGTAGTGACTTGCTGTCACTACAGCTGTGATCTGAACCTTCTCTGTGCCACTGGAAAGCAGGTGCTGCAAATCATGCTACTGATGCAGCAGGACACAGGTGTACATTATGCTTTTTGCATAGATGCTATGAAAGGCACGGTTAGCAGGTCACCCTTTCTGAGATGGAGCTACCCGCATCATGTTAGTCATTCCTAAAAAAAAAAAATCCAGAACTTCTACACCCTTGCCAGGTGGAAATTCCTAACAATCCTTCCAATGTGAATATGCTGAGAAACGTTACATTGGGAAATAAAAGCTTCTATCCTTCCAGCACTTAGAAGTGGGAGGTATCTGTTATGCTATGCTTGATAAATGATATTGATATTATACATGGATGCCTATATTTCTGCATCTTTGTTAAAAGAAGGCTCCACTAATAGCACTGAAAGATAGATTTGTGTAGGGGACCATGAATGGTCCGTCTCGTTCTAATGTGAATTACAGCAGATTAATGGAGCTTCACTGATTGCCATCTATCAAGTTGAACTGGGGCAGCCTTAGCCTATGGGCTCTTATTTTTCTTTGGATTCTTACAGTGGCCTTTGGCTTGAAGTGGGAATTTGGAAACAGCCCTGACCTTTAGAAAGTCAACACCGTTAAAGGTGAATAGAATTGAGCTAGACTTGGACTGCCCTTATGGGCGCATCAGGGTATTCTCCTCTAGTGTGGCACAAAGAGCTAACACATGATTGACGTTCTCATAGTGGGCGACAGTCTGGAAACCAAGCTAGTTTAGCTTTTGTTAATTCTGAGAAGAAGCCTTCTCACATAGGCTCACTCTGTAAAACTTTGGCTTTTATTCTTATTAAGACAAGCAATCCCGACGTGGATCCCTTGCCAAGCATGGAAGCTGCATCACAATGATGATTCCCAATAAGGCTGAAACATGTGTATTGGATGTTACTGGCTGATATCTGCACTGTTAGATCCAATTCTGATGAAGCAGCTTGTGAGAAATCAAGTTTATGCCCTAAAATGTGAAGACAAAATATATGCTGAATGGGAGCCCTCAGGGAAGCTCTTGGCCTGTTTGATTATACAGGAGCAAAGTATCGGGACTATAGAATGTATTATAGATGCCCAAGGTGCATGGCTCCATGTGGTCAATGATATATGTGGGGTCTACGCTGACCTTTATTAAAGGCTATGAAGACAATCTGTACACATTGGACACATAACTTCAACATATGCATCCAACATTTGCAATTGTGTCAGAGAAGAAACAAGTGACGTTTGGATGGGGTACATATGGGAACTTTATGGGTTAGTTCTACAATTGAAAAGCGATGTCTAGGGGCCCATCCCAGGACTACCCCAACTAGTATCAATCTACAATGTTGCAGTGTCGTAGAAAGACCATTGGCCCTTGCAAATAATTATCTCCACGTAAAAGTTGAATCTGGATTGGTCAGGTTGTGTCCTCCCATCCTTGGGACCCTGGACAGTTACCAGACTGAGTGTACCTTTTCAAGGTAATGGGAATGAACATGGAGGTGCAAAGTGTTCCCTAATGTTGCAGTCTCTGATCACCTAAGCCTGGGACAGTGCAGTCAATTATCAGCGTGTAGCCTTTTCCCTTCTGGTTCAATGGGAACAGTCCTCTTCGCCAACTCACCTGAAAAGCCTGAGAAATGCGTTATTGTCGTGTTAGTGTATATTAGACTAAGCTCTACGCCTATAGTATTGGGTGATTGCTGCGAAGAATAATCGCTGCCACACTATACAGATTCTGGAATCACCAAGCAGAAAATTGATAGACGGGTTTCCACAGGTCAATTGTGAGTAGATGTGAGCAACATAAAACAAAAAAGCATGAAAAAACAATCATGAAGGGATCCTTCATTCACCTTCTGTCTGTATCACAAAGTGGACGAAGCATTCCTGGAATGGGTTACGTCTGCTAAGCACCATATAGCTTGAACTGTCCTTACTTTTTTGATGAATACCTATTGCAAGAAAAATGTAGTGTGCCTATTCTAAGTGTGTGTATTGTCCTTCCCTAATTATCTTGCTCAGGACCATGTTATCCGTGGTTGTTGTTCTTCTTATTTGTCTTTGTCTTCTGCTTGCATCAAATTGTCTTCTCTTAGACGGGAAGAGGTCTCACCTCAGCAGGGCTTAACCTCTCCAATGTAGTTCCACACCTTCTTCCCATTCAGTTTCACTGCATGCTCTGTTGCTTGCTCTACAGTATAGGGGTCTTCGAATCTGGGTTTAAACCAGGGCCTTACAAAGTTCCAGAGTAATACTGTATCTACTACATGTAAAGTATGCACTGCAGTGAATTTATTACAAGTGACACAGCTTTTCATAAATGCTGCTACATTCTATGACATATTAGGACAGAAATAATCTTCCCCAATGTGAGCAGCAAGTACTTCTTTACTCATATGCGTAAGATAATGCAGTTGTGTGAGTGCAATCTGCAATAATGTGGTTGGGCTTACTAATTTGCCTGCTCTTTCCTGTCACCATAAAGCATCTGTAGGAGATATTGAACATCCCCTTCTGACCTGTAAGTCTTTCTCCTCTATCGGAAGCCCTTTCATGAAACTCCATTATATGTGTGGCTGGTAACCCATTACAGCCTTCTTTCAGAATCATGTTACGCACACGGATACATGCGTTTCATGGTGTATTGAAGTCTACTTTCCCTGAAAAATATGCTGCATGCTTCCGCATCTGCTGCTCCGTTGCCCCGGGAGACTGCATCCTCCCCCTTCATGTGGCCCTCGGTCGGACTTTACGACCGTTATTGCTGCAGGGAGTTGGCGAGCGTCTATGAGCCTGGCCAATCGGAGCATGCGCTGCACCAGTGTGACAGCCCAGAGTGTAAAGCAGACATTGCATAGGCCAAATCTGAACACACTGTAACTTACTGGTCCCTGCACGATTCTAATTCCATTATAAGTAAGTTCCAGTTTTATGGTATTTATTTTTCTGACATTTCCATCTGTATTAATCCATATTGATTTTTGAGACTTTTTTCTGTTTTTATCCACATTTATTTTTTTTCATATAAAAAGATAATTTGCAACCAGTATTTTTTGGCATTCATTCTAATAAAAAATGCATTTATTAAAGCACACATGTATCCATATAGGAAAGAAATGCTATCTCAAATGTATCCATAACAAAATCTGTGACTGCTGCTGCCTTAAGACATATGCTGTCAGCAATTTAAAGAACTGTAATGCTATTTTGACACTATTTCACAGTCTCCATGCTGCTAATCTGCAATGTGATTGGCCTGCGATGTATGAGTGACATCACAGAGAACCAGACAGAAAGACCTGTTTTTCATTTTTTCATTTTTATAAATAAATACAGACAGAAAGCACATTGATTTCCATCTGTATTTATGTGTAAAAATGGAAAACTGAAAGCCTTAATTATACGAACCACTAATTCTGCTGCTTGTGCTGAACAATTTGAAGGCAATCTTGTGCTGGCTATTTCATCTGTGGTACTGTCTGCTTTTAGTCTCACCACTTCTGTTCCCGTATTCCTTTCCCCTGTTGTCTGGTCTATTGTTGATGAACCATCAATATAAAGCACTTCTCTCCCCTGAAGTGGCTTCTCTCCAACATTGGGAATGTTGTCATATTGATCCATGTAGGAAGTACAGTTGTGTACAGGGCCTCCCTCTTCTACTGGCTTAGCTAAAAATATCACCAGATTGACAGTCCTGCACCTCACTACCTTGATTGCTGGGATCAAGATAATTACTTCATATTCAGAACCTCTGTGTGTGGTCAACGTACTCTTGGGTCTTTTGAGAATTGCAAACAGGGCATGCTCCATGTAAAGATGGTGCTGCACCTCACGGTAATACTCGCTGACCTCTCTACCATTAATGCAGCAGCCGCCAGGGCTTGCTCACCAGGGTAATGGCCACTCATTACTGGGTCTAAATGTCCACTATAATAAGCTAATGGCTTGTGCCCTAGGGTAGTCTTCTGCGTGAGCAACCGCAGTCATCACTACTCCATTGGAATGTAGGAACAAATAAAATTTGTCGTGATAGTCTGGGATCTCTAGCACTCGAGCTATGCAAATTGCTTTTACCAGCTCTTAAAAATATTTCAGTAATCTCATGTGTTCATACCAATTTACCATTCCCTCTTTGTGCCTCCCTTAGCCTGCTCAACAAGGATCTTGTGTATGTGCTATAGTCAAACACCCAGTGCCTGCAATCATTGCAAAGGCCCAGAAACTGCTGCATTTCTCTCACTGTCTTTGGCATCAGCGTTATGCTGATTGCTTCAGCCGTTTCTGGAGTCACTTTTCACACTTCTTGTGATATCAGCTGCCGTATATATAGCACTTCCCTTTGGCAATACTGCAATGTTACCCTGTCCACCATGTAACCCTTTTCTGTCAATCCTGTCAGCAAATATACAGAGTCATTTCGGCACTGTTCCTCTAATCTGCTACAGTTTACAATGTCATCCACATATTGTATGACTGTGCTTATTATCTGTATGTTGCCTAGATCCATCTGAAGGACCTTATTAAAGATGGAAGATGACTCACAGTACCCTTGTGGGAGCCTTGTGCTTTTCCACTTCCAGTTTCTATATAGTAAGGAGGTTAAGTCCTGTGACTCTTCATGGAGTGGTATAGAAAAGAAGGCATTCCACAAGTCTATTGCCGTGAAGTGAGTAGCTTCCATTGGGATGCTGCACCAAATGGTGACTGGGTTCGGAACTAGTGGGAATTCTGCTTCAACTATTTGGTTCAATGGGCGTAAATCTTGAATAAAACGCCATGCCACGCCTTTTTCACTCGGTGCTACATTGTGATTCTGAAGGCACCAGAATGCCTTGCTTCACTAATGTGGTGATCGCCTAATATATACCTTTGTCTGCTTCCCTCGATAGAGGATACTGTCTTGTCCTTGCTGAAATAGCCCCTGTTTTAAGCTTTATCTTGACCGTTCCTATCCCTTTTAACAAACCCACGTCACAGGGACTATGGTCCATAAAACACTGGTACCTGCTCTAAGTCTTCCTCGAGAACTGGTGGTGGAAGTTTAACACACGCCCTATTTTCTGCTGTCACCTATAATCACCCATATATGTGGTTACACAGCTGAATTGGGTTTAACAGATAGGATTGGACACATCAGGCCTGTCTGTGGGCTATCCTATTGTGGATATAATGACATTCCCGTCCCTGTAAATGGAATGCACCATACAACAGTAGCCCCTCCCAGCTTTTGCACGGGTACCAACATTGTTGAGCCTGCATGTGTCATGGTTATATAATGTTCTGTTGAACTGGTGGCTGCTGTGTGACTGTGATTGCTGCATGTGTCCCTGTGGCTCTAATGCATGTGTCATGGACTAGTACTGCTGTGTTTGCACTCCTTGGCTATGCGTCCGTTGTGGTGCATACAACTGCGCTTGCATGTGATCTTGGGCATAATAGTCTGCGCTGCCTGGTATGTGGCCTGTTGCTGCATTCCCCAATTATGAAACATCCCGCCCCTGTATCTGGACACTCGTGATCTGTGGCCAATTTTTCTGCAAGCCCAGCATTGTGTGGGGCCCCATCAGTTTTTGCTGTCCCTCATGAAACCCTCCTGCATTCTGCTGCATTGTATGAACAAACCCTCTTCCCTGAGGTATCCCTCCAAATCCTCTCAGCCACTGATTCATATCCCTGCATCCTACAAAACCTTCCCCTGTCATCTGTGGTCGGTTTGGCACTTGTAGAGCAACTACTCCTTCTCTGCTCGTCAACATCGCCCCTTCCATTGTATACTTAGATAATTTCTTCTGCACTAACGTCACTTCTTCTTGTTTCCTCTCCTCACACTTGTTTTTCGCATTGTCTTGCATTAGCTTGTGATAGTGCACTATGGTTGGCTGCATTTCTTACCACGGCTTTGCCTCCATTACCACTAGTTTCTTAAGCTGCTTTTGCACTTGATCAGGCAGCCCCTGACATAATATGTGGTAAAATACCCCACCTTTGTGTCCCACTGTTCTCTCGTCTCAAGACGGCATTTCTCTTGAATTTGTAGAATATATTGAAGTGAGTCTTTATCCTTACATATTTTGTGTACCATGATCGTGCTTATGTCCAAAGTGTCTGGGTATTGCACCCTTAGAGCTTGCCATATGGCCGCTTAGAAGTTACTGGGTTTTGTGCAGTCACTTCAGGATATCCTGATCTTTTCCACAAATGTCAGCTACCTCCTCAAGAATGGCTGCGAGTAAACTCTGCATGTGTCATATGGCTAATGTCATCCCTGCTGTCAGTCTTTCAGTATCATAAATCCACTAGCCAGCCCCAGCAGTTAATGAAGGCAGCTTACATCCTAAATGTTCTTTGTCCAATTCCTGCCTTCGACTATACTGAGGTCACCCCTATCGTTTTCCAGTAATGGGAACTGTGTCAGTGCCGTTCCTACGTCCCGCTTCCCCATGTCCTTAGTGGTGGTGAACGTCCTTGCCATCTCAGTCCTTGTCTGTCCTGGCCGGGCCCTGAGCCTCTGCACATACAGAGTGATATTTGCCATGCTCCACAACCCCCTTGGGATGTGGTAATCCTCTCCTTGACCCATGTTTTGGTCGCTCTCCCCATATTGTCTCTCTGTCTGGGCTTGCTTCTCTGCAGTGTCGAGAGTGTCTTCTCCACTCCTTGTCTTAGCTATCCTGTGAATCATCATTAAACCCCATGGTCCCAATGCTACTGTCACTTTCCCCTTCTTTGTCTTCATCGAATCCTTAACATTATGCCTTCCTCCTGTTTTTCCTTAGTTCGATCTGCAATTTCATGCCCTCCCTCCTTGCCGAGGATTCAGCACTTTTTACTGCCAGTAAATCAACCGTGATGCTTCTCCTGCTCCCATAGAGTTCCCCTATCCTTCATATACCTTCCCTATCCTCATCATCTAAACGTGGCAAATCCATCTTAATATCTACTGCTCTCAAAGAGAGTCTTTCTCTGCTCTCGTCTCTATCTCATTTGCTTTGGTGCTCCTCTCTTTCCCTGCATCAACATTCTTTAATGAGCCGCTTGACTTCTAACCTCCATTTCTCCTTTATTATCTGCAGTTGGATTTCCTGCTCTTCTTCTGCTTTCCTCCTTGCTACGTCTTCTAGCTCTTTGTTTTCTTCTCTCCCTTTCATCTCTTTCTCGTGCTTCTGTTCGCTCCCCTTCTTTTTGCAGTCCTTCACTTTTTTCCTTCTCTTCCCTTTCCCTTCTATACACTTCCACCATTATCTCAGCCCATTATTTAGCATTCTCTTCCGCGTCTTTGGTACTATGTAATTTCTTCCCTGTGTGTCCTGTCTCACTTGCTGTTTTCCCATCCAGTTTGAGCAATATCTGTCCGCCTATCCATTAATTTGGTACCATTGATTCATGGCCTTTACTAGGCCCTGTTATCCCCAAGTCATTATATTTTAGCTTTGCATGCTGTCTCGCACTGCTCTACTCGCTTACTTTGCGCCATCAGATGCACTTTCACCTCTATACGCTGGAGTTGCGAAAGTGGGATTGTGTATCCCACCACTGCTTTTAATTCCTTCATGGGTTAAAATCCCTTGCTTTCTGTTGTTGTGTCTGTCTGCTGTCTGAGGAGGTGGAGGGGCAGGGAGAGGGAGAGCCAGGGGCTGTTTGTCCACCGTGTCCCGTTGGCTCTACATCTAATGCCGCCGAACTGGGTCCCCTTCCTCATCCTAAAAATTTACTTCCCTTACAAGCTGCCTGAAAATAAGTGATCATTTGTTGCTGCACACATTTGGAAAACCTCAGTCTTTCAAATCTTTTGTCTAGCCTCTCCGGCTCACCACCAAAAACACAGGCATGCTATGCGCACCACCCCTCTTGCGGCTTTCCGTCCTGAAGGCTGAAACCACACCTCATCTTGTAAGCTTCTCAAGCTCCGCATAAATGGCACAACACTGATTTGCGATTACAATTGGCAAACTATCCAACAAATTCTACCGCATTCTGTTAACTTCAAGTCATAGGGCCTCATTACGACCCAGGCGGTAAGTTACCGCCTGGGTCGTACCTTTACCACCATGGCGTAAACTATGTTTACGCCATGGTGGTTGGCGGACTTACCGCCCCATTCCGAGGTTGGCGGGGCGGTAAGTCCCCAATCCCCATTTACCCTTCCCCATTCCCATTTTTGCCCCATAGGACATAATGGGAGTGGGGAAGGCGTTAATTACGCCACTGTAAATTACGGTGGCGTAATTAACATCAAGGTCCCTTAGCGCCATGGATTTTAACACCTACTAAAAGCAGGTGTTAAAACCTCCATGGCGCTAAGGGACCTCGGAATCAGGCGGTAAGGGTCGGCGCTGTTTACGCCGCCGTAAACCCCTTACCGCCTGAGTCGTAATGAGGCCCATAGTAAACCAATGATGTCACCACTACCATTGAGGAAGAATATTCAATACTCAATCTTTCAATAGATATGTCTGAAAATGTCCTACCCCAAACACAGTAACAAATACAACACAACATGTATATGGCCACCTTCCTGTCTCCTAACATGGAAATCCAATAAATCTCGTGGACCCTTTTCTATAGCGTCTAAATGCACCTCCGTGAAGTAAAACAGGAAACCACCTTCTGCAATATAAGGTAGCTTCTTTCGCTAACCAAATACCCAGGTAAACCATTAACTAATCATCCATGAACCAAGCTAACTTGCCTAACTCACAGGGAAATAATTATACATATTTTTTTTCAGCTTATTTTTTCATCAGCTAGCTAAGCTGACTCTCTAACAGACAGGTATCCTTACATCAAACAAACACTTCAACAAAAACACGAAACAGACATTTCCTCCCCCCATTTTCCATATAGCTGAGTCTAAACTTACACTCTGTGATCCGCTAAGCTCCTGTTGGCCTCTTCTTTACACCCATATGATTTTAGGGATCGATTT
This sequence comes from Ambystoma mexicanum, assembly GCF_040938575.1. Lineage (NCBI taxonomy): Eukaryota > Metazoa > Chordata > Amphibia > Caudata > Ambystomatidae > Ambystoma > Ambystoma mexicanum. The sequence goes on along the minus strand of NC_090930.1, from coordinate 547,175,252 downwards.
CTGCGATCGCCACACAGTCCCTCAGGCATGCGGCTGAACAAGGTGAAAACACGCCAAAAAATCCTAGCAACCGTCCTCTGCTACCACTTGTATAGGTGGGTGGGGCTCTCTAGCAATCGCCCCCATTATCAGCTGAGAACACATGGGCCCATCAAAGACTCCCTGCCACAAGTATGGAAGATTCTGCCATGGGGCAAAGTTACTGGGCCTCATTACACAGTAGGCGGTAAACCATGGCGCTATTAGCGCCATGGTTCATGCCGGTAATTTACCGGTACCGCCTTGGAGGAAAGGGGAATTACCGTCCTATTCCAAGGTTGGGAAGGCGGTAATTCCTCCTTCCTCCATTGCCCTTCCCCATTCCCATTTTTGCCCCATCGGGCGTAATGGGAATGGGGAAGGCACTAATTACGGTACCGCAAATTGCGGTATTGTAATTAGCACCCCGGTCCCTTTGCGGGTTCGTTTTTTAACGCCTGCTAAAAGCAGGCGTTAATGTACCAACCTGCAAAGGGACCTCGTAGTAAGGCTGTAAGGGTTTACCGGTACCGGTAAAATACCGGTACCGGTAAACCCTTACCGCCTACCGTGTAATGAGGCCCACTGTCTTTTATTAGCAAACAAAATGACAGGGATCACACAAGAAAACAAGTATCTTCCGGAGCTACCGTCTTCTAAGCATGTGTCTCCGGTTTATCCCATTGTGAGGTCACAAATCCAGGTTCCATCCCAGAAACCTATCACACATTTGCATTGGTCAGTTTGGATGGGATTCATATGGGAACTAAATGGGTTAGTTCTACAATTGGATAGCCATGTCTAGGGGCCCCTCCTAGGGCTACCCCTACTAGTATCAATCTACAATGTTACAAGGTCGCAGAGAGACCCTTGGCCCTTGCAAAAAATATACCCACATAAAAGGTGAATCTGGATTGGTCAGAATGTGTCCTCCCATCCTTGGGACCCTGGACAGTTACCAGATTGAGTTTACCTTCTCAAGGCAATTGGAATGAACATGGAGGTGCAAAGTGTTCCCTAATGCTGCAATCTCGAAACAACTAAGCCTAGGAGAGTGCGGTCAGTTAACAGCTTGTGGACAACACTTATGGCCTTTTTCCCTTCTGGTTCCATGGGAACAATCCTCTTTGTCCATCTTGGCTGAATGGGCATTGTCCTGTTCAGCTGGGTCAAGTGTGTGGCGACCATGGAATGAAGCTGTCCTGCTTGTAATTATGAGGATTTTAGCCCGATTTTCTTCAGTTAGCTCATTGTCTTGGCAACTGTAACTTTTCCATTCCATTTGCCCTCTGGCATGCGCCCATTATGTCAGCTTTTCCATGTACTCAAAGCCTTTATCTCCTTTTCCATCCATTTCGCAGGCCTATAGTGTCTATGTCATTCCCTATGGCTTCTCCATGTTAATAGCAATCAAGCATGTGCAAGCTAAATATATTAACTATATACATCTTGTGGTTTCAGCGTTGGCGAAAGATATGATTATAAAAATATGTACGTGCATCTGTCCTCTACCTACGTGGGTCATAAGCATGTGCTTCATGCCTATTTGCAAGAAACTAGTGATGTTTGTGTAATCTTTATGAATGGATGAATACGTACTTTATGTAAAATGCGGCTATGTCGTGATGATGTCATTGATCTCTGGCTTTGCAGTCAGTCGACTTGCTCGATCGATGTCTATTACTAGGTTAGAAATAAGCGCAGTGGTGGCATTTTGCATGTTGTCAAAAGTCGTATTACATTTGTTGCCAAGCAAATTTGCAATCTCAACAGCATTGCTTGTATTTTCACAGACCCCCGGAAATGATAACATTTGTGTACAAAACCATACATTAAAGAGAACCAGGGCCTTAATTTTAACTATTTACAGGGAAGTAATGAAATCCACATCCAAAAAACCATTAAGCTAGGCAGAATCAGGAAACTGTACTGAACTCAAGGTCGCACTGTAAGGCGATCAATGGGTTAAAGCATGCAATCAGAACAAAGCAGTCTCCCTTAATGCAAGGTACATGCTAGAATGCTTTAAGGTACTAATTACAGTCAAGAGAACACCTGTAATGCTGCAATCCATTAACCCAGAGGTTATCTCATAGTGCATTAAATGTAGTTGTGGAGGATGGCACACTGGCAAGGTTGTATTAACCCTGGCTTTTTTTTAATTCATATTAAAGTGAGGTGGTTAATTCTCTCTCAGAAAGGATGGCCTGCTAACCAAATGCCCCTTTTGGCAACCTCCATGCCAAAAGCATAGTGTACACCTGTGCCCTGCTCATCTGCATGCAGACCCTGCTCTCTAGTGGCACCGAGCAGGTTCAGGGGTGTCCTCTTGACAGCTGCAGCGATAGCCAAGTCACTTCAGTGCAAGGAGTATATTGAGGATATGCATCTCTGTTCCCAAACCAAAGAATTATGAGAGTTACTATCATGGTGGCAGTTGTAAACTTTAAATATTACCCATACCTGAGTTTAAGGAATGGTGGCTAGTATCACTCCTAATTATTAAAGCCACAACCAAATAGGTATCATACTAATGTAATCGCTGTGAGCCCAGCCCAGTCACAAACAGGCTATGTGCATACTCCCGAGATTGGCTGCCTTGCTGCACACTGCAGCACCAGAACCAGTGGAAGCTGCCTAACTTTTGATCCTTTGTGAGGCATGGTAACACCTCTCTCGAGCAAGACAGCCACTCCGGAAAAGCTGTCCTGGGAAACAGGAATCAACGGGCATGCCATATATAAAAGAACTAGCCATACACCAGGGTGTTGCATACCAAAGCGACCTTTGATGCTATGGACAAGGTAAGGGGGCTGGGTTAGTGTAGACATAGGGAGCTCAGTATTGTTGGTGGAAGGTTGCATCATCTTGTTTCTCTCTATACCCTCTCTCCTTCCTGTCTTCCTTTAGCACAAAGCACTTTGGGTATAATGCAAGCAGGCAAAGCCCACTTGTCACAAGAACAGGGCTTAGACCACTTAAAGCGGGGTTGCTTTTGTCCAATCAACTGTGGAATTTTTCTTATAAATTAAGGGGTCTCCCAGACCTTCTTTGATTCATTTTTGGACTTCAAGACTTAAGAAATAATTAATTTGACTAATTCTGAGAGAGTTGTCCTTCCCAGAGCCCTTACTCATTGATGTGAAGAGGTATTCCAAGGCAGAGGCAAACTCTGCTCCCTTTCACTTCCAGGGCACAATGTGGACTGACTCTTGCTGAGTCCCAGGACCTACCACTCTACACCAAACCTCTGAAGGCTGGCGGAGAAGAACCTGAAAGGATTAGCCCTGTCCTATAGCCCCTACAGTGGGCTTCCTCCTAAAGGCTAGGTCCCCTCGTTTTACCTTTAGCCACCTCAGGAAACCTCTGAGCAATCTTTGATGATGAGACACCAATCGGAATTGCCAGCGCTGCCTTTAGCACTCGCCCAGCTTCAAAGAACCTTGCTCACATCATTGAATCGGCATGATGCCGTAGAGTGACAGCAGAGTTTTGTCACCTGTCTTTTTCGACTGTCTCTTTCTCTGCTATGGTCTTAAGTGGATATCTGGCCTTCTCAGCATCCCAGAAAATAGATAATCTCCTCTATATAACTCAGTTTAGCTGGCGGTTGGATGTCTGTCTCCCACCCTGAGCAAGGAAGCGCCCTTTTTAGAACGTTCAGACATTTCTGCCTCTGCTCAGTCTCAGTTTCCAGATTCTTTAAGAGAAAGATTTTGTGCTGTTAATCCAGGTTTGCTATTCCTCAGATGATTTCAATATTTTCTCACTACCCCTGCATTGGATATTTTAATGATAAGTGTTGGCAACCCTTCAGAGTCTACATGGTTGATCTGTATAATTTCCGCTCAGGGGTCCCCCAGGCAGGATGTTGCAGAGCTAATTGGAGGCAAACATTATAGGGTCATCATCTTCTAAACCATGGGGGAGAGCAATCACTGATTTGTTTAGGTTGTACTATATTCTCAAAGTATTTGATCCTATTTTCTATGGCACTGCTCCCAATGCCCCCTATCCCCTCAGAATCACTTTCTTTAACTCTTCACAGGTGGAGGTCTGTGGAGGCTCAGTCTATGATATGATATGATACGCTTAATACCCAGACGTTTCTAAGCGCAGACCTGGGGATCGAACCTGTGTTGCTCTGTGTCGTCTTGCTTGCAAGGCGAGCAAGTTGCCCCTAGGATATCCTTCCGAGATAGCTAGGGGCAAATAACACTGCCTAAATCAATATTAGTGGTTCTCTGCTCCAGAGTAGCAGTTCTTGGTTTGATCTGGGCCTCCTTCCCATTCAATTTGTTAAATCTAGACTTGAGGTGTGATACAGTGTAACAAATCAACTTCCAACTAGCGGTCCAGGGGTGAATATCTGTTTCTAAAACATCAATCAGCCCCACACCTCTAGCACACCAGAAGGGATCTGAACAGATTGGAATAACAAGCAATGTATAAACCTCCTTGTCCAATTTTGGTACTGTGGACAGAACGGAAGGCTTTTCTCCGAAAGGTTGTGGATTGTTGGTTAGTTGCAACACAGTGAAAATACAATTATTACCCAATGATAAAAGGGACTGTCCAGTCAAGGTTGTATTGAAAATATCTACTTTATTTATATCACAACAGATAGTTCAATCAATACTACGAACTACAACCCATCCTGTAAAGGAATGCTGAGGAGAGACTGTTTCAAAGAAGGAAAAGGGATGCACTCTGGATACTCACAGGGGGGTAGTCATTGTGGTTAATAACCACAACAGTGCAATGCTTATTGGCTTCAGCACAAGGGATCAATAGGTCTTAAAATGTCTCTAGGGGCCTTCTGGGAAGGACCAGAGGGACAGAACCACATTGTACCTTGTGCCGTATTTGTTCTTGATGCTCGACAGGGTTGAGTTGGCTTTAGGGTGCTCTGCAGGCTTTTGTGACAGAGCTCAAGATGGGAGTCTGCTACGGGTATCAAGCGGCAAGACGGTTAGGTGAGCGAAGCTGAATGAATGGCTGTAGGCTGACCTACACATTGGCTTGGGGTCAGGAATCGTCTCAGTGCTGGTTGGAGGTTCTGAAGCACTGATTAAGATGTCTCGGATAGCTTCAAGGGACTGTGGCTTGACAACAGTCATCGTTGCATCTCAAGGAACTCGACTGGCTCGAAAATGTCCTATAAGGCGGATGTTGGTAGATGCTCATCAAGGCACTTCTTCCAGCTTCTTCAATGGGCTTGTGTTGTCCTTTAAGGCAGACGGCCCCAAGCAGAGGAGTGTGTTGCAAGTAGCTTTCCTGTCCTTTATTGTAGGTTCAGAGACCTTCTGGCACTTCCTACTTAGGATGCTTGCTTAAGAGCCTTCCAGGGCATGCTGCGTACTGGCTCGGTACTGATTCTGGAGCTGCGAGAGGGTCCATTGAGGTATTTATCTCCCTCTGTTCCCTAGGAGAAATTTAGGGGAGGAATCTTAATTCCATATTTGGAGGTGCTGTCCTTCCTTCTGTTCATGCTACTCCTTGCAAAGTCTTAAGATGATCTGCCAAAAGAGGGGTTCTGCCAAGTAGGCCAGCGTGATTAGTGTAGGCCGAGCCAACCTTGATGAACCAATCCTGAGGTCCCTACCAACAATCTCCTCTATGCATGAGGTCATAACCAGAGTGCTTTGCAACAATAAATATAAAGGGGTGAAAACATGTGATACTAAGTCCCACCCATTTTCCTGTTTGTTGTTGATCAAAAAGTCTCTTTGGTTAATGGATCTCTCTGTGTTTCCTGATTAAAGCGGCAGGTCTCCCTTGAAGCTGCAGCGAGACCAGACACTCTGGCTCTTGCAAACCACATTCTCATACCTGATGAATGGGGTCTCCATAATGGGAGGCCTACTGTAAACACGCAGTCCCAGACATGACATCTCGCTGTCAATGATAACGAGGGTGGGTGCTGGTTTCAGTTTGACAGAGTTACAAATGAAAGGTTGTTGGGGTTTCCTGTCTCCTTTGTTAACCTATGCAGCCAGGCCCCATCTGGGCCTGTTTGAAGCACACTATATTAGTATGTTAATCGCTGCCACCAGCTGCAGGGCTGAGCAAAAGAGCAGGGTTGATCCATGGCAGGGGGAGGTTGGTACTCCCCCTTTCTGAAGATGCATAGTGTAGTCCTGCTTGTCATATCCCAACTAAATATGACAGGGCGACTGTTCCTGTAGGCTGTGTCTACCCAGAGTACACAGGTCTATGGGCCTCATTACGACCCTGGCGCTAATGGGTTAACAGTGCCGTAAAAGGCTGCGGCGCCGTTAAACCATTAGTGCCTGATTACGAGGTCCCTTTGCGGGACCCGACCTTAACGGCTGGTATACACCAGCCGTTAAAGTAGGGACCCGCAAAGGGACCTTGGTGCTAAGTACGGTACCATACTTAGCGCCTTCCCCATTCCCATAGAACCCTATGGGGCGAAAATGGGAATGGGGAAGGGCCATGGTTCAATGGGGAATTACCGCCCCGCGAACCTTGGAATGGGGTGGTAATTCCCCATTGAACCATGGCGGACCCGTTACAACGCCGGCACCAACCATGGTGCTAATAGCGCCATGGTTTAGCGCCGGTGTTGTAATGAGGGCCATAGTGTTTGTCGTGGTGTGAGAAAAGGAAAATGTTTGTGGATTAGCCCCACACATTTTCCTGAGGTTGGTCTACAATCATTCCATTTAATAAAATATTTTTTAAAAGCCCAGGTGAGTGCACAGTGCACTGTGCAGATGGTCGAATTCCTTACACACACTTTCTTTCAAAACATGCCAGCATTTCCCTCGTTGGATCTCGAGACACTTAGGCCCTTTTGATCAGCAGGATATTGTTTATTTGCTAACATAGATGCCCTGAATAATCAGATGGAGCAGACACTTTTTTCTTCTTGTTCATCACGGGTGCCATCTTTAATATCCCAGCACTTTGCTGTTGAACTCTACCACAAAATGGATAGCAGTTACTGTAAGGACCACAGCTAAGTCCTTTTCTCCTGAATAGCAGGCTTCACCAGTCTGCTTCAATGGGGGCTATAGGTGCTTCTGCATTACATGTTTGTCAGGGTAACTTAGTGGAGTACCAGATGCTCTGTATGAATACAATGTTAGCCGTTATTTGAGAGATAGAAAGGGACTGAACTTTCTCGCAGCTTCTCTTCCCTTAGTCTCTGAACTAAAGAAACAGTTGATGAGACACCATTTTAACACCCATGGCTCTCGCTGGCAAGATAGCTCAGCAGGTTGAGGTCGCAGGTTTGAATCCCGGCAAGGCCAACTCAGCCTTTCATCCTTCCAAGGTCGATAAATGAGTGCCAATTTTGGTTGGGTGATATTGTATGTAAATATGCGCTCTGTAAAGCGCTTTGGATTAAGGCACTTTATAAATAACACATCATTATCATCATTATTGCTTCTCCATTCCGTGTCCTCCTCTGGGTCAAAGAGTGCCTGGTTCTGGATGCAGGGTGACTGTGATTTCATGTTTCTGCTTTGCTGAAGGAGCTATTCCAGCTCTGTGCCTGAACTTGCACTACCCCTGGCAGTCCCCTCAAGTCCTGATACCACCCACCAGCCACTGCCTACCAAGTGGGTACTCCTTTTTCTGTTTGTGACTGGTACTAAAATGGCTGCACTAGTCACCCAGATGACGTTGCCTCAGTTTTGGACAATGCCGCAGGGCCGCCCAAGGCGAGGCAGGGTAACTGATGTTACCATTTAGCAGGCCAGGAGAGGAGCAGCCCCCACCCCCATACCTGCTCCTCTCCCCCTCAGCTGCAGAGACACGCAGTCTCTGCTACACAAAGCCAAGGAAGGGTGAGGTGTGAACAATCACCTCACCCTTCCTCTAAGCAACCAGGTGCTAAGAACCAAGAAAAACAAACAGTCAGGCAGGGCCCAGGTTCAAAGACCTGCTCCCCCGGAAGGGGCCAGACAGTTGGCTAACCGGCCTGGGGGCTGGAGCACAGCCCCCACTACTATGCACATCAAAGACCTAGGGCTCCCCTGGGTCTTATAAATAAGAGCAAAATGCTCTAAGAAAACACTATCTGTTTGTGGACCCTGAACGGGGACCCAAACAAACCAGAGGTTTGCTGTTCACTCAGCGTCTTCCACACTTTGCTTCTTTAGCAAACTCCAAAAAGTTCACTGCATCCGCAGCGTCTTTTCTCCCCTCCTTTGAACATTGTCACTGTTCTGAAATTCCCACCGACTTGTGAGCGAGCGGTGAAAATCTTGCATAAACAGAAAGAATCCCTGGGGACTTACGCGTGCAGAAGCAGGATCCCAGGCCAGCACGAGCTAGCGTGGAGGAAAAACAAACAAAGCACCCTGGCATAGGCGGCAGTGTCAATTTCAGCATTTCAGGTGAGCCGCTACGCCGGGTTGCGAGGGAAGGGAATGTTGCTTTAGAACGCAGACGCGAAGATAAACATACCGCTGGCACCGCACGCGTGTTATTGTCAATTGCAAGAGTGAAAGCAGCTAGTTTGTATCCCTCTGGCAGCCGCAGAACACACGCGTTTTTCTCAATTACAAAGAATATAAGCAGCTGGTTATTAACCCATGCCGCGTGAAACCTAGCATTATAACCTCGACGAGGTGATAACTATACAGGAGGAAGGACCCTGGACAATAATAAACAGCGCTCAGACACCAAATACTCGTAGCATATATGTAAAGGCAGAATTACAAAATCCTGGGTAATAATAAGCAGCGCTCAGGCATCTAAGTGTGCATAACTTAAAGGGGCAACCCTGCGACATCAAAGAGGCTGGGGGGCAAGCCAGCTCTGGACCAACAAGGGTCTGAGGCCCACAAACCCCACACAGAGCAAAAGATAAAATGCACAGGGGCACAAGAGCAGAACAAAATTAGTGGTCACACAAAATAATTTTTTTCTTATAATCAAACAGGCCAAAGAATCATGGTTCCCAAGCGAAAATCACAGGAACCTCCAACAACCTTCCCGGAAGCCCAAATCACCCCACTTACTTGCAGCCATGGAGGCAGCTGAGCATAATGGCTGGGCCTGGGACAAAGAAAATATGTATGGCTTACCGAAAGAAGGGGTCCCCATACCAACCGGTCAAGAGGACGACACGACACCATCAAAGAAAAAGAAGGCTACAGAAGGCGTGGGAAAAGGTAACAAAAAAACTGTCTAAATTATGCGAGAATATGAGTGAGATGCAGCAATTATTGCTAGAAATCAGGGGCAAACAAACACTTCACACAGCCAAGACTAGCCCCGCAAACCCCACCATACCACTAGAACCGGACATCACGGTGACCACCCCCCCACCAGCAACAGCTACAGCAGCATCAGCCCCAGCAACACCAATAACACAGGTGTCAACAACACCAGCAGCAGCCACCACAGTTTTACCTATGTCAACAACGGCAGCTCCTGACACAACAGGTACTTTAAAAGCATGGACAATCCCCAATACAAATACACCAGAACAGACAGGAGCAAGCATCATCAACCCATCAGACATGGTAATGATTAGTAGTACCCAATTAGACCTAAAACTTAAATCTTTTCAGACAGAAATATTGAACAGATACAAAAGGTGTTTAGCATGGAACATTGACATTACAATCAAAGAAGCCATATGGCTAAAGAGTTCATCGAAATCTTTTCACTTATAGAAGCCCAACGCAAAGGGAGAGATGCTTTTAGGGATCCCAAAAAGATAGAGGAGAAAGCCATAGCCAGAAACGCCCAGGTGGAACAGAATTAGGACAACTGGCTACAGGCCTTTGCCATCTTTGCAACTATATATGAAGAAAAATTCCCCAATGATGGCAAAAAATTATGGGCATACATGGATAAAATCAGAGAAGTAAAAATCGCTCAAAAAGGGAAAACCTGGCTAGCATATGATATTAGATTCAGGAGAAGCATGTCAGAGAGGCCAGCCATAGAATGGGAGGAGGTCCAGAATGATTTATACATGTTAAACGCTGAGCCTCCTTCAGAGGAAGAGGCCGCACAAACAACCCCCAGAAATAGCAAAAACCCACAGGGCACCAGATTGTCTGACAATAAAAAACACAAAAAAGGGGAACAGCCCTTTCGGAGGAATCAGCCATGGGCGGCTAAGTCTAATGCCCACAGGCAGAACAAAAACCAGTCTCCAAAAGCCAACATCCCATGTAGGAACTTTGAAAAAAACCTGTGCACATGGGGTAAAGAATGCTGGCACAAACACACTTGCATAAACTGTAACGGTGACCACGCAGCAAGCAACTGCACCAGACTGCCAGCCAAAAATACAAAAGAGTAGCACCAACCCCACCCCGCCAACCCCATAGTTAGCACCGTGCAGCGCTCCCATCAATCCAAAAATTTTTAGAGAGGCACTCATGAATTACCCAGACAGAGAAACCAGCGAGGAAATCCGGCAGGGTTTCACCAAGGGTTTTATCATCCTTTTCAAGGGCGCTGAGTCTCAGAATGTTCCAAAGAACCTGAAGTCAGCCAGGGACAACCTGCAAATGGTGGAGAGCAAAATCAAGAAGGAATTACTACTAGGCAGGATTGCACGACCTTGGGACCACATTCCTCTCAAGGAGTACATAATATCGCCCCTAGGACTGGTCCCCAAAAAAGAACCCGGGAAAATGAGGCTAATTCATCACTTATCCTATCCTAAGGGCCAATCTCTAAACGACGGCATTCCACACACGGAATCCGCGGTATCCTACACACACTTCCAAGAGGCGGTAAGACTCATTCAGGAATGTGGCAGGAATGCCCTGATGGCCAAACTGGACATCGAATCCGCCTTCAGATTATTGCCAGTTCACCCAGATTCTCAGCAATGGCTAGGTTTTACTTTTAAAAACAAATTCTATTTAGACAGATGCCTCCCCATGGGATGCGCAGTATCTTGCGCCCTATTTGAGCAATTCAGCTCCTTTTTTCAATGGGCTTTCCAAAAACAGAGACCAGGGACCGGGATAGTACACTACCTCGATGATTTCATGGTAATAGGACCAGCAAATTCTGAAGAATGCAGCAGAGCCCTGGCGAAGTTAGAAGAAACGGCCTCACAGTGAGGCATCCCCCTGGCAACGGAAAAAACGACCAAACCAGCCACCGACATAATTTTTCTGGGTATTGAAATAGAATCCGCAAGGGGCCTATGCAAAATCCCGAAAACTAAAATAGCAGAACTCCAAAGCCTGACAACAAAAGACAAGGGCAGTGTAAAAGAAATTCAGTCATTACCACGACGTCTCAACTTTGCAGCCAGAATCATCCCTCAGGGGAGGGTATTTTCCAGAAGTCTTGAACTAAAAATCAAATCATACACCAAACCCCACCTGCACATCCGGCTAGGCACAGAGGTGAAACAAGATCTGGAAATTTGGGGGAATTTCCTGAAAGAATTTAACGGGACCTCACTTTGGCGTATGTCATTGAACACATGGACAAAAAGGGTCCTCTACACCGATGCAGCCGGGAGCAGGGGGTTTGGAGCCATACTAGACTCAGAATGGGTGGCAGGACACTGGCCCAAAACATGGCAAGTTGCAGGGTGGACAAAAAACATCACCCTCCTAGAAATATTTCCCATTTGGCTAACCTTACACATCTGGGGCAGGCAGCTAGCTAACATGGAACGCTTGTTCTGGTGCGACCACATGGCCGTGGTAGGCTCCATAAACAGAAGATCTACCAAATGCCCTTTAGTGCTGAAAGTCCTACGAGCCATTACAGCGGTCACACTACAAGAAAACATTGTGGTCAAAGCAAAGCACATCTCCGGTGCGGATAATAACATTGCAGATGCTTTATCTCGATTTCAGTGGCCAAGATTCCGGGAGCTAGCACCACATGCCCAGCAACAGATGACGCCAATACCAGCGGAATGCTGGGCAATAATGGGACTACAAGAATAACGGCATCAACGCCAGCACGAGAGAGCCCAGGCCGGGATGCCCAACAAAAGCCAGGCCCCTCAAAAACGGGTGCCAACAACATAACGGCATCAAAGCCAGCGCCAGAGAGCCTAGGCCGAGATGCCCAACAAAAACCAGGCACCTCTAAAACGGGTGCCAACAACTCACTGCCCACAGAAAAAATGAACCCTGGCCTGGGTTTCCTAACAAATATGGCAGAGAAAGCACTGGCAAGCACTACTGCTGCACAGTACAGTAAGTGCTTACAAACAGTATTTAGAGCCACAGGTTTAAACCACGTAGAGTTAATAACGATTAAAGACATAGAAATATTTTTAAAATGGGCACATGAGTTGGGCTTTAAGAGAGATTGGGCAAAAAGACACCTAGTAGCAATCTCATATTTCTCAAAAATACGGGGTGACTCAGATCCCACCCAGAACGCCCTCATTTCCTACGCCATGAAAGGCTGGGCCAGAACAGAGGGCCCCCAGGTAGACACCCGCTGTCCCCTTGACTTCAACAAACTAGTAAAAATAGCAGATCAACTGGAAGCCATATACTGGCACCCATATGAGATCGTATTATTCAAAACAGCATTATTTTTTCTGGCCTATTTCGGGGCTTTCCGGGTGGGAGAACTTATCGCCTCCATCACCAAGTCCACAAATGGTTTAGGCGTCATGGAGGTCAGGGTCAGACAAGACAGCATCATCATAGAAATCCAACAGTCTAAAATGGGGGCCAAAAGAACCATCAACATTTGTTGCATGGATGATGTAACAAAGGCCCAAAGTGGGGGGAAGGTTTTTAATCCATAGGGATGCCTTGGCACTAAGCCGCTACCAATTTAAGGGGGTGTTGATGAAAGCAATCAGCAAGGCAGGATGGGACCCCAAGGGTTTTGGCAACCATTCCTTTAGAATAGGTGCTGCCACCTCAGCATGGCAAGGAGGCCTGGCAACACAACAGCTAAAAAACATAGGGGGATGGAAGTCGGATAGTTACAAAAGATACATCAGACCACAGCTAATATAGCCACCCCCCCAGTTTTCTTTCTCCCCCCCTGCAGAAACAACAGGCGAAGGGAGGACCTCACTCCAATCAGCATGGAAAGTCAGGCACTCATTCGTCTTCAGGACAGGCCGATGGGCAGAAGAAACAAAAGAAGGGCCACACTTCAAAAACACCATTGCTTCATGGTGGGGATACAGAGGCCTACGGTTGGCCGGCATCCACAAAACACTAGCAGAGCCGGTCGCATACAGAGACCCGCCAGAATTTCTAATAATACACCTAGGGGGCCATGACCTGGTTACCACAGGAAGGAGAAACTTATTCGAGGAAATTTGCTCCTCCCTAGCGGGCATTTCACACGACTGGAGAGAAACAGAAATATACTTCTCAGCCATCCTACTCAGAAAGAAATGGCGGGGGGCCAACTGTTACAAATCAGTAGACATTTCTAGAAGAAAACTAAACAGGGGGCTAGAGAAATTCTGTACAGCAAGAGGCCTTGGCTTCATAAAGGATCCGGCCATTACCCTGGGTGACCCGGATGTTTTTCTCAAGGACGGCACTCATTTATCAAACCAGGGCATGGACATTTCTGCAACCCTAGCCTCCAGGGGGTGTCACTAGGAGATACTTTCGGGGGAACACGGTCAGCCGGCAACCTGCCCATGTGTGGCGGCATGGGCCAGAGGGGGTAACCTCAGGACCTGGTGCCCAAAAGTATGATACTATTATGATATGTGATTATTGTTAACTCCATAACCATATCTGCACAATAAAATCCTACAGCCTTTTATTGCCAACACTTGACAATTTGTGTGAGCCAAATTATTTCGGGTGAGGGTAAGGGGTCAGCCAACACAAGTGCATGCATATGGGTTCAGCAGTTATCCGCAGAACTTTCCTATGCCACCTGGACATTAAAGCTCACATTTTACTGCTCTGCACTTCACACCTGCAGTGCTGTACCTCTGCTTAACTGGTGCTTCCGTGTACACTTCTTTACATTACCCTGATCATGGTAGGAACTTACACTGGCGGCAAAGTCGGGATGCCCTCTCCAGGGGCCTGGGGTCTTCTCACCACTAGCGTACCAGTGCCCAAGGCAGCCCATTTCCAGGTTCCTGGCAGCCCCATCCAGCCCGAGGTCTGTAGAACCCAGGGTGCTAATTAGCAGCTGACCTCAGTGCATCTTGTGTGGAGCCATCGTGGTTTCACCGCTGCTGGTCCTTTGGGCATTTCAATAAATACACATGTGCACACACACACTGGTGCATTTGCACACAAGTATATTGGCATTCTAAAATAACTGTCGCCCCATTGTAAGAAATGTTTGCGGTAGTTAATTGTTGCACTGGATGAATTGTTCCCTAGTAAAAGGAATGCCCCACTATATTTTGCTCATGAGAATCCTAGATTAATTGTCTGCCCATGGAATAAATAGTTTGACCCAACACTAACACTCTCTTCTTCGAGCCCAAATACACAATATGCAGACCAACTAACACACTTGCATATTTAAAATCCCCCTTATAGTTTTCAAACAAAAGTACCTCACTTCTCTACAGACAGCTTGCATACAACCTTAATGGCCAATGAACCTTGGTACCTTGGGCACATGAGGCTTCCAAACGGATGCAAATACCTCTATGACAGTGGCGGGCAAGCCACGCCCTCTCACCCCCGGTGCCCAGGCCTGCAGTTCCCATCAGCTGCAGCCAGCATAGTCAATGATGGGGGATAACGTGAGTCTCAGTTTGGAGCGTCTGGGAGGCCGCGGTGTGCTCACCAATGCTCTTTGCCCTCTGCAGCAACCAGATAGAAACAGACCCTCAAAGAGAACCCTTGTACATTCAAACTGCATGCAACACAGGAGCAGAGTTATCTTGTGTTTTCTCTCTAACCCACCCGCTCTCTTTCATGTGCACCAGGGGGCCTGAACCCCATGCAAATGGCAGCAGTGCATGGCATACATCCCAGTAACATAACATCACGTGTGTATACTTTGTATATTAACTAAAAGGTGGGTGTAAATGGGCAGTTTGATGATGAATACACAGGATATCATTCAATATGGCAGCTGCCTGTCTTTTTGACTATTTAGGAAAACACGCCACTTGGTAAGAGATTAACTTTCTACTCAGGAGGGGCGTCTCCAGGCAATTCAAGAAGGGGTCCTTGGAAGTAGATATTTACTGGAGCACACCAGTTACTGTCACAAATGTGTTTTTGCACCACAGTCTCCTGCCACTAGAAGGCTGCAAAAGATAATTCTGCTTTGTCACCAACTTGGCCCGAAAGCACCACATAACTTGTGGATGTTAAAACTGGGTTTGGGCGCTGCACACTTGACGATGTGGCAGTGATACAACACATGCAGACTTCTGGATTATTCATCGTGGACCCGTGTACAGTACAGACCCATTACGAAAACACAAAGGCCTGCCTCTTTTACTTCACAGGCTTTATTTTTCAGTTCTGTTCTCAGACGTCATCGCTGGGAAAGATGAGTGCGACTTCAATGATGGATCTTTGAACTTTAAGCTCACTCTTTGGGTGAAGCACTCCACTGCCACAAAGAAGGTAACCTTCATTGACCCTGGGAATACACCAGTGAGCACGGACAGAGAGATAGATCCAAAGTCCAGCTAGCATCCGTGTGGCTGCTCTCAGAGGTCTGCCTGCCTGCCTGCCTGCCTGCCTGCCTGGAGGGCGAACCCGGGGACTTGCGAGCGAGACGGCAGAGCGCCAGCCGTTGCTGATTCCTAACCTCGCGTGCAAGCTTGTAGAGCTCACTTGAGCAAGCATGGCTTCCAGAGGGACCGCTCAGCTATGCTGCAGTCTATTGCCAATTGTCATCCTCATGGGTAAGTGCTTAGGTGTGATCACGTTCTGCAGAATCATGCCTTAGATTACTGTCTGCTAACAGGAGTTCACTGATTGTTCTTTCATGTTGCACAAGCTACTGAGTCTAGGTGACCCTGATTGCTGTTTTCATAGCATTCTTAGCATATTTTATTTAATATATTTCCTAGTAGCTTCTGATTGTTTTTTCTCTCTTCATAATTAGCAGGTTGGCTTTCCAATCAAAGTTCTAAATGTCTCCTGATAACTTAGCATATAAGAAATCTTATAATACATATGATGTTATCATTATTGTTATGCCTCCAAGGGGTATTTGATGTTTAAACCTTTGACCTCATCCATGGACCTCACACACTTGACTCCATCACCGTGTGCGTGTGTGTTGGTATATACACATATATATTATCGATTTGCTGTAGCAACACAATAGTTAAGGTGACATGAAACTTTACATCTGTAACTTTTGACCTGTATTGCAAAATTCACCAAATTAGACAAAAAAATGGGTTGGTCTCATCCTGATACACATGTAAAATTTGGTGAACTTTCATGTTCACTGTTGGTTAAAAAACATCCAATGGGCCTCATTGGAAGTTTGGTGGTGCGGTAAAAAAGTGGTAGTAATTCAATTACACCACTTTCTTTGAGGTAATGGAATTGCTGCTGTATTCACTGCATCACCAAACTACGAGTTTGGCCTTGAAATGAAGGATTTAACTCCAACTAATGCAAATCGATAGCTGGAGATAAATCCCCCACATTAACGCTAAAAATCTGCGGATTTACTGCAGCAGAATTCGACTTGCGGTAAATCTGCCAAAGTCCCTAAGGAGCCCTATGGCCTCCACTAATGAGGACAACATGTTATATCACCCCTTGAAATCTGCTGGTAAAACCATGTAGCCAATTTTGACAGTAATTGGACGGATTTAGACTCAAATTACAGCCAAACTCGGAATGAGTCAGAATGTGTGATAAAATTTCGATTTTTCCTCTGCTCCAACAAAGCACCCTGTTCAGATAAGTATCTCAACATTTTCAGCCTTGACTTCCAGGATTATAGCCTACACCTAGCCCTAAATCAGAGATTGGGAAAACTGGAAACCTTTCAAAAATCGGATCAGTCCAACTCGAGGAATTCACTTTGTATAAAATGTATATATAATTCAGACCTCTTTATTAGGTCTAGAATACAGAGGGATTTGAGAGTCTACAGATTATGCATGTGCATTGGCACACAAACGCGCGCGGGCACACAGATGAGAAATACCAACAATCCAATAATCTGAGAGCTAAATAAGCATGGAGAATATGTTTGAAATGACTATATAAGCACACACTACCCACACGCAGACCACACACACAGACAGGCACACACACACACACACACAAACCATAATATGCTCAGAATATGTGTTTGCGCATACAAGACATTCCAAGTAACCAAATCCACTGTACTTGACTATGCATGCCAAACACAATCTCTGTCCCCCCCCCACACACACACACAAACACAGATAGCGGCCCTCAGAAATCTCATCCTCCCATGGACCATGCAGACACACATTGAATACGCTCAGAACATAAGTAAGCAAAATAAACACACTTGTAGTAAGGAAGCATGGACAATATGCTTGGAATGAATATGCATGCACACCCCCACACACAAAAGCATACCCCCACAAGTATACAAAATACACACCGCCACACAGTTACAAATAATGCACTCGGAATATAAGTAATCACAATGCACACACATGTGCAGAATATAAGTGTACACAAACAATAGGCTCTAAATCTGCATGTGCAAAAACAACTGGCAATACACACATTCCAATAGTTTTGGAATGTGTGGAAGCACAGCCAGTGTGCTTTTGGAAAATGCATTCACACAAAGAATATGCTCAGAATGAGTGTACATGCACACAACCGACACACAAATACGCAAATACATACATGCAACAAAGTCACCTAAACGCGCACATCCACAAAACACACACAAGCCACCACCTCCCCACCCCCACACACATGCATACATTTAAAACACGTATGAAAAGTGGAGGGGACTCACAAAATGAGCAACGCACACACCAACACTCCTACAAACACACGCACAGTGAGGAACATAGGAGCTCATTTTGAACCCGGCGTACCGGAAATGAAATGTGTAGAAAGAAGCCTTGCTTAAGGCTTTTATGCATCTGGTTTATGGTACTCCATATTTTTCTGCATTTGTATGGTGGAGAGGAGGGGCGGAATGTGACTTACGTTTTTATTTATTTATATATGTTTCATTTATGTTTATTTATACAGCGCCAAAGCCCGCAGGCATCAGGGCGCACACAAACACAAGGACCTTGTGAGACAGGACAACAAAGTTAATAAAAAGTTCAGCCTCCCTTCCAATCTGTCATACAAATCCTCCATCATTTGTGCCAGCATTCATTTCCATGCCAGTGCAAATTGTGGGGATCCCCATGGAGCCTGCAAGTTTTTTGCACCAGCAAAAAAAGGGGACAAAATAGGAGAAGTGCCAGGGGGAGGAGGGAGAGGAGAGCGCAGTAGGGCAAGCCCTAAGTAAGTGCAGTTGGATGCCGACTCTGGGTAAGTGCACAAGAGGCAGGGGACTGAAGGGTTGCAGACACAGTCCCTAAGTGCGAGGTAAGCCCTGGGGCAGTGCATGGGCTACTGCTCACATAGTAGTCTGGTGCCCATAATGTTCAGAGGGCAGCCAGACAACCAGTTAGCGCAGCAGACAAGTATGTCAGCAGGGGATAGAGAGAGAAAGCAGAGGCAAACAGGAAGGTCTTGAGTTGCTTCCGGAACCTGAGGTGGTCCTGCTCAAGTTTGAGAGAGGCAGTGAGGCTGTTCCAGTGGGAGGCACCGGCCAAGGAGAGAGATCTACCACCCACTGCCTGCATGGAGAAGCACCTGACCCTCAGAGAGTTGGAGGTGGATGAGTGAAGGGGCTCTAGAAGGAAAGAGTTTAGGAAGAAAAAGTTGGATGTAGTGTGGCGCCCCGGCCCTAGAAAGCCTTGTGGACAATGCAGAAGGTCTTGAACTTGATCCTTGTAGCCAACAGGAGCCAGTGGAGAGAGTTCAGGGCTGGAGACATATGATCCCTGGGCCTGAGGCCAAGAACAAGTGCTGTTCTGGATTATTTGCAGGGGACAAACAGTAGAGGCAGGTAGATTTGGAATGAGGCTGTTGCAGTAGTCCAGCCTAGAGAGAACCAAGGCTCTAGAGACAGTGACGTTTTAGGGGAAAGTAGAAAAGGCAGAATACCTCTGAGGAGGTGCATGCAGCTGGTAGTGGGACTTCTTAGAGA
This sequence comes from Ambystoma mexicanum, assembly GCF_040938575.1. Lineage (NCBI taxonomy): Eukaryota > Metazoa > Chordata > Amphibia > Caudata > Ambystomatidae > Ambystoma > Ambystoma mexicanum. The sequence goes on along the minus strand of NC_090930.1, from coordinate 547,156,109 downwards.
TGTCCGAGATGTGGGGAGAGAAGGAGAGGGTGGAGCTGAAGATCAAGATCTTATTTGGAGGAAATGAGCAAGCAATTTGTTTGGATAATGAATTGTGGACCTTAGACATGGTTCACATGATTTACTTTCGTATATTATCAGTTTTAATAGGTTTGTGATTTAGACTAGTTTGTAGAAGAGCAGGTAGACACATACATCCTAACTCCCGCCTTCTCACCGCCGTCATACTGGAACACCAGCAGAAGAGTTGCATGTGGGACCCCTGTGTTGCCCCTATGCCGCATCGAATGTATGAAGGACGTTATTCACTCAGACAACCATACCGAATGTACCCACACGTTGAGAGAGTGGAGGGATGTCTGCACGCACCATTAGACATCATGGAGCACTAAATGACATCTGACATGGGTAGAGTGAAGTCATGAAGAAGATATACTAGAATTTGCTGAAACAATATGAAAATATTTAAGAATGACGTTGTAACTGAAGTGACAAGAGAAACATGCACGACATGATAAAGTAATCATGTATGTAAAAGAAGATGAAGTAACTTGTGGATCAATAAGTGTAAATATGCAGCAATGCAAGGTAGATGAAACATATAGAAGCTTGCTGTAGAGGAATATATAACCTGGCTAGGACGGCCATCACTGGAAAATGGATGCCGGCTCGTGCGAAGATCCATTCTAACTACCTCAGAAACAGATCAGGGCTGAAGAGTCAGGAGATCCTGAAAAACAGTTTCATGCGCAAACAAAGAGGATTCTATGTTGGCCTAGTATCAAGTATACTATTTCAAGAAATTACTGCAGAGTACAAAGGGAGGCAGACAGATAACGTCATGATTGTGAGACACATTTCTCTTAGATTAACGAAGATGAAAACATATCCAAGAGCCAAGTATTGGACAATTAACAGTGAATAAAGCTCACACAAGATGGAGTGAGCAAGTCTGTAGCGGCCAAGGGAGAAGCAATATCACCTAGCTAAATTGAATCAAGTAGCAGTAAATAAGAGACATTTGCTGTCTCCTCACATGTGATGCAGAAGACAAAAACAAGGGCTATTCGTTAGGCTGTGGTTGAAGGTAAATGATGTGCTCATACTCTCTTGAATGTCCTCTAACAGAGATCAACGGCAAGGTCAGCTACAAAAAGGAAACCATGGCTTATGGTCAAACTGATGAGAGATGATGGCCTAATTGGGAAAGAGGAGAGTAATCTGACATGACTCAAGCACCTCGGGTTCGATTTCCTTACGGGCTACTAGCGAGCCGAAAGTCCAAGGTTGGTTGGGATGCCAACCAATCTGTGGCTCTATGGGGCAACCTGCTATACAATGTTGCATAGACCAATACACTGCCATTTTGTCTGCAATATTCAGTATTATATGCACTTAGAGGTAGTTTGAGGTGTGTCTTACAGATAAGAGACCGCCAATGAAGTACTAACTTGTAAACATTCTATAAGTAGATATGTTCCTCTAACCAATCTCTCCCCCCAGTAGGTTTTACAGTATGCCATGTAGAAGGACATTATAGATGACGCATATTGGGGTATAAGACCTCTGTGTAATCAAGTTTGTTTGTGTGAGTGCAAATGTCAGTCTGAGTTTGTCAGTGTACCCTGCTTTATTAAAATAAGAATAAGGTAGTACTTCCCCATATTCTTTGATTCAGTTTGGTTATTTGGTCTGAGATCTTTATAAGTAATTCCATCTAGCACAAGAGACGCTTCAAGGTCCTAGAGCACAGTTTGGCCTATGGAGAAACGTACCTCTCTATTACACTGAAAAGGTCATTAAAGATATAGATTGGCCCAAGCAGTGAACCCACCACCAAATTGCACTGAATTTATTGAGTTAGTGGTTCAGTTAGGTAATTGCTTCACTGATGGAAAAAGGGACCAGAGTAAGGCCAACTATTATTATCGATGCACCACGAGTTCATATCATGCTGTGTGTACTTGACTGAGTGGATAGAACTCTACTCTCTATTTCACAGGTTTGTTATAAAAAATGTTACCTCTGTCCCCCAGGATGCAAAGACCTTGTTTGAGTACACAACAAAGTGAAGATATGTTTAAAAGTGTTGCAGGGATTGCCTTTGGCATATCAGTAATCTCAGGACTCATTTTGGAAAGAACATTTTCCATATGAAATGGTACAAAAGTTCAGAAAATCGATAAATCTTTTCTTGTCCGATGACAAATATTATTGATGCATTACACTCCATCATAAGACTTTAAGTGGGGTTTATTCGCAAACCAATAGATTTTAGCCCTCTGGCAAGAAGATGAGTTAATTTTCACCATAGAGGGTGTAAGCACATAACATAATGACAAGCTAAATAAGCCAATTCATGAAATAAGAATGATCAATAACTAGGATATCAGTTGATTTGAACAATAAAAAATGAAAGAATTGTTCTGAAAGCAACTGAAGCAATTGTTCTGTTTATACAACAAGTTAATTGATACTTTATGAATTTGTCTGGATAAAGACTGGATGGTCAAAACACGTGTTGGCAGCAACTACACATTGGTGAGCAGCACCATTTGATTATTATGCACCAATATCAATTGTCAAAGGACAATAAAGAATTAATCGTTTTTCTGAAATACTATTGCAGCATTTCCTCTGGAAAAACATTTGTGTGCAGCAATACACACACCCTATTAAATAACTTTGATATGTAATGGCAATTGCAGTGTGCCATTGACTTGTCTACAGTTGCAGCTTTAGGATTAATAGTGAAGTCTCATATGTTGATGTTGTGTTATGGGGTGCAGAACTAGCTCAGGGCACTGCTTCCTCACCATTTGTCCAAAGACACTGATACAACCTTGCCCTTAGCCCTGAAAGATAAATAGATTCATTAGTCAGGCTTATACATCCTAATAGATCTCGAAAAATGAACACTTGTTCATGTATCTCGATGAACAACTCATTAACAGACCATCAAACACATCAGTTGCCTCTCCTTTATTTTTTGTTTCTGGAAAGGAAGGGGATTTAAGAACCTACATAAATTACAGGACTTTAAACAGAATAACTATGAAGCTCCATACCGACTACCACTCATCCCTGTCTAATAGGATCAAGTCATGGAGGAAAGTATTTACACTTAGTTAGACCGACAAGGAGCGTACCATTTTATCTGAATAAAGGCAGGCAATAAGCAATGTGGCATTCTGAGGCTGCTGACACCATATATTGTGTCAAGCAGGGTGGTGTGTGGGCAGGCCATGGCTAGCGCACTCTAGCAGGCCTACTTTCTCTGTCTCACTTGGTTCGTTATGAAGTTGTGATCCATATCGGATGATTCCTAAGCCTGTCATTTTGCACTCTGAATGTGAAGTGGTGTAGCATATGGCACTATGTTGTTTAACTGCATTTCTTTCACAATTTAGCATGTGGCCATGTGTTGCTTCTAATCTGTTTCTGTGCACGTCAGCAGGGTGTTCATGCTTGGGGTGAGGTTGAGGATTTTACAAGTGAACTGCGGACCTTTACATGATCAGTAATGCTGGTTTCTGTGCATGTTGCATTATGAGATTGTGGAGTACAAACAATATGGTATTCATGCAATTCTTGTAATTCTTTTTTTTTAATATCATCTTACTATTCTACAATGTAGTTCCGTGGGAATGGATACAGAAGGATGATGTGCCACCTTTTGCTTTCCCACTCCATTTCCTCCCAGCACGGTGGCATGGACCTACTTGTTTAGGCCAATGAGGCAATAGTGTTGGCAGGGATTTGAGGGGTTTCCTAAACACATTTAACTTGGTGGACAATGGTGACTCGATGGCTATTTGATGTTAAACTCGATTTCAGCACTCATACAGGGTATCTAACGATAAGGCGAGGTAATTAGTGTTTTAGACCACCATGGCCTGGCATGTCTTAGGCTTACTTCACACAAAACATTGCATGCTGGCACAATTGAGGATTGTTCTGCAGTGATGATGGGCATGTGCATGTCCTTTACAATGGACACATCACTGATGTGGGTGTTGACATGCACCAGTATTTGCCCATGTAGAGGTGAATGGTAAAGCTACCCGGTGTGGGATGGAGACTGAGGTCTGTGGGGTGAAATGGAGCCAAACGTAGTGGCAAAGGGGAAGAGTGGAGAAAGTTATAGAGTAAAAATTGATGACACAGTACAGACTTCATGCACAACATTTGGACCAGTAAAAATATAATGGCGAGAGATGTTCATCATTCGGATAAAGGTATAGTTCTCAGGGATTCCAACATATTAATATGTGCTCAACAGAAGCGACGAGAGCTTGTGGGATTATTACACAGCCCATTGAAAGTGTGATGGTGGCATTGCGTGAGATATGCTGGCTTTAGAGGAGTGCTCAGCCGTTAGTAGGAATAGTGGGGCTGCTGTAGGCTAAACTTCCAACAACCAGAGAAATAAATAACAACCCTCAAGGAAAAAAGTCTCAGTGCACCCTTTTGTAAGAAGAACAAGAGCTTTATTTGTATACCAAAATAAAATGGTGACATGGTATTATAAGTCCTCTGCCACAGAGCTCTCTTTTTCAAAGCAAACAAAATTGCCATTTTTGGTGCACGCGATATAGTGTTCACTGCCCTCCGTCATTGGCTACCACATATATACATACTTCTGATTACATATGGTCCCCCAGTTCATTGGCCACATCCTCTTTGACTCCAACTTCTTCACACTTGTGTTTCGTGCTCTTCACCTTGGGTTGCTGCTAGGTGATCGGTTAAGCTACTGAAATCACTGCCCTGCCCTTAGGCCTAATCACGTGATGTGCACATGGACGTCAACATGAGCTCAGTGGATACCTTTGAGGTCAGTCGGCTCCTTTTGGATAAAGCAACTCTTCTCTCATCCCAGACACACAGGCGCCCCTACCATGCCTCCCATCGCAATCTTGTGTGGCATCACCCTTTGCTCTCCCTGGTACAAATCACAGGTCCAGTTGTCCTCTGCACCCCCTTATTAGCTATTCCTTCCAGGGGCAGGCCTGGTTTTCCTGCAGATCCCACTAATCAGTCTAATTTGTGAAGGATTTAGGTGGTTTGCTCTCAGACATCTGATAGCCCAAATGGGATGGCCATTATGCCGGGGTGCTGGTGTCCTAAATCTCGACTTGTGTTTTGGCAGCTCAAGACCTCTGCCCTGGCTCCCAAGGATCTTGTCCTTCACGACCGGCCACAGCCCTACTATTAGGCCCTTCACATTCCTTTCTAATTCCGAAAGGAATATTCAAGCACACTTCCTCATTGTTCTGTGTTCCCAACATGGCCTGCTAGGACCCAGGTCTTACTCCATATGTGGTGACAGCCTACATGTCTGGTCGTTGGGTGCGATGTGTGCACTCAGTATATCTAACTAGCACTCTTTAGTTTACCTCAAAACCTATCTAATTTTCCTACAATCAATACAGCCCGCAATACTCGCCTATACCCACAAAACTCCCTCCACCCTCCTGTACTCACCCATGTTTGTTTCCTGTGTATTCGTATATTTTCTGCAGTCTAAATCATTTGGGAGGGGCTGGAATCTGAACATGTATCCCAACACTGCTTGGAAGATGATCATGTTGGATCCCCTCCTGGTGATTGCTAGAGGGTATCTGGGAATGCTGCAGCCACAGGCGCAGGTGTCAAAGCCATGTCTTGGCTGTGTGCAGAATGAATGCAGGCAGGCATTATGCCAGATTCAGGCAATGAGGAACTCCGACACCCTGAGACATACCAGATGCATCTTCTGTATTGATTTGGTAGGTAAATCACTAGAATGTTATAGGAGGGGATAGCATAAAAGGTAAGGTTGTGAAATAGCAGGGTACCTGGTTAACATGAGATACATTATGTCAACAATCTTGGAGGGATACAGTCCATTTTGAGCCCTGTATGCTGAGGTGTTGTTGCATCTTTTCCACACTATTTGCTCCTACTGGCACTATCTAGATGTATTGAAGGGATGTCCAAAGGATCAGGAGTGCACACACACACACCTACAGCCATGTATTGTCAAGAATGGACAGGTGTTACACATTAGATTGTGGGGCAAAAGAATGGCTACTCTTTCATGAGTGTAGGTTGTGGTCTGTGCCTCGATTTGGGGCAAGGGGCATGGACTGGACTACCTGATAGTACATGGTAATGCCTGGTAGAACATGAGGTCTGCTGGATGAATTGTGGGTATGGTAATGGTAGTGAGGGCACCTGCATTCCTCTTGGCCTGAGTCGGGGCTCCTCTGGAAGTTGTTCTGAATAATACTGGTTAAAAAGCATGTGCATGGTAATTGGAGAGATGGGCCATTGGTGTGCCAATATATATGTGGGTGGTATATATGTTGGCGCATTAGGGTTTACTGGAGTTGTCAATTTAAAGTTACAATTTGTAGGGTAATTCATGGCTTTTGTACTGCATACATGCAGTGTACTCACCGTCAAACCCAGTTACCAGTCATCCAATTTCCTCTACACCACTGAGGGTGATGACTCACATGGTCTGCTGTCCCTATGACGGCAGCTCATTTGGTGCTTCACCTCCTCCTGTGACCAGACACTCCATCTGTTGGACTGCAACCAGCTTCTGCACACACCTTCACAGGTCCTGCCAGCACGTCTGTACCTGGAACATGGTGCAACAGCATTCACCATGTTGAGGATGGGTTCCCAGATCCTGGGGGCGCAGCAGTTAAAGGGGTGTAGTCAAAGAGTAATGGGGCTGAGGCAAACTAGTGGGGTTCAGAGGGGCAGAGGGGGTCAGTTGAAGTCAGGAGGATCACAGGGGCATGGGTAGGCGGTTGTAGGTAGGAGTGAAACAGGGGCCAAGGTGGGGGCAATTTTAGGGGTGGTGACGGGTCAGGGGGGCAAATGCAGGCTAGTACAGGTGCTCAGGGGCAATGGGGACAGTTTCATACACAGGGGGGTCAAAGAGGCGTTGGGGCACAGTTGTACTCAAGAGGTCACAGAAGCCAAGGTGGGCATATGCAGGATAGTGTAGGGTAACATGGTCCAGGGGAGAAGACACAGGCTTTGGGGTCACTGAGGATGGTGAAGGTGCAGCAGGGATGTGTTTTTTTCTTTTTTGGTAGGACACCAAATGGGCTGTTGGTGACGGGTTGTGTTCAAGGCGCTGGGGGTTTCTGGGTGCAATGCTGCTGCCGTTTGTCTGGCGTCTGCTCTGCCTTCCGGATTGTGCTTTCCATTTCGGCAGGCCTGGAAGAAGTTACAATACGTTGTTGTGTCTTTGCAAGGTGTAAGAGCAAGATGGGAATATCTTTCCCTTGCGCCTTACACCATTACACAATGTGACAAGCACACCGCTCAAGAGAAAACCAGGGACATCATTTGGGGGTCAACAGGGGTCGAACCTGCGACCCCTGAGGTATCCCTTGCTACCCTAAAAAAAAAGTTTTTTTGAAGCTCCTGGGCTGCGGCCAGTGCCATGTGGTGCTTTGTTTCTAGGGTGGGTGGCATTCTTTTGCAGCCTTCTTAAAAAAAAACAGGGGGTTCTACAAGTGTAACACTTTGAGCAGTGACCCTAAATAGGAATAACAAATAACTTATCTTTCTGGAATTCTATACAATAATCGCTAGACGCATTAAAGGTTTATTTCAGGCACACTTCAGGGGGTGAGTCACTGATTTACTGCCTCATCACGAGTTTGGCGCTAACCCTTAAATGCGGCAGTAACGCTATTACCGCCGCATTTAAGGGTCTGCCAAATCATGGGCTTGGCAGATTTACCCACAGCTCTGAGCTGAGGGCAAATCCGCTGCGATTTTGCTGATTTTCTGCGCTATTATCGCCAGCGGTAATACCACTGGCGGTAATATGCCGAACATTCCCAATTGGGGAATTCCCAAATGGGCCCAATGGGGAATGGGAACTTACCATTCCGCCAAACTGGGATACGGCGCTAATAGCGCTCAGGGGTTTGGCAGTAACGCTAATAGCCCCGGTATTACCAACCAACTCGTGATAAAGCCCTTAGTCTGTTCCTAAACACCGCAAATTCACAATGCAGACATAAACCTCCCAAAAGCATTTAGAATAGAATAAGCATTAATTTCAGAATATGTTTTTTCCTTTTCGCAAGTTGGAGTTATAGCGTGTTTTTTTTCTGCCGTTGTGTCTGCTATGATCCTCACAAGACATTCCATCTCACTGTCCTCGGTCACTTTACAAATTCCTTGTGCCTAAAAGCTTGTGTACACTGTAGAAATGTTTGACCATAGCACATAAAATGGCCCTTGATTTCATTGTACCACAATTAATGCTTTGTTGTAATGTGTCTATCTTTCCTATCTCCATTGCATGCTACTCGGGATGTTTGTTTGCATGTAGGCAGTAACAAGTGCCCAGAATACGAGATGCCGTGTGAGTGTGGTGCTTTCCTGTGCTACTCAAAATTCTTCAATACACAGTTATGAACCCTCCCAATGTTATGTTTTTTGTCAACCTCTGAAGCCTGAAAAGTAGATCCACGCAGGCTTGACAATGGCCAACTTTGCACCAGACCTGCACATGAACTGGCCTGCTATTAAATCTCAGTGATCAGTTTCTTGGTATCCACTACAGAGTGTAATTTGTTTTCTGACTTGCTCATCTTACTATAGCGGCTAAGATAACTATAGCCAGTAAGATAGCTCAAGGGGTTGAGCGTTTGTTGCTGCGATGTGTGTGTGATCCGCAGGTTCGAATCCCAGCAAAGCCAACACAGCCTTTCATCCTATTGAGATTGATAAATGAGTAGCAACCCAGGTTGGGTGATATTGTATGTATATTGTATGTGTATTATATTTGTTCTATATAAAGCGCTTAAGCGTAAGTGCTATATACTAACACATCCTTATCATTTGTCCTTGGACATCTGCTTGCATTCACATTAAGTTGGTAATATAGGCCTATACACACTGATATTACCGATACATGTGGTGATCCATTCTTGTATGAAATGTATATCACATTACAGTGATATTGTAACCATATTTTTTGTAGTGTACTTAGGAACAATGCTATGTGATGCCACTTCCTGTTTTGTCAAGGGATGAACGGTAGTGTTCCATCGCTTCCCGTGGTGTCACTTCGGGGGGGGGGGTCAAATGAGATCACTTCCTGTGATGTCATCAGAGTTCAAGGGCTGTGTGATGTTACTTCCACTACCCCAGGCATTTTGGTGAAATGACTTCCATGGAGAAAACGCTTCACAATGAATCATTAACACTGAGTGAGTCACGCTGCATTAATGGTGACATTTTACAAAGGGTGTTTAACAAGCTCTGTAAAAAGACCCTGTATCCATTTAAGGGGTTACAACATGTTCTCTGTTAACAACAAATAGTGAATGTTGTTGCTAAACGTAACAATAAAATTGCACCTTTTACAGCATGAATATATTAAGTTAAACATAATATATTGTAGAATGTTCTTTCAAAGAGCATGCATGGCTTTGTACAGATAACATGTTGTATACTTTGAATGGCTACACTATGTAGACGGCTGAAGTGTTGTGAAAGAGAAATGTTTCTCCATCCCCCATAGACCGATCTTATTGGGAGCTGACCCACTTTAAAAATAAGAAAGGAACGGACATATAGTTCATCCTTAAATCCAGGACGTTAAGTGGGCCAGGCTAACCAGGGCAGAGTCCTAGCAGTCTTCTAAAAGTTCTGACGAACAGGGTCTCTGCTGGCTTCCCCTGACTAACCCTAGAGGCATCATCACCTTCAGGCAGCCCTTTCCCTTAACAGAGCTGCATGGTTAAAAGGCTGTCTGTGGGGTCTGCACTTCTGATCAGGACGAAAAGGAGAAGCGCCAACCTCACAGGCAGCCCTTTAACCACACAACTTCAATTAAAGGGCTGCTTGAGGGGTGGGCACCCTCAGTTCAATAACAAAGGAGAGGTGTGGAACCCATTTCTTATTCCATTTGGTGCGCCCTCCCCTTTTGTTTCTTAATCACAGGCTCTGACCCCCGAGAGCAGCCATGCTTCCGGGGGTCAGAGCTTGTCATTCAGAAACATTAGGAGATGGGGCACATCAAAAAGAAGAATGATGGCAGTGCGCTAGGGTTTCTCCTTGGCTCCCACTGCCTGTTCATGTTGGACTTGGGAGCCAATCAATTTCAAGCATATCCCCTTTCTGCCCCCACCACCACTGAGGACATGCCCCCTTGTTAGAGCACCCCTCGATTTCTAGTCCCACTTAAAGCAATGACTATGTTTCTGAGGTTTATTGATGAGAGCTGCCGAAGCCACTCCTTCTAGATGCCACAATATGAGATATATTTGGGAAGTCACTTTCTGATCTAACAGAATTATATAATACACATGTTACCACTGTGTTTTTAGTGAACCTTACTAGTATCCGACAGCCCATTTGTTCAATTGATATATCCTTAGAAGAAAAACATACGTTTCTGAACCATTTAGTAATAATAGCTCATTTTTGATTAATTCACATAAGGTACCTGATTTGCCAGTTTTATACTTAGCCTGGAGATTTCTGCATGGCCTCCATATGTTCAAGTAGCTGGTGGGGTGTAGCCTTCATATGTTCTACTCGGCAAACCACTTCTAAGCCGAGGGATTAAATAGCTGATGATCTCATAAAAACTGTGTCTGATAAATGCCATTTGTATTATAACCGCATCTATCTTTCTCCTCCTTCTTTTCTAGGCGGTACTCTAGGGCTCTCAAAGTCTGGCGAAGAGATGAGAAACTGCAAATTAAATCCACCAGTAAGTTTCTTCTCCATTTTGCACACCCTGCACAATAGGGTGGATATGAAACTTTGAACATAACTTGTGTATGATATCCAAATCTGATCAGCAAAACTAAAGAATATGACATGTTTATTCATGTGAAATAACACATATTGAGTGAAATCTAACAATCTGAACATGACTTTTCAAACAGAATACATTTGCAAGCAAGGATTGGCAATGTGAAGAGTTTTTGTTTTGTGTAGGCCTTAGATCTGCATTTTCCAGGCCCTACCTCCCTGGTACTACCAGGCCATAAGTTGGCAAAGACTGGAACAAGTTGCTTGTACCTGGGTATATTATGTCAGTGCATATCACAAGTCTATCCAATGCAAGAGACAAACTGTTGGATTTCAAATTTTTGCAAGGAACAGATGCAAGGGCACACAACTACTTATACATCCAGTGGCTGAATGCACACTTGGGTAAGACAGATTTTTGCATCAGGAGCTGCTTTAGCTGGTTTACAGCTACAATTAAGCCCATACTTTCCAAAGGCTGCTCAGAAACCACAAAAGTACTCAAAGTGATCCGGGGGAGAAGGGTGTTTTTGTCAGGGAGGTCCATGTAGTGGCAGGTTTGGCCATAAAGACTAGCATGACTGTGGTCATTCAGTGGGTGGGTAAATAACCTATCAACACCCACCGGTTCTGTGTCCCTTCTCTCATTCCATCTCTCTCCTAATCGCACATGCCATGACAATAGTTTCAGTTTACAGGCAGCACTTGCAGCTCCAACTACTTGCCACAACTTAAAAAGAAATCATTAATACCATTTACGCATGGTATTCTCTGCATTTAATTATAGAAACATATGATCATTCATAGAAGTCGTCTTTTAGAGCCACTTGTGTCTATTTAAGAAAACTCACTGCATAACTCACATCTCAATAAAAAACTCAAGTTACTTGATCAATCGTTTATCATCTTTCATACATATTCTACAGATAGGTTTTTATGTTCCAGCAGATTAATATTTGTTCATCCTTTCCAGAAGGCTGTTTTTAGAACCCAGTTTTCCTCACCATGTGTTTCTTGGCATGTTATTTCTTACTTCTTCAAGATGGGTGTATTTGTTTTCTGTTACACCCATTCATTGGCTTGTTTTGCAGCCTCTGAGTCACATTTACCCATCGTCCCTTCTTTTTATGGTAGGTTTTATTGTTTTATTTCAGGCTCTACTTCTTAATTGATAAGCGAGGCAACTCCATTCGGGTTCCTTTCAAATTAGTTGTTTAAATATAGGCGAGGTCCTTTTAAGTAATTCCAATTATCTTTTCCGAATTCTTCCCAAACATCAGATGGAAAGTAATGGTGAATGGGTTTCATGTTCACATCTGCAATTTTATGTGGGCTGACAAAAGAAGGTAGCAATTTCACAAGGAAGATTTTAACGAGGCAGATAGCATTAGCGTGGGTATGACAGTTTAAAATACAATGTAAAATCCTCAAGTACATTGCTTCCATATATAACTACATTAAAACGTATTGCACTCAGAATGTAAGAAACAGCACCACGGGCTGTGCTCAGTGATTAGTCAAGACGCCCTGGTAAATAAGCAACTTCTTGTCCCTGCTGGTGTTCAGTGGGACGCTAAAACATTCCTGTTCTGGAACCCTCCATTAGGCACCCGACAAGTCCCATGAAGCACTGATTCTCAGCAATGCACTAGGATGTTCATTTTCACAAGCGTGTAAAATGGCGTGCTCATCGTGTTATGCTGATTTAGTGCCATTTTCAAAATGATTCGCGTTAAGGACATGAACCACCAAAGTCAAAACTCTGTTCTCTGAGTTTTCCTGCTTCACCTCCCACAGCAGGATTTTGATGCTGGTGAAGAGACGGGATTCCCTACAGACTCAACGTTCTTTTTAGCACATGCTAAAAGCAGTCAGAGTCCATCTGGGATCTACTGTAATGGCAGCCGCCATTAACAAACTTCTGTTGTGTGCACATGAGTGTGTAGCGGAGTTCAAATTGGATTCACTGCATGAGAGTACGTGTCATGCAGACGTGCAAACTGGGAAACTTTAATTGAGCGTGGAAGCCATCTTAGGATGCCATTGAGATATATGTATCTACAACACAAAGAATGGGGATTAGAGGAAGAAACCTCTACATGTGACATGCAACATGGTGGCCATTTTGTTTTATAGTCTACAGTAATACAAATGCAGTGCCCATTTCTAAACGGAGAGCAGTCCAATCTAGTGCCTTTGAAAGTGAGAAGAAATAACAGAGAGGGGAGACCAATTGTCGAGGGAGTGCAGGGTTAACTTTCCAGAAAGAATGTCATTAACAGTACACCCAACAGAAGCACTTCTGCCCATTAAAGGTGTACCAACAAGTCCATGAAATGATTGGAAACAGTACTTGTGCAATTATTTAAGCACAGTTGAGCATGAAGGCATTGGTGCCGAAAAGAAAACATATTTACTGTTACATGCACTAGGCCCTGAAGGGCAAAGAAGGCCATGGAAATCCCTCCTATCTCAGATAATCAAGGAGGAGGCGACATTTGGACATTCTTCAATCTGCAGGTCACTTTGTGGGATCACCAATCCTGAAACATAGATGTATACCAAAGAGAACACTCCACCCCAATTCCTGGGTAATTTCATATATGCTCTAGAGCCGCAGGCCTAATACCGATCCATTAGGACAGTCATCCCTCTCCTCATTCCTGTAACGTCCATGGTGTTTTTACACCCTTTGTTGTTTCCAACATGATTTTTCCCCTTGCATCAAAAGTACATGGTCACTTTAATTAATGGAACTACAGACACTGGTCCAGCTTCATCCTCCACCCATGTCAACAGTTTAGAGTACTTAGACCATGACTTTAAGCACTCGTCATTCACCTTCTTTACTCCTTGTACTGCTTCCTTTCTTAGTAGATGAGCTGCACAGGACATAATTCCATCTTCCCATCCATTATTGGTATGCACTCGCCCATAGATCATTAGCTGTGACTGTTGCCAGCATCCAGGCATTCCAGTCTTCTCTGTCATGTCAGAACAGTTCATGCTCTTCATTTCTTCAATGATCACCTCATCCATCCTGTCCTGCAGCAGGGTACAGAGGCATTCTGTCTATCCACCCAGGCTCTTTCTCCATTTGCGTTGTCTTGATATAATCATCCTGGTATGGAAACTACGGTCTTGATCTCCATCGCATTGTTGCCCAACTCCCTTGGAACTGTCCTGTGGTAGTACATTCTGCTAGAGGACTGAGGGACTTCACATCTTGCACTGGCATCTCTTTTGAAATGAAGGTTTTGACAGTATTCATGGCATATGGCATAGGGGATAAGAGTGCAGCCGTAGCAATTCTCATCAGATGCTCTCTCGCCCACATTTTTCATGTGCTGATAACTCATATTATTTCCCAGGTGATCTGCATTATCAAGATAGATATTTATCCCTGATTATCTTCTTCTGCATCCCTCAGATGTCGCTTAACATGCTCATAGAGATTAGAGGAATTATTATCATTTGTACTCGCACTGGGAAGAATCATAGACTAACTTTTTTTAATTCGATCAGCAGGAAAATTGTTTTTCAGAAATGTAAGATACAGAAAGATAAAAAGAATACATAGACAAATATATATGAGACATAGGAGTATGGAAAACATTTAGTGTGCCATCCTAATACTTGTTGGACGTGTGCTCTTTTAATCACATTATCTTCTTCTCAAATTATTTTTATTTCAAGTATTTAATTTCAGACTGTAATTGCACAATCTGTTCAATTATCGTTTTAAGAGTCTCCTTATCACTGGACCATTCTTGGGATCAGGTAAAAAGGTATGAATGTTAACATCTCTCCTAACAGGGCAGGGTAGGATTGAAGTATGAACACAAAAATAGCAACCACAATACTGTTTGTGTTACTGTCAACAGGTATCATGTATTTTATCAATCAATTAAAACAGATATTCGCCACAAAATTAATCTGGATACTGATCTCCCTTCCAATTTTTAATCAGGAACAGCCGTTTAGGCATAAAATTGATGCAATATTTATTTTTTCAAAGAATTTCTAAAGGTTTGTTTCAACCTCTGGAATTTCTCTGCAAGTCTGTTCACTTCCTGCTAAAGTGTATAAGGAGTGTCCACTGAATTCCAGTCTAAAATAAATATGTGCTAATCACTTGCTGCTTTATCATCCTTCTTCTTGGTCACTGATCGAGTCTGCACACGCAGAAATTCTTCTGTTCTTGCTTCTGGGTCAGTAACCGCTGGAGGGAGGGTCTCGCCTTTAGAAACTTTCACATCACTTAAATGCAGCCAAGCTTGTCTTCCCGTTACCTTAACTTCAGAAGGGGACACTTCCTCAACAATAAAGGGGCCATTAAACCTAGGTTTGTGTCACTTTCTAGAAAAATTCTTTATGAGAATCAAATCACCAACATATAACCTTGATGGTGGCAATAGTGCACTTGGATTGCTCACTGGATTGTCCTCTTCCATGTTCCTTGACCCCTTCTTCCGATGTTTGATGTGACCTGAAATAAACAAAGCACTGATAGTCATAGATGTCAACTAATCGTGCATCTCATGACCTAGAGTCTTCGCTACACTCTCAGCATCACTTCTTATTCTAGATGGAGGCTTAAGAAGCGTTCTCATGCGATGCCCTGTCATTAGCTCATGAGGGGTGAGGTGATGGTCTGAAACTGGCTGATTCTGAAGGGCATATAAGACTAGGGGTAGGCAATATAGCCATCCCTTCTTTAAAGCCAACTTGATCTTGGCAATCCTCTCTTTGAGGAGGCTGTTGAGTCTGTCACATATCCCGTTTGCTTGTGGGTGATAAGCAGAAGAAAACTTGTGCTTTATACTCAATAGAAGTCCTATTTGTTTGAATAATTCATTGACAAAATGTGGCCAATTATCGTATTTTAGGACTTCGCACACACCCCACCTCAGGAAGGATTTTCTCACTAGAAACTTCTCTGCGCAAGTGGCATCAGGGTGTGCACACGGACCGGCTTCAATCCACCTGGAGAAGGGATACACCACCACTAATAGATACCTATAGCCATTAGATGTCTGCAGCATATCGACATAGTCGATATTTAAATGCAGAAACTGACCATTCGGTCGAGGTATTGCTCCTCTGATGGTTCTCAGTGTATACCCAGCAGTAAACATTTGACACACGGTGCAATTCACCATGAACTGTGCAAAGTGTTGCAGCAGATTGGGAACAAACCAGTATTCTGCAATGGTGGCAACCAGACTTTCTCTGGTTATGGCAGAGTCAGGGCAGAGTCTGAGGAGCTGCAGGAGCTGGAGTGCTGTTTTCCCTCAGACTGTCTACAATCTTTCCGAAGGTGTGTCTTACCTTCAAAAGAATCATTCCCCCCACAGAGCGGCCGCAGAGTCAGGGCAGAGTCTGAGGGGCGGCAGGAGCTGGCACGCTGTTTTCCCTCAGTCTGTCTACTCTGTTTACAATCTTTCCAAAGGCGTGTCTTACTTTCAAAAGACTCATTCCCCCCGCGGAGCAGGCACGGAGTCAGGGCTGAGTCTGAGGAGTCCAAGGCAGCCGAACAGCTATGCAGCTCCTGCTCTCTGCCCCTCCTCCCTTTTGTCTTTGCTCTCACCCCGCGATGGATTTCACCACCACGAGCAGCCCCTTGAGACAGTTAGACATGTCAGTGACAATGAGCGTATTTCCGAAGACACGCGCTCACCTTAAACGGATGCAATCCACTGACGATCTACAGGATGAATCCATTCATGCGGCCTCTCAGCAGTGTTGAGCTCACTGAGACCAAGTAAATCAGCCGTGCGGTCCCGGTCTCGTCCGGGACGCTATGGATGTTATGGCCACTATGGCCACAACTGTTGAACATGTTAACCTCATGCCCAGACTAACTGTACAGACATGTTGTAATGCCAGCGAAAGCGAACATGACAATTTGAACACTGCGATCTCTACTAATACTACTAACATAAACACAGTACCCGAAAACACTTTTGATAAACAATTTTTAACACTGAATTGGTAGCCCCCATAGTCTCCACGGCCCCTACGGATGCACACTCTGAAGTTGTTGGGGAACAAGGATGGGCCGACTGGGGTTGTGTTGATGAGGGGGGGGGCGTCCCAACATCACTAAAGCTGACTCAACCAAACACGCTGCAGTGGAACTTTTCTCTTCTGCAATCCCTCTGAACGTGCTAACGGAGCCGACCGAACAACTGCCTAACAATTTCAAAATACTGTTGTGCCACTCTGCGAGGATCGACCACACCACCGCCACTGATTCATCAGCCGACTCCCCTGCCTACATTACGATCACTGATTCTCTCGCAATAGTGAAACGCCACCAGATGCAGCACCACTCATGCCTGGGCGCTCAATCTACTTCAGCGCCTCTGCCAACCAATTAGAGGTTGTTGAGGTTCTTGCAGCAACAACGTCTTTACAGACGCTACACAGCCTCGTCCCTGTCACAATAATCACCATGCATGTTTTCTCCTACTTTTCTTCAGGCTGGTCATCTCCAAACCCCCCAAAGCTCGAGTGTTACGGTTCCTGTACATGTCACAGAAATTCGTCGGAATTCACTGGACATTGCAGATAAGCTGCTTACTGACTTAGTACTGATTAATAAAGTACAGCAATCTCATAGAGCAGTAACTGTTGCCACTGGAAATAATGTTCAACTAACTCAAACAAGAACAACCAACAGGCCTATCTGCTCTGACTCCCTGGTGAAGTCTTCTCATGGAGACGTTGCTGGCACCAAACACAGAAGGAACAGCGCCAGCAGCTCCTCCCCAATGCAATGTTCACAGAGGAAAAAGCCTAAATACAGTATAAGAGGCTTGCAGTGTTCGTCTGGAAATGCGTCTGTGCCCCACATGACTGAGTCTGGTCTGAAAACTTCGGGGGATACTAGCAAGTCGACTGCAGACTCTTCCTTATCTGATATGTCATCTACTGATTCCACCTTGATGGAATGTCCTTATTCGAAAATCAGGACACTTAGACGCCACTGCCGAAACAAACAAGCATCCTCCAAGCTAAACCCTACGTACCCAATTAACTCAAATTGGGCCCGAGATCTTCAAGCAACCATCATGGCATCAATGGCCATATCTAGTGCTCCTTTTTCTAAACTTTATGAACACATCAATGAAAATATCAAAGAGCTTACAACTTTGATTGCTGTTTGTAATACCAAACTAATTGACATTGAGAGAAAGAGTATTCACTGCAAAGATGATCTTACTTTTCCAATTAGTAAAATGGAGTTCATGTTAAACTCTATTTCCAGGCAAACCAAAGACAACAATGAGGACTAAAAACTACTTTCCGAAGTATCCAAGGAAGCACTGACATTGTTGAGGACAAAGCTGGAACCTTCAACGCGATACTCCAACAATGAGCCACAGACACTTGGTGCGGACCTACGAGGCACAGAACTGGAGAACACTTTGTCTACATCTATCATCAAACATGTGCCATCCAACCATGGGCTGACGCCAACATCCACCACAACAGGTGATTCTGCACTGACACAGGAGCCCCCTGGGCACTCGCAACTGGACCTGCTTATGAACGAGGCCAGCATTGTCGACCTTGATGAGAGGATGTGCAGTTCCAACATGTTGCCGACACAACCAGCTGAACTTGAGAGGCCCAAAACTGTTTTGTTGAAGCCTGCATTGACTTTAAGTTCTACCTGTCTGTGGTTAAACCGTCATGTAAGGGAGTTCAACCCAAGACCAGAAAAATTACATCCAGCGTCAGCATGCCGGATGACCACCTTGACACAGATTTTGCTAAAAACTCTCACGTCGTGCACCCAGACAGTCCTGCACAGGACTTACCGTTGCAGGACCCCACCTCTTTCGGTGAAGCACTAACTGCTAGTCTTCGAACTAGCAATTCTGCCCTTGCAAATCCACAAATGGCCTCTTCTTCAAGTATATTACCTCTCAGTACTGAGACAAGCATGAAGACTGGTAACGTAACAGGTAATGGTGACCACAGCTCCTCTAAGAGCTTGGAGGTCTTTGACATCTTCAAAAGAGCCCAACAAACAATGAACCCAATGTCAACTTTCGAGCTTGGGAAAACCCAGACAACAAAGAGAAAAACCAAAAACCAACCAGCAAACCAAAATGCGGCGTGGGAATGGATCCAGAAAATTCCTTCGCAAGATAAAACGGTACACCTAACCATTCACAACAACACCGGGTCGAAAGAATCCAACCTGCCGAAACAAAAAGCGGCATGTGAAGATTTAAGTCCAAATGCTAAACCCATCGACTTAGACGGGCTTCCAAATGAAGAAATCCACCTGGTCAATTTATCAACGTACGAAGATGAAGACGATGACCATCACAATGACAAGGAATGCTCTCCAAAGATTTTACCTGCAGACTTGCCAGTTATTGATTCTTCCAAAGACAAGTGCATCTATGTTCCTGTTGAGGCGCTGTCCCTTAAGCTACCGATAGCCTCCATTCAGTCTAAATGCCAGAGAACTTGCACCTTGGTGCAACCTGCTACTCTGGCACTCACTATGGAAAAATCTCTCGGAACTCCCTTCCTGACAATGGAGGAAAAAAGAGCCAAAATTGTGGCAAATAAGTACTCTGTTTTGAGTGGTGAACTCAACCACTCGAGGCACCTTCGGATTGTCACAAAGACAATGCGCCTTTAAACTTGTCCACAAAGACTGCGGCACGAGGCAAACACATTTTTCGTATTTCCACCGTAGAGGCAACTCATCTCTCACACAAACGAGTCACTGCTAACTCAAAGACAACTAAAAAAGTCTCTTCCTACCATCAACTGATTCTGAAAATATTGACTCATCGGATGACCTAATTCTGAATCATCACTATATAACGAGGCTCTTCCATCTTGTGCCTAGTTTGAGAATGATCCTCCCGACGATTTGAAAATCGTGGAATTTTACATGGAAAAAAGAAACGACAAGGTGATTTTACACATTGCATCAAGCATAATTCGGGACATTTTGCTGGATGCTGGCCCAGTGTTGTTGTCTCTGGGCTTTGAGTTATAAACTATTCCCCAAGTCGATATGACCTTAAAACCTATAAATAATGGAGCTTGTTACAAAGTCTCCCAAAAACACCCAATGTCCCTTCGAACGGATGAAAAAGAAAAACTTTTAAGAGTTCCCGGGTCTCAAGCCCCTCCTGAGAATGTTTCCACAAACAAGCCCGTGGACTGCGACAAACTCAAAATTGGCGAGCAAATAAAAATAACTATTGAAGGTCTAAGCGAAACTACTGACGTACTAGCAAATAAAAATAACTATTGAAGGTCTAAGCGAAACTACTGACGTACTTGCAACAACTGGCACCAGCAGTTGCTCCCATGACAACGGAAACTGGGCTTGGCTCTCATCGGCCCTAAACATGAAGAAGAGCAAGTAACGCCAGGAACCTTGTGATCTTTTACCTATGACTTTTGGATCTTGGAATATGCATGGATTTGCACATGTTTCACAGACCTTGGCTGTTCGATCTTGATTTGGTATGTCTACAAGAAACATGGCTAACAGAATGCCCTACTGTACCACTGTTTGAGATAGCGCTAAATCCTGCGTCGAAGCAGCGGAAAGGAAGGCCTGTAGCTGGGCTGCTAATAGCAATAAAAAAATCGTCTTGCCTCAGAATTGTGGAGACTAAAAATGTCTCCCCATACATCCAGACAGCCAAAGTGTCGCTACGCGGACCCTGCAAATCTGAGTACCTACATATTATCAACTTATATTGGAAGCAGGTCGCTCAGGAATTGAGCCTTTGTCAATCTTGTGATAACTATTATAGACAACCTCCTCGAGACCTCGAGCAGTGCTAAAATAATAATCTGCGGAGACTTGAACATCGACTGTTTGAATCACAATATCAGTTGTACAACAAAGTCACGAAGAGGGAAGGCTAACAATTTAGTGGCCCATTCATAGTGTTCTGAAATGGACTCTCGTAAGATGGTACTTTTGAACAGGAACCTTCCTGGCGACATACCAGCAAATACCACTTGGAGCCGAGATCAACAATCCTCAATACTTGACTACATGTTTGCTTCCGAATCTATTTTAACAAAGGCAAGTCGTCTAGAGGTTACAAAGATGGCACACAGCGATCATGACATGTTGAAGCTATTCTTTAACATCAGAAACAGCCTAACCCAGCCTACCTGGCCTTATCCTATTGCTTTTCGATCGGGCAGGATAAGACTAAATCACAAAACTACCAACGTTAACAAGATTGTCTCTAAGTTAAATGTAGAATCGGACATGACAGAGTACCAACATCTTCTGTCTCAATTTTCTGAATATAAACAGGATCTTAAACAGCCTAAGTGTTGCCATAAACATAAGTTTGACATCCAAGTGCTGCAGCACAAACGTCATCTGCGCTGTGAGATAAGAAAAATACCACGTGAAATCCAGGTCACTACTATGCAAAAAGAAAACTTGCAATTCAGAAATACAAGAATTGGACTAAGGCCCACCACTCTGTTCTATTACAAAATGACTCGGAGGACATGTTGACGAAGCTTAAAAACAAAAATTCCTCTGAGTTCTGGAGCCTCATTAATAACTTTGCAGCTCCTCAGGAGGTGCTAAAAGTGTCAGTTATTTTCGAAGACACGTGGGTGAAACATTACACGGACATGTTCAGCAAAAATACAGGTGAAACTTAGGAACATCTTTCAAATCTGGTCACCTGAAAAAGACGACAGCTTAAGCACCATCAACAAATCCCGGGCATCGAGAGCGCCGGTGGGCCCCTGATGGGCTCACGAACTACACCATCAAATTAAAACCGGATGCATGGGCAGACTTTTGCGTCACACTGTTTGAAAGAATCGCAATCAGACGAGTCACGCCTAAATCGTGGAAAAGCGCCATTTTCATCCCTATCTTTAAAAAGGGGAATACGTCAAATCCAAAAGACTACTGACCCATTGCTCTCCACAAAGTACTGGGCAAAATTTACGCAAGCCAACTACAACGAATGCTGCTGAAGTGGCCAACGGGAAACAACTACATAGACCATCGGCAAGCTGGCTTCGTGAAAGGTGTCGGATGTGGTCTTAACATCTTCTTGCTGAACCTGTTGAAAATGGAATCAATTAGAACAAATTCCAAAATCTACGTGGCAGCAATTGATTTCTCCCACGCCTTCGATAGCGCAGACCATCACATTTTGTGGGACAAACTGAAAGCTTGGGAGTCTCCATCACTGGACGCCATTAAGGAACTCCACACTAACACGACCATCAAAATTAGACTGGATCACGGAGGCATATTGTCATTTGCAATGAAAACCTTTAGAGGCATCAAACAGGGCTGTCCGTTGGCGGCCATTATCTTTAACCTCTTCATCTCAGATATCGAAGCAACATTCAATGCAGTCGCCGCCTTTTCTACAAAAATTCCTGGTTCACATGTTGGTTGGCTCATCTATGCAGACGATCTGATTCTCTTAGAAGCTACACCCATTGGTCTGCAACGTAAGCTTGATGCTTTGGAAACTTATGTCAGCAGAAACAGGCTCTGTATCAAAAAGCAAAAATTTGAAATATTAATCCTCCGCAACCTGCTAACTCATAATCAGGAACACAGCAAACAGGTTTGGCACCTTCAGAATAGAACTTTAAGAATTTCGACAAACATTAAATACTTGGGCATGTTGATAAGTTCCAACATGAACGACTGTCCTTGGGTCAAAGCAACAAAAAAGGAATGCCGACAACTAGCCTGTCAGGCAGCTATTATCAACAAAAAATGTGGTAAATTTTCCATAAAGCCACTACTGAACTTTTACTGTCAAAAGGCCGTTCCGGCTCTCATCTACAGAGCAGAAAACATGTAAGGCTGCCCTTACGATTTGTGGAGTTCCTTTGAGAATATCTTCACTTACCCAAAGGTTGTCCTACCTGTAACCTAAAATATGAATTAGGCCTGATATCTATACACGCAAGAGTATGTTGGAATTTACTAAACCTCTACAGGAAGACCATCATCTCAATTCCAGCTCCACAATTTAAATTTTTACATAAGCCTGACACTGATCCCGATTACACGGTTCTTTTCATGTGGAACAAATTATGTCTCGAGGTACTCAATGCGAATTATATCAAGATTACAACCCTGCTGGAAAATCCTGAAAAAGCAAAGCAAAAACTTTGGAATGTAGACTGGCAATTAACCTGCTCAGACAGACAAAGCTCTTGCCTAATGAGAGATGTTCCCTTCAAAGCAAGAGTGTATGACAAACGGCAGCCTTACTTGCTTCAATCACTAGACCAAAACTCAAGATTGCTTTTCATACAATTTAGACTTAATCTGTATTTCACTAAAGATCGTACTAGAACTTGGAACAAAAACTAAAATGCAAATCCTACCTGTCGTCTCTGCAAGCAATCAATATAGTCTCTTAAACATCTAATCTTGTTCTGTCCTAAGCTTTGAAGTTTGCAAACCCGGCTATTCAGCCCAATTTTTGGGGCCCGCCAAACTTATTCTGCTGACGATGGGTGGAAATCTATGTTTCAGGGGTCAGAGCGAAAACTCATGTATGGGCTAGTACATTTTCTGTAAGATTTGAAAATCTGCTTAGTCAAATGTGACTCAGGGATGTAAGAAGCTTTACAATGTGTCCTCTCGAATTAACTTTTTTTTTTTTACTTTACCCGTCTTTCTCGATTTTATTGTACTGATGTATTTATGTATTAACGGATGGATTTTACTTTAGTTCCTTGTAAAGGTTTTTCTCAAACTACATACAAATAAAAAAAAAAGGTATATGTGTGGGGTAATGCAGTTGTTCAAGTGTGACTTTCAATAATGCCGCTGGCATCACTGGTTTTCCAGTGCTTTCCTGTTGCCATTTATTTATTTATTTAATTTGTAAAGAGTGCATACAACCCGTAGGCATTGAGGCGCTGTTGCAGGTACAAAGTACTAGTCAAGCTAGTGTGATACAGGCATAGTTACAGACAAGTACAAGGTAACATAGGTATGACCAATGGC
The DNA here is from genome assembly GCF_040938575.1 of Ambystoma mexicanum. Classification (NCBI taxonomy): domain Eukaryota; kingdom Metazoa; phylum Chordata; class Amphibia; order Caudata; family Ambystomatidae; genus Ambystoma; species Ambystoma mexicanum. The sequence continues at coordinate 547,132,297 of NC_090930.1, read as the reverse complement.
AATTGTCATACAAAAACATAAAAAATCATACATATGTATAAAACCAAATGGCAATTATCCTACAAAACAAGCAGTTGGGCGGTTGGGCAGGAGATTCCTGGCAAAAGGCGTGAGGGGGGAATTCAGGTTTAGGTAAAAGGCTGAGTTTTAATGCTTTGCGGAAGATCCAGGAGGATTTCTCTACCCTCAAGGAGGGTGGGAGGTCATTCCAGAGTTTGGCAGCAAGGTATGGGAAGCTGGAGCTTCCGGCTTTGCATCTTTTCACTTTGGAAACAATTAGTCTATCTGTGTAAGGGGTCGTAGTTGGTCTCGAAGAGTGGGATTTGGCAATTCTTTTGGAGAGGCAAGGTGGTGCTGGGTTGGAAAGGCACTTGTGGGTAATGGAGAGTGTTTTGAAAATGATTCACTCCTGGATGGGGAGCCAGCGTGCGTCTCTTCTAGCTCTCGAGATGTGCTCTCTTTTCAGGATGCTCAGGGCTGCTCTGAGGGCGTTATTCGGGATGGCTTGAAGTTTGAGGATGATTCTGGAAGAGGTGCCATTGAATAGGACATTGCAATAATCAATCTTGGAACGAATGATGGCACGGGCATTGGTTAGGCAATTGTTTATAAAGAGGAAGGGTCTGGCTGCTTTAAGGACCTTGGTAGCGTAGGCTGCCGAGAAGGCAATGGCACTTGTCTAATCATGGTGAGTGATGCGTCTAGGTAGACCCCTGGGGTATTTACAGTGTTAGAGACAGGAATTGAGCAAGTGTTGATTATGAAGGCAGAATATTGATTTTTGAGGGTCTTTAGGGCGCATGGTGGGCCAACAATCAGGATTTCTGTCTTGCTGCTGTTGAGACAGAGATGACTGGCTGCCATCCAGGTCTGAATTGTGGAATAGATCATGTTAAGGGTGTTAGAGTCTTCTATGTAGTTGCCTGAGGGGGATCAAGATTTGAGTGCCATCGGCGTAGTTAGTGTATGCTATGTTGAATGAATCTAAAATGCGGAATAAGGGCCTGAAAAAATATTGTAGAGCATAGGGGTGATGCAAGATCCTTGTGGCACACTGCAGGTGATAGGATAGGGAGAGGCATTGGCAATCTTCCATTCAGGCATGACTCTTCCATTCAGGAAAGATGCTATCCAGGCACTGGCTGGATGTGAGAAATGAGCGTGAGTGGTGAGGTGGTAGCAGAGGATCTGGTTGTTTACTAGGTCAAATGCCACGATAAGTCTAGGAGGAGGAACAGAGCAGACTTACCTTTGTCCCTAATGTCATCTAATTGATTTTCTAGATCGACCAAGGCAGATTCTGTACAGTGCCCTGGGCGGGAACCATATTGACGCATCTCTAGGATGTGATTGTTCTCCAGGAACTGCTGAACTTGTAGGTAGGCGTTCTCCAGGAACTGCTGAACTTGTAGGTAGGCAGCTCAGTTCAAAATATTTAGGAGGAAGGGCACAGTGGTGATTGGCTTGTAGTTTGAGGGGAAGGCTGGGTCTAGGGGTGTTTTTTTCAAGAGAGGGAGTACCCAAGCTTCTTTGAGGCTAGCTGGAACAGTAGGAGGTGTTTATGACAGCTGTGATGATGGGGGTTAGTATGTCGGCACAGTCTTTAACAAGGGGTGCAGGGCATATGTCGCCTTTGCATCTTCAAAGACTATTAATAAGTTTGGTGATATCGGTCTCTGAAGAAGAACTGAGTGGTGGAGGAAGAAGGGGAGGGAGGTGAGCAATTGTTGCTAGAGGTCATGGGTACGTTGTTGAATGTACGTTGTTGAATGTCGCTTTTTGAGATAGGATCTTCCTTTTGCGTAGGAGTGCCTCTTGGATGCTAGAGCACCAAATATGGTTTTTATTGAAGGTTGTGGGGTGAACTTCAGGGGATTCAAGTTCTCTGTATATGGTGAAAATGTCCTTTGCATCTGACATGGCATTGCTGATTCTAGTGTTGAAGGAGATCGACTTAGCTGTGATTATGGCTGATTTACATCATTTGGAAGCTTTGGTGAAGTCCTTTTTTGCAGAGATGGTGGGTTGTTTTTGCCAGGTTAACTGGGCTTGTCATTTCAGGGTGCGTAATTCTAATAGGTCAGGGGTAAACCATGAGTTTGAGTGTCTGACCATCTTTGCTTTGTGTGGTGCTAGGGGGGCTAAGGTGTTCACTGCCTTAGAGAGGATTGAAGTGTAGGTATCCACTAGTGAAATAAGGTTTGAGGTTAAGGGAGCCTGAAGGCAGGGAGTGTGACCAGGAGTAGGATATTGTCTCTGGTGAGCTTCTGAGAGCTCCTTGTGACAGCAGGAGGAAGTGGGTTGGGTTGTGCTATTGGCTTGTTTGGCTGTGTGATAGAGAAATGAATAATATGGTGGTCAGACCATGCACAGGCTCTGTTGACACTGGTGGAGATTTGACAGTTGTGGTTAGCTATCCAGTACAGTGTGCAGCCTTTGTTGTGTGTGGGATTGGTGATGCGTTGAGTGAAGCCAAGTGTGCTGAGTGCGTCAGACAATGATTTGGAAGGTAGGACATTAGGGTCATTGAGGCCCATGTTGAGGTCTCCTAGCAAGAATATTTTTAAGGAAGCTTTGAGGTTATTTTGGAGGATAGGAAGTGAAGTATGTTTTGTTCAAACTTTGGAGATAGGGCCAGGAGGGCGCTATATGAGATGAATGGTGATAGTGCAAGTAGGGGATGGCAAGAATTTGAGTGAGAGAAGGTCAGTATTGCCAGCAATGGATGTGTGAAGGGGAATGAATTCTCTCACAATCATAGCGACTCCGCCTCCCCTGGAGGTGGGTCTGTCATTCGGTACAATAGTATATTCTATGGGTATGGCTAGGGCTAGGGAAGAGCCAGATGCTTCATGAAGCCAGCTCTCAGTGATGGCTAATGTATCAAGGTTGTATTTGGTGATGCGATTGGATATCGAGTGCATGGGCAGGAATGGATCGAGCGTTGATCATGCTGCATGTCAGGAAGGGCTGAGGGGCAGTGGGCAAGGTGACAGAGCCTCGATCAGGGGTGGGAGCTTGATTCTGAGAGGCTAAGTGGGGAGATGGGGGAGGTGTCTGTTGTTTAGGTGAGTTTTGGTTATGGTGGATTTTGGTGAGGTCCTTGCCAGTGATAGGAGGAGGAGTGGAATTGCTTGCAGTTTGATGTTGATGAGCAGGGTAGGTTAAAGGGTGAACTGAAGCTTTGAGTGATAACTTAGGGCTGGACTTCTGTTTGCTATGGGAGATGCAGTGATGATGTGTTGGAAAGTGTGAGGGGGTGAGATTCTGCTGGGTACAGGGTTGGGAGCAGCGTATGGGTACTGAACCTTGCCTTGTACATAGCATTTGTGTGCGAAATTGGAGGTGATGAGTGGGGGTAGCATATTGATTGTGTTACTGTTTGAGGGGGTTGTTGCTGGACAAAGGGGAGCAGCAGGAAACTCATCTGCATAGAAGCTGGAGCGTGACCTGAGGTGTGAGTTCCTGGTGTGTGTTTCTTGGGATGTGGTTTGGGCTGATTTATTGCAGATACATAATGTGGCTCTAAGATTTTTGCAGGGGCGTGCTACCTGCTGTACTCACGGGCACGGTCTGGAAATGGAGGAAACGTGAGAGCTCTGTCGGCAGGCAATGGTTAATTGTGTGGCTCACCTGCAATGTGTCTACAATGCACGCATTGCAGGTATTGCAGGTGTTTACATTGAAAGGGCATGGGAGTCCTCTAGGTGTATTAGTGATGTGAGTGTGGATGACCAACGTGTTCAGGGGGAGGGTGGTCATTTTAATGGTGGGAGGTGCTGTATTGTTAGCACTGTGCACAGCATCAGAGTTCAGGGGGAGTTGAGCGTTAGCCATGGGTGGAACTGCTGAATGCGCGTGTGCGCTCACACAGTGTTGAGGGGATTGAAGTTTACTACGCGTGATTCACGCAATGCGGTCCTTGACTGGGAGAGGTAATCGGAGAGCCGGGAAAGTTTGTAGTGCATGGGATCCGGGCGTTAGCGCGGGGCTGGTGGTGAGAGGATGCATGTAATTGATGGGGGAAGTGTTTCAGGAAGGGTCTACTGTTTAACAAGGCAACTCGGCTGAGTGTCGCAGGCACAACATTGTGTGTGAGCAGCGAGTTGAGTTTCAATCTGGTGGTTGTTCATTGTTCTAAGGAGACTATATCATAGTTGAGTGCAGATCTGAGGAAATGCGTGGGGGGTGGCAGAGGGATTACAGAATGGTAGTAAAGTCGTATGTGCGGCATAATGAGCAAGACAACTGTATTTGGAATGCATGGAAGTCCCACATTGTGATCTTTGTTTATGTTGTCTGAATGTGCAACAGGTGGACAAAAAGCTATCCTTGATACATTGTTGTTTGCAGTGCTAGGGGAGGCCTGTTCAGGCACATGTTGTGGTACATAAAAAACAAGGTTATCTAGCATACCTTGCTGAGCATTAGTAGTGAATATGTGGGGCAGGGCCCACGGTCCAGTAAATGTTTGGGAGTCCAATACCTAATGCGTAACATCTCATTTAATGCGGGGCAAGACCGGTGGAGACTGCTGGTAGAGGCCTTGTGTGTTGGCCTTCTGTGGGGGCCAGCTTGGCCTGCCGGCACAGGGGGTTGGCTGCTTCACACTGATTCACCAGCCAATCATGGTGCTGCAGGCTCAGGGCAGCCTGGGAGCCCGGTGTGCACCGAGGCACAGTGGCAGCCATCTTGGATGTTCCTGGAAGTACTCCAAATTCAGTGCTTCTTCCAGGGCAGATGGGGTTGCAGGTCTCCCTGTAAGGAAGGGGGACCTGTGTCTCAAGGAGACTGGCGGAGACTGCTTCCAATGCTTCCATGGGGGTTAAAGAACACCCCCTTCATTTCCATAGTTCTTGCTCTACTTGTGGGGCTCTGCCCTGAATTTCTATTAGTTGCACAATTAACAGCATATTAAACACCCACCTCGAACTATCATGCTTCTAGTCAAACTTTCTTTAATATCTTCAGTATCAAAACTCAAAATATCTAGAGAATATGCAACTCTTTCGGCTTCTATGTCTGCGGCTTCATTTCCGTGAGAGATAATGTCTGTTAGTTCAGTATGGGCTGCACATTTTACGACCGCTATGGCTACTGTGAGTTATAGTGCCTTAATGAGTCTGTCCAATAGGGGTGCATGTTGTACTGGAGAGACATCTGCGCGGAGATAGCCCCTCATTTTCCAGCTTGACAGCTCTGCATGTGCCTCTCACCACTAGTCTGGTCAATTTTCGAAGAACCGTCAATAAAAAGAATCTCCCCTCACTCCAAAGCATTTTCTTTCACACAGATATATCATCATAGAATTCAGCATAGTTTGCACAGTGATGCACATGATCACCTTCTTCTATAGGTTCTTCTACAAATGTACCTGGGTTCACTATTTTACACCTCACGATTTTAATGGCTGGACTGGAAAACATTACCTTGTATGCCAAAGATCTTTGTGACGTTAATGTGCCCTTGGGTTTCTCTAAAATGGCAAATAAGGCATGCTCTACGTAAAGAGTCATAGAACAACCCAGGACAAAAATTGTTCGCATGGAAAATGTCCTCTCATAACTGGGTCTAAAATCCCACTGTAATATGCCAAATGTTTGTACCTCAATGTTGCCTTTTGTGTGAGCACTCCTGTCATTATTGCCCCATTTGTGTGCAAATATAAATAAAATTCCTCACAGTAGTTGGGAATGCCTAAAACTGGAGCTGTACAAACTGCTCTTTTCAACTCCTCAAATCCTTCCTCCATGTCTTCAGTTCATTCTGTCTTTTCCTTACCAACTTGTGCTTTCTTCATCGCTTGCAAAAGTGGCTCGGTATACATGCTGTAATCAAACACCCAGGCGCTGCAGTAATTGCACAAGCCCAGAAAGTGTTACATTTGTCTCACTGTGTTCGGTTTTGGTGTCTTCATGATTGCGTCAGCCCTTTCAGGTGTCACTTTCATTCCTTCATGCGTTATTAACTGACCTCTGTACAACACCTCTTCCTGACAGTACTGTAATTTTTCCTTCTCACCCTTATATCCTTTCTCTGCTAGAATAGTCATTAGTTGGACAGAGTCTTGCCTACATTCATCCTCTGCTTTATTGCAAATTAATATGTCATTTACGTACTGTATCACAGCACTCTTAAGATCGATATTGCCCAGATCCATCTGTAGAACCCTGTTAAAGATCAATGGGGACGCACAATACCCTTGAGCTAAATAAGGATATTTTATTAGTTTTTGTCTGAACTTAAAGGAAGTATGATCTTGCGATCCTTATGCAGTGGATCGAGAAAAATGCATTTTTCAAATCGATCACTGTGAAATGCTTAGCTTCAACTGGGATACTACACAATATCGACACAGGATTAGGAAATAAAGGAAACTCTGCTTCTACAATCTGATTAAGAGGGCATACGCCTAGATAAATCTCCACGACCACCCTTTAGATTTCTTAATCGGATACACCGCAGTAATGCATGATGATTCCGATTGCACTTGTATTCCCTGAGTCATTCGGGCTGAAATGGTCTGAAATATGCCTTCATCAGCTTCTATAGGGTATTGTTTTGCTCATGGTAAAATTTCTCCTGGCTTGAGTTTTATTTTAACATCTCCTATTCCCTTCAATAAACCTATGTCATAGGGGCCTGTAATCCAAAGGACATTCTGCACCTTCTGTAGGTCTTCTTAAAAGAATGCTGGTTGTTGCTGCACTAGTGCCATTCGCTGTGGGACTTTTCTTTTCACAATCTTTATCCAGCACGTAATACTTATAAAGAACACTAGCTCATTGTCTATACGTTCTTTTCTGAACATGTCATCATCAGTTATGTCTGTCAATCTGTAACCCTCCTTTAGAGCTATCAATGTCCTCCATGCACTACCTGCGTCATCCACCCCTTCAAGCATTGCTATTTCTCCTCGTATTATAGCTGATTCCAGCTCTATAGGAAAAGTCTGCCTTTCTTCCTCATCCATAGGTATTCGCGGTCTAAATAAAGATTCATCAGGTATCCTCTCAATGTTCCCCACTAATCCAGGTAGCCATGTTAAGAGAGTGCTCCACCTCATACATAAAAACCTCTGGGTCTATCGGGATTCCCCGCAAAGCCACTTGTCTAGTAAATGCTAGTATAAACTCTCTTATGTTTAAATAGTGTATTCCTGGAGTAGAGCACACTATTCCTTGGTCAGTGAATGGTCAGTGAATGAAATCGTCATGTTAAGTTTTGTCATCAAATCTCTACCCAAAATGTTAACTGGCGTCTGTCACGAATATAGCAATGGAGCAGACATGTCACACTCTCCTATAGAGAAAGGTGATTTATCAGTAAAAGGAACTCAATTCGTAGCTCCAGAGAACCCTTGAGCATTCATGGTAATTCCTGACATTGGGTATTTCCCCTCCCTTATACAAGAGCGAGTTGCCCCTGTGTCTACATGAAAAGAAAGGATTTGCCTCCTATCGTCGTATCAACCCTTGGTTCCTCTTGGGGGTCTGGTGTCACTGATAGTACTGAACACATCACATCACATCACTCTGTGAGCTATCCTATTGAGAGTACAGATTAATCCCTGTCCCCATAAATGAGTTTCCTCCTACCACCATGATATCCCCTAGTCTAGGTGTCAGTATGTGGCCTGTGTTTGCATTCTATTGGGTTTGCATAGGTGCTTGCTATGACTGCCTTGCATTGGATACATTAGTACTTGCCCCTGTTGTTGCGTCTGCTGTTCTTGCAGCGCATGTGCCTGATAGGATGTGTGATCCTGGGCAAAGCCCTCTCTTCATTGTGTGCTGTATAGCGGTGGATAAGCTGCCCCCCCTTTTGAAAACTGACCATTCTGTACGTCCCCTCGGCTCCTGCATGCACCTGCAATATGCCCTGTCATCCCACAGTTCCAACATATGGCGGGTGGCTCTCTACCAAGCCCTCCTTGAGCATTTTGACTTCCATTCTGAAAATTCTGAATCCTATCTTGGGCATTCTAAAACCCACCTCCTCTACCTCGGAACCCTGTACCTCTACCACGTGGGAAAACCCATACCCGCCTTGGTCCATAGAGTGTGCATTATTCACCTGTGACGCACCCATTACTTCTTGTGTTCCCACTCCTTCCACACTTGTCAAGACTGCCCCTTCTATGGCAAATTTGGCACAGTTTTTCTGGACTAATTTAGCCTCCTTCATCTTCCTGTTCTCATCTTTCTTTTTATTCTTCTCTTGCAACAACCGACAATGAAGCACAATAGTTAACTATATTTCAGCCCATAGCTTCCCTTCCAACTCTACTTGTTTCTTCATGTGTCTCTGTACCTGTTCTGGTAATCCCTGACACAAGATATGATAAAACAGTGCCACTGTCTTTTCCCACGATTCATGAGTTTCAAGCTGCCATTTCTCCTGAATATCCTGGAAGTAAGCAATGGGGTCTTCAGCTTCCTTCATGTTAGGTGTCATAATTGCACCCATATCTGATGTATCCGGGTACTGTACCCTAAAAGACCTCCAAACGTCTGCTCTGCAATTATTAAATGGTGCTCTATCATGCGCCATGTTTGGTGCTGTCACACTTGTATTTCCCGCTTGCCTCCATTTGTCATTAGCTCTCTCTCCCATCAATGGCTTCCAATAAGCCTTTTCTGTCCCCTATGGCCAACGTATTCCCTCTTGTAATTTTCTCTAACTCTTATATCCATTTCCCAGCCCCCGAAGTCAAACTAGGGAGCTTGCATTTAAAATTATATTTGTCCATTTGGGGCCATTGAATGTATTGCAATCTCACGTCCCCGTTCTCTAACAAGGGGAACTGCGAGAACCCCATGCCATAGTTGGCACTAGTGGTCTATCTATGGCAGGGGTAATCATTCCTATCTTTCTTCTTGCTGGTAACGACCTTAGCCTGCTTACATAAGGTGGGGAGTGTCCGTTCTCACTATACGATTGCCTTTGGGGGAACTCAGGATATGCTATGGGATCTGGCGTTCTTTCCTTAGGGTGTTCCATATCTGACCACCTGACTTCATTTTCCATCTGTTGGCTTCATGGGAGGGGCGCTCGCCCCCTCTCCCTCTGCCTCATGCGCCTGACTCTGTTTCCTCTTCTGACATTTCTAGAGCCCAACTAGTGTGATTAGTATCCCCCTCATCTCTATTTAGATTTAATCTACTCAAAGACCGTGCTCAGCATTCATCACTAAACATGTTTTCCTCCTCAGTTCGTGGTTGAGGTACCGGGTATCGATTACCACTCCCTCGAGTTCCATACTTGCTATCCTGTTTTAGGGCCTCATTACACGTTGTGCGGTAGGGATTTAACGTTACCGGTAATGGAATACCGGTAACGTTAAATCCCCATGCCAATTACGACCTGGCTCACCGCTATTAGTGGCACCGCTAAGTACGGTGCCACTAATAGCGGGCAGGCCGCATGCGCGCGACCCTCCTTCCCGTAAATTACGCCGTGCCGCTATTAGCACAGCATCACAAGGCAAGCGGACATGCTAATAGCGGCATGGTAAAGCCCCCCAAACCGCTTACCGCCATGGTGCTAATACCGGCATCGCGAACCACCCGTTAAGAGAACTGAGCAGTGTTCCCACCTGCCACAGGTGGACAAAATCAGCACAGGTGGAGGCAATGGAGACAGTGGCAGCTCTAAAGGAGCACACCACACCCCTTCCCACACCCCTGGCAGCATTGCATGGCCTGGAGGACCTCATTGCAGTGCAGCTGCAACAACAACAGGCAGCACAAAGGAGACACAGGAGGAGGAGGAGGGGGAGGAGGAGGGCAAGACAGGCACAGCAAGCACCACCACGGCACCTAATCATACCACAGAGGCACCCATCAATCCCCAGGATCAGAGCCAGTCCATTCAACCTAACCCCTGAGCTGATACACACCCTGTACCGTCTGGACACGGCTACCATCACCAGCATCGTGGACATGATCCACGACGACATTGTGTGCCTCATAGACACAGAACTGCCATCCCCCGCTACTGAAGGAGGTGAGTGTGCACCACTTCCTGTTCACAGGCACTTATCAGCATACAGTGAGACAGATGCATGGCATCTCACAACCAGCATTCCCACGCACACTGAACCAGGTACCCGATGCACACCTGAAGCATGCACCTGAACACATATCCATGCCACAGACTGCCCAGGAGATAGCAAACACAAAAGTTGGCTTCCATCCACTGGCATGCATCCCAAGTTGCATCGGGGCCATTGTCATGATCTCTGCTTCCAAAAGATCAGGACTTGCCTGACTCCCTTGGAAGCAGACCCATAACCCCGGTTCCAAGTGCCAGCCAGTCCCAATTGGGACCTTTTGGACCCTGTCCTGGCGCCAGTGGCACCAGGCTCATAAAGATGCCCAGTCCCAGCGCTGGAAGCGCCGGGCTCATAATGCTTGGGTGGACTTACCTGCAGCAGACCATGCTGCTTACTTTCCTGCCAGTTGAACCCCTGATCCTCTTCTGTTTGGGACTACTTTTCCTGTTGGGTGGGGCAGGAGCCACTCCCTAGGTTCAGAACACTGGAACTCTTCTGGAAAGCAGGAACTCTTTCCTTACCTAGGCGTGGCTGTCGAAGGAGACACCTAAGCACTACAGGAGGCTATTTAAACCACACCCGATGGATGAATCTTGCTTTGCGTTATTCTGCATTCTCTGCAGCAGAACGCTCATCGTGTCTTCTGCTTCTGATCCTGGGCCTAAGGGAACAAAGGCTTACCATCCTGGAATCCAGTCTTCAGCAGCACCTGTAAAGACAAAGAAAGAACAGGTTAGCACTACGGTCTTCAGTGGCAGCGCATCTCTTACCTGGTCCATCGGCTGTCACCAACGCCTAGCGCTGCATTCCGGCATCTGAAAGACAAAGGCTTACCTACTCTTCGCATGCTCCGGAGGTCTTCGCACTGCATTCCGGCATCTGAAAGACAAAAGCTTACCAGCTCTTCGCACGCTCCGGAGGCCTTCGGCGCTGCATCCCGCATCTGAAAGACAAAAGAAGGTGCGTTTAAAGACATTGGGCAACTTTATTACTCACGTCCCATTACTCCTTCCCACGCCGAATCCAGTGGGTATTCCAGCACCCTTCAGCTTCTCTAAAGCTCCGAACTTGTACCTGCAAGATAAAAGGGACAGTTAGTGCGCATCGTGAAGCAGGCTACAAGCGCTTACTTACGTGCTTCCAGGCGCTTCTATTCCTCACGCGGGTTCGATCCTCAACTCTCATCAGCCCGCCATCCGCCATCGCCGGAACCCTGCAAAACAAGAGATATCATTACAAAAGACTTCTAAGACATTTGAAGTGCCCAGAACTTACCGTTCGTGCAGTTAACGACGGACAGCAGTCCTCTGAGGTCAAGAGGCCTGCACCCTTATCCAGTGAAGAAACTGGTTACGGCACCCTGCCCCGAGTCAGATGGAGAGCTCGGCGTTCATTTACCTAAGGTGAGGGTGTTAACCTTTGGGGTTCTACAGAAGAAGAGAAAGGGAAGAGGAGAGAGGCACCCAATAACCCCAGTTCATTAATCCCATATTTTCTATCTGCAGACATCTTACTCTTCGAGTCAGACATACAGTGCACAGAGGTCCAGCCCAAAGAGCCAACCGTGTGTTACACATCACCTTTGAAGATACGGCATTCACCCAGTCAAGACTGGCGCCTCTGCGGGAATCAGGTGAGCGTTACAGAACGCAAAGCCTACCGCAAAACTCCCACCCAGGCGCTATGGAAACCTCGGATACCGACCAGCTAGCCCAGTTACTTGGGGAACTAAGAGCAGAAGTGCATGCAGCCCGTCAGGAAACGAATGCTCTAAGAAGGGAACTGATTATTTCCAAGGAGCGAACAGACGATCTCGCTAGACAGTTGCTACAGTCACAAGCCGGACAAACTCCGTTACTCGCATCAGGGGCAAATCTTCCTTCAACATCCTCTACGAACCCAGTGCAGATCAACCTACCTGGGAATGTACCTCTGGCTCCGCCCGAACGATTTTCTGGTGACCCAAAGAGGTTTGCAGTATTTATTAATCAGTGCCGGTTGCACTTCTTATGCCGGCCAGCCGCCTTTCCAACTGATCAAGCTAAGGTAGCTTTCGTGCTTTCGTACCTTAGTGGCAATGCGGCAGACTGGTCGATCCCTCTAGTTAATCAAGATGATCTGGTTCTCCATGATTTTCAAGCTTTTCAGCTCAGTATGGAAAAACTGTTTGCAAGACATTCACAGGGGCAGGCCTTGGACAATGAGCTCCTTTCATTGCGACAGGGTAATCAAGACCTTTTGGCTTATATTGCGTCTTTCAACAGACTGATAGTGGAAACTCGATGGCCTGAGGACAAAAGGATTACGCTGTTTTATAGAGGTCTACGTGGAGAGCTCAAAGATGTGTTAGCCCAAGTAGTGAATCCCCCGCAAGACTGTTCGGACTATATTGACTTAGTCGTTCAAATTGACCACAGACTGCAGAACAGGAAGGCCGATCGTTCCAAGTTTGATGCTCGAGTATTTTCCAAACCACCAACTCCTACCAAAGGAGTAGACTCCGGGGAACCCATGCAAATAGGGGGCCTGAAAGGACCACTAACACAAAAGGAGCGGGAAAGGAGAAAACAGCTGCAATTATGCCTCTATTGCGGAAACTCGGGGCACTTTCTTCGAGACTGTCCGGTGAAACCAGCCAAGAAGGCAGTAGGAGCTGCAGTTACCAGGGTCACAAACTCTGAGCAGGGAAACGACCTTGCCCGACAAGAATAGAGGTCCTCTTGCCGAGCGTTAAAACCAGTTCCGTGACCTCGCATTTTGTGATACCTATGGTCCTCATTAGCCCTGAACATCCGGATCGATTACATGCGATTGAAGCTTACGTCGACAGCGGTGCCATCGGCAATTATGTGGATCATGAAATGGTTTTGAGGATGAATCTGACTCTTTATCCAAAGGCTGTAAAGGACGTCATTACTACGGTGGATGGTACGGAGATAGCCTCCGGACCAGTAACGCATACCACCCAAGAAGTGATGCTAGTAAGTCAAGATGGACACCATGAGAAGATCGTGTTCGATGTGATCAAGTCCCCTCAGTTCCAGATTATTCTAGGAATTCCTTGGTTAAAGAAGCACAATCCTCAGATCGATTGGCGAGCAAGAACGGTTCAGTTTCCAGAATGTGTCTCTACTTGTCACCCTCGACCTGGTGTTGCACTGGCAGCAATTTCCTCGGAGGCTCCCCAGTTACCTCCTGAATACCTAGAATTCCAAGATGTTTTCCGGAAGGATCAGGCTAACTCTCTACCTCCTCATAGGTCTTATGACTGCCAGATAGACTTGATACCTGGATCTACTCCTCCTTGTAGTAGAATTTATGCCCTCACCGAGCCTGAGAATCTTCACCTCCGACAATACCTGGATCAATACCTAGCGAATGGGTTTATTCGTCCTTCCAAGTCCCCTGCTTCCTCAGCTTTGTTCTTCGTTCCAAAAAAAGAAGGGGACCTTAGAACTTGTATAGATTATCGCGCCCTGAACCAGATCACCGTTAAGAATAGATATCCGTTACCTTTGATCCCTGAACTCCTGGACCAAGTCAGAAAAGCATGCATATATACAAAGCTGGATCTTAGAGGAGCCTACCACTTGGTACGAGTAAAAGAGGGCGATGAATGGAAGACGGCCTTCCGCACCAAGTATGGGCTATTTGAATATCAGGTCATGCCCTTCGGACTTTGCAATGCCCCGGCCGCCTTTCAATATTTTATGAACGATGTCCTCAGAGAGCTCATAGATGTGTGTGTTGTTGTTTACATTGACGACATCCTCGTTTATTCTTCATCGGAAACTGAACATCGGAAACACGTGAAAATGGTCCTCGAGAGATTGCGGCAACACAAACTTTTCGCTAAGTTGGAAAAATGTGTTTTCAACGTGACTGAAGTTGAATTCTTGGGATTCATATTATCACCTAGCGGAGTGCGTATGGATTCAAAGAAGGTCGATGCAATTCTCAGATGGCCATCGCCATCCTCCGTAAAAGGTGTTCTAAGCATGTTAGGCTTCGCTAACTTTTACCGCAGGTTTATCCCCGAATTCTCTCAAATAGTCCAGCCCATCACCGCCTTGTTAAAGAAAAACAAACGTTTTGAATGGTCTACCGAGGCGGAACAAGCTTTCCAGGATTTGAAGACTAGATTTATCTCTGCACCGATCTTAAAACATCCTCGCCCAGAACTCCCCTACATCGTTGAAACTGATGCTTCGAGCCTTGCCATGGGGGCAGTTCTATCACAAAAGGACCCAGTAACCAATCAGTTGCATCCCGTGGCATTTTGGTCCCACAAATTCTCGCCTCCTGAAATCAATAACACTATTACTGATAAGGAACTTCTAGCTATCAAGTCCGCCTTTAAGGCTTGGCGGCATTATCTTCTGGGGGCCCGACACACCGTTACTGTGATTACAGATTACCGAAACCTGCAATATTTGAAAACCGCAAAAGCTCAATCCTCTAGGCAACTCCGTTGGGCACTATTCTTTGCCGAGTTTGACTTCATAATTACCTATCGACCTGGTACAAAAAACGGTAAAGCTGATGCCCTTTCTCGGATGGGAGTGGAAGAACATTTGATCAATCCTAAACCTGTACCTATCATTCCCGAACAAAGAATTCTAGGTGTAATCGCCACACAATCCATAGAGGAAGTTAAGGATAAAGCCAGGCTACTGGTAACTCCAGCAGATATACAGAATTGGCATCTACAGGGAAAGGACTTTACGGTGAAGAACAACCTATTATATTTCCAAGAACGGTTATACCTGCCCAGCACAGATTTACAGAAAAAGGTAATCTCTTGTTATCACGATTCTTTAATGGAAGGACATCCCGGTATGACCAAGACCTCGGAAAAGATCAAGCGCTACTTCTGGTGGCCGTCTTGGAAAAAAGATATCAGACTTTATAATGTCCTGTGGAGTATGCGCCCAAAACAAGAGTCAAAAGGAAAAACCAGCCGCCCTCTTACGCCCTATTGACATCCCGCCTCGCCCTTGGCATACGCTTTCTATGGACTTCATCACCGATCTACCTCCATGCTCCGGATACAATACGATCCTAGTAATCGTGGACCTATTCTCCAAGATGGCGCATTTCATTCCCCTCAAAGGCTTACCAACAGCAGCAACTCTGGCCCGAGAATTTATCGAAAACATCGTCCGACTGCACGGTTTTCCTTCAGTTCCAATTTCCGATCGAGTTAGTCAATTTATTTCTCATTTTTGGTGAAGGTGCTGTCGGTCGGCTCAAATTGATGTGAGACTTTCGACCAGCCACCACCCTCAAACCGACGGACAAACCGAGAGGACCAATCAAACTCTGGAACA
The DNA here is from genome assembly GCF_040938575.1 of Ambystoma mexicanum. Lineage (NCBI taxonomy): Eukaryota > Metazoa > Chordata > Amphibia > Caudata > Ambystomatidae > Ambystoma > Ambystoma mexicanum. The sequence continues at coordinate 547,116,910 of NC_090930.1, read as the reverse complement.
GTATTTCACTGCATGCTACAACAAACTTAAAAAACTTGGAAAGATATCCTTTGGATAGCCGAATATGCCTACAATAACTCTGTCCACTCGGGAACTGGGAAGACCCCGTTTTTTCTTTTATACGGTAGTCACCCTCGAACCTCGGAGTTGTATCCACTCCAAGATCTTGGAACACCAGCAGTAGACCACCTGCATTCTACAATCACCCAAGCCTTTAAGGAAGCCGTTTCTCACCTTCAAAGGGCTAAAGAACAATACAAGAAAGGAGTAGACCAACATCGGAAGGAAGCCCCCCAATATCAAGTAGGAGATCAAGTCTGGTTATCCACCAAATATCTACCTCTAAAAGGACCACGCACATTCAACCCAAGATACCTTGGTCCCTATTCCACCACTACCATAGTAAATCCAGTAGCGGTCAAGTTGGACTTGCCCCCTCACATGAAGATACATCGGTCTTCCACGTCTCTCTATTAAAACCCGTGCAACCTCAAACCCGACTAACTACATCTCCAAAACCTATTCTAGTTGATGGAGAACTCGAGTTTGAAGTCAAAAGCATCCTGGATTCCAAGATCTCCAAATCTAAACTATTTTACCTGATTGACTGGAAAGGCTATGGTCCCCAAGAAAGATCCTGGGAACCTGCAGAATATGTCCACACGCCTCGTCTAATCAAAAGATTTCATCGAACATTTCCTAATAAGCCCAAACCCCCGGAGAAGCCCGGTTTGGGAGGGGCCTTGAGGGGGGGTGCTGTCATGATCTCTGCTTCCAAAAGATCAGGACTTGCCCGACTCCCTTGGAAGCAGACCCATAACCCCGGTTCCGAGTGCCAGCCAGTCCCAATTGGGACCTTTTGGACCCTGTCCTGGCGCCAGTGGCACCAGGCTCATAAAGATGCCCAGTCCCAGCGCTGGAAGCACTGGGCTCATAATGATTGGGTGGATTTACCTGCAGCAGACCATGCTGCTTACTTACCTGTCAGTTGAACCCCTGATCCTCTTCTGTTTGGGACTACTTTTCCTGTTGGGTGGGGCAGGAGCCACTCCCTAGGTTCAGAACACTGGAACTCTTCTGGAAAGCAGGAACTCTTTTCTTACCTAGGCGTGGCTGTGGAAGGAGACACCTAAGCACTACAGGAGGCTATTTAAACCACATCCGATGGATGAATCTTGCTTTGCGTTATTCTGCATTCTCTGCAGCAGAACGCTCATCGTGTCTTCTGCTTCTGATCCTGGGCCTAAGGGAACAAAGGCTTACCATCCTGGAATCCAGTCTTCAGCAGCACCTGTAAAGACAAAGAAAGAACAGGTTAGCACTACGGTCTTCAGTGGCAGCGCATCTCTTACCTGGTCCATCGGCTGTCACCAACGCCTAGCGCTGCATTCCGGCATCTGAAAGACAAAGGCTTACCTACTCTTCGCATGCTCCGGAGGTCTTCGCACTGCATTCCGGCATCTGAAAGACAAAAGCTTACCAGCTCTTCGCACGCTCCGGAGGCCTTCGGCGCTGCATCCCGCATCTGAAAGACAAAAGAAGGTGCGTATAAAGACATTGGGCAACTTTATTACTCACGTGCCATTACTCCTTCCCACGCCGAATCCAGTGGGTATTCCAGCACCCTTCAGCTTCTCTAAAGCTCCGAACTTGTACCTGTAAGATAAAAGGGACAGTTAGTGCGCATCGTGAAGCAGGCTACAAGCGCTTACTTACGTGCTTCCAGGCGCTTCTATTCCTCACGCGGGTTCGATCCTCAACTCTCATCAGCCCGCCATCCGCCATCGCCGGAACCCTGCAAAACAAGAGATATCATTACAAAAGACTTTTAAGACATTTGAAGTGCCCAGAACTTACCGTTCGTGCAGTTAACGACGGACAGCAGTCCTCTGAGGTCAAGAGGCCTGCACCCTTATCCAGTGAAGAAACTGGTTACGGCACCCTGCCCCGAGGCAGATGGAGAGCTTGGCGTTCATTTACCTAAGGTGAGGGCGTTAACCTTTGGGGTTCTACAGAAGAAGAGAAAGGGAAGAGGAGAGAGGCACCCAATAACCCCAGTTCATTAATCCCATATTTTCTATCTGCAGACATCTTACTCTTCGAGTCAGACATACAGTGCACAGAGGTCCAGCCCAAAGAGCCAACCGTGTGTTACACATCACCTTTGAAGATACGGCATTCACCCAGTCAAGACCGGCGCCTCTGCGGGAATCAGGTGAGCGTTACAGCCATTGACTGTACCCATGTTGAATTGGTGGTCCCACATCAAAATGAAGTAGTCTACCGAAACAGGAAGCAATTCCACTCTATCTACGTCCAAATGGTATGTGACGCCAACCAGATATTCACACATTGCTGTGCCAGATTTCCTGTATCTACACATGAATCCATGGTTCTGCGGATCTCAAATATCCCACGCTACATGGAGCGACACACCGGACAACGTACATGGCTACTTGGTGAGTAGCAGGGCAAGCACATGGCACCGTGATTTGGGGGGGGAGAGACACACACTCAAAGTGGGTGTTGACTGGCGTCCGTACGGAAAATGGACATACAGATGTACGCCAATGTCCATCAGGGAAGGCCACGATGTACCTGAGAAGAACCCACATGCAATTTGAAGGTGCACGACTATGAGAACAATGCAGGTTGCAAAATATTACACATCCATCCCCATTTCACATCATGCCACGCCACATATTACACAAATCATTAACATGGCGTCAAGATGGTAATACAGAATCAGCGCATCACAGCATCAATCCAGCAATGTACCCTTGAATGCATGCAAAGGGATCACCCCTAGACATAGCACTGAACCACACACCTATAGCACCACTGAAGTGATGCTTCACAGCATGGCAACATCGGTGTCAGAATGTCAGTACACTAGCAGTGTGGTACAAAATTTGCCTGGGCCAGGGACACCTAAGACCTGGCCTCACCCAGGACATGTCAAAATTGCTGTTGTAGGCATTATTGTGGCATTTCTACTTGCAGGGTCGGCCACACACTTGCACGTTGCTGTCACACAGACCATCTGCATGTATGCTCTCAGTTTAGCACTTGCATCACAATGCAATGTCAATTTGTGTGATGTGAACAGGCCGCCCTTGAGGTGAACAGTACAGGACCCCATTCATCCCCCCATACAGGTGATGCGGCCTATCCCCTGAAAACCTGGCTCCTCACACCTGTACGGAGACCACAGAACAGGCACGAGGAGAATACAATTGTGCACATACCCGTACCCGCATCTTGATCGAGCAGGCCTTTGGACTTTTGAAGTCACGTTGAATGTGCATTACCAGGTCTGGTGCTGCTCTCCTGTATGGACATGAGAAGGTGGCCAAGATCACCATGGCATGTGACATGCTGCACAATATGTGTGACAGACGGAATGGCCCACTGCCCCCTGACGTTGGAATAGATGCACCTGATGAGGATGATGATGTTGATGAGGACGGAGGTGAAGGGGATGCAGGTGTTGCAAGAGGGGATGGCCAGGAGGTACGTGCTGTGAGACAGCATCTGATCAGCCAATCAATCTGCGGAACATGTTTTCGTACTGTTACATGGATATGGGGAGGAATGCACTGGTGTATGTCTTAGAGCACGCAATGGACCCTGTCGCCAATGAAGTACACATACACACAATGAAGATGTCCAAGGCTGTGTTTTCATCAGAAACCAGTGTATTGACTAACATAAAGGTGAAGAAGTGCAAGCCCCACAACATCCCACCTCCCTTCCCACCCCCCCAACAGACCCATAACACCCTTCCCACCACCCCCCACAACAGACCCATAACACCCTTTCCACCACCCCCCACAACAGACCCATAACACCCTTCCCACCACCCCCCACAACAGACCCATAACACCCTTCCCACCACCCCCCACAACAGTCCCTCATGTGTCTGCCATTTTTGCCATGGCCAATGCACACCGAGGTATCCCCATCAACCCCCTAATTTCCATTGTCCTTGGAAGGATCTTGAGGGTTGCCAGACGTGCGCCTGGTGGTTCGCATTGAGCGCCTGAGGGGGCTTGTTTGTGTTGACCCGGAAGACGAGGATGGGGCAGACTGGCCTTGTTGTTAAAAGTGGCGGTCCATTGTGTCTGCCATGCGGACAAGCACCTCCCTAAGCCTTGCAATTTCATTGCATATCCTGTTCGTGTTGGCGTCCATGCGCTAATGGAGTGCCGCACCGTCTGGACAATGTTCTCACTGAGATTGGCAGCCTCAGCGACATGCTGGCCAACCAGCACGGTCAGCTCCTGTTGGCGCTGCAGGATGGTGGAAATTTGGAGGACAGTGCCGGGTGACCGTGCACTGGATGCCGTGCCCTCAGATGGCTCCAATGCAACAGGTGATGGTAGCATGGGTGACATGATTGCAGGGTTGGTGTCCTCGAAAGTCCCATCAGAACCAGGGGTCTGGGATGCCACTGACTCTGGCCTTCCTATGTGGCTTGGGGTGTGCATCTCCATGTGCTGGACTAGGGTGTCCTCTGGATCAGATAGGGGGCCAGTGGCGGCTGCCTCACCAGCGGAGCTTTTCGCAGCTGATGGTGGGCCCTGGGTGTCTGGCATTGTTGCCAGTGGGTTTGCCTCCGGTGGTGGGGCCACAGTTGGTGGTGCAGCTACTGCTGCCCTGGCAGTGGCACTATGACGTAGGCTACCACTCTTCAGGTGTGGCCTTCCCCCCTTGCCCCTGGATGTTGCTGGGGTATCCTCCGGCTCCTGTGCCCTTGGCCTCTTGGATGTAGGTGGTGCCTTGGATGCATCAGCGGCATCCTCCCCATCTGTATGTGAGCCTGTCAGGGACGAGAAGGGGGATGGCATTGGTTGCGTTTCAATATACTCAATGTAAATTACAGGAATGATGCAGTTGTGGCCATTGGGACTTAGCAGTTGTGGATGCAGGTGATGTGCCAGTTCAGTGCCTCATCCATGCATGGTTGAGTTTGGGACTTGTCTCTGGTGATGTGTGCATGTGTGTGTGTTTGGGTCTGACACTGACATGGTGATGGATGGATGCATGTGTGGATGTGTGTCCATGCATGAGTGGGGTCTGTGCTCACATATGGGGGTGACTGTACATTCACACCGCATCCTGTCATGTGTACACTCACCTCCATCGGAAGTGGTAGCCACGCCGACCTCCATGCTGCCCACTCCCTCGATGCTTTCGATGGCAATCATGTTTGCGCATGTCTCCTCCCATTCCTTCAGGCGTATTGGTGAGCCATCTCCACCGGCACTGGCAATGCGGTGGTTCTCAGCCAGGATGCCCCTCACCCGCAGCCTGAGGTCGTCCCACCTCTTCCTGCATTCGCGCACAGTGCGCGTGCTGGTGCCCACGGCACTGACTTTGTCAGCCACCTCCTCCCAGATGGCTTTCTTCTTCAGCAAGGTAGCACGGCGCATGTCATTGGCAAAGACTACCTCTGCATGCTCTGCAAGGGTCTGTGTCAACATGACCAGTTCCTCATTAGTATATTTTTCCTTCCGCTGCCTGTCACAGGTTTTCTTCAAGGCCTTGGGCATGATGCAGGTGTCAGGGATGATTTAACACAGCTCCCAACTCCAAAATGGTCCAGGGGGCAGAGGATGGCAATGGATTGTGTTTTTAAAGATGTCCGCCGTGCTCTTTCCCGTTCCGGTGCGATGACGCTATTTCCGGTTCCGCAATTTAACGGTCAATGCTAATAGCGGTGACCGCTAATAGCAGTGACCGCTATTAGCATGTAGAGTGAGGGCGGAGGTGCTATCAGCACTTTGGTCGGCCCCTGTAAGGTGCTTTTGTGGCATGGCGGTAGGGGCATTTACCGGCATGGCCCTATGCGCGTGTCCGCTTACTCGTAATGGTACGCTATTGGCGGTCTCCTGTGAGGGCGGACACGCTAATAGCGCCATGCCGGTAAATCCCGTTTTTTACCGCCTACCGTGTAATGAGGCCCTTAGTTGCTGATATATTTTATCGATCCTTTCTCCAATGCCTTCCGCATCATATCTTTCCTCTTCTACTGCCACCCTAGGTGTTTCTAACACTATTTTCTTTATCGGAAGAACCTCGGTCGTTCTGTACTATCGTATTTCCTCGCTTGGCCTCATTTGTTCCTTAAGAACGAGATTGGTATCTAGGCCTCGCTGCCTTCTATTCTGTTTTATCTCTTCATCCACTTCCCTCACTTTCTCGCATCCCTTATAGCCTTTTCTTCTTCTTCCTTCCTTCGTTCTTCCCTTCTTGCTTTGTGTCTACGTTCTTCTTCTTCTCTCCTTCTCTGTAACCTTCTGTCTTTTACCCTTTGTGCTTCCTCTTCCTCTTTCCTCCTCTATCTCCTATCTCTTTCTTCTATCGCTTTCTTTTTACTATCATACTTTCTTTTCTCCTCTGCCATTTTTTGTCTTTCTCTTGTTCCTTCCTTTATATCTCTTCCCGTCAGTCTCTGCTTTTTCTTCCTTGCTCATCTTCCCTTAATCTTTTTTCCCGTTCCCTGTCCTTTTTTTCTTGCTTGTCCATGTGTGGCATTTCAGACAATTTTGGAATGCAGGGAGTGGAGGCTACCTGGTATGATGTGCCAGGGAAAAATGTGCAAGGTGTGTGTACACTTTGTAGAAATTTGGTTAATTTTAACACTCCTGATATTCTGGTGGTAAATTGTGGAGCAATGTATTTGGGCTATCTGAGTGCAACAAGTTTGCTGGGTGCACTAAAGCAGTTGCTAAAAGAACTGATGCACCTGTTTCCATCTGCTAAGATAATCTTTTCACAAGTACCACCTAAGACTGCTTGGATGCCTTGTCATGTATTTAATCATCAACAAGACATAGCAAGATGTCTTGTTAATGAAGGAATATCTTGTTTTATGTATTCTGTGGGCATGTCATCATGTCATCATTCCAAAATGAGAACCTTTTGCAAGATGGTGCAATTCTTTCTTGTAATGGAATGACTTTAACAGATTATGGCCATGCAATATATCTTGGTAATATGCAGACCTCAATTAGGAAGTTGTTGTGAAGTCGTGTAACAGATAAAATCTGAAAAAAGCCTAAAACTAAGCCTGAAAAAATCTGAAAAAAAGGCTCTTAAACATTATTTAAATGTTCATTCCCCACCCTCAGATTTCTCGATGTGTCCGGGGACAGTGTGGTTGTCCGCGGGCAGCATGTACTACAGAGCAGAGAGTTTGTCAGAAAGTCTTTTTACTGCAAAGAGAGGAGATAGCTATAACTGTGTGTTTCAGAAAGCATATTGTCTGGATTCTGGGAGATTCGTGGATAAATTGGTTGGAGGTGCATGCAGATCGCTGCGGAGTGGCTGTACATCTTGGATTCCCTCATGTGGAAGTGCCCTGGCATGGAGAGCGTAGAATGAAGTGGTTGGATTTGGTACCTCTCTATACTACTTTGGTGACACAATGTCATCCAGACATTATTATTATTCACTGTGGAGGGAACAGTTTAGGACATGTGTCTGGAATCTCTTTGTAATTTGCAATGAAAGAAGGACTTGGGAAAGTCATAGACATGTATCCAAACTCCAGAGTAATTTTTTCCCGTATTGCGCAGAGACAAACATGACTGTGTTCTTCTTCATTTGGCCCACAAATGGAGAAAGCAAAGTGCAATGTTAACAAGGCTGTCTGTGCCTTTTTGCGAGATGTTGGCATGTCCTTTTTTCACTAAGAAAACATTGGGCCTCATTACACGGAAGGCTGTAATGGTTAACGGCCACCGTTAATGGTAACGGTGACCGTTAACCATTACTGCCTTACTACGAGGTCCCTTAGCGGGTTGGTGCTTTAACGCCTGCTTTTTGCAGGCGTTAAAAACCAACCCGCTAAGGGACCTCGGAGCTAATTACGGCACCGCAAAATTGCGGTGCCGTAATTAGCGCCTTCCCCATTCCCATAGAGCCCTATGGGGCAGAAATGGGTATGCGGAAGGGCAATGGCAGAAGGGGGATTTACCGCCCCTCCAACCTTGGAATGGGGCGGTAAATCCCCTTTCCGCCAAGGCGGTGCCGGTATTTTACCAGCATGAGCCATGGCGCTAATAGCGCCATGGCTCACCGCCTTCCGTGTAATAAGGCCCATTATGTTTCGTAGTACACACATTTTTTGCAGAGATGGAGTACATCTTACTTATACCGGCAATCAGATTTTTCTGCGAAATATGCAAAATGCATTGCAACCTTTTTGGAATGAGAGCAATCCATTTTGCAGTAGATGATGACCATTTGAAGTTTTTGAAACACAAAAAAAGGACACAAAAAGGCTATTTTCAGAGTCACCACTTCCTCCTAGAGAAAAGCGAATGGTTGTGACAGGGCAGCAGTGCACAGATTTTAGATGTCTGTGGACTGTCCGCAGACTTCTAAAAATGCACAGGGCCCTGCTCATTTCCTTGACACTTCTCTTTTTGTACCGTGAAAGGTGGCTCTGAAAAGAGCCTTTTTATTTGGGGTTTTTGTTGTTTTATATTTTTTTTTGTTTCTTAAACACGACACGCAGGAAAGGAAGGGAAAGGAGGGTAAGGAAAGGACACCAACCACGGGGATAAGAAACGGCAGGTGGAGAGAGGAAGATGTAGGGTAGGCCTTATTCAGGTAGGTAGCAGTTCTTATGATGCTCCTTGACCACAGTCTTGAAAGAACTTCGTAGGTTCTACCCCCCTGCAAATTACTGCATCACAATACATGCACAATACTTTGACCTTCGAAAGGTAAGGATCAACAGCATCATATATGGCCTGCGAGGCAGCTGGAGGGACGCGCTGCCCCACAGGACTGTCTCTTGTGGTGGCAGGAGCGGAAATGGAGGATGTTGTAGGGGAACTCAATCTACTTCGTTTATCGCAAGGTACACCTTATGAATAGCCCCACCGTGGAACGATTTTAGATGTCGCTTCATTGAGGTAGTACCATAGCTGTACAAACCTAGATTCCCACGACTCAGCCCCATCTTGCGCTGATTGCAAATCGCCTTATGTGCATGTGCTTTTGGTACTCCATCAACAGTGGTAAATAACCTCCACACCCAAGATTCACGGTGAGAACTAGTAGTAGGGACTTCTACTACCTCATCCTCTTCATCCTCTTCATCACTCTACTCTGTATCCTGACGCCTGTTCTCCTCTGCAGGCCCTCTGGGAGGGGTTGGTGGTGGAGGGGATGGGGTGCTGCTGAGACAGCAGTAGCACCAGCACCAGCCATGGATGCCATCAGGAGAGCTGTTTCTACAAAATGTTCTACAAAACATCTTTCCGCATGCAGCCTCCAGCTAGCCAATGTCCCCCCTGACCCTGTCACATCTCAGGCGTAGCGTCTCACGCCACCTCTCCCGCGCTGCCCGCAAGCTCAAGTCTAACTTTCAACAGCCTGACTACCATAATTGACTACCATGCTACATGGCCCTGATCTATTGTGTTCTACTGTGTTAACTGCCTGCCCCTAGCGGCCCTGCTCAATTGTGTTATTGCCTGCCCCTAGCAGCACTCATTTACTGTGTTATTGCCTGCCTATAAAGGCCCTGATCTACTGTGTTAACTGCCTGCCCCTAGCGGCCCTGATCTACTGTGTTAACTGCCTGCCCCTAGCGGCCCTGCTCAATTGTGTTATTGCCTGACCCTAGCGGCCCTGCTCAATTGTGTCATTGCCTGCCCCTAGCGGCCCTGATCTACTGTGTTATTACCTGCCGCTAGCGGCCCTGATCTTCTGTGTTAACTGCCTGCCCCCAGCGGCCCTGATCTACTGTGTTAACTGCTTGCCCCTAGCGGCCCTGCTCAATTGTGTTATTGCCTGCCCCTAATGGCCCTGATCTACTGTGTTAACTGCCTGCCCCTAGCGGCCCTGCTCAATTGTGTTATTGCCTACCCCCAGCGGCCCTGATCTACTGTGTTAACTGCCTGCCCTGACCAACAGTGTTATTGCCCACCTACCTGTACATCTCTTGTCTACAAATGCTGCCCTTAGGCACACACCCCAAAGCGCCTACGCACCTCCCTTCCTCTTTATCCATCTTCATCACATCCCTCTCCTTTCTGGCCATCTGCAGCATGCCGCATGCACACCCAGACCAGCACGCCCACCCATGCCCTACCCCACCATCTGACCTCATACACACCACACCGTCGTCTGCACTCCATTCCACACTCAACCACCATACCAATCCGATCAGACATCACCCATTCCACCTCAGGCTCTGTGACTAAGAACATGCACCAAACACCTCCTTACTCTCTGCAACACTCCACACTCCACACTCCTTAGGAACAACAGACTCAGCTCTCGCACCCATACATCAGCCGCCCAGCCTTACCTCTCTGACCACGCTCACTACCCTAGCACCCATCACGCTGCATCTATCACGCCCCAGCCTCACACACAGCCAAATATGCACCGGCCACCTCCAACACCACCAACGCCAACACACACACTCTACGACCAGACTTAAGATGTGCTCTCATCAATGCGCGTTCTGTCCATGCCCATGCCATTGAAATCAATGACCTTATCACCACCCACAATCTTGACCTACTTGCCATATCCGAAACTTGGCTCCATGAAGCTTCCAGTCCATCCATCCACCTCGCTCTCCCTCAAAACTATACCATCCTCAGACAGGATCGTTAAAACTCTAAAGGTGGTGGCGGCATCGCCCTCATCTTTAAAGACACCCTCTCCATAAGAATGTGTAATCAACAATGGGACAACAATGCTGATCTCCTCACTGCTAAACTAGCCCTCTCACCTAACTGCACCATAAACTTCTTTATCACCTACAGACCACCAGGATCACCTTCCGACTACCAAAAGCAACTCCTCCAAAACATAGGCAACAACCTCAAATGCACCACCAAAAGCATCCTTCTAGGGGACATTAACCTTAGTTTAGCTGACCCGAAGGACAAAGCAGCCGCAAATTTAGCCAAAGAACTATCAAACATGGGGTTCGAACACAAAATTACTGCACCCACTCATAACAAAGGCAGATCCATTGACTGGCTAGCTGATCACAACTGTTCATCTGCAATTACCTCCATCTCGGCCCTCCCATGGACGGACCATTACCTCATTCAATTCTCCATTCCTACCACGCCCACTCATAAAACCTTAACTCATGCCCCACCCGCAAAATTAAGAAGCTCCAAAAAACTCACTGCTTCCAACCTCGCCCCTCTCCTCGATATCCCTGAACTCAAGCCTCCATTCGTCCATGACCCTACCTCTCTAGCCAACATGTACTCCAGCACACTCACTCAAGCCATCAAACTCATTGCCCCTCTAGAAGAAAGAAAAAGGGAAAAAAATCAATGCACTGCAACTCTTGGTTCACTGAAGAACTATCTGACCTTCGCACCAAGAAACGCAAAGCTCTATCCAGATGGCAAGCAGCGCCTATCCAATCCTCGCTTAAAGATTTTAAAGAGATCTCTCTGACCTACAACCAGAGAATCACTAATGCCAGCTCCAAATCAAGAGAAATATTCTCCATATTCAAAGAACTCACCACACCTGCCTCCAGCCCAGACGAAATCATCAAGGATGAAGCATGGTGCACAGGCATCCAGGCTGCCCCCCGCAATAAAGTTAAAACACTCCAAGACAAAATAGCCTCCCAACGCAAAGCTCTGAACACCCCCACCTGCTCACCCACACCTCCCACAAATAACTCTCTCTCACAAACACCCCTTTTTGCTTTCAGAGAAGTCTCAGAGACGGAAGTCAAGGACCTCCTAAAAAAATTAAACCTTCCACCTGCAAAGGAGATATCTGCCCACCCTCCTTAATCAAAGAGTGCTCAGAATCCCTCACCCCCATCCTTACTGCTTTCATCAATGCTTCTATCGCATCTGGAAGTGTTCCACAATGCCTAAAAGAAGCCTGAGTTTGCCCGCTCCTGAAAAAACCCTCTCTCGATCCTTCCTCCCCTAACAACTATCGCCCCATCACCACCGTCCCCTTTCTCCTCAAAATCCTAGACAAAGCCGCACACAATCAAAACCAACACTACCTGGAAACTAACACCATCCTAGGCAAAAGACAATCAGGTTTCCGCAAAGGCCATGGGACTGAAACTGCCCTTCTAGATTTAAAGAATCAAATTACCAAAATAATGGACACAGGCAAACCTGCTCTCCTCCTTCTGCTCGACCTCTCTACAGCATTTGACCTGGTCGACCACAGCATTCTCACATCTCACCTCTTCAATGCTGCACACTTCTCTCAGAAGGCAACCACTTGGATCACATCCTTCCTTGAAGGTAGGGCCTTGAAAGTGTACTCTGACCTGCCAGCGCCCCCCCCACCACTATAAATTGTGGAGTTCCACAAGGGTCCTGCACTGCACCGACCCTTTACAACCTATTCACCAAACCCCTCTTTGACTTACTGGACTCCCTCAACATAGCATACACAAACTACGCAGATGACACGCAAGTTCTCCTCCCCCTCTCCGGAGACTACGACCTAGACTCAGAAGCCCTCCTCAAAATCTACTCGACTATCCAAACCTGGATGGCTATCAATGGTCTCTGCCCAAACGGAGACAAAACCGAAATCATCATCCTAGCCCCCAACAAAACACTAACCAAACTCAGCCCCGATTATTCTCACATGATCATCGACAGTATTAGCATACCTGTCTCCTCTGCCGTCAAGACCTTAGAAGTCTCTATTGACGCCACACTCTCAATGACCAGACAAACCAGCGCCATCACCTCAGCTTCTGCTCTGACCACCAAACTCATTTACGCCATAAAACCCTACCTCATCACGCCCAACTGCCGCTTCATAGCCAGAGCTACTATAGGAGCCAGATCAGACTATTGCAGTGCCCTCCTGGCAGGCACATTGTCAAAAAACCTAAGCAGGCTCCAAATAGTGCAAAACAATGCCCTACGCGCTGCACTACACATCCCCAAAACTGACCATATTTCACAGGCCAGAAGACTCGTCCACTGGCTCCCAGTCAAGGAAAGAATCAACTTTAAAATCCTCACTCTCACACACAAGTGCATCAATCACACAGCACACCCCTACCTATCTGAAACTATAACAAAGAACTCTTCCATCCGTCCCAGAAGAAGCCATCACGCCAACCAACTCCGAGTACCCACTGTAAAAAGAGCCAAAGCTGGCGGCATTGGCTTCCCAGACATAGCACCTAAGCTCTGGAATGCCCTCCCCAACTCACTCAGAGAAGAACCACCTCTGTATTCCTTTTGCAAATCTCTCAAAACCACTCTATTCAACTAACTTCATCCTTCCTTCACCCACACTAGCTCGCATACGTCTGATACAAAATGTGTCTTGTAATGAAAATTGCTTTGTAACCATCTTCCTTCCACTGTAACCAGATTATGTATGTCTTCATGTAACAGCGCTACGATGCCCCCGGGCTGACGTGCGCTTTAAATAAATCCGAAAAATACATACATACATTTCAAAGAGCAAGAGCAATCCAATGCAACAAGGAGCAGACTCTATCCTGGAAGCCCAAAAACGAACACCAAGAAAGGGCTAAATAAATTCTGAAAAGTATGCAGACTGCCAGGGACATAGTGTGGGAGATGTGCAAGGGTGAACTTTCCCAGGAAAATACCTTGGATTGCTGAAAAAGACACTTTTTAGGTGTCCGGGGACCAGTGTTTGTTATGCTTAGCGCGGGTGTGTTCACATGATGACATCGAGGACACGTTGGTGAATGGGATGGCTGTCCGCAGGACACCAAATATGCGGGGTCGGGTCTACACATGCGTACCGGTGTTCTACAGACAGTGTTCCAGTCCCAGAAGTAGTTAAAAGTGCGACACACATGCAGAGGACAGTTGCGGACAGGAATGAGGTTCGTAGGAGCAAGGGTGTGCTACGCATGTGCACGGGTGTTCTATGGACAGTGTTCAGGTCCCCAACCAAAATAAATGTGCATCACCACTTTGCGGACAGGCAGACGGGCTATGTGTTCTACGGACATATTCATTCTGGTTACGGACAATGCGAACAGGGGGAATGTTCTTAGGACACTTTATTTTGCATAGCTACGAACATACGGACGTCTTTAGTGTTCTGCGGACACCCCCCATTTTGACTACGGCCTATTCAAACTGGTATAGTGTCCTTAGGGCACCCCCATTTTGGTTAATTATGGACAGGCGGACATCTTGTGTGTCCTAAGGACACTTCCATCTTGATTGAGGACAGTGCAAACAGGTATAATGTCCTTAGGACACCCCCATTTTGGTTAATTACGGACAGGTGTACATCTTGTGTGTCCTAAGGACACTTCCATCTTGATTGAGGACATTGCGAACAGGTATAGTGTCCTTAGGACACCCCCATTTTGGTTAATTGAGGACATCCCAGACAGCCGTGCTGTCTGCGGACACCTTAACTGCCTCCTTGTACAAACTTTTCATGAAAAGTAAATGCACATGTGATGTCATCAGTGATGTCATCAATGACATTTGTGATGTCATCTTTGATGTCCTGGGTGTTAGTCTTAGCAGTGCACGGTGGTGGCGCGAGTTATGAGTGCTTAGTTACCATAACTGGTGAATTTCAGGGGGTTTTCGGTTTTACTTGGAACCATAACGTCCCTCTAACAAAGTTTTTTCACTGAATTTCATAGGTTTTTAGTAGCACAACTTAACCATAACATCCCTTTAACAAAGTTTTTTCATTGAATATCATGGGGGAAAGATGTGTGCGGTATCTTAGATACGCTCTTTCCAGGTTCGAGACTCTAGAACATGGAACCTCATAGCTATCTTAATAAAAACTTACCTTCAACAACATCCTCTGTGTCAATCCTATCTACACAACTCAATTGAAATGCTGCTGTATGTTAGGGAGAATTCTCCAGAATGGCTAATTTCCCTTACCTACTGAATCCCGCAGCAGCTTTGCTGGATTTCTAGGATTTATTTTTTTCACCTGGTAAGAGTGTGATGCTTTTTTCCCACTCTTACGTGTGTTTTGCTGTGTGTTTTACTTTTTTGTGTTCATAGACGGTGGAGCAACACCTACTCCATAGGCATCATCTTTTTACTGTGTGTCACACAGAACCTTTAGTGCAGTGACACAGGGTTGCCTTTTTCAGACTTACCACATTAAACTCCATTTTCTGGGACTGACTACTGTCTCCCAGAACATGTAAAGTTGCCATTGACTTTATTAGTCTTTTTAAATTCACAGACCCTGTACAAACTATCTTCCATAGAGTTGTGGAAAGGGTTAATAGTTATCCCTTTTTGTCTGTTTCTCATGGCACATTATTTCGTTCCCCTTTCTTTAAGATTTGGCTGGTGGCAGTGGTATCTACCATATCTTTCCTATTGCGGTCTATGAAAATAGCCTTGGTACTGTTTTAGGCTATGTTGGTAGCTTCAAACTTTAATCCGCTGGACCCCATTTACTTTTATTTGGTTCTGGTTGGGTTTATTCCCCATTTCTTTTTGTAAAGGTCTTTCTCGTGTTTTACTCTGCACGCCAAACCAGGTTTGGTTCCTTTGTTCGCCGTCCTTTGGCGGGCTTCTGCACAGAAGCCCTCCTTAGGTGCCTGAGAGTCTAGGTAGAAAGGATGTGAGGGAGGGGTTTTAGACCCCCTTGCACAGGGTCTCCTTGGAATCCCAAGTCACACTCTTTTTTGATTGGCTAGGTGACTGTCCTACCAGGACAACCACCCTGCTGTGTGATTGACAGCCAGGCTGTGTGAATGGGGGAAAACTGCATAAAAAGCATGTCTCTGGGACTTGGAGGGCAGAGTCGCCACTGGATAGAGAGAACTGAAGAGAAGCTGAAGGAAGAGTATGACTGCAACTACTGAACCTTCGGGTGAAGCCCTGCTACGGGTCCGGATCTCCTAAACTTCGACGACAGAGAAGATCTGCAAAGAATCTTCTTCCCTTGAGCTGGTGGGACCAACCAGTTTGCCAAACACCAAGCAAGGGCTCCCTCCCCTGGATAAATTTGCTGTGTATCGCTGCAGTGAACCGGATAGCCAGAAGGACTGGACCTTTTATTCGTTGCTTTGCTCTACTGCTGGTTTCTTCCCTGGGCATTGCAGAACCCTCCAGTCTTCCTCCTTCTTGTCAGTCAAACAGTCGATCCAGGAGCCATGAGCCTGCAGGATCTGCCAGGAACTTCTTCCTCAGCTACATCTTTTTCTACTAACGTACTGTTCTAATCCGGTCCGACCGCAGTGAAGGTGTTTTAAATCTTTTGCCAATCCAAGGGCTTGTCCTTCTCTACTCTTTTAAATAACTTTTCCTCTGACCAACTTCGTTTTGAACTCTTGGCAAAGACTTAACCGTGAACTACTCTGAAATATGTGATCCTCTGCAAAGACTCTGAACCATATACATTGGCCAAGGCCTATTTATTTTAATCCTAGTTGTAGTAAGACTTTTTCTAGATTGCCCTGCCTACTTACTCATTGGTGTTGTGTGATTTTGAATAACCTTGCCTTTCCCTCCCTTTTTAAATTGCTTGAGTGATATTTTGCTCACACTTCATTTTGAGCTTAACTTGTCGAGAATGAATTGGGTGTTGTGTAGTATATTAAGATTGTGATTTTCTGCTGCTTTATAATAGAGAATTGTTTTTATAACTGATGGTGTAAATAAATGTATATTCGTTTACTCAGAAACCTGAGTCAGTGTTTGTTTGAACCATAGCAATTGCTGTCCTTTGTGTAACTTCTGATACTGCTCACTTTACTCTTGAGATAAGTCTGGCTGCTCAGCCACCGCTACCACTTTACTGTGTAGTACAGGCTCGTACCAAAGGTGAATTTGTACTTGCACTTGTAGTCTTAATTGTGTGGTGTTCCCAAAGGGTACTGCATATGATTCTGCCTAACACTGTAGGATTGCTGAATGTCCAAGGGGACACTGATGACAAAAACCTCAACACTCAAGGTCACCAAACTTTTATTTTATTTAATATTTTGTTTTATTTATTTAATGTGTTATAGGTCACAAGTAACTTTTCACATATAAACACATTAAAAACATCACAGTAGAAACAACAACTTAAAACGTAGTTAAGAAATATTAGAAAAATACTTTCCACAACTTTACACATCATCACATACATAGGAACACAGATTAAAATGTTGTTAAAACATATTAAAAACACAATTCACCCTCAGCTTTACAGCAAGTCAAATGATCAACTTCACATCAAGTGGATATCTTCAAGTTTAACAAGCTACCAGTGCATTAAATACTTAATTGTTAAAAGTACAAGACTTCCAATTAATGAAAGTCTGAGAGATTAATATTCCCCATTGTGGTCACCGTCACATTCTTAAACAGGCTTTAAAACCTCATTTATAAAAGGCAGCCAGGGACCATTCAAAGGATTTATCAATAAAAATAAAAGCACTGCCATACCCAACCTGGACGTACCTCCTTAAAGTCCTTAAAAAGGTGTGAAAAATATGTCTGATGTTTTTATAACTGATGGTGGTAAATGGTTTCAAAAGACTTGACCCTTTTGCAAAATCTATAGCATCTTAAATTGCGGGAAATACCACTACGGGTCTCCAAGATTTCGCTAGTGGGGAACAAATCCATGCAAAAGCGTAGGCACTGTCCACGCCAGTACAACCCCGGCATTTCCTCAAGTAATGTGGCAATGTATTGTAGGGTCTAACATCTAACAACAGACCAGAGAACAGATGGTGCTTCCTAACACGGTCAATTGTGTCCATCCAATCTGATTCCCATACTCTCCTTTTCACTTTCAAAGGATTTTTTAAGAGGTACTCCACTTAGTGTTTCAAGGCACTGTCAGTTCCAGACTATAAGGGCAGGTAGAGACTTTAACTCTAGGCCATGTTTTACCATCACCCAACTTCACCCCTCTTTCGCCATGTTAATCTTTCAGAAAAAGGTTAGGTTTTTCCATTTCACCAGATCTTCTAGCGAGGTCACACCTAATTCGTACCTTATGACCGGTATTGGCACACTGGCTGGCACCTTTAATATTCTTCTCCAAAATACTCCTTTGAGCTTTGACCATTGCTCTCTAATAGAGAAAAAAGTTGTTTCAGCACCATAGGTCACCACTGGTACCACCTTATTACAATAAAATTCACGAACCGGGATAATCGGAAAGAGCCCAAATCGTTTGTTTAGACAGACGGCCTGTGCGGTCAACGGCGTGATCTTTTGTTTCTTTACAGTGAACTGTCTCGCTCTGTTATCATTTTGAAAAATTGGGAAGCCCAAATATACAAAATAATCCACCTTCTCTAGGGGTTTCCAGCCAGTGAACCACATAAATTGTCCTCCTGCCTTTCCTGGTCCCTTTTGCATGCTAAGAATATTTGACTTAGGGACACTGATCATTAAATTATTCTTTGTTGTGTACGCCTCCAATGCGTTTAACTGAGGCTGCAACCCGATGGGCATATGATCCATTAAGATCAAGTTGTCAGCTTATAATAGATAACTCATTGTTGTTGCATTTAATTTAGGAGCAAATAATTTAGCACACAGAAGGGCCTCACTCAAATCAGACAGGAAGAGAATAAATATTATCGGCACCAGTAGGCAACCTTGCTTCAAACCTCTTGCTGTAGGAATTGGAGCCGTTAATCTGCCCTCTCTGTCAAGTCGCACACACACATGGAAGTGTCCTTGTGTAGTGCTATTAAGATAACCAGTAAGGCAGGAGGACAACCCCATTTGTGCACTTTGGCCATAACATGTTCTGGGGGACCATGTTGAACGCCATGGAAAAGTCTATAAAGGCGACATAAAGAGGTCTATTTTTTGTCCGTGCCCCCTTTTATAACTGTACCAGCACAAAGCTGTTCATCTCAGTGCCTACTCCCTGAGAAAACCCTGTTTGGAAACAATCCATCCTGCCATTCCCATTAGGCAAGTTTCACATGCCTCTTAGACTGAGACCTGTGAATATGTTGGCTGGGCAATCCAACGGGGATATCAACCTATAGATGGAGGTGCTCAGATAGGAGCCTTACATGCTGTCTAGGACACCTGCCCAGGTTTTGGGATTATTTTTGAGAACACACATCGCCAGGCTGTCTGGCCCCAGAGCCATAGATTTTTTTACTCCTGGAGATCAATTGTACCAGATCATCAAGATCCCATAATAACCCCCAATCGTTCATTCTATTCATAACCGCAATCCACTCAAACTCAGTGTCGCCCTCTAGTTTATAGATCTCCATAAAGTGCGCCTTCCATGCTTGTTCAGGCATCGGGTTTATTTGGGACCCCGTTTGGGTCTGGCATTATATTTAATTAAATTCTAGAAGTCATGTGAGTTTTTACTTGCCAGGACCTCGAACATTTTATGAGCGTCCTTCAGCATCAACTGATGGTGATAATGGCGTAACTATGCCCTATAAACTACCTTCGGATGCTTCCTGCCCGTTTGATCTTCTTGGACGATCTCCTTGAGGGAACGCCATAATTCTCTCTTTCTTAACAAGATAACTTGATCAAATTTGTGTCTGTGAATCATTTTACCAGGTTTCCTTTTGGGCAGTCGGTTGTAGATCAATTCCCCGATGGCTCAGGTGCCCTTACCCCTGAAACTCATTTCAAAATAAGTGTTCAATCCACTAGCGGCCAAAATACTTTTAAAAGCCAACTACTGGTTCCACTTTATTTTGTTTCCCCCCTTGTTTACATCTAATTCAAAGGTATAGGCTATCTGGTTCAGCATTCTAGAGGGTATGTCCCAAGCAAGTCTCAAAGGTAAGTGGTAGCTCGTTGGAATTTTCACCATGGACAGCGACTCAATTTTAGGGTAAATATCTTCTGAAACATTAACATAGCCCAGTATGTTGGTTTGGGCTCCGCTCACCCAGGTGTGGTATGACAGTTCATCACCATTGATGTTCCAATTGAGTATTAATGGCCCCCATTCCGCCATAAGATCCTCCAGGCCTGCCCCCTTGCCCTACAGATCTTTCCTGGCTTGGAGGTGCGTTTACACGGTAGCCACTCCAAATATCTACTATTTGTAAGAGATTTTGTCTTTAGGGCTATTACATAACTTGGTGGTATTTTAGTATCGTGGTATTTTGGTGGTAAATTGGCCTCACCTCATTTAGGTGGTAATTTAGTGGTGAGCATACCTTCTATAACACTGCCCTATGATAAGACAAACCTTCCCCCTTTATAAATATGACACACTTCGGGCTGTCTATAAGCAAGTACCCAAGCTTAGTACATTCAGAAAAGAGCACCGTTTGTAAAAAATTTCATATGAATTGCCAATTACTTATCTACATCAATGACCTACATCCTTGAAAGGCTCTGCTCCCCCTTTAGCATGCAGGGTGAAGCACAGTCATACCAACACCCAAACTCTCTACCTTGCCTATGTGTATATTTCCGCTTTTCTCTGATTTTATTTCCAGCAGTATTTTATTTTTACCACTGTGATGTGAATACTGCAGCGCCTTCTAGGTACTTTCACCAGTTGAAATATAAAACTTTGGAGACATAAACAAAAAAGGAATCCTTACACCAAAGCAAACTTAATATCTTTTATTAATCTGTTAAACACCATGCGATCTACAATGAAAACATAATTCAATTAACAACAATGTTTTCCCCAAATCTTTCCCACATCAATACTGCTGCATTCACCTAAGAGAGAAAATAAAAACAGACATTGCAACACATGGAACATGGCATTCAGTCCCTTTGTCATTTAGTGCTTGTGAAAAGAAACATCAAACACTTTGTTTTAAAAATAGACCCCTGTACTGACTAATAATGAATTGCACCCAAACCATGCTCGCCTCATGTTAAACTTTGCTTACAATTATTTATGAGGCTCCTGCACTTCGTCTGGACAATCTCTTTCTGCCGTGGCTTATCTGCACAGGAGTATCGCAAACCCCACACTGCCTCTGAGTCAGCCTTGGGATCCCAGCAGACTTCAATGCCAGTGCGTCACTTCTCTCTGCACTCCCTTCTGCAGACTACAGCGCCAGACCAGCAAAACCCAGGTCCCAGCAGTGGCACAAGCAGGAACAGAATTCCCATGCCTCTCAGTTAAACTCCCTATATTCTATCTGTCTGTCAATCGAGAGTAGCCCTGCCTTTCTCTTGACATGTTTGACACCTCCTAAGCTTCTGAATCCCCTGTCCAATCACATTACAAGAGCGAACAAAATAAACTTCATAATTTGCACAAAAGACAGTTCATCCATTGTTTGGTTATTTTTTATGCATCTCCTTCCAAGAAGTGATAGAAAGAGCAGAATCACAGAATTTCTATCCGTTTTTTATTGAAATTGCACTTTAATGTTAATCAGTAGAGCTACTTAGTTATTGTGTATAATTAATAGGGAAATGAATCAGTTATCACGGGTTATTTTCAATGCAATTCACACAGATTGGAATTCCCATCATTTGTATGTGTATAATACACATTGAACCCACTGCCTTTTCTGCAAACACTCTGCTTTGACACTGCAGGCCTAATGTGGCATTTCACCTGCCCATCTCGTTTCTTCATTCAGACTAATTCCATTAACATGCTTATCTGTATCCATATTTTGGTAAATGTTTTGCACCAATTTTACTGGCTGCATCTGCACATGTTTTGTTGTGGCTGCTTTTAAAACACTGCCATTTTAAAACACTGCTATTGAAAACATTGTCATCTGCACACATTTTGTAATGGCTACTTTTAAAACACTGTCATTTTAAAACACTGCTATTAAGCACTTACATCCATTTTGTTGCTTCCATTGAAAACACTGTCATCTGCATTTGCATGAATCAGTGCCATGAATTAATACCATACAGCCCTACATGTTTAAGTCACCACAAAATATATTGGACTGTACCCCTTTTCCAAGCCCCCTGTGAAAAGGATCTCTTCGACAGAGTCCAACAGGTCCTGTTGGGAGATTTTTGCATTGTTCCAATAAATATTAATCAGCAGGGTATGGAGTCTGCCCGGCAAGGATTCTTTGTTCCACACAAGATTTATTCCCTGGACATACGGATTAGGGTTAGCCAAATTCTCTGCCTTCACCCAAATCTTCTTAGACACACCTGTCAGGAGACCAGCCGCTGGGAACCCCTAGATCCTCTAATGGCTGTTGTAAGAATAACAAAATACCTGTCGATGACAGGCGCCTCTGACATCCGGCACTCTTGTAGGGAGAACAGATCAACACCCAGGCAATTGAGTTTGATTTGCTCCACTAATTAATACATATAAACATAGACATTTCTAGAGAGCAAACCGTGCATCAGAAAAGCAATGTTATGACCTTTTGAACAATAGTAAAATCCTACCAATATTTTTTGTCTTAACTTCAGAACGGTCACATATATATTTCCTGCTTCTCTGCTTGCACAGGTGGTCATTGTCCTCGCATAAAAACACAAAGCTTCCTATTGCAGAGGCCAGTCATCTGATGGTAATCAAAAGCTACCTGGATCTGAGTGTAATAAGCACAGCACTCTGCTCGCACAGCCCAAGGCGAAGAGCTCTCTGTCTGTGCTAGTTTGGCATTTACAGCCAGTGAGATTTCCCAGGCATTGCCATCATAGACCCTAGTGTCCGTGCAAATTGACAGCTTTCGCAAGCCAGTGGCCAAGTAGAGTGGTCATGTTCCACAAAGTCATGTGTCACAGCATGTAGCAGATGTTGGTATGGCATACCAAGCACTGTCAGCATGTGTTCAGGTACTAGCATCGTTGGCAGGTATGGCTACTGGAAGTCAGACACCCACACCATTCTGATCTTAATGGCCCACGGGGTGTTCATGTGCTTGGACCTGGATGGTGAATATATTGCTTTGTTATACAGGTTTGGCCTTCAGGGATAAACACCATCAGAAATGTGAAATCTTCACAAGGGTTAAAACTAAGTGTTCACAATGTTTCTATGGGAGGTTGAGCTATCAGTTGAAAGAGCAAAATCTTCTGGACCTTGCTACTATTTTTGGCTCGCTCATCTTTTTTCGGCATCTTAAGACATGGGTGTTTAGCTAGTGAACAACTCTCATAGTAGCTTCAAGATTGGTCTAGCTGATGCCCACCCTTTCCTCTGAAGTTTGCTTTCAGAGTAGACAGAGTGACTAATTCACAGAATTATTTTATAATTGTGCAATCTCGTTGGAAAACGAGCAATGAATCAGGCCCATGGTGTATCATAACTCCAGCTTTGCTACCTGATCAAAAAATGCATGGAAATGGTGACGGGACTCAGGCATTCTGCAAACATAAATACAATGATTAACCAGGAGGCACCCATTAATTATGGATTTATTAATACAGCAACCTTGATCATGTGGAGTTCAAAGCACTTTTTAATGGGACAACACAAGTTGCGCAGTATATTCATTCGCTTCCCGTCCGCTCCTTTCGATACAAACACTATCATCCAAACAGTTAGGGTCAGGGTGAAGCTAGGTCTGGAAAAGATCTGGGGGTATTCTACTGTCAGGACTGTCAGGACTCGGGGCTAGCTAGCCTTTTGGTTGTAAACCAAAACACCGGGGTCATAGCTCCCTAAACCCCCCCCCTAGCAATGCCTCTTGTTATGGTCTTATGGCACTGGTCCTGAACACTTTTCCCTGCCCTTCTAATACAACCTGTGAGCACCAGTGGGTCCAAACAGCAGCTTGGTTGCATTTCAGGCCTTTGGTATGTAGGCTGCACTACTGTCCAGTACTACTGTATTTAGTCTATTGAGATGGCTTACTTCTTGAGTTAGATAGTGGCAATATTCCCACTATAGGGAGCTGGAAGACAACACAGTAGCAAGCACTCAGATAGAAAAAGAGTAGAGCTTCATAGAAATAGGTTTTTTATTTGTGTGTCAAAACCATTGCACTGAGTGATCTCTATCTGGTAATCCCCTATGCGTGGGTTGCATGCCAAGCATCGTCGAGTCAGCCTTTCCAACCCACGGCCAGAAAAGAGTACTGTGCGATCACAGCTGTGCATTTATGTATTTATTCATTTATTTATTTAATGTATAAAGTGCGCAAACAGTCCAGGGGCATCGAGGCGATGTTACAAGGAAATGACTTAGTTACATGAGGCATGCATCAAGGTCAAAGACATGTGGCAGACATTGTAAAAACATTGCATACATATAACTTCAGCAGAATGGGATCAAACGAATATAAGTGTTTTGATGGCTTTACGGAAGTCTAGGTGGGAGGTTTCGGCTCTTAGGTGCAGTGGAAGGGCGTTCCATTGCAGGGCTTCGATGAATGGGAAGCTAGTGCCACCTGCTCTGGCTCATTTAATTTTGGGTACTGTGAGCAAATTGGCCTAGCGTGTCTTGTTGGTCTGGAGCATACTGATCTGTGTATTCTTTGTATAAGGTATAAAGGGGCTGTGTGATTGATGCATTGGTGGGTTAGAGCCAGGGTTTTAAAGAGGATGCACTCTTTGATGGGTAGCCAGTGTGCCTGTTTCCTGGCAGAAGATATATGGTCCCATCTAGGAATGCCAATGGCCGCACGGAGTGCACTGTTTTGGATCATTTGGAGCTTCTCCATTTTATTTACTGACGTGCCCGCAAAGAGGGCATTCCCCCGACGACTTCTCAACAGGCCCAGGATGGTTCCCAGTTGTTCACTTGCTTTGCCAGTGCAGTTACTGGTGTGTGCCTGTGTGCACTCGGAAATCTAACTCAAAATGTAATGTATTTTGTGCATTAATAAACAATTGAGCGTTGGAATGGTTGGAGAGAGAGGACGACGATATCGAATATACGTTTTCAAAAGTGTATTCTTATGGAAATGCAGATGTCTTAATTAAGTAATTAATAGCAATTTCATACAATTGTTTTTTTTTTTTCTTTTTGTGAGCAGTACCTGCCCTCGACAGTCATAAACACAACAGATAGACTGAGTGATCTGCGCCAGCAAATGACACGTTTCAGTATCCGTGCCTACATCATACCAGCCACCGACGCCCACCTGGTAAGCAGGGCAGGCTCTGTCAGCCCTTTCGCGTTCTTTTTCTAATTAACTACATGGCTCCGACCTTCTTTCTAGACTGTTCTTTAAATTGAAGGTGGGATAGGGTCAAAGGTCGAAGCGAGGACTTGGACTATGATCCTCCCGTGTTAAGGTGTATTGTTTAATTTCGCTGCATCGAAGATACATGACTGACATGTGAACCCCTGCCCTTTGGAAAGGACCAAGCAGGACACACAGACATGACTGCATCTAATACAGGGCAAGTGGAGCTCAAGGCCCGCCTAATCTACTAAATAATGTGTTTTTCGGCAGGCCTTTGCATGGAAGCAAATTAGTTTACATCACTACCAAACAAGATAGGCTTTTAATAATGGTAAGCATCCAACTACTGCTTTAAAACAATGAGTGTTTATGAATCCAAAACCTAATCTAATGTATGGCTAAGGTAGCAGAGAACCTTCATAGAGTCTCCATTCATCAAATAGCCTGCAAATCGCATACTTAGTGCATGGTACTTGGGAAATAAATGTGTTGCATTAACTTCAAGTAAATGTGCAAAAACATGTGCCATGAAACAAAACATACACAACACTTAGGTCCTGACTGCTTACTGGTAATCTTCATTACTCCGAGTCTGTTTCTTCCTCGTCACAGTCCTGATTCCCTCCCGCCCTACCCATACCTTTGGAAGAGCTTGGAGAAAAATCAGGTCGAGGGTAGGGGTTGGAGGGACCTTATAGGAACGGCTCAAAGAAAGCACCAAACATACATAAACAAGGAGGTAGGTCTAAAGCAGTCCTGAGAACCCTCCATGTCTATGTGGGAAGGGGTGGTTTCGAGAGTCTGTCTGGGGAGGTCGATGCCTCAATGAAGTAAGGACTGTGCTGAGGAAGCCGAATGATGGGGTATTGTCACATTTACTGTAGGGGAGAATATAATAGAACCGGTATGGCAATATTAGGTCAAAGCGAATTTACTAGCAAACAGAAGACTGCATTGTGTACATTCAATGTGTGCCTTTACAGTATAGGAATAAGGTGAACAAGCATTGACAAAGCTGACAGGTCTGTTTTTTTAAAAGGGTATGTGTAGTGTATAGATGTGTTTATCGATGGAGCGGGAAAGAAAGTGTGCTTTGAGAGATGCTTTTTTGTTGTGATGTCTGTGCGGCTTTTGGAATGTCTGGTTTGTATGTGTCTTTTTGAATGTGTTAATATATTTATAATCTAGATCCTGGAAATGAATGCCATTCCTTTCCATCACATGATGGGTGATGCTCAGGTGCTTCTACCACAGATCAAGCATTAGCATCATAATATTCCCTGGCACTGCCATGATATGCCTGCTACTCACACCATATGCCAAGCAGCGCCTTCGTTACTTCCTGAACATGCCATGAATTTACATCATCTTCCCAGGTATTACTACAATTTGCCACAGTGCCATCATATTTCCTACTGCTTGACATGTACTGCGTGTTCTCATGATGTACATACATATTTCCGTCATATTCCTAGGCAGGGGCGTTGCTAGGGGGGAGCTAAGGGGGCTATAGCCCCTGATCTTTTGGTTGTAGCCCCGGATAGAATCTCAGGATCTACAGCCAAAAGGCCAGCTAGCCCCCAGTCCCAACAGCTCCGACATCAGCTTAGCCCCGGGTCTTTTCCAGACCTACCAACTCCCCTGTGCCTAGGTAGACAACCATTTTTCCAGTATTCCCTTTCATTATAATGCTATGATATATGCATATACTCCCACTACTCATACACAAGCACTCTCAAGCCCACCCTACCACCCCTTGCCTCCACACACACACGTACTAACATGCAAATGTGCACAGTCAATTTGAATGCACACAAGCACATGCAGTACGTCAGACACTGTCATGCACACACGCAAACACAAACAGGTACTCACATAAACAAATATAGAATATCACTCTTGAGCGTGTACACACACTCATACATGCACACATACACACACACTCATACATACATACACACATACACTCACAAAGGTACACACACACACACTCTCACACACACAGACACACACCTACACTCAGAAGCACACCAGTGGACAATCAATTTTGCACACACACAAACACATACAATCAGTCAGACACTCTCAGTCAGAGGAGCATATTCACTGATCCATTCCATTCTGGTCATAATAGAAGACTGGACTAATTATAAAAACGTTGACAAACAATGTAGAGTTGAGAGTGATCATAACACAATGATTCTATCTAGTTGTAATTCTCTAACAGAACCTTAGTTCTTTATCTGCGCTTCTCTGGTTTTTTACATACACTGTTTTCTGTGCTTCGAGACGGTCTCAGTGCTGCTTTTGATGCTTTTATGATAACCTTTAGGTATTTTTCTAATGTTGTGTTTAATTTTTATTGTTGCATTTTTTCATGTAATTTAAATACGTTTTGCATGTCAGGTTTTTTCATGTAACCTACAATATTCATTATAATTAAAACCTTTATTATCATTATTAAATTGTGTTGCCAGAACATTTGTATTAATTTCCTAAGTATAGCAGGGACCTCCACACTGTTTTTGCTTGTATTTGATCCCACTTTTTAGGTCCCAGTTTTCTAAATAGGTGCATGTGGGGTGTCTCCTTTGCATGTTTTGTTCCATTGATTGTGAGATCATCAGCCGCATTATACTCTTGGAACTCAGTGTCTGGATTAATACAAAATGAAATCATGAACCTGGTCCAAGGGGGTAATTAGATCAGGACTATCCCCGGTGTATTATTCCTTGTTCATGATGCATCTGGCTCACAAGCATGCCTTTGCGTTTGCATTACTTTTCTTGACCTCTCGTCGACACTTGGTCTTGTGGCGAGAGAGAGTCTATGGGCACAACTAGCTAAAATGAACATTGATCAGAGCCTGTTAAATGTCGTTGTGGCTCTATATTCTAAGACCACAACACAGGTCTGTTTTGGCTACAGCGAGTGTCAGACGTGGAAGATTCAGCATTAAGGGGAGTAAAACAAGGCTGTTTATGAGCCCCAGTCCTCATTTGCCTCTAAATATCTGAAATGCACAATGAAGTCCATGCAGGCAGCTTGAGGCCCATGATCCTGTACACTGATGATTTTATTCTACTTTCCCTAATCCAAAAAGCTTTGGAAGCTCAACTAACAAATCCATAACAAATTTATTTTAAATGAACCATCTAGCCCTAAATAAGGCTAAGTCAAAAAGTATGATTCTGAATATACAACGAAGCAGGAAGGTCGAGCATTCATTCAAACCAGATGGGGAGCTGATCAAGCAGGTAGACTCCTTTGTCAATTTAGGTGTGATTCTATCTTTAACTTTCTCTTGGAAATCCCACATTGCATCAGCATTGAAAAAGACAGCAAGAGCTGTTACCAAACTTTTTAAGAAGCATCATAATATAATAGATTTGGAAGTAGAAATGGTCTTCTAGGCAACGTATTGGAGCTCGGTGGAGAATGGAGCAGAAATATGGGGGCTGGATAGAAACACCAGTAACATTGGAATTTGTGAGAGAAAGTTCTGGAAGCAGCTCCTATACCTGCCACGAGGCTTTCCGAGCTCTGCATTGCAAGCAGATGTTGACTGTTCATGGCAGCAAAGGAGTGTTTTAGACAGCCCAGCAAGTTGTGCAGCACAAAGGGCCATGTCATTAAGAGAAAACTTGTAGACGTGGCTTGGAAGGAGCACTTTACATATTTGTATATATCAAACCACAGGAAGCAACTATCGTAAGATCAAAGTACCTTGTTATGGTGGGTATCCTGGAGTTCACTGACAGCAAGTGGTCGAAGTGAGCGAGAAAGATCGGGGGCAGCTTTCCACTACTTTTATTTTTGACTGTTAACAGTTCCACTACTTTTTTCACACTTCTACACTTTAACACCCAATAGCAGTTCAAGTTAAAATTAAATCTGTTTCAATTCAATTGGCTGTCAAATATCATGGCTGCAACCCTTGAAAAATATGTGGCACGTTGCTCCCTTCCTTCCTACAGTGTCCGCTGCTGGGGTCACATCGCTATTACTTTTTTTAGTAGACTTCTACCACTGCTGACAGCAATCTAAAGGAAAATAGATCTTTACTCCTGCAATTAAAAACCAAGCAACGAGTATGTAACATGCAGCTAATCGAAGGGGAGATTGCACGCTTAAATTGCCCAGGATGCCCGATATACACGTGGCTGACTTTTGCCAACAATCATATTTAAAAACATTGTTAAAATCTTATTAGAGACACCTTTTAACTCTGGCATGAGTGGATCATCTGGCTCATGGAAGCAAAACGAAAAGATTGAATCTTTCTGGGGAGTTGACCTGTAAATCGGAGGAGGAGACTCATGCACCTCCTTTTCTGTTCAGGATATAACAGTCAAGTTCAAATGTATTGACCCCCCTATTGTGGAGAGATGGTCTGCTGGACAATCAAAATGCAATAATGATGTTCTTGCGGTTGGATGTTGACCAGAACATTACTAAAATGACTGCTGTTTTTAGCTAAAGTTTAGAGAACCCGGGAATAATGAGCAGCTTGAAAGAATATAACCTCAAACTTTATAACTTGGTTTGTGGGCGATGTTACTCCCTTTTGATACAGGGGCTGCAAGGGATGGCTGGACAATTGATTACCTCTCCCCTGCTTTATAGGGATGTATTCACAATAAGCTGTTATCAATCTGGTTTTTAGTTTGGCATAGTTCATTGAGGTGTGATGGGTTGGGTATATGTATTTATTATACGTTGATATTAATTATGCTTTTAATTGTGCATAGTTCATATAGACCTATTCTTATAGTTCTGATCACAAAAGGCTCAAGTAGTCAAAAGTGTGACTAAATTGATCAATCAAATCAAGCACTCTCATGCCTACATTCAGGTACTCATATAGGCACACACCCACACATGCATTATAACACAAATATAGACTGTCCCTCTTAAGAACAACAATACACATACACACACAAACACGTACATTTGTGCACGCTGTCACACTTTATTGGATGGTCACCCTCAACTCATTGAGTTCCTTTCCCACTTTCAAGGTGTCACACAACAAAGCACTTAGCAGATTCAAATTTGGTTAGGCCTCCAACCTGAATAACACCATTCAGCAGATACCCTCTGTGTCACCAATAAACCTGAAACCAGGCTTGTGTATAGAAATAACAGTGTATATTTATTTAAATTTCTTCACTGAATAACAAACAAACACAAGCACAGCAGTGACCAATTCCGCGGCACAACACAATAATCTCAAATGCAAATCACTGCCATCAATTACTGACATGTATTTCTTAATAGACTTTCAGTTACCACAACAAACACAGGTTGAATTTGAAGACTTGAAATGAAAACACGCATAGGATTTCTTTGCACATTAACAAATAGGACATTTTAAACAAAACTGAGTTATTGCTTGGGTTGCTCTTCTCTCCCACAACCCCAACTCCAGGCATCAGTTATATATGACCCCTTCGTTTTACGGCAGGTAAAGGGGTGGCAAACCAGTAGGAAAATCATTTTGGCTTTTTATTAGAAAGGCAGGGTTTGGGAAAGAAACTCAATGGGAAAATCATTTTGGCTTTTTATTAGAAAGGCAGGGTTTGGGAAAGAAACTCAATGGGAAAATCATTTTGGCTTTTTATTAGAAAGGCAGGGTTTGGGAAAGGAACACAATGGGAAAATCGTTTTGGGCTATTTTGTTGAATAAATGCAGGGCTTTGGGATTCTGATTTGGGATCCCAGTGAATAAATGGGAAATGTTGTTTTGCTCACTCTACATTCACTTGAATGTCAGAGTTTTAGGGTTACTTATTTTGGGAGTATGGACACCCCCCTTCTGTAAGGAAGTTTGGGGTTTCAGAAAGGTATATTCTCCCAAGTACTTTATTCACTATGATGGCTATAACACACTGGCTATGAAATGTGTTAGTTTCGAATTGTAGAAAAACTCATTGTGTTATCTTTTCTATACAGGAATTAATGGAATTAACTGTAATTAAATGTGCTAAAGGTCTACACAGTTTTGCCCCCCCATACCAACAATTAATGGATATAATTAAGGCAGACAGTTCCTAATACAATTCAATTTAAATGGATAGGGTTTTTCTATGAGGAATTCATTGAGTTATATATTTAGTCAAATGTGGTTAGGGTCTACCCAGTGTTGCCCCCCACTCACTAATGGAAATCAATTAGGATTAAGGCAAGTATCTCCCCACACAATTGATACATTTGGGATATATCTACTTATATCAGAGATTTCTGTTCTTAGCCCAAGAGGCCAACCGTATTTCAGACCCTCGTTCAGGATTAGGTAGGCAGCTCACACCTCGGTCTCTATTCACAGCAAGGTCCCTCCAGCCAGATTGTAGTCCTCTCGCTCAGATATGGCTTCCAGCTTCTAGGCCAAATGTCCCCAGCAAGTGTCCCAGGCACTCCTGTCTATCTACTCTCCTATGTGTCAGCCTTCCTTCTGTCAGTTCCCTGTTGTTGTCTGTTTGCTCTCCTCTCTGTTTTCCTTCTGTCTCTCTCTGTCCCACTTAAGATGATTGAAAACTGATATTATATAGTGCTGATGACACGTACATAATATGTTTATTCCCACGCTACGGATTGGACATCTCTTTCTCCCCCTCCCACAACCAGCTGATAGGGCAAGGAGTTTAGAGGGTCTGTATTTTGGATAATAGGAGGAAGATGCATCATTTCAAAATGACATATGTTCGCATTTGAGGTTTTTTTAAATCTCACTACATGGCAAATACCTTTATTTTTCAGATAACTGCATGAACATATATTTTTGAATTCTACATTTTATGGCGAAGCAGGGAATACTCATTTTATTTCAACACCATCTTCCTGGTAGGAGTTATACTTTTTTGCGATTTGCTCTGGAGCCGAAATAGTGAAAAAAGCCACTCCATGTTCAAACATTCATTTCGCATTCTATCAGTTCACAAACTTTCAAATTTCCTCTAATTATAAGAAAGTCAGGATCATGGTTTAATTCCTAACTCAAATTCTATACATCCCAGAAAATGAAGAGATACCTAGTACTGACAAGCCTTCTGTGATCTTTATAATAATAATTTCTTTATTGTGATATAGTTCAATCAAGAACTTTACACAAAACAAAACAATCAATATACAAGAATCAACAATTATTCACAATCATGTAAAAAAGAGCAACAGAAAATGACATCAAATATATGTGCATACATATATATATATTAGAAACAGCAATGTACAATAGTACGAAAATTGAACACTCCAAAAGGCAGCAACTCTGTGAAAATCACAGAGTTGCAGATGGAAAACACCAAGTAATCCACAGTAACAAAATCATCTTTATTTGTTTGTGCAGTAGAAAGGAAGAATTACATAGAAACAACGCGTTTCACAGTAACAAACCACTTGTTGATATAAGAAGGTTAAAACACAAACAAAGGACATATAAATAATTCCTCATCTCTATGGTTGCGAATTCGAGATCGGCACAGCCTTAAAGGTGAACACTCAATCGTCAGACATATTGTAATTGCTAAATAGATGTAACAAATGATAATAATCATTTATTAACCTTGCTCACGGAGTGGGTTGTCAAATAGGAATCAATGCTGTGTTTCTGCAATTGGAGACTGCCTGCGTGACAGTATAAGAAAAGTGTATTTGTAAATGTATTGTCATCAATGTAAAATATACGTTTCTGGAAAAATCGATCTTACCAAATGAGAAAAAGGCCTTAAGCAACCTCAGCCTGCTCAAATAAATTAAGAACTGATCGTACAAAAATGGCAGATCAGTTATATATAATCCGTCCATGTGAACAAATCAGCCACAGAAAAAATGACTGAACCGGAATGCGGGCGAAAACATCACTGACAGTCTCCATTGCTGAGCCACATGCAGTGCTCTCCCACATGATTATGCAGCCTTGTACAGTATATGAAGTGCATGATGGGTGCAAATATGCAAAGAAAGTATGGAAAGATATGCCAAGCATTACAATAAGTCCAAAAATATACACTGATGCCAAATGCAATCTATTATGTGCAAATCAGCAATGAAATAAAGTGCTTAGTGCTTGATCCATTATTGCCACTTATACAGATCACAAAAAGAGTAAGTATTGTACACAAGTGTTATAATTTTGATTACCCAACATTATTAAAAATCCGAAACATGATATATAGTATAAAATCAATGTGCAAAAAAGCATTAATGTGCAAAACATGCAAATCTCAGCGTAGTGCCGGATATGTTTCATGTATGCAATTGTAGCAGCATAATAAGGTGCTAAGTGCTTACAAGAAAGTGTCTAATGCAATAATAGCGATTAGAAAATGCTGGGGCTTCAAAGAAATGTGGGGCTATGTAACAAAAATAAGTGTCTTAGAGTAAGAGGGGCATATAGGATGTATGTGGAAAAATACACAATGTACAATAAAGTGCTATGTGCATATTTAAGATATTAAACCTGAATGCACAAACCTAAAATCAGGTTATAGATAGACACATAATGCATGAATGGTAAGAGTACTTCCTTAAAAATGACGTTTTAAAACGAGACTAAAGGATCACATGAGAGGCTGTGTTGAAATGCAATCAATCCAATGCAATATCTAATTGTGAACACGATGTGTGCATAAAGAAACCCTCCATGAAAACAAACCTAAAACAAAACTAAAAACAAATTGAATTCCCAATTATAAAGAGAAATCTACATAAAGGCAGAAACCAAGTAAGTATTCTCCCCAAAAATAACTTTTTATAGTCTAACAAGTTCAGTGAAGAAACAGTCCACCGTAAGTGAAACCAAAACCAAAAAAGAATAAAGAAACTTAAATCAAAGAAAAGGGAGAGAGAACGTAAGATGATTAACCAATTCAAAACATACATAGTACAGAGATAAATACAATGGAAAAAGCAATAAATGGAATATACTCAGGTGCCCAAAAAAGTTCCTCATCCAGGTTATGTGCCCTGGGTCTCTTTGCCTCCAGGTCTAAAATACATTTGGTCTCCAACTGTCTCAATAAAAGTTCTCGATTGCCTCCAGTGGTTAATTCTGAGACCGAGCGTATCCAAAAGTATGCAAAACCATCCAGTTTGCCAGCGCAAACTGTTTTAAAATGTACTCCTATGGGATATGTGGAATCCACATTTTTAATTGCACGTATATGTTGGAGCATCCTAAGTTTCAATTGACTAATGGTGATACCATTTGTCACATGGGCAGTGTCGGGGGGGAAATTCTGCCGGGGTCGGCCGGGCCGTCCGCGGACCTCCAGGCAGGGAGGCCCCAACTCCTCCCGTGTATATCCCAGATGAGATGAGATAGAGTATGAGACGCACACAAGGAGCAAGGTGACTCTGCTGTTTATTAGACAAAACGGCAGGGATGGGTCAAGGAGCGTACGCGTTCGTCCTGACACACACACAATCGTGGGGCTCGCAGGCCCTTTTTACTGTATTATGACGCGCTACTTGCGTCACTTCAGAAAGTTAACAAAAAACCTATCGCCACTCTTAATTGGGTGTTCGAGTGGTAGGGTTAGTATAGCACACATATAGAGAAAGATATTAGTGGACAAGGTGTAGTCAGGTGGTATATCTGGGTTGTCCCTACAATTAGATACATGAGAATTGTTACATGAAGACTCCTGAGGATTGGCTAAATTTGCTGGCGTCAGTGATAAGAGCCCCATGTTCTGATTGGTGCGCCCGTGAGCTTCCCAGCCTGGGACCACCGTCGTTCCCAGCTCTCGGTCTACCTGTAAGTTGCAACAATGTTTCACTATGGGTACATGCAGACAATGTGAGGACTTATTCATAGCTGGACGGGGGACCGCTCCCACTGTTGCAGATGTCCATTGAGCCTTTCAAGTGTATCTGCCAGTGTCTCGTAGCGAGGGATCCAGACGCCTCTGTTCTCCTGGGTTTGGCATCTCGTCAGGTTCGGCTTGGTCACGTGGGGAGGGACCGTGAAAGAGGCAGAATTCTGCACAATTAATATTGTTTTTCTACTGCGCGTCTGGTTAAATTTGTCGGTGTGACTTTAACGTTGGTGCGCGGAGTACGAGGTTGCAACATCGTGCCTTTGATGATTTGCTCTTGGAACGTGGGTTTGCAACATTGCGACCTTGGCTGGTTGCTTCGCCGAGCTCATTCTGCAGGATCAGCAACTGACTCTTGCCTTGTTGATGTCCACGGGAGCTCTTGTTTGAGGCCTACTTGGGCCTGGTGCATAAGTTGTCCGTTTGGTGCACAGGTGCCTTAGGTTATAGGAGCATATAATTTCATGACCAGTATTGTCTTCATTATGCTTCTCATGGCGGTAACTGGTTTTAAGAGAAGCGTGAGCAAGCTAGTAGAAGAGTTCATGACGTGTCTTGCGTTTCTGCATTCCGAAAGCCTATATAAAAATAATAAAGATGCACGTCCGTGAATATGCCTGTCGCCTACGTCATAGCACTGAGTATATTCTTCGTGTAGGTTGGTGTGGGAATGTCCAGTGTGTACATTTGTACAGATGTGCTTCCCGTTGTCTAGGTCGTCATGGCATCTCTAACGACGTGTAGATTTTAGTCTAGTTGATCCGTGCCGCAAGTGTCGGCATGGCCAGTGCGGGCTGCTGGGCAGGCAGATGGACACATCCGTATGTTCCTGTACCAGGGTATCTGGTCGTCTGGTAAATGGGCAAACTCGTCTCGTGGCGGGTGTTTGGGTCGTGACCCTCTAGGCCAAGTGCGAGAGGCGAAGGACGGGAGCCTGGTCTTCCATTCTCCCACTTCAGTCCCCCCTCTGGTCGACTTGTTGACCACAAACATATCCTTCTCGTTATCTCCTCTTACTCGCCATATCTTAGTTATTCCTCCGAGATGTCCATAGTGGTTTACATGATCTTCAAAGGACCAATACATATATTCACAGGTACCTCCAGGAGTACAGTATACCCATTTTCCTATGTAGCTCCTGGGGTTTCTTGGGTTCTCGATCTTCACTGATGGTGGGTCTAGATGGTTGGTAAATATTTGGGTGCGCAGCTTCTCCCTCTCCTGTATTATTACGCCTGTATGCTGGCCGTCATCTGCTGGCATCAAGGGGTGCATTCCCACCATTTCCAGCAACTCGTCAGTAGTGCGTGCCTTCCGTGCCTTCCAAAATCTAATTATGATCAGGGTAGCTCCAGCCAATATAGTACAGCCCACTATTATTTTCAGTCCATCTGACAGCCAGGATGGCATCCATGACCATAATAGTGAAAACCAGCTCTTATCCTTGTTCACACCGTTGCTTTCATCCATCATTTTGGAGTGCATCTGGGCCAATTGCGAAACTGCTTCTGTCAGTGTACCATTGTCAGCATCATTGGCAGGTATGAACGTGCAGCATGATTGTCCTATCTTTGCACAAACTCCTCCTTCCATTGCTGTGAGAAGGTCCAATACATATCTGTTCTGGAGTGCTACCATCCTTACAGCTCGCAGCTCCTCTTTTATTGCGTTGAACCCATTTACTGTAGAATTGATGGTCATCATTAGTTCCCATCTAGTTATTTGGAGCCATTTTGCGTTTGCGTAAGCCTGTAGTCCCGGGTGTATTATTGAGGAGAAGAACATTGCTGCTCTGCTAAATAGTCTGTGTTCTGGCGGTATTGATGTTAGTGCCGTTTCCGACCTTCCCCACAGGTAATTTCCTGTCAGCGGCTCTCCTTGTCTTTTTCTTCTATTTAGGACAGTGTCATTGCTGTTGGTCCTGTTCCCTTGCTCCTCCTGAAGTGGTGCAGATCTCTTTCTTCTCTTATCCCCTTCATCCATTCTAGGAAATTTCGCCACATTGACGTGCTTCTTAGGTATCACTAGTGATGGTACATTAACGTGTACCATTGTGCACACACCATTCCACAGGGGAGGCAGTGTATGGTATGCCTTTTCTCCACAGGCCCAATAATGGTCCATTATTACTGCTGTTCCCGCTCCCCCCTCAGGTAACTCCGTCACACTTGCACAATTGGTGTTATATCCTACGTCCACCTCTCCTTTATGCTGGTAGCATACCTTGGGCGCAGTCAACGGTAGTATCGTTATTGGGTCTTCATCTTCTTCTACCCACGTGAGCATTGGTACATACTTGATCCACGTCGTCCAACATCGGTGATTGTGTGTCTCGATGGTTGAGATAGTTTCTTTTGTTACCATGTTGCTGCCAATCACTCCTATCTCCCAGCTGTTGTCCAGATACACCTTTCCTGTTATCGTCAGTAGCGGCCTCTCCCAGAATCCTTGTTTACCCGGAACTTCAGTGGCGTACCAATCACATGGTAGATACTGCAGTGTTACTTTCTGTGTTTCTCCTTTTGCAGGGCCACTTGTTATATATTTGAATGCTTCAGCATGTAAACTGGTCTTGTGGTAACTCAAGTAGGTCTTGAGGAAGTTGTTTTCATATGGGTATGAGTCTCGTGTTTTCCATGTCATGTGCACTACAGTTCCTTGGAATCTTCCTTTCGTCTGGAACAGTGCCAAGTATATTACGCACTGCGCTATCTTCTCATTTATTTCTGTGGCAACAAATGTCCGTGAAGCACTCATGGCGTATGGTATTAATGAACAGACGTAGCAGCTATCCTCAGTTGTCTGCTTACCAATGCGGGTCATGTGTTGGTACCATATGTTGTTTGTGACGTGTGCTGAATCTTGTACATAATTATCAATACCTTTATTGTCTGAGTATGTGCTGCGTTTAACTCTATTTTGCTTGGGTGCAATGTTACTACTACCACCTGACGTAACACCTGTTGCAGCAAGGAACGGGGGTATATTAGGTTTGGGTGCAGCAATAAAATTGATAGCACAGCTGTACTGCCAGACAGAGGCAGCCAAAAATCCGGTGATCATCAAAATCCCTATTATTTTTATTACAACTGCTAATCTCACCGGCAAAAATTCTCAGAAATGCTCGTTTTTAGATGTTAGTTTTGTTTTATTTAAGCTCTCCCTATCAAATAGTCATTCAGTGCCCAGGCGAAGAGCTGCTCCCACGCTACTCTAAGTGATTGGTCTCTTAGGACCGGCAAGTATGGGCGGAGGTGGGGCATGTAATATTCTATGGCCAGGAGGAAGGCTGTGTAGTAGACACGTACCCTTCTTCTTTTTAGGTATGTTGGCCTTTTTATTTCGTATACAAATTGGTGTGACAATTCTTCTGGGTAATTATCGTCTGGGAGTACCATCTACGCCTGGACAGTGGACTTGTTAATTAGCTCTCTACTTAACAATACAATAATACGCAGTTCCTGTATGTGCGAGAGAAAAAAGAGAGCATTCACGTGTTTACATGTGTATTTGTGCGAGAGAACATTCAGTTTAAATTGCAATTATACACTAATACGCAGTTCCTGTATGTGCGAGAGAAAAAGAGAACATTCACGTGTTTACATGTGTATTTGTGCGGCCAGTGGCTTTCAGTTTAAGTTATAACTGTCCTTGGGAGTCAATGGGCGGGGGGAGTTTTTTGCGCTCAGATGGCGGAAGTATTTTTACTCTTTGAACGTGTGACCATGGGGTGGGCAGTGTAGGGATCACCCCTTTCTTCGTCAGTTGTTGTCTCTGGGGTAGCTGG
Organism: Ambystoma mexicanum; assembly: GCF_040938575.1. Taxonomy (NCBI): domain Eukaryota; kingdom Metazoa; phylum Chordata; class Amphibia; order Caudata; family Ambystomatidae; genus Ambystoma; species Ambystoma mexicanum. The sequence goes on along the minus strand of NC_090930.1, from coordinate 547,078,296 downwards.
GTAGTGACACGGTAAGGGAACAATTGGGTCGTTGTCTGTGGTAGAACTTCCTTCCGCTGTCGGTGATGTTGTTGCTGTTCTTCCAATGGACCTGTCGTTGGCGCTGGGGCGGGTCTGCAGTTTGTATATCTTTACATCATGTGGGTGGTTCCAGGCACGCTTGTCCTTTAGTTTTACTGCTCTTGGTGATACGTCTTCTACCAGATGTGGGCCGGTGAACCTTTTGTCGTTCCACCTCCTATTGAAATTGCGAAGTAGCACGTGGTCACCTTTGGCAAGTTTGCACAAGTTCTCTTTTTCTAATTCTGTACTTGCGCCTTCTTCTTTATTTCTGGTGGACCCGCCCCGCGTGCGTTCGAGCTGTTGAGACACGAACACAACACTAGTAATCAAAGACGACACATATTGGTACATTTCATCACCTAGTACACTCGCTGAACTTTCGTGGTCGGTGAATGCCCTTGACGTTGGTGTTAGGGGAAGGCGCATTTGACGTCCAGTAACCACCTCGTGTGGGGTGAGGTGGTGGTCGGACCCTGGCCTGTTCCTTAGTTCGAATAGGGCTAACGGAAGGCAATACAACCAACTTTTCTTTGTTGTTTGTTGTATCTTTGCAATTGCCTCCTTCAATAAGCCATTTAGGCGTTCACATACACCGTTAGCCTGTGGGTGATATGCACATGCAAATTTGTGCTTTATGCTCAGTAGGGCTGTGATATGTTGGAACATTTCGTTTGCAAAATGTGGGCCATTGTCTGATCTTAACACCTCGCACACTCCCCACCTGGGGAAGACCTCCCTTACTATGAATTTGGCTGCTCTAAATGCATCTGGGTGTGAACAGGGCCCTGCTTCAATCCACCTAGAAAATGGGCATTCTACTACAATCATGTACCTATTACCTTGACATATGTTGATCATATCAACATAGGGCCTCATTCCGAGTATGGCGTTAAGGGATAGCGGCCACCGCTAACGAGAGCGGTGGCGGTAATCCCTTACCGCCATACTCCGAGTTCCCTTAGCGCCATGGTGCTTTTAACACCTGCTTCTAGCAGGCGTTAAATACCATGGCGCTAAGGGACCTTGATGTTAATTACGCCACCGTAATTTACGGTGGCGTAATTGACGCCTTCCCCACTCCCATTATGCCCTATGGGGCAAGAATGGGAATGGGGAAGGGTAAATGGGGATTGGGGAATTACCGCCCCGCCAACCTTGGAATGGGGCGGTAATTCCGCCAACCACCAAGGCGCTGCCGGTCCGGGTACGGCGTCAACCAAGGCGTTAATAGCGCCATTGGTTAGCGCCGTACTCGGAATGAGGCCCATAGTCAATGTGAAGGTGCCGAAAAGGTCCTTCTGGCCGGGGTATGGTACCTCTTATCACTTTTAGGGTATGAGCGGCCGTAAACTGTTGGCATGTGAGACAATTGCTGATAAAATTTGACACATGAGAATTTAACTCGGGACAGAACCAATCTTCTCTAATTCGTGCTGCAATTATTTCCTTGCCTGTATGGGCTGGGTGATGTAATTGGCTCAGGGCGGTATTTAAAAGTGCCAACGGTATTACAACTTTTCCAGTACCACTCTGGCGCCATAGTGCGTCGGTTGGTGACATTGTACATCCTCTTTTTACCCATATTTCCTTTTCGGCCATTGGTGCAGCTGCTTGTAATTCCATAATCTGTGTGGCTGGGAGATGGGTGTACCCTTCTCTTATTAACATCTCCCTAGCCATTCCCCTTCCTCTCCCTCTCTGTGAGTCTGTGGGGTTCCATATCTCACCAAAGTATGCAGCATATTTCGCATGTGCGTCTGCTGCTGCATTCCCTTTTGAGACGTGGTCTTCACCATTGGTGTGTGCGGTGCACTTTACTAGGGCTAGCTCTTGGGGGTCGTTTATTACTTCAATTAATTCAGCCAACAAGAGGGCATGTTGCACTGGAGTGCCATCAGCTCTTCTAAACCCTCTTCTTCTCCATTTTGATAGCCCTGAGTGGACAGTGGATGTAACATATGCACTGTCGGAATATATTGTTACACGTTTGTTAAAACTTTCCTTTAATGCCAATATTAGTGCAACTAGTTCAGCGGCTTGAGCAGAGTAATGCTGTGGTAACTGTACACACTTCATAGCCACACACACCGGCGCCTCCATCATTTTTACCACTGCTGCCCCAGTCCTCCGTATCCCATCTCCTTGATCAATAGTTGATGACCCATCAATAAACAAAAGCTCACCTCCCTCTAGTGCATTTTCTTCAACTTTTCTAGTGCATGAATATATTTCATTTAGTTGGGTGCAGTCGTGGGCGTAATCTCCCTCCTCAATTATTTCTGCTAGAAATCTTGCAGGGTTAACAGTGCTACATCTAACAATCGCTAGTTCAGCCCTAGACAAAATGATCTCGTAACCTGATGCCCTCAGTGTCGTTAGTGTGGACTTGGGTTTGTTCAATATTGCAAATAGTGCATGTTCCACAAACAGTGTAGTTGGACACCCCATGGTTATTGCTGATGCCTTTTCTACTGCAAAAGCAGCTGCAGCGAGACCTTGCTCGCAAGGGAAGTGGCCTAACATCACGGGGTCTAAGTGACCGCTGTAAAATGCTACTGGTTTATAGCCCATGCTTGTTTTTTGGGCCAATACAGCTTTCATTACTGCTGAGTCGCAATGTGAAAATATAAAAAAGCGTCGCTCATAGTCTGGGGATGCCAGTACTGGAGCTGTTGATATTGCGTCCTTCAATTCGTCAAATGCCTCCCTCATTTTCATAGTCCACCCCAACTTTTTTTCCCCTTTATTTGCTTCCTTTAAACCCTCAAGCAGGGGTCCTATGTATGAACTGTAATCAAATACCCATGCTCTACAGTAGTTGCACAGCCCCAGAAATTGCTGCAGTTCTCTCACAGTCTGTGGCATGGGAGTGCTTGAGATGGCCTGTGCTCTTTGTGGTGCAATCTTTTTTCCATGTTGGGATATCAGTTGGCCAATGTAAAGTACCTGTTCCTGACAGTATTGTATTTTTTCCATGTCTACCTTATACCCCTTTTCAGCCAATATAGTCAACATTTTTAAAGAGTCCTCTCTGCATTTACTTTCGTTTATACTGCAAATTATTATGTCATCCACATACTGTAACACTGTGCTTTCCACCTCAACGTTACCCAAATCCATCTGTATTACTCTATTGAAAATTGAGGGTGATTCACAATACCCCTGTGGTAACCTGGTATGTTTCCATTTTGTATTTCGGTAAGTGAAACTTGTCAAATCTTGTGAGTCGGGGTGTAATGGTATTGAGAAAAATGCATTTTTAAGGTCTATTACTGTAAATCGTGATACTTCTGCTGGAATGCCACACAATATTGTGGCCGGGTTTGCTGTTACTGGATATTCTGCTTCTACTATGTTGTTCAAGGGCCTGAGGTCCTGTATGAAGCGCCAAGACCCCCCTTTAGTCTTGCGCACTGGGTACACAGCCGTGTTACATGGTGATTCTGAGGGGACCAATATGCCATTGTTTATAAGGGCCGTTATAGTTTCATATATGCCCTCATCTGCCTCTTTTGACAATGGGTACTGCTTTACTCTTGGTAGTATGGCACCTTTTTTCAATTTTATCTGTACACTCCCTATGCTTTTTATGCATCCTACGTCATAAGGGCTAATGGTCCATAATGATTTGGGCACCTTTGACATATCCTCCTTAAAGAAAGGGACTGGGGTGCATGCAGGTGCCTCAAGTGCCATCGCAATTTTCTGCGCTATTTGTTTGTGAGCCACTCTTAACCATATTTCTACACTCATCATGAACACCATTTCCCCCTCCTCCTTTTCTTCTGAAAACAGCTCCTCATCTGACACCTGGGTCAACCTACATCCTTCTGCTAGTGCTATCACTGCCCTCCATGCTCTTCCTTCTTTGTCTTGGGTGTGCACAGCAATATACTCAGCTGTTGCAATAATGCTCTCAATGTCCATTACAAACACCTTTCCTTCTTGTTCATTAACAGGTGTTTCTGGTCGGAACAGATAAGCTGCTGGCCTCCTCCATATTTTCCCTTCGATCCCTGGCATCCATGCAAATGCCATGTCTGTTCCATACTGGAATAGCTCACCATCTACTGGTTCCGCCCTAATCGCTATCTGCCCGCAGTATGCTTGCATAATCTGTCTTGCTGCTAGCATGTTAATCCCTGGAGTAGAGCAAATTATACCATCCTCTGTAAAGGAGATTGTCATATTTAACCTATTCATTATGTCCCTCCCCAGTATATTTACTGGTGAGGCACTATAATACAAAAGTGGAACTGACAGATCATAATCTCCGATAGATAAGGGAACGTTATCAGTAAAAGGAACCAATCCTTTAGCCCCAGAAAATCCTTGGGTGTTCATGGCTTCGCCTGTCATCTTAAATTTACCTTCCCTTATGCAAGACCGGGTTGCCCCGGTGTCAACAAGGAATGATAATTTTTTGTCACCTATCGTTACCTCTATGCGTGGCTCCTCCGCACTATTAGGTGTTACTGACAGGATGGGACACACCAAGGCCGTCTGTGGGCTGTCCTATTGGGGGTACAATGATTGGCCATTCCCTGTGTAAGGGTTGTGTCCCAAGACCGTCACCCTACCCAATTGCGTTTGTTGTGGCAGTGGCTGTTGTTGTGTTAATTGCTATTGTGGCAGTGAATATGTTTGTGGCTGTTGTTGCGTTATTTGTTGTTGTTGTATGCCCTGCTGTTCTTGTGATGGCCTAGGTTGTGCCTGCTCATTCCATGCTGGTGTTCCTGGCCTGACCCTACACGTACGTGACATGTGTCCTATTAGTCCACAACTCCAACACACGGGTGGTTCCCTGCTCTGCCATGGGAAGCTCCCTGTGTTGTCCTGGTATACCGGTTGCCCTGTGGGGTAGGAATTTCCAAGTCCCCACACCTGCTGTTGGGTATTATATCCGTATCCTCTCCCTCTCATAAATCCTCCTCTCCCCCTGTTATAACTATAATACCCAGCTCCTTGCATTGGGTACCCTCCTCCCACGTTTGGTGCGTGTAATTGCAGTGGCGGCACTTGCTGTATTATACTTTGTGGAGGTGCTATTTGAGCTGGATCTTGTGCAGCCACTACTTGTGTGGGGCTTTGGGCCATTGGTGTGGGCGCAGTTATTAGTGCCCCTTCCATTGTGTATTTAGTAAGTTTTTTCTGTACTAGTTTGGCCTCTTCTGTTTTCCTGTCCTCTTCCTTTTGTTTCATTTTTCCTTGCCATATCCTGCAATGATGTACTATAGTCAGCTGTATTTCTGGCCATGGTTTTGCTTCCATTCCCACTACTTTCTTTAGTTGTTTCTGAACTCCTTCTGGGAGCCCTTGTACTAGTATATGGTAAAATATGGCTGGTGTTTTATCCCATTGTTCTCTAGTTTCCATGCGCCACTTCTCTTGAATATCCTGGATATAATCAACAGGATCCTCATTCTCACGCATCTTACGGGAAGTAATTGCTCCTATGTCTGATGTGTCTGGGTACTGTACTCTCAGTGCCTGCCATAGCGCATGTCTGCAGTTTGCAAATGGCGCCCCATCATGCGATGTGTTTGTTATTGTTACCCCATGGAATCCCGCTCTCTTCCAGATGTCGTCCGCTCTATCCCCTAATATTGATATTAACAGGCCCTTCACATCTCCTACTGCTAGTTTCTGTACTGCGGTGTGTTTTTCCATTTCATATATCCACTTACCCGCACCTCCACTTAGTGATGGGAGCCTACATTTTATATTTTCTTTATCCGTATGCTTCCAAGGTACATACTGCGGTCTAACCCCTCCTCTCTCCAACAGTGGCATTAAGTTGTGTCTTGTGTCACCCTTTACGCTCCATAATATTGAGTCCTCACACCCCTCCTCTTCCCCCGTTTCCTTTACCACTTCAAATTCTTCCTTACTACCCCTACTCCTACCTCCCTCTCCGTCCTTTCCCCTTTTTTCGTCATTTCCTGTGTTTAATATGGGTATGTTTATTTGTCTGTCTTGCCTGCGGCTAGGGAGGTCTCTAAGCCGACATGCATAGGGAGTCAATTCGTCCATGAAGGGCGCAAGCTTTATTGTGCGCAGCGAGCGTGTGGCGGTTGAGCATGTAGGGTGCGATGGGGGAGGGCGTGATGGAGATGGCGATGGTGTGGCTTCATGGGTTTGTTTTTCCACTAGTTGTTGCACCCTCTCCTCACTTCGTTCCAGCTCCTCCCTTCTCTTACTTATCCATGGCGAGTCTATGTTTGTTCTAGTGAGGTACAGCTTATCTAAGCTTTCCCTTTCACTCTTTCTTCCTACCCTCTCTACTCCTTCTTCCTCCTCACTGCAAAAATCAGTCATAAATGGTATCCCCCACTCTGCCTTTTTCCCTTTTACTGTTACTGTTTCTAAGTCTATTAGCTCCATTTCTCCTCTTCCTTTGTTACCAACTGTTCCCCATGGTGTTGATGTTGTTGCTACTTCTCTACTTCTATATACATCCCCCCATTTTTCACTCTCCCTATTACTCCCTCCTCTTTCCCCTTCACTCCTCTCCTCCATCTCCCTACTATTTTCCTCCCTTTTCCTTTTTAGTTCCTCCATCACTTCGTTGCTCATCTGTTCCAATATTCTTTCATCCTCCTTCTTCCTTTCCCATTTCACCCTTTCTCTTTCTATTGCTTTCCCCTCTTCATATTTCTTAGCTGCCTCTGATACTACCCTCCTCCTCCATATTTCCATTTCCCTTTCTTTATCTTCTTCTTCCTTCTTTTTTTCTCTCAACACTACTCTTGACACCCTTTCTGCTGCTGCTTTTACCCTTTCAGCTTCTATCCTTTGCTCCTCATTTCGTTCCCTTAATTTGTCCAATTCGTCTTTACCCTCTTTCCTTTTCCTCACTCTCTCTTTTTCCTCCTTCTCAAGCTGTTTTATTAATTCATTCTGCTCATCCCTTAGCTTTGCCAATTTTTCCTCCAAAATCTCTTCTCTTTGTCGTAATAGCTCCTCCCCCTTCATCTCACTCTCCCTTGTACTATCCTCGTCTGTTCTCTTTACTGCCTCCCTCTCTTCTCCCGTTAGTGAACCCCGTAATTTTAATAATATCTGTGCAGCTACCCACTCATCATGTCCTATCTCTACAATCTGCTCTTCTCCAATCCTCCCCTCCCCCACTGTCATCTTCCTATGGGCCACATATGGTGGAGGGCTGTATGCCGGGTTCGAGTATCCTTCAGCCGCCCTTAACTGTCCTTCTATTTCTCCTAATTCTCTTAAAGGGTACAACCCTTCTCCCTCTGTTTTCACTCCCGGTGTTATGGGTATCTCGTTGCTCGGTTCCTTTTTTATGTTGTCTAATTTATCAATCTTTTCTCCTCCCTCTCCTTCATTCCCCGTATTCTTTGTCCTTTCACACCCCTTTTCCCCATCCGTTCCCTCTTTCTTAATCTCCTTTGCTTCCGGTGTTTCTCCCATAGAGAACATTCCATTTGGTCCTGGTCGGGACCCCTGGAACATCCTCCATAAGTTGAACACCTCCACATGGCTCGCCAACTTCTTCCCCTTGTATGTATTGTGCAGATGGTTTAGCAGTGAATGTTGGGCATATGGATCGAAACTACCATTAGGCGGCCATGGTGTTAACATTTTGTTATCCGTCCCCTGGGTCCACTCTATGCTGTACTTAATTAATTTCTCCCTATGGGGTGGCAGTGTGGTGCATATGTGTTGTAGTGGGGTAGTGAGGGTGTTCCCCCACCCTCCCGACCCTGTCCCATATGACATAGTGGTGCCCCACTTGTTACTCCTCCCTTCACTACCAGTTTGCAATTTACAACCTTATATTGTTTACCTGGCCCCGTAAGTGTGGGGACTTACGACAATCCTTGACAAATTATGCAATAATAATAATTAAAAAAGAAAAAAAATAATAAAACACAAATATATATATGTATAATTTTATATTGTATATTCATTCCCCTACGGCCCCCTGCGGCCGAGGCGCACGCAGCCCCCTGTGGCTGCGTACCCCTTACGACGATCTTATACAGTCGTCCTGATTCCTCGTTCTCCTCCCCCTTTTACACTTGCCGTGGCCGGCGTTCTCCGTGCGCAGCCACGCCCCTCTCCCCTTCTCCTCTTCCGATCCACTCGTTTATCGTTTATCTCCGTATCTGCTCCCTTATCATGTTTCTCTTCCCCACCACTCTCAAACCCAATGTTCCTTGTGCTCGCGATATCTCATTAAATCCCTACTGGTGACGTCACTGATGTCTTTACGCTACTGGTACATTCTCATTATTAGTTTCAAAATACACTTGCAATCTACCCCCGCTAACCCTACAGCTGTCTTCCTGTCTCTCCTGGAACAAGGTAATCTCATCAATAATATAATCGGACTGCGCACACTGCGTCGCCTCGCGTGTGATACGCCCCTCAACAGGAGGGCTTAACCAGCCAATTATCTTCCGTATTGGGCAACTATGCAACTAGCTACCGCCTACAGGGAAACGTCATCTACCTATCGAGTTTCTTGCTCGAACAATAGGGAACCTCATCATCTACCTATCGAGTTTCTTGCTCGAACAATAGGGAACCTCATCTACTCATTGATCAATAAATATCAAATCGTAGGAAACCACACACACCCACCCCTACACGTTAGTCGCGATTTAGGCCAATCAATGTCTACGAGCGGCCACACGTGATGTTTCGTGCTCCGCCCCCCTCTTTCGCGTGACGTAGCCAACTTCTCTCGCACTCGTCTCGTCACCATTCATTCCATTAACAACACTCAGTTGTTAAACCTTCGCCGCGCATCTGTGCAATACCTCCCTCCTCCCTCATTTACTTCCTCCCCCTCCCTCACAATTTCGCATTGCTCGTTGTGCGTGTCATGCTCACCAAGTTCTCTCGATGCAGGGCCGCTCGACTGCGTGCACCCCTCCAAGCGGCTCGCCACCTCCCCTCGTCTGGACCACGTCTGGACACTCGCCAACCGCGGGCGGGATACTTCTCAACCGGCTCCCGAGGGCCAATATCCGGATTGCGCTGTCCGGTCTTCTCGCAGCTCCGCGATGGTCCTGTAGTCCTCAGAAGGGGGCAACGGCAGAGGGGGCCGCGCCGCCGGGCCTCCTCGCAACGGGAGTGCCCGGAAAAAGTAAAAATAAAAAGTCGATCTTAAACAGATCTCAGCAGTGCCTCCAACTTGTCGGGGGGGAAATTCTGCCGGGGTCGGCCGGGCCGTCCGCGGACCTCCAGGCAGGGAGGCCCCAACTCCTCCCGTGTATATCCCAGATGAGATGAGATAGAGTATGAGACGCACACAAGGAGCAAGGTGACTCTGCTGTTTATTAGACAAAACGGCAGGGATGGGTCAAGGAGCGTACGCGTTCGTCCTGACACACACACAATCGTGGGGCTCGCAGGCCCTTTTTACTGTATTATGACGCGCTACTTGCGTCACTTCAGAAAGTTAACAAAAAACCTATCGCCACTCTTAATTGGGTGTTCGAGTGGTAGGGTTAGTATAGCACACATATAGAGAAAGATATTAGTGGACAAGGTGTAGTCAGGTGGTATATCTGGGTTGTCCCTACAATTAGATACATGAGAATTGTTACATGAAGACTCCTGAGGATTGGCTAAATTTGCTGGCGTCAGTGATAAGAGCCCCATGTTCTGATTGGTGCGCCCGTGAGCTTCCCAGCCTGGGACCACCGTCGTTCCCAGCTCTCGGTGTACCTGTAAGTTGCAACAATGTTTCACTATGGGTACATGCAGACAATGTGAGGACTTATTCATAGCTGGACGGGGGACCGCTCCCACTGTTGCAGATGTCCATTGAGCCTTTCAAGTAGTGTCTCGTAGCGAGGGATCCAGACGCCTCTGTTCTCCTGGGTTTGGCATCTCGTCAGGTTCGGCTTGGTCACGTGGGGAGGGACCGTGAAAGAGGCAGATTTCTGCACAATTAATATTGTTTTTCTACTGCGCGTCTGGTTAAATTTGTCGGTGTGACTTTAACGTTGGTGCGCGGAGTACGAGGTTGCAACATCGTGCCTTTGATGATTTGCTCTTGGAACGTGGGTTTGCAACATTGCAACCTTGGCTGGTTGCTTCGCCGAGCTCATTCTGCAGGATCAGCAACTGACTCTTGCCTTGTTGATGTCCACGGGAGCTCTTGTTTGAGGCCTACTTGGGCCTGGTGCATAAGTTGTCCGTTTGGTGCACAGGTGCTTTAGCTTATAGGAGCATATAATTTCATGACCAGTATTGTCTTCATTATACTTCTCATGGAGGTAACTGGTTTTAAGAGAAGCGTGAGCAAGCTAGTAGAAGAGTTCATGACGCGTCTTGCGTTTCTGCATTCCGAAAGCCTATGTAAAAATAATAAAGATGCACGTCCGTGAATATGCCTGTCGCCTACGTCATAGCACTGAGTATATTCTTCGTGTAGGTTGGTGTGGGAATGTCCAGTGTGTACATTTGTACAGATGTGCTTCCCGTTGTCTAGGTCGTCATGGCATCTCTAACGACGTGTAGATTTTAGTCTAGTTGATCCGTGCCGCAAGTGTCGGCATGGCCAGTGCGGGCTGCTGGGCAGGCAGATGGACACATCCGTATGTTCCTGTACCAGGGTATCTGGTCGTCTGGTAAATGGGCAAACTCGTCTCGTGGCGGGTGTTTGGGTCGTGACCCTCTAGGCCAAGCGCGAGAGGCGAAGGACGGGAGCCTGGTCTTCCATTCTCCCACTTCAGCAGGTAAGAACATAGACCACATAAACTGTATTGCAAGTAATCCTGGACATTATCTGAGTGTCAATTGCTAAAACAGGATGGCAGTAACTCGTGGTGTTGATGGCATACTGGCACGCTTTGCATTTTTATACATTTGTAGAAGCCGAGAGTTCTTTTATTTAACCAGCATTCCGCCTGTATGTTGATAATGAGGCTCATATAGCTTGATACAAGATTGTCTTTTCATGATGTGGATTTCTGAAAGGTGATATTGATCTTCTCACCCAAATATTACTAAGATATACATCTAACTTGAGCACAGCCCAATGTTTATTAATTATACGGCGGATGTTGTTTGATCCATTTCCATAGGTTAATATCAAGCATGTGTCTCTATCTTCTTGATTGGATTTTAGAACTGGATTAGATGTTAAGAGGGAGATTTGATCTTTCCCTCTGGCTTTAATGGAAGCCCTTTCCAAGACTTTTTTGGGGTAGATACGATTTTGGAACCTGTTTGCCATACGAGCACATTCTGTGTCAAAACTTTCAATCTTGGAACAGTTCCTCCGTATTTGGACAAATTCTCCATATGGTATGCTCCACTTCAGGGATGTGGGGTGGTTGCTTGTGGCATGCAACAGTATGTTGGAACTTTCGGGTTTTCTGTGAAGTTCTGTAATGATGTTTTTTTTTTTTAAAGTTGATTTAATCAAGAAAACTTGATTTTTTCAACATAAAACACTTCCTTTACAGAATTTAAAAGAAGAAAGAAAACAAAAGTATTACTTAGTATACAAAATATGCAAAATATACAAAATATAAATATACAATTTCTTTCATCAATAAGAACACTGGCCCATTCAGCCCCTTACAAATGACTCAAGGTAATCATTTTGTTTTTTGGTAACCCCAAACTATACAAATAATTAAGTATAGCATATCTGACAATTCTCAGATTGCTATGAAATAATAAATTACAGCATCGCGTTTGTGTTACAGTCATTTATCCAAAAAACAAATGAGCAAAGTGTAAAATTCGTTTTGATAATAACATTGGGCATTCGACACATAAATGCATCATTGTTTCAGGGGCAAGTTGGCAAAACCGACAGCGTATTTCAATACTTGTTATAATTGTACGAGCACACCGGACTTCCTTAGTAGGCCAAATATTGAGGCGAAATCGCAAAAAATCATTTCGCTGACGCGAATTAGGGATCATAGTTAGATAACTCTGTTTCCCCATATCGTTTTAATGCGAATGGATTGTTCTTAAATTTTTGATATAGTAGGCATGCAGACCTGGTTTTTATCCAGTCGTCTTCCCATAATCGTTTTTGGCCTTATCTGGATTTTCGAACAGCAATACAAGAGAAAATCCCACATTGGTAATAATCTTTTTGGGCGTGTTTCTCCACAACACCGCAAATGCATCTTCAGATCTTAGGAGATGGGCTGATATAGGGCCCAATAGGCCAGGTTGATCCAAACTCATTACACATGTGCGATACAATGAGCATAACTTCCACTTATAAGTTGAATAAAGAGATAGGAGTCCAAGCTCATGTCTAAGAATACATATAGGTTCCGATAAGGGAAGATTCAGGGCGCGCTTCCAGTAGCACCCTTCTATAATCGCCCAATATTGGTAAGATTTACCTAGGACAGCCTCTGTGCCATATAGAATTACTGGTTTAAACTTTTACTTGTAGTATACTAACAAAGGGGTTACTGAAAACGTACAATATTTATTCCTAATTAATCTGCTTTGTGAAATGGTGGTCATTAATCGCTGCTTTATATGCTGATGATTGGCATGCTTATTTGGGGAATTACTTATATATACACCCAAATATATATATGAGGTGGCTGAAACTAAATTAATGTCTTGCAATGGCCACCTATAGATGGCATTACGTTGTTTATGTTTGCCAAATTCTACAATCTTTGTTTTCGTCAGATTAAATGTAATACAATTTTTCTTAGTATAGCCATCCAGAGCACTCAATAGAACACGTAACCCTTTAGGGGTCTTAGAAAAAATCACCATGTCATCAGCATAAAGCAGATATTTCACATCAACGCAATTAGTTTTCGGAGAGTCTGCCACAATGTTATCAAAGCTTCGGCCGAAATCTGAGATAAAAAAAGTAAACAATGCTGAAGCTAACAGACAACCTTGTTTCAACCCACACGCAGTCTTAATCGGATCAGACAACAGACCATCGTTTGACAATTTGATCAGAATTGAGGTGTCTGTATGTAATCAATAAGCCATTTTACAATAGACCAAGGACAACTTTTGTCCATTAGTTTCTTTTAAAGAAGCTCGCGGGGAACAGCATCGAAAGCCATTCTAAAATCTATGAAGGCAGTATAGAGTGGCTGCTGCTGCTGTTGCGCCTTCTGGATAATACTGGTTAGAGTAGTAATATTTACAGCTGTCCCATTACCTGGAAGAAACCCTGTTTGGAATAGATCACGAAGAATATCTTCATCCAACCATTTATTAAATTTATCCAAAATTAGGCGTGCAAACATTTTCCACGGGCAGTCCAGTAACAATATTGGTCGATAGGAAGCTGGATCATCTCTATTGCCTTTTTTAAATATAGGTAGGATTATAGACTTCCTCCAGGAATGTGGAATGACTCCTGTAGCAAGTATTTGTCTATATAACTGATAGAGTATCCTAGCCCATTCATTTGGATGATCTTTAAGCGTACCGTTATGAAGGCCATTTGGCCCCACTGCCCGCGAGCGACTCAGGTTTTTAATACAAAGCTGGATGTCATCAATTGAGATTGTAAAATGATGTGACATACATGGAACACCCATATTTAAGTTCTAATTCAGAAATGGTGAGGAATAGAGCTTACAACAATATACCTGCCAGACTTCATTTGGGATCGCATTTATCTGAACTGCTTCTTGTGTTTTATGTGTGGCTTCATTTAAGCACGCCCAAATGCCGCTTGCTGATTTCTTGAGGATATGGCGCAACATTATCTCCCCACTATATTGGTAGTACAGCAGACGCTGACCCTTTAGCCATGCACTATAAGAGGTCTTTAGCTGTTTTTTAGCTGATGAACGATTAGCTTCCGGGAAGAACCGCAAATTATGTATGGCTTTACATAAGTCCGCTTTCTTGCACTGCAATGCAGGATCAAATGGGTGGCAAGGTTTGTGCCTAACACCCATATCCGGCATTTTGAGCTGCTTAAACATCTGCATCACCGTTACATAACAGTTTGTAGGTGCATGATCAAATTGGCTAAATGACTGTAAGAGTGCTTGATGAAACTGTTCCAATTTATTGGGATTCCATCGCACTTGTATGCCACTATTATTAACAAGATGTTGATGTACATGTTTCTGTCTTATACCCGGGGCTACTACTTGATATATCAAGTAGCGCATGACAAGCTTGTCATGGTCACCATGGTTTGTTTCTATCACCTGCATGGATTGCACATGATTTAGAAAGTTTTTATGGACATAAACATAGTCCAAGGTGGCTTGCTGGGACCCCCTACTCCAAGTAAAATGAGCTGGGACATCCTCCACAATGGCACCATTCATCTTGGCAAATCCTCTTTCCTTCATGGTATTGAGCCAGTTCAGTTCATCAGCTGCCAATCCTAAGGCACCTTGTGGGATAAATGGAGATTTAAGTCCCCTACTATTATTGTCTGACATATACTCTGCTCAAACGCCAAGCAGTCAATAATCCAATTCAACTGCCTAAAAAAGGAGTCAGATGAGATGTTCCTTTTACTACAATAAATGTTAACAAGCACTATAATTTGAGTGTTTCAACGCAGCTTTACAATTTGGAAATACAATGAGGGAGAAGCAAGTTTCTCATCCACATACCCGGAGGCTTTACTAATGGCTAGCAGGAGTCCACCACTAGTCCGACCCTTTGCATTCTGAATTGCAGGTATCATGATGATAGTATGAGATGCCCATACGGGACATTCAGTGAGCCAAGTTTCCTGAAGGGCTACTAGGTCATATTGGGCCAGATCATTACTCGCTGAATTAAAAAGATGCTTATGCCCTCTTGTATTTCAAGAAAGTAGGCTGCAGGTACTGACAATAGCATCATGTTATGATCTTGAGTCAAAAGCTTGTGATGATGATATGCTAGGAGTGTAATTTATGGTCTGATGAATGTCTCCGTTCTTGGTATGTTCGATATGTCTTGATTTGCGATTTCTCACCCACATTGCCTGTGATGATTGGTTCTCGTAATAGATTGAAACCCAGCTCATATAAAGCAGATTTGGACTGCCACAAAATATTCAGCACAATTGTAGAATGTAAGTATATTCTGGCCTCAAATGGTTCAGTTATATTAGTGAATTCCACCGAGTTAATTTCCGTTGATGATAACGCCGACAAGGTAGGAATTTCACTACATATATTTAAAATGCTCGCTCTGTTCAATACATATTTAGGATAAGGATCTTCTCAACATCTGAGCACCAGACAATTGGACCTGAATTGGGCTTGTTGTTTGCTTCCATCCACAAATTTGGTATTGGATGGAATTCGCTCTTGAGAAGGGCCTTGTATAACAGATGAAAAATTAGCTCTAGAGCATGTACAATCTTTTGGTGCCATCATATTAACTGACTGAATCGGCCCCTTTAGCAATCGGCTCACATCCGGATATCTCAATTGTTGTACATTTTCAGTACCCCGAGAACACTGATTGGTCTCTGAAATATATGCATCAATTGAGGTTTTTATTATGTTTCTCAAGTCCTGCACCAAAGGTACCGTTTGAGCAGAATTCAGATCTGAAGGCACCTGAGTGTGTGCAAATGTTACATGATTTTGTGGATAGAGAGGCATAACTGAATTATTTGGTGGATATAAGGACATAACTGGGTTCAATTAAAAGTCACATGGGACGGCTTTCAATATAGGGTTGATACAAGAATTAGATGTTTGAACTGTTTGGGCTTTGTTCTCACTAGAAATCACAGTAGCTAGATTTTCCAAAATAATAACCTGGGTTTTAGGGCCAGAGACCTGCGAGATAACATTTTTTTGACTACACAATGGATTAGATTGCACACAAGGAACTTGAGACATATACGCCTTTATGGAAGTTCTAATCTCCTCTCGCAACTCCACAAGGACCGGTTGAGCCAAACAACCTTAATTCATTCCAGTTGGCAAACTAGTCTATATATTGTTATTAACCGCTTTACATGTGTCTAGGCTATTATTTGGATTGAGTCCGCTACCAGAGGGAGGTCATATTATATTCTGGGAGGTATTAGCTTGTACGGCACCTGACGAATTCAGACTAGCAGTGAGAGTCACCAACTGATCCAGTGGTCCGTATGGCATAAAGATTTGTTTTGCATGCTTGATACCAGAGGTCACCTGTTCGACTGCTTTGGCATTGTTTACTTGTTCCTGCCGAGGTAATACCTTAATAAACGTACACCCTTTTGTTCTAAATTTGGTGCTTCGCCCCTTCTTAGTTGATTTTATATGGAGGATCGAAACAGGCTCGGCAACTACGGCCGTAATTTTGTTGGTATCGATTTTGGTAGATGCAGAGGCAAAAAGTGTATAAGTATTCGGCACCACTGTGTTTACCGGGTCCGTCCCAGGGACAGTTACAAAGCCCAATACTTGCACAGTAGCATCAACCATAGGCAACCTATCTTTGACTACATTGATGTTATGGTGTTCATCACACAATACATCAGAATCCAATTTATGAGGCAATGATTCTCAGAAAACATTTGTAAGTTGTTTCTATCGCGAGGCCCAATGCAATTTTTCACTTCACAGATTAGACCAGCTAGAGCACACATGGGTGAACATGATTTCCCAATAGCAACTTGTGGAGCACATATAGGGGGCCCTTGATTTTTAAACGGGCCCACTCAGTAACCTCAAGTGAACCAGAGGTGGGTGTCACAACAACTTGGGTATCATGTGCATTAGAATTAGAACCATAAATAGATTGAGAATCAACTGTTTTGTTAATCGTAGCTTTCGATATGGCCACCAACCCAGTGCAACATTGTTCCAATAATGATGTCTGATTATTAACTTTACCGTCCAATACTTCATATAACTTTGCTAATGCTATGAGTGCAGTGTTCATTGCGCTCAAAATATTATTAAGAGCCGGAGCTTCCGGAAATGAAAAACGCTTAGAGTAGTTTTTATTAATAAAGAAGGCGGACTCCTGGATTGGCTCCTCAAATCTTGTCCTCCGGGGAGTAGGGGCAATAAATGAGGGTGATTCCTCTATACAATTAAAATTAGACACATGATCGATTTCTGGTGATTCCTGAGGACAACTTTGATTCAATTCCAACTCATGACCTCCTTCTAATGGATGATTGACTGGAATTGATGTATTAACCAATGTAATATCTGGATGCAGCTGGATTAAATCCCCTGTATTTGAGCAGATATAAAGTACATCAGGTGAGGGGGAAATGGACCTCCCCGAAGTATTTAAAAAATCCATTGCCTCCTCATCGACTTCTTCTGCCATCGTAAGTACATCGTGCACCGCTCTCAATCAATGTTGAGCAGCCACAGAGCAGCGAATGTGCTCCAGCACTCCCTGTGGATTTGCATCAGCTAAAGACAAAACCTCCACACAGGGAGACAGCTCAGCCAAAACAAAAGCTGATACCATGGTTGAGTCTGTGACCTCAACCAAACAAACTTGAGGTCACCGGCACACCAGGTGCAGACACAACATCCTCCTTACTACTCTTACTCATATTGCTCACCGGAATCATCATCCGATCCGTTATTTGCTCCAATGATACTATGGGACATTATCCTTGCTAGTCAGCATTTTGTGTACATAATATGAGCGAATGACAGACATAAGCGACATAGATCGTTGCATATTATGACTCTTACGATTGGGTCGACAGGTGGTTTTCGTCACCGCCATTTTCAGATGGTCTATCATAAACAATTGCTCAGGGTTGAATACGAGCATGCCAGATGGCAAATTATACTTTTTAGTGACCATTATAGATGATAGGAATGTAAAAACACTCACTACTACTACTTAATCTGGCAGCCGCAGTGCGCTCGTACACGAGACAGCAACACAGCCCACTCAGCAACCAGTCTTGCAAAACACGCACGCGAAAATGCGTGGAAATGATGTATATAATGGGGTTGCTGGGAAGGCGGGCGGGCAGGAAGCAGTCAATTTGGCCCAAAGTTCCACAATGACAAGGATCAATTACAAAAGAAACTAAAACAAAAAAAAATAAATAAATAAAACACTGATTTGCTTTGTTGGAACTAACAATCCGCAATGGCCTTCAGATATAAGTTTATACCAGTCCACAGTAATGTTCCAAGGTCCACAGTATTTCGGTCTTGAAGCAGCGTGAAGTAGCATGAGGACAGCAAGACTGACCACTCAGCAACCACTCTTGCAAAACGCGCGCATGAAAACGCGCGGCAATGATGTATATAATGGGGTTGCTGGGAAGGTGGGCGGGCAGGAAGCAGTCAATTTGGCCCAAAGTTCCACAATGACAGGGACACATTACAAAAGAAACAGTCCACAGCAATGTTCCAAGGTCCACGGTATTTTGGTCTTGAAGCAGCATGAAGCAGCGTGAGGACAGCAAGACATCCCACTCAGCAACCACTCTTGCAAAACTCATGCATAATGATTTCACCTTGTGCCACTGTAACAAGAATGTCCAGAAAGATGATTGCAGTCTTGCTGTGGCTTTCAGTGAATTTTAGATTTAGCTGGTTAAGCGCCCAGATATCCAAGGGTGTGGTGCGCTGTACAAATAATAAACAAACAAACATTCAGAATTTCCACAAAGTTCAACCATTCTGTGGCGTACCATCCCAGATTATGAACAAATCATCAATGTAATGCAGCCATAGGGCTATTTTATCTGTATATTCACTGTTTTCTGGGTGCCATACCACACATTTTTCTCACCAGTCCATGGTCAGGTTTGCATATGAGGGAGCAAATGTGGTACCCATGGCCATTCCCTGGAGTTGGATGTAGAACTCCTTGTTGAACAAGAAAGTGTTATTGGTAAGACAGAGACTGATCATTTCCAAGATCATCTTTCCATGTTGCAAATAATGCATGGATCCTTTATGTAAAACATACTCACAAGCTTGTAAACCATCAGCATGTTTGATAGACATGTACAGAGACCCCACATCCAATGTGGCTAGTAAAAAAGTAGATTCCCATGGTATGCCATCTGTTCGGTTTAAGAAATCCTTAGTCTCCCTCAGATATGAGGGAAGTGAGGTCACAAAAGACACTGGGTTTTCATCCACAAGTTTCAAAATATTTTCAAATAAGGCTCCACAAAGGATAACAATAGGTCTGACATGTGGTTTTTTCATACCCTTGTGAGGTTTGGCAGAAAATATATAGTAGGCATTACAGGGAATTTGGGTTGCAAAAATGTACACATATCGTCATCAAGAATTCATTTAGCTTTCCATGTTGTTAAAAAATTGAGAAGTTTATTATTCATATCTTCAGAAGGATCATATTTCAAGATGGCGTAGCAATCTTTGTTTGTGAGTTGTCTTACAGCTTCTTTTATATAGTCATGTCGATTCATAATGACTATATTTGTACTCTTGTCTGAGGGTTTGATGATACAGTCAGAGAGTGTATAGAGTTTTGTCAGAATTCTTTGTTCAAGAAAGCTCCGATTATATCCGTTGGGGACTTTTTTCTTCCTGATGTGTTTCAAGTCATTGATAACTAAATCTTGAAATGCTTCCATGTGTCCTCCAGGATTAAACATAAGATTAAACCTGGATTTCAGTTTAAATATGCTTTTGGCTGGCCAGTTGGTGTGGATATCCATTGAGTTCCAATCTTGTTCACTGATGTCTTCACAATCTGGACACTGAGTTTGCAAATGTACATGGTCTGTAAAAGTTTGTATATCTTCAATGGGCACAGATGTATAGCCCAACAGAGGTTCTTTGGATTGTGGTTTTGGCAGATTCATATAGGCGTATGTACTGCAGATTAAGGTCAATGTCGAATTTGAGTCCATAATCAGGTCTCAATATCTCATATGCCTGGTTAATACTCGAGTTACAATGCAGTTAAAAACATTAAAATTCGTAGACTTGACATTATAAAAAAACTAAAAAAGTACGCACATAACGTTATCACTAACATAACATACTCATAATATCCATTTTCAAGGCATGTTGCTGCTCAAGAAAAATCACAAAAGAGTGGAAAGGATGGAAGGGGGAATCAGTGGCACTGACCACACACTCAATGCCAAACATCAACCAGGCCAATAATCCGCAGGATAGCCAGCAAGCAAATTCATAGCCATAAGTTGATGAACTATTGATCAAGCTACTGTCCATCAAGTGTCTCTCAATTCCTACGGTTTTCTTCTTTTGCGTAACATTATCCAATCACTATGACAATCATACAATGAATTCCAACCATGCCACATACGAGGAATCCAGGTTCCCTCAGGATTTTTAGAAATGGGCCCAAGGGAGGGTAATCCTCAACCAGCAGAGTTACTGCATGACACCACACATGATGCAAAGCGATTTGGATGGTGATATAGTCTGCATTTAAGCAGTAATCCCAAAAGGATTCAGAAAAGAACGCCTCATAACTGTGCACAAACCTCCCCAGGCTGCACATGTATATGTGCCGTAACTTCACACAATGTGTGAGCACATGTCCAGCGGTTTCTGGCATAGGTACAGCATCACAGACACAGCATTATCTATTCTCCTCCAGAAGGCCCAAATGTGGTCCTGTTTTCGATCGTACCAGTAGTTGATTGGTACATAGTTTAAGAATGAAAATCCTTATGACCGGATCCTGGCATAGGAGTAAGTAGGGCTTTGTTTTCCTATTCCAGTGGACCACGTGAGATACTGCTTTGGATCCCTTTAATTTAGCCAGGTGAGTGTAATTCTTACACCAGTCACACTTATTAAATTTCTTTTCATAAGCTTTCTTTAAGTGGATGTAGGGTGTGCCTCTATCGTAGTCAGGGCGTCAGTTAATCGCTTCAAACAACTGCTACTTGAGTGTCCTGAAGTTGGAACATCTATATATTTTCTCTGTTTCATGGTTCCTACCCATTGCTGCCAATAGCTCACAAACCGGGTTGTATCGTGTCTTTAGATAGAGACAACCTCTTGCCCGGCACGCCATGCCCCCCCAGGTATGTGAGGCCTAGCTCAAGACGCAGGTACTCAATCGAACAGAAAGGGCTAAGGCCCAATAAAGCTTGCCAGAAGAGTCCCTCCAGTTTATTTAACCAGGAGAAATCCTGCATTGCAACTGCTTCAAGGCCATACAGCAACAACGGTACTAAGCATTGCTCGGAAAGCAGAATAACTCCTGCTAAGAAGAAACCTGCGTATCCTCCAACACACTTCCTCGCCTGGAGCGTTAGCCGCTTCGCTCTTCTAATTTGATTATCGATTATCAGCTCGTAATCAGCATGTGCACTGATCTCCAAGCCAGATCAGGTATGGATAGGATAGGACGCAACACAATTGATGCTGCCAATCAGAGTGTCCATCCTACTCCTGTTCCCTGTGTTCCTAGTGACCAGCCTGACACTGGTCTTTTCAAGGTTGATAATTAGGCCTAATTCATAGGCAAAATTCGAGAGCTCATTTTGCAGGGTCTTCATGCCCTTAAAGGTGTGGTCAAAGAGGACCAGATAGTCCTCATATACCATACCCACCACAGGAAGATCTCCAATCCTGGGCGGGCAGGTAGCATCCCCCAGGAGACGTGGGAGGAGGTGAGCTATATGTAAGTTGTACACTAAAGGGGGCCACAACGCACCCCTGTTTTTCTCCATTGTTAATATGGATGGGGTTCGTAACCCCTCCCCCCATGGTCCATCCGTACTCGAGCACTGTTTTACTGTGTAAGAGGACCAAGATGTGAATAATCCAATCAGAGCATTTTAAGGCCCGGAGCTTAGCCCATAGCGTGTCTCTATTAACCTGATCGAATGCGCTTCTAAAATCCACATAGGTGATATACAAAGTGACATCCCTTCGGCTCAGAGTTGCCTGGACAAGATAATGCAGGACTCTAAAATTGTGAGAAGGGCCCGATCCTGGCCGAACACCAGTCTGAGCTAGATTGAGAACTTTGTTGTTTGATGCCCATGATTGTAACTCCTTTAGCACCAATGAGGCAAAGATCTTCCTGTACCATCCAGCATGCACAGCAGCTGGTAGTTGGTGATTTTAGTCCAATCGCCTTTTTTATGTACAGGGATTAATACCGACTGCTGCCATGCAGCTGGTATAACTCGCGCTCTACAGACACAGGAAAACAGGATCAAAAGTATCTGGGCCCAGTTTTCAGGATCTCCTTTCACTACTGTATCTACAAGTCCATTCGGGCCCAGGGCTCAGGAGGATTTAAGTTTGGCAATTGAGTCCATAAGGATCCAGTGGCTCTGGGGTAAAAGCCAGGTACCGGAAGAATCAACCATTATGGTGACAGTCTTAGTAGTGTAGAATTGTTCAGTGATGTTTGTCACCCATGCAGCCCAGAGATGGGGTTTTAGTTCTTACAGATATCCCGGCAGTCCCGAGTGACCATGGCCTGCACAAAACCCTGCCAAGCAGTCCTCCTTTCAGACAGGCGATATGTTTGAGCCATGCTCGACAATTTGCCCTAGCTATCTTTATAGCTGGCTGTGCTTGGGATGCGGAACCCAGGTACCGGCCTTGAGCAGTGAGGGCTCTAATATCACAATGCATCCTACGCTTAGAGTCATGTATATTTATATCAAATGGCTTATTTGGCCTATCATTGCTGGCCATTGCTGATGTTGTCACAGATTGGCCAATTGAGTGGGCCAACTCGTGGATCCAAAGCTCAATAGCCATCGGATCTTTACCTCTCAGGCTGTTGTGGTCTACCATACACAGGGGGAAGGCGAAGGCTGCTGCACACATCTTGGTGATCTTTTTTTGGCTCCAGCTAATCCCGTTTCCTGTGTAGTTGGTCAAAGCCCCTCTACACATGATGACCTTCTTAGGTTCCACCAAAGATTTGATATTTAACCGGAAGAATCGCATGATCACTATGCTCATTTGGTGTCACTTTTAGCAAGGTCACTCGATCCAATAGTTCGGGGTTCCCGGACATGCAATCCAAGGTAACCTCTTTAGTTCCCATGAACCAGGTCGCACTTCCGGGCTGGTCTCCCATGGTGTGAACATTTAGCAGCATAAGGTCCCAGTCATCCAGTAAACCCAACCACTGCCTACCCTTATTATTGGATCTTCCATGTTTCACGTTTTCACATGTGCCTCCCCCATCTCGATCGACACATCTGGAATTCCAATCACCACACAGTAGTACTGCATTTTCAACAGAGTTAGTGCGCCAGGCCGACATAACAGAATCTTGTTCCTCAAACAGGCCCTTGGCTACATCTGCACCTGGGGGATCATAGATATTTGTAACCAGCATGTTATGGCATTGTGTTCCCTCGGTAGGTACCTTTATTTCTACCGCTAATATGTTACTACCTCTGGGTTGCAGCACTATTGGTCTAGGATTGAGATCATTTTTAGCTCCAATCATGAGCCCACCAGCTGGACGTCCACGATCACCCTTGAGTGCGTGTGTTTGAAATATTACGTAGCCGTCCAGTGCTACATCAAAGGTGACCCAAGTCGCCTGGAGCGCAAACATTTCACACAATGTGAGATATTCCCGGGTTCCACCAAGATGGTATCAATGGCTAAACCCCTAGTATTCGAGCTGAGAGCAGTGTTGTTTCACTCGGGGGGATATTTTTGGGCTATCATGCGCTGTAGCCATTGCCAGCCTTGGGCATCCTCAAGGTTCCCAGCCACTATACCACTTTTATGATTATTAGATGGTTTGGGGTTCCCACGAGAAAGCGTACACTCAGTGCCCTCCCGAGGGGTAACCTCCTCCTGTACTGGGGTATCCAGAACGTATCCCAGGTGCAATAAAGATGATTGATGGTGTCGTATAAGCAACACAGTCTCCAGTAAACAGCAATGTACCTTAGTTTCCTTCGGTTGCTGATGCCGGAGTGATTCCACAAAATCTAAATCTCCTGAGCTCAGAATTCTTAATGATGGAATTTTATTAAACAGCAAGCAATCATAAACTTCTTTGAGTCAAGATGGTCCGGTGGCACCTTACCAGAGGTCTGCTGCTACTCAGGAAGTTGCACGGGTGTCCTTCGAGGAGGGACTTCCTCCTCATTGGTACCCGTCTCAGATGGTATATTACTGGTGCTGCAGGTATTGGGGAGTGGTGGGCCCTGAGGGTTTTCAGGAGCTTTCACCACAAGCCAGCTTGTAAGCGTGCCAACAGACTGAGCTGACCACCGTTTTTTTATTGGCACTCTTTTGCGCCGTTTCTTGGATAGCATGTTTTTTTCCAAGCGCAATGTGGAATTTAGTGGCTGCGCGTCCAGAGGTATATTCGGACCCTCTAATGAGGCAGCATTCTGTTTCAATTTGTGGCTCATAGTTTGCAATCATTTGGCCAAGAGCAGCTGGTTCCTTGATATGGTATGATATGATATAATATGATAAGGCATTTATAACACACATATACACAAGTGTTTCAAGGCGCGATGCGGCAAGGGAGGGGGAACAGATGGAAGACAGAGACAACGCCCTTACTAGGCCAAATGTCATTCAGACGCAAGTGCAGGGGAAGGAGAAAGAGGAAAAGTGTGGAGTGGGAGCGGGGTGGGGACAGTGCAGTACATGAGAAAATAGAATAAATAAAACAATATGAGAAGTGCAATGGTAAGTGCAGACATCAGGTGTCAAATGCTGGTGAGGGACTGTAGGGATACAGAAAACAGTCCCAAGTGTGGGGGTTGCCAGGGAGGCAGTGCAGGTGTGCAACTGGTGGGGGAGGGGACCTGGGCCCGAGATCCGAGGGTGGCCAGGTAACTAGTACAGTTCAGCCAGGAATCTAGCAGGGGAGAGGAGGAGAAAAAGCAGAAGCAAAAAGGAAGGTTTTGACGTGCTTCTGGAACCGGAGATGGTTCTCCTCAAGTTTCAGAGAGGCAGGGAGAATGTCCGGAATCTGGAAGTGTATCGCAAGTGTCCTGGCTGTTGGACTGAAGTGTTTAGTCGGAAGTTTGACTGTCTGTGAAACACGGACTCTGCCTGTCCACAACATTTTCAAAAGTAATTATTTTGGACTTTGCACGTGTGCCTGTGCAAACCACTTGGAACTGCTGTTAGTGTGGTTGCTTCTGGCTGCCGAGCCTTAACATACTTCCTGTTTCTTTTTCGTTTCTAGTACCGCCTGCTGGCCCTCCCCCTGACCCGCCCACTGTTTTAACGCTCATTTTCATTTATATATCTCTGGTGCACGCGCATCTCGCGTGCGCATCCGGATGTGTATCGCAAGTATCCTGGCTGTTGGGCTGTTGGGGTGGGAGGGCTGGAAGTGAGTCTTTGGGTGTTCTTATGTTTTATTGTTGTACGAAAAAATACCTGCACCTTATTTGATAAACAAGCTCATTTGTGTGCCTCGTTTGGGCACAGTGTATATCTACCAGAGAGGAGGAGATGTTTGGCGTTGTTTGTTTGCTTGATGTCATTGGTGAAGTTGTTTCCATCTGTTAAAAAGCATGATATTGTAAACCATCGGTTCAGGTGAAAATGTCCTCCGCCTGACCCTAATTTGCTATCATATCGCCATTTAGCATTTAGTTGTAAAACAAAATTGGGAACTCTGTGCAAAACAATTGGGCTTGGAACCATGGTTAACAGGCTCAGAGGTGGCCAAACTGCATAAGACTCATTCTGAGATCCCTACTGATATGGCTATGCAGTCTGTTAACTCAGAAAGAGAGGAGTCAGTCCTATTGAACTGCTCCAATGATATTAATGAAGTAGGCACTCTGGTGTGCTCAGAACCACAGCCCGCCCCTGTTAGTCCGAGGATCCCCGCTATGAGTTTGGAGGGGGATCCGGTTATTCGCCAGTCGAGCTCTGTTGTGGTGGTGCAGGTTCATGCAGAAGCCCAGAGCTTGCCAATTACATTCAAACTCAATGAGGTCAATGAATTGGATCACAAGGCTTTTTTGGCCGCAACAAATTCTGAAGCTGAACTCACTATGAGAACAGAAACATTGAGAAAGATGGAGGTGGAACTGTTTAGGAACCGAATATCTGTCTTTTAAATGCTCGCCCCTGCAATTGAGGCTGAGCTTGGGAAACGCATGATGTTCTCTCTTGGCCCCTCCACACTTGTCACGCAAAGGAGGACTGGGGATGAAAATGTCTATATGTTTAGCAATCCATCTGAGCTTAGGTCTAGTATGCCCTCACGGCCCTCAGTGTCTCCAGGGGGTGGGGAAGTTCCTATGGTACTCATAATGATGGAATACCTACAGGGGTTACTTATAACAAGGAATCTACCTCACCAACATCTGTATTACAGCATATGCAACCACATGAGCAGATGACGCTCTCAGACTATGACATAGGAACATTGATTCACAAGTGTGGGTCTAGTGCGCCCGAATTAGGATCTCCTGTTGAACTCCATCCGCTGGATTCTCTTTCTATGGGCACAGACTTTCCAGTGCTGTCACGGATATTAAACTTGCTAGATAAAGGCCACGTGCAGACCCACTGGGAGATTGGTGTCACAGAGGCATCTCTAACAGAGATCTTGTGCAAATTGAACCACATTGAAGGGCTTTTATTAACATGTGATGCTGTTAGCGCCCTTGCTTTTGGCGATAAAGAAATGGTTGTGACAGTGGTCATAGCCACTCAAACTCCTGGTTATCCAAGGATGGTAGGCAATGAAATTAAGTCTTTTGCTGAAATAGCTGCCTCTAAAGTTTCTAGCAGTAAGAATAAGGTGGGGAAGGTCAGCATGAACTTGGCCCAGGTGGTTGCTTCTAATCCACATTCTATATAGGAAATCTTGAATAAGTTAATGGAGTGGAAAAAGGTCAACCCACAAGAGCCGGATATTCCGCTGGTTGAGAGTCAGTTGAACCCTTGTTCCACACAAAACGCCAGAGAACTCATGGATAGCCCTTCGGCGCTGACCGACTTGATCGATCTAATGGATGAGGGTCAGGTGATGCAGGCCCAAACTGCTATCAATCAGCAGAACTTGGGTAGTGCTGACTGTCTGATTGTTGTTCTGACACGTAAGCAGAACAAATTGGGCATTAGAGCTCAAAAGCGAAGGGCCCACCACAACAAGACCATGCTATCTAATGCAAAAAAAAAACTGACAACCATGGTTCTTATGTTAAAGAACTATGTAATATTTCTAATAATGTTGTCATCATTGATTTACAACACCTTGATGACGAATCAAAAGCCTTATTGAACATCAACTATGGGGTCCCTGAATTACTAGGAAAGGTATCTAGATCAGAAGCTACAAAAAAATGTAAAAATAAGATCAAAATTCGACCCACTTCTGAAATAATACCTAAAATTATCGATCTTTCCAATGATGACGACCAATGTGCCCTGGTCACCTCGTACTGTGCACGTAACCAAAAACAATCTGCAATTTCAAATTTCATATCCTATAATTATAATTATTAAGGCGACCTATATGATCAACGGTCCGGGAGGGGAGTAAGGATTTAGATACCCAGAAAAGATTAGGCGCTAAGTCCTGTAAACAACCCCCTGAAATTGTGATGCCGGGGGCAATGGGCCCAAAGGTGGTGGACCTCCTGGGATTGATATTGCTCCTACCAATTGAGAGAGCATGGTTCCCTCTACCCCTGCTATCCCCGTTGTGGGGGTGGATAACTATAGGCGTGAGATTGAGGCAGAGCCCCCCCTGTATGAGCAAGCTCTGAAGCCTGATATGCCGTCAATAATGGGGTGGGCAAGTGATACCACAATAAATGGGAAAACCAGTCTGAATAGATCATCTAGGCTTAGAGCCTTTCAGGCCTTACTGTCCTTAAGAACTCTAAGATCAGACGATATTGACTGGGTAAAACTATCCTCTAAACATAACAATCGCATGATATGCACCTATCACTTGCACATAATTATAAAATTAATCTGGGATCAAAGAATGTGAACCAACTACATTTGTTGAAATGCCCCTACAGATTGTTGAGCCGGCCATTGAACTGTTACCAAATGGCTTGCCCCCATAAATCAATGAGGATATGTTAAGGCAATTGATGGCCTTTGCAGCTGCAATTACTGAGATTACTGGGTCACAGCCGGCCACAGCCAATTTGATATTGAAGACAAAAGGAAACCGGTAGAATTATGACAATAGGTTTATGTTTATGTCCTGGAACTCCTGTGAGTTAAGACGTTTTCTTTCATGAGCTAAACAGTTAGGTCCAGGGGCACGACCAGAAGTCATAATGCTACAGGAAACCATGCATATGACCCATTTTGATGTGGAAGGTTATAAATCATATACTCAAGAAGCCACGAGAGAGACTTTGGGGTGACTAACGGGTGGCCTTGCAGTGTTGATAGATAAGTCATGAAAATTATCTTCCAGTCTTATCCATAAGGATGAAGCCATCCTAGCAATTGAACTCATATTTCAAGGTGTACCGATGGTGTGTGTTCTGGTTATATGTGTATATTGGAACAGAACAACCGTACCTTTTGGTGATATGTTTGATCAGTTGGACATGATATTGGAAGGAGCAATGATTCACAATCCAGGAGTTAAAATTGTTGTGGGTGGTGATTTGAATTCTACCTATTACGGTCAAATTGTTAATAATGGAATAAATCTGGGGTATCCCATGTCTATTACAATGCGTAATGGGAAGAAATGTGTGGACTATTTGATGACTTGGGATATTAAAATGGTGCTCCCGGAGGTGAATATAAACAACTGCGCATTGGCATGAGGTAAACTTAGTTCATTTATTGATTCTTTTTTTGTATCTACAGTGGTCTATAGAAAAGTGGAGCCAGTGTATATTTGTGATTTAGGATATGGGCACCATTTGCCCTCCAATTGACTTTGAACATTCCTAATTGGCGGTACAAAGCATTGCCCTATTTTACCCTAATCAAAGTAGATAGGCATCCGATCTCGGTTAGATGGGATCCGAAAACCTGTCATGAGTTAATTCTAAGAATCAGGTCTGACCCACTGATAGTAATCATGAGTGCACTAGTGGAGCAGGGGAATGCTAGGTGAATCCATTTCCATGTTAGCTGTATTGCTAATAAAAAGAGAATAGGTACAATACCTTCAAGGCATCTACACTCCTTTAATTCGATAATTGACAATTTTGAGGAAAGAAAAGAATAAACATATACGTCAGCTTGGTCGACTCAATTATGAGCTGAAGTTCTACCTGCACCATAAACGGACCATCAACCAGGCCTATAGAAATAAGATTAAAAGTTTAAAAAGTGATCTACTTAT
Organism: Ambystoma mexicanum; assembly: GCF_040938575.1. Taxonomy (NCBI): domain Eukaryota; kingdom Metazoa; phylum Chordata; class Amphibia; order Caudata; family Ambystomatidae; genus Ambystoma; species Ambystoma mexicanum. The sequence continues at coordinate 547,049,085 of NC_090930.1, read as the reverse complement.
AGCAGATAATCAATGTATGATGCACAATCTATCATAAAACGATACTAGACAGGTATGGGCTATGCTTAGAACAATCACATGTTCTCCAGAGTCCGATAAGGGACCCCAATATCTGCCTCGATGTGGGTAGCACATGTAAAAGGTAAATTTTGCTTGCCATTGAGATTTCCATATAATACTTGTAGGAACCTCAAAAAACTGATTCTGAGGAAGTCTCCCTGGTCATTTGAAGATATTGTATATGCAGTTTACAAGATCAAGGGTTCAAGGGCTGCTGGGCCCGATGGGATTCCGCCATGTCTCCTAAAAGTGTAGCCGGAATTGTGGGAAAATATCTTCAAAATCAAATTTGATAATATTCATCAGTCACGTTTAATCCCTCCCACATGGTGTTCTGCTAATATAATTCCCATCGACAAAAAAGGCAGGGCTGATGACCCGGAAAATGTTAGACCCATAGCCCTGATGGATGCATCATCCAAGATATTTACTTTATTGATTTTGGATGAGTTGCAGAACCATATTAACAACAACAATATCTTGTCCCGGTTCCAGGTGGAGTTTCGGAAAGACATAGGGTGCCCCTCAATGCAACTCTCATGCCCCACTTGCAGGAGCAGACAAAGCATTCAAGAAAGGATCCAGTCTATATGGCGACCCTGGATCTGATGGCCGCATTTGACACTGTTACAAAAAATGTATTGTGGGAAAAAATGATACAGCAGGGTTTCCCCTTACATCGGGTTGCTATGATTGCGCTGCTGCATAAAAATACAAATTATAGAGTAAGGCTCAGAAAAGAAGGGGTCCTGAGGTTGGCCTCAAACAGGGTTGCAATCTTGCTGCAGTGCTTTTAATTTGTATTTATCTGATTTGGACTGTGATTGGAATCAAGCTATCATATATCCAGTTTAATTAGGCAGTTTGGTCCTAAATTGGATCGGCTCTGCTGATGATTTGTTATTTTTTGGCAGAACGCCTATTGGCCTTCAGACGAAACTGAATCTTTTCGCCCGTTTTGCTCACAATCACAATCTACAAGTTAATCCCTCTAAATCCTTTATCATCTCTTTTGCAGATGCTAAAAGAAAAACATCAAGATTGACTTGGTCCCTTGATGACTCATTTATTGCACACACATTTTCAATCTGTTATTTGGGTTATACTCTTTCTGACAGGTATTCATTTGTCATGTGGAAGGAGATACTCAACAACAAAATAAAACCCTTGACTTCCCAAATGAAGATTATTCTACATAAATATTGTACATTTTCCCTACTTCCTATTATTCAATTTCATCTTTTAAAGGTGGAACCGATTATTTTATATGCCTTAGACAAATGTACAATGGAGATGGATGTGTTTTGGGATATTATGCAGGGTAAGTTGTGGAAGAATGTATTGGGATTAGCACTATCCATCCCTAATGATTTGATATGTCATGACCTTGGTCTACTACCTTTGTCCGCTAAATGGCAGTGGCGTATGTTAAATATTAATGCAAAAATGTTGATTCCGCCAAAGCATTCGATGTATGAAGAATTACATCAAATGATTATGGAGGGGCACCCTCCATTCATCTAAAAATTCACAAATAAAATGAACTTAATTCTAGCAGCAATAATGGTAACCAAAGAGGAACTAGGAGCTAGACTCTAATCAATCCAACTCTATCAATGGTGTTTATTGCCAGATAGAATTGGTAATAGTAAGGCCTTTTATGAATATGCCAAATTTAGGAGGAAATGGGGAGATGGAGCAATGTATATCTTGAAATTCCCATGTGAGAGAGCAAGAAAAACCTACAAGCGTTGCAAATTGAACCGACTTTCTACTGATGAAAGAATTCAATACTGGGATAATAAGGTTGCCAATGCTGAAACTGGAATATGTCGATTCTGTTATATCCCAAATGAACTGGAAATGTTGAAACACTTGGTGATATACGTCTAGAGAAACATTATGGAGAAGATTCATGTGGGGAAATAGCCTAAAGCTAGTCCTTAAATTGATGAAAGTCATATGTCTTATTGATGAAAAACTCCCAGAAAAGCAAAATGTTTGCTATGATATAAATGTATTTGCTGGGTGTGGCCTTTATGAAGTATACTACATTAAAATCACATCACTCATAGACCAAAATAAAATCTATGTGGTTGTTGCCTATCTTAACAGACTAATTCCAGCACAAGGTAAACACCCTGTGTGAAGCCCTCACCAGACAGTTCGAAGGACACCATAACAACATAATCCAGTTAGTGTTTAATCCTTTACCCAAATGGTGAGATTACACTTTGAGCCAACAGACTAACCCTTAACCTACTAAAGGGTTCTTATCTTCCTATTTCCAGTACTCCTGAACTATTCATGCAAGTTTCAACTGCGGTATAAATATACTGCTGTTCTTATGGAGAAAATAAATACAAGATTTTTACATGATGCTAATGAGTTTAGATAGATCACCAAAGATGCTGCAATGCTCGAAGTGCAGCTTCCTATGGAAATGGGGGATATAAGATGGGAGATATGTTCATGCATATGCTGCCTTACTTGGAACATGCTATGAAACGCTATCCACCCATCTGTGGTCCCGATTTTGTGAAATTGTTGTGAAATTGTTGAAGGCTTACCCCAAATTGACACGCACGTCATGTAAGCTCTGTGTGCACTCTGTAGATTGTTGCATGCGCGAGTGTCCCATCTGATAAGAAATGCAGTGATATCCTTAGAGAAAAGACACAATCAATGCAGGCTCGTGAGAAAGTGCTCCTGCTCCAATTGCGCTATGAAATGCTCAAAATGCTATTATAGCCTCCCCTTATTATTTTCCTGAGTATTCTTTATCCCTACTGTGACCTCTTTTTCTGTGATTTACTATTTTATTTGATCTGACCCATCTGTGGGGTCTAAGGTGTTATTCTTTGTTTCATTTCTTTTCTATCCTTGCGAATAGCATATTCTTTTGGGGTCTACTTCTGTGGGCATTTTTTACAAATTGAATATTTTTACAATTTTGCCAATTTACTCTGGACAGTGACTGTGGGCATTTTTGCCTTGGAGCCATCTCGGGCTTCAAAATAAGCTCTGGAACTTTACTATTTAATACACCTCTAATGTAGTACTGAGGACAATGTAACTCTAAGAGTCAACCTAGGGCATTTGCGTCATCTAATGCCCCCAGTGGTTCGCCTATACTGATTATCTGCTATAACTTTTCTGCAACTATTCTCTAATTTTCTTTTGTTTTGCTTTTTCTTTACTTAAATCTGGTTGGGGCGTGTGGACACTGGGGCTTTGGACACAAGTTCTCATGATCTAATACTATCATTTGTGGGATGTTTGAACCCACGCATCCAAGCCCTGAAACATCATTGTGCATTAATGGCCGCCGGAAAGCATGCTGCTGGCCAGAAATCACTAGAAGGTGCGCAGTGAAAACCTGACTGACAGGCCACCATTCACTTTTGACTCTGTCAGTGTTAATACAGGAGGTCACTGACTAAAACCACCATTGGGCTTCACACACAGTAGCCTGGAACCACTTGGAAATAGTAATACTGATTGCCAAAAGCAACCCAGAGCTGTTTGGGAATCCATGTTCTTGATGTCAAAAATTGCTAAAATCAAAGCTCACAAAACCACTAAAAAGATCCCACCTCCTTGTTGGGGGGTCAACATCATTCTCCCGCAAGAATCTACATGAATCTGAGGTCCACAGAAGTGCATCTATATTTGAACAAAGTATATTTTGAAGATTGCTTACTGGTAAGGCAGCTGTCAAAAATGGGTGCAATACCGGTGCTTGACACTGACCGGCGCTAGCGATCTAAATTCTGACAGGAGACCTGTCTTTCTAAAGCTAAACTGTATCCGGAGTTAGCTGAGACTTCAAAGGCTTGCTGTCCCCAGGAAGTCTTCACACCTAGTCTTCTCAGCAAGAAGGCAGGAAATCACATTGTTCTGTTAATCAGATGGAGAGTGGCACCCTGGACTGATGCCCTGCTAGCAGGAAAAACAGGACAAAGGATTCCTTCAGCTGAATAGGGTGTGCTGATTTTGGGTGTGAACTGTCAACACTGCTCTGGGTGAAGGCAAGACATCTGATCTATGAGTCAGAGCCAAACTTCTAGGGGCGGGGACAAACCAATGGGTGTACTGCAGTGGAGGCAAATGTATGTTTTATTAAATTGCTTATAAAATATTGTATCAAGCTGACAGAAATGTACAAGTTGGGATTCTTAATATGAAAAAGGCACCCACAATTAGAGACTAAGCTGGACGTTGTGGGATGTTCTGAGGCCAAACCCCATAATTATTAATATTGTCACTGCAGTGTTTATGCTAGAAACCTAGGAATTTACAGTAATATGATCAGAGAGGGTGTGTACCTCCGTGTAAGATTTAATGTAAAATTAATATTGCAAAACCCATTAAAAGCGCAAAATGTTGTCATTTCTGAACCCAAGCTCGTAGAAACATGTGACTTGAACCAAACTGTACCTTAAGCAATCGGTCATGCAATTTGGGTAATATTAACAAGTTGTGTATCTTGCAATTATGTGTTTTATGAAAAAGAAGATATGCTGTATGGACACAAAGGGGAGTGTCCTTTCCTTGAGCCATAAAGATGATACCTGATGACTCATTCCTCCGTTCCCCAGTCAGGTCACAGTAAATCCTTTAACCTATCAGCATCCTCAGAGGGTTGGGCATAGAAATTCAGCCTTCCGACCCACTTTCAAAAGACATAAAAAGAACCACTGAGACCCAGATAGGGACATTCATTTTCCACTCTTCAATCAATTTCTGCGCAGCACTTTGCCGGATGACTTCAAACCCAGATAGATCCAGAGACCAGACTCTAGAACCCAGCTCTAGAACCTTAAGCAGGGGCCTAACCCAAAAGCTGAACTCTTCTCAGCAAGCCTCAGAATCCAGCAACCTAACTAAACTATTCAACAGCCGGGTGAGCTGTTTTGCTTCTGGCTAGAACTCTATGCCAGAACCAGACCCAGAAAGCAGAGCTGTATCCAGAACCCCGTGCCAGAACCGAGATCCAGAGAGAGCAGTGCCGTATCCAGACCCAGACCAGACCGCTGTGCAGTGCCGATAGCAGACCAGAGGCCGTGCTGAACGCAGAACCCAGAGGGCCTGAGACCTGTCCGGTGGAGAGAGAACCGCAGTCCAAACCTGACCAGGTCTGTGACAAGGTCCATTCCCTTCCAAAACTAGGAGTGAGTTTCTAGAACTGTCCAGAACCCATCTCTTAGTTTAAAGTAATCTTATTCAAACCATTTCAACCTGTCCAGAACTGCATAGAAATTGTGTATCCATTCTGTGATTTCAAAGCTGCAAAAGTGTCATCTGTCATTCTGAAATCTTGACTTCACTTCTGAAAATCTACCTCCACAAAAACGTCCATATCTTTGGAACCGTATGTCCTAGAAGCCACATTTAACTGTCATTTTAAAGCTAAGAACCTAAGCTTTCCAACAAACTCAATACGACATCTCCTTACAGTTTTTCCGTAATCGCAGTTCATTCACTCGGAAAAAGTGCAGCGAATTGCCGCGATTTGCAAGTTGGCTCAATTTCACCACTTGTAAAAATAGCTGCTTCTTGCTTTTCACTGCTGAAATTCGTTTTCACTCTGATAATCATTCATGAATCGTTGCTAGTGTTGACCTGAACTAATTCAAAGTAGCTGTCACCTACCCTGAATCTCCTATAGGGAATTAAATTCATTTTTAGCATATTTTTCACTCCATTGCAATCACATTTAAAAGTATTTGGCCTGTGTTTTAAAATCATCCCTGTTTATCTAAGCTTGCTGGGGGAACTGGAATTTGAACTGCATTTTGATTATATTCCTGAAAACTGTGTGCTCCCCTTTCCATATCTTTCTAATGCATAAGGGGGGGAGTGAGTTGTCACAAGGGAAAAAGTGATCATACTATCTCTTGTTGAAACCACATCGAGTGTTATTTCTGTGCTGCATTCTTTCTCATCATTGCTTTTCCTTGAAACCATACAAAGTATTCTCTGCTACATCATCCTTTCTATACTAATTCCTAAGTAATTAAAGAATTGTGCTACTGTAGATTATCCATTGTTGATCACTGTTATATTCATAAGTGTGCTATCAAATATTCATTTATTCATAAAAGTGTGATATATATATTGTTTAATTTTTCCAATAAACCTTTTAATTTGCAAAACAACCTACTTCTTGGCTCAGTGAGGTCAGGGGGATTCAAAGAGAGGGGCATTATAGAAGGGTTCATCATCCAGATTTAAGAACTTGACATAAAAATATATAAATAAGGGCTTCCATTGGGCATTCCAGACTAGGCATTGACTTAGTGGGATTGCTAGATTGAAGTCACTTACACATTGCATTGCCTGTGGGTTCTGTTGTGTTGCTTTCTTTCTACATTGTCATTGGCTACCTTGTTTTGCTCTAGGTTAATCTGGCTCTCCTACTCTTTTGGGGCAGACCATAGAACTCTACTGTTTTTCCATATTGGTTAGTGGAGCCTGGTTCAGATCAAGAGCATGCCTAACTTGAGGAGTGGTTCTGGTCAGGGTAAAGCTTTAAGTCAATGGGGGGGTAAAAAGATTGCAATCCACATGTTGATAACTAATGGGCACGAGGAGGCCCCAAAGGGACCTCTGTTTCTGCCTGAAAAAATACAATGACAATATTGGAGAATACTCAAATCATCAGGGTTGAACTGGAATTGAGCAATTCAGAGTGCCTGCAGGAATGTTTATCTGCACCACCTATCATGGTTACTAGGAAGGTGGTAAGATTCCATGCTTCCACCCCCCAGCATTCTGGACAGTTTAACAAGAAGAATAGATCTCCTTCCCCAAATAATAGATTGCTGACAGTCTTGGGTAAGATTCCATGTACCCTGCAAAGTCAATCCTAGTGCTCCCCTTCTGTTCCTAGTTTTTGGTCCCCCAAAGTGTTTGTATTTGGTAATGTGTGCAGTGATATTCCTTATAGGCCTGTGCCTCACCCTCAGCTTGATGTTGGGGCACTTCTGGCTCTCCTTTTGTCTGGTCAGGTGGGGAGGGAGAGACCCACGGCTTAGAACAGGATGGCTCTTTCATTGAGGACTCCTTTCACTTAGCTCCTACAGCAAATAGGGAGCTCTTGAGGGACATTATAGATATGAATATGCCCTCTATTTTGGAGGACTCAGGAACACAAGGCCATAGGCTAATACTGGGAGCCTTAGCTCCCCTAGTGTCTCATAAAAGTAATCTCATGGAAGGGCTGACAAATGAGGTTGGGTTCCCCACAAAAGGAACAGGATTCGACTGCTTGGGGAAAACCTGTGGCAAAGGCAACAGGCTGCGGGTACACTGGGAATCCGTAGCACACGACCAAGCCCAGCACAATCTATCCAAAAAAACAGAGGAGAGTATGGCAAAGCTTACAGTGACTATTGATACATACAGTACACACAAAGAGAGCAAGGGTCTCTTACCTTTGCCCCAGGTTGAGTCTACCAATGAGTATGGTGACACAAATGGTTCTTCTGGGAACATGGCCCAAATATCAAGGTAAGGATCCAAATTGTCCATAAATCAAGACTGCTCTTCAACAGGGGTCTTCCGGGAGTTCCATCCAAAGTTCTAGTATCTTCACTAATATCAAATCTGCATATTAGCCTAAATCTTGCATTAAAGACTTGTGCTGGGATGTAAGACAATCTGGGCGGGTGTTAACCGGTCAGCCAACCGAATTCAATGAACTGACGAACCGTATGGCATTTCTGGAAGGATTTGTGGGGAGGATGGTCCCACAAAGCGAACAAACAGGACAAGTTAAAGACTCTTTACTGGAGAATACTCAAAGACTCACAAACCTTGATGCCAAGGTGTCTCTAATTCTTAAACAGATGTTTATGACTGTCCATGTGGATTTTCGCGAGATGTACCTGACATAACAACTAATAACAAAAAAAAAGGGGTAAGAAATGTAAAGGCAAACAGAGCCACCTAAAAAAAAAAATGCCGGAAGTTAGGCTGAAAGGGTGTAACTCTAATCTACAATGTATACATCAAATATCAGGGTCAGATAAACTGATTAATTGAGATCCGCAAGAGGATCAAGAGGCAGAGAATGTACTTAGGACCTCTGCGATGATTCTAGATGCTATTGACAATACACCAGCTATATCCATGCTGCCTCGCACAGCCAGACAGAATGTTCTATCTGATGCTCCTAACAGTCATTTAGCACCAATTTGGGATATGCAATGGGGAGAGGTTCCCTACAGAACGTAGTATCAGGTTTATCAGCAAAGGAGCATGCTGTAGGATCCTTTGATCGATTGCAAACAAAGCAAACCTAGATCACTTCTTTTGGTAAGATCATGAGTGCAACCCATGCTCGTGTGACAATGCTTCACAGACTTCTGTGGACTCTATAGCCTACGGCAGTGGCTATGGGACTGCTGTGATACAGGGGGGCCCTGCACCTGTATCATTACTGAATACTTCAATAAGTGTTAACATACATCAAAAGCTTGATGAGATGTTGGCTAGACAGTTTTTGCAAATAGCTATACCAACTCGGAAGGCTGTTTCCGTTGAATCTGTACAATCCGTATTTGGAACAGCGAAAGAGGAGTTGAATCGATGCACTTCTAATATTTTAGTTTGGGTTGCAAAGAATCCATCTGACAACCAAACGAGGTTAAATAGATCTAGAGTACTGGTAATCTTTCAAAAGATCCCCCTTTTGAGGTCTATTACAACAGACGATATTGACAGTATTTCATTGCCTATTGTGTATAATCAGCACATGATTTGCGACTTTCACTCAGAAATAGTGGCAAATGTGGTCTGGGAACAGAGGGAGAACCTCTTATTCCTACGTTACGAATTTATGGGATTGAAAAGTTTGGATGAAGCCAAAATATTCGTGGCCTTCAAAGCAATAGGGGGCCCGGGGATGTGATGTCACTAATTGCAACCCTTTTCGGAAATGGCCAGGATTTGTCATAGATACAACCTGCCCTCAACAGACAAGGCTTGGATCAACCCTGACAACATTAAGGTCGAGCAGATTTCTGGGAATGTGTGTGGGGGTACCAATCTATTTAAATTTATCAACACACCTATTGACGATGGACTGCTGCGCATTTACATGTTCTAGGAAGCCATGCTCACGTCTCCTTTTGAACTCCAGGGCTTCCGCACTATTATGTGCCCAGCAGTAAAAGCGGTACTGGCACAGCCTAGAGGAGGCCTGGTACTGGCTATAGATCATAACCTTGGGATTAAATGGGAACTGATCTGTTGGAACAAATGGTTGCTGGTGATCAAGCTAGTCTTGGGCTTGGGACAGCTGCCTTTATTATTAGCCAATATTTATTGGAATCCTCGGAGAGTTTCATTTGAGAGAATACAGGATTCTCTGATTGACATCTTCCAAGCATGGTTTGAAGAGGGTAACAAGAACAGAATAATTCTAAGGGGTAATTTTAGCTTCCATTGCGCACAGGGTTCTTTTTGGAACACTACTGAAGCTATTCCCTCTTCTCTGCACTGCAATGTCGATCGGGGCAGGTGTTGGGATCACTTTCTCTGTGAATGGAACATGTCTTTCCTGGACTGCTGTCCATCTTCCAATTGCCCCCTGTACACCTGGAAAAGAGAAGATAGAACATCTAGGATAGACTACTTCAATATCTCAAACATTCTAAGGCCTGACTGTGCTTACCTGAATCATATTAATCCTGACTTGGGCGATCACTTACTTCTATCTTTTTGCCAGACTCCTTTTCCCATCTTTGAGCTCAGGCCTGATCTTGTAGGTCTGACTGAATCTAGATGGTGTGTGTCCTTAACTGGAATTAAAAGATGGTGGCCAGACTGAGCCAGCAATTGACCAATTCCTTGTCAAATTTGAGTACAAATTCCCACTATTGGAGAGTGAGCAATGACTTTTTTAATCTATGATACCAAACTATAATGGCCTGTGTCAAAAGAGTTAGTCGTGAACACTCTTTTTCTCTTGGTGCACTAGGAGATATCTTTCAGATAGCAGAATCTTGCAGGCTAAGAGCCTTAAACGCAAGAAATTGGCTGCGCTAAGAAAGCAGTGCCTTTGTATGCTAGACTACTGTTTGTTATACTGTATGGTATCAACCACACAAGCATTTTGTTAAATCCCTTAGGATAGAATATCATTTACGTACCCACCAGTCCACGCTTTATCAACTCTGTAATGGTAGGAAAAAAAAATGCGGGCCACCGTCAATCAGACTGTATGTCTAAAGGGCAAGGGCACCGAGTTCTCTATAGAGGAACAATCCTGGGTTCACTACTATGAGAAGAAATATTCTTTGCCAGAAAGCTGTCATGATTCGTATGTCCTTGACCTGGGCCCTGTTGCTGCTGGTTCTTGTCCATGGGACATAGACGACATAATTTGGGCCATTGGTAGACTTAAGCCATCTCGTGCTCCGGGCCCTGAAGGTATTGCGCCATTTGTTTTGAAAGAAGATCTGCATACTTGTTCCAAGCTCTTGAAACCTATGTTCGAACAAATCTATCTAACCCATGCTATTCCTGTTTCCTGGGCTCAATCTATTATTATCCCCATCTTTAAAAAGGGTGGTGCTCTGGACTCTAAAGGCAACTAAATGCAGATCGCTCTAATCAATGCCACCAGTAAAGTTTTCCCCATACTGCTCTTGAGGGGCCTCAATCAGGTTGACAAATGATCTAAACTACTGAGCACATTCCAGGTAGGGTTCAGGCAGGACTCGGGAACTACCCTTATAGCTACTATTATGGTTCACTTATGAGATCACACTCATCATTCACATCTAGGGGATGTACACTTGGCTTCTTTGGATATTTCAAGCACCTTTGATTGTGCTGTTAGACCTAGGTTGTGGTCTAAACATCTGGGCATTAATATGCCCAGGAAGTTGGTACAGCTGCTTGCTCTTCTCCATATTAATACAGCACTGCAAGTACGATTGACCAAAGAGGGATCCTTGTCGAGAGTTGTAAAATCGCATGTAGGCCTATGTACTTTGGCCCTGATACTTTTCAATTTGTATGTAAGTGACGTGGAGTGTCTGTGGCAGGAGCCCTCTATCTCATCGGCACGGCTGGGCAGTATCAAGCTTGACTTGTTAGGTTTGCCAACAACTTCATACTCTTTGATAGAACTCCCAGGGGCTTACAATGTAAGATGAATCTTTTCTTTGAATGTGCACTAGCTAATAATTTGCCCCCGAATGCCTCAAAATCTAAGGTGTTTGTTTTTTCGAAGGGCATTAAACTCAAAGCTAGGCATTGGTCCATGGATCCCCGAAAGAGTAGAACAGGCACTCTCAGTAACGTGTCTGGGCTACAACCTCAACAACAAGGCCACTGTGGAAGCATGGAAAACTATCCTCTATGCTAAAGTGAAAAGATTGGCCCCCCAAATGGAATGTCTGTTGTCTAGACTGTGTAAATTCTCTATTCTACCTATACGTCGCTTTTATCTAGCAAAGATAGAACCTGTGATCCTCTATAGCCTAGATATGTGTCTTCACGATCTGGGCAACTTGCTTAACATCATACAAGGCAAGCTGTGGAACGAGGTCTTAGGCCATCTTTGGCTAAACCTAATGCAGTCATTAGACATGTACTGGTCTTATCCTCTCTAAAGCCTCTTTGTATGTGGACAGAACAATTGATTTCACATATTATTCCTCAAACCTGATCCCCTATAGATTACTAAATGTCCCTACAGCAAATTCTTCATGTCCCTATGTGTATGTAACCAACCCTGGTAGTGCGCTGGTGTGTCGCCTATCAAGGTTAAGGGATGGAAGAGAGAACTTGCCCTAACCTCTCTCACTACTTTCCTGAATCACTAAGAGTAAGTGCACACTTGTGGAAGTCAGATTCTTCTGCTTTTATTCGTATTGCTTCCACTAATGTGACTTATTAAATTATTTAGAAACGTTCATATGGAGGGGTAGCTCATGTGGACTAATTGGATCATTCCATATGTATTGTCAATATTTACTTTTAATTGCACATTAAAAACTAAAAACTAAATGTAATTCGAACAAGCTCAACTTTTGAGTATGCTGAGTCAGAGGAGTCGGGTAATCAACCCGGCCCTCTATTGGTCAACCGGTTTCAGCAGAATGGTTCCAGTTCTCCACTTTCTTCAGGACTCAGACTGTGGTAAGCATAGTCACAGTTGATAATTAAAAGATATATTCTTTGAATTTCTTGTCTTGCGCTCCGTTTCTCTATTTGGAGTAGGGCATCTTGAATGGATTGTGGGGAGTCTCAAGGCTCTTTTTCAATCCCTCTCTGGGTATCCTATGTGTATCAAGCCGGTCTCTGTTCTGTAGTGTCAGAAATCTTTTTCAAGCATTATATTATGCTCCATGACCCACACATGAACAGTCATCAACATGGAAAATGGACTACACTGATAGCAGCACTGCGCGACACCAAGCTCGTCAACAAGGATAATCAAGTACCTTTACGAAATACAACGCACCCGCGAAAATTGCTAACAAGAACACGTATGTGTGGGTCATGGAGCATAATATAATGCTTGAAAAAGATCTCTTTAATTTTAGCTTTCAATAACTTTCTGAATATTGTTTTAGATGAATTGAAATTGAATGTTTGATTTTATGTTTTATTTTTATGAATTGTATGGAATTTGTCTCTTTTTCTTGTGTCTTTGTATATTATGTCGTTTTCTGTTGTTTAAGGTTTCCTGCAACAATAAAAAAAATATATATATATATTTTCCTGCACTTACCAAAAAGACTTCTCGGTCCAGCTGTATGAATGTGTGACCTGTTTAACTGCACTAGGCAACATCAGCTTGTGTAAACGATCTATACCGCGACACTCCGCTAATCAGGCACGTCACATATGCCTCAAAATGCAAAGCATACCACCATGTTTGCAGGTTTAATATGTCCAGTTCCATGGAAGCATCACTGTTATGCTCAGCAAGTCCAGCCATCTAACTGAAAATATACCTGATGTCTTGAGGGAGACCATCTTGGCCTACTACTGAGGTATGGAACCAAGACTGTCATACACCAGTGCACAAATGGAATGTAAACCGACAACTTGAAAGAAACCACAAAATCATACGTGAGGAAATTAGGGTAGCTGGCTCCTAAGAAAGCTAGAGTCAAATGTACTACAATTATAGAGCTACTGAGTCTATCCACAAAGTGTAGCAATTACTAAATCTGGGACATCTCTTCAATGAGACCTGCTTGCAGATAGTTTAGGTGATTAATCCACTGTGCTTTCTTATGCAGGAGTATTCGTTGAGGATTTGACACATATTTAACAATGTCAAGTACCCACCAAAGCATATCATCTGCTCTATGTTGGTATTCAAAGAAATGGGAAACCACAGGGGTGGAGATGTTCTTGCATCTTATTCTGGACCGATGTTCATAAATTCTTATATGGGCTGCCCTTGAGGTCTGGCTTACATATCAAAGTTCACATCAACACTGTATGCAATACACTACATTAGTGGCTTTTCAGTGAGACAGGAAACTTAACTCCCCTTTTCTGTCCTCAAACATGAAGGATTCGATTTTTTGGGTGGATCTACACCACTTACAGTTACTACATGGGAAGTGGCCACAAAGTGGGCGCAAATCCCTGCTGGAGATGGTAGGTCTATCCTGTATTGCCATAGAGTGGACCAATTTGTCCCTCAGATTTTTTGACCGTTTGAAAGCAAAGAGGGGTACTGGTGCATTAGACAGACATGAACCCAATAAGGGCCAATGCTTCCTTATCATTTTTTTTTTATCTGGAAGGAGTTTGTGTTGCAAGTCATGATGCAGGTTAATCTCTTCTAAATGTAAATACATAATAAAATAAATAAATAAAAAAGTTAATCTCTTCTCTGTCTCGTCCCACTTTTTGGGTTCAAGAAAAGTTTCTCTTGGTATGACGCGTACTTTTTTCAAAAAGTGATAAATATGTTTTTTCGGATTACTCCTCTTCTTTAAACAGATGCTGATGTTGTTCGAGTGCTGGTTATGTCTTGTGTGGAGGTACAATTCTGCCTATGTTGCAAAAACTGGCCAAAGGGAAGGTTCTCCTTTTACATCCTCGGGTGAAAACTTGAAAAGTGGAGAGTGGTGTTCCTATCGGTAGCTTTTTTGTATAGCGAGCAGGACAAATTACCCCCTGTAACGTTTAACACCAGATCCCAAAAAAATATTTTTGGTCGATTGAATTCCATGGTAAACTTAATGGTTTGATGACAGGAATTAATCCAGTTGGCAAAGTCACTGAGTGATTCCTCACTCCCTGTCCAAATGAAGATAATGTCATTGATGTAACAGAACCAATTTCCAATCTTGGATCCAAACGGATTGGTCTCAGAGAGAACACATTCTTTCTCAAATGATGACATGAACAGTATGGCAAAACTAGGTACAAAAGCTGAGCCCATAGCGTTGCCTCTAATCTGTAGGAAAAATCTGTTTGCATATTTTAAAAAGTTTTTGCATCAATAATGAATTCCTGTGGTACCCGTTGTTGCGTGCCACCATGGACCAAATGTTCCCTTATCTTTTCAATAGCTTGGTCCTGCAGGAGGTTTGCATACAACAATTTGATGTCCAAGGCTAGAGTTGCTGTCGAATTCAAGCCCTTCAAAGAGTTTGATAGTTGCCATTGTGTCCTTGATATAAGTAGGAGTGTATCTGCTAGTAGGTTGCAGGAAGACATCCGCAAATGTTCACAGTGTCTCCAAAATGGAGCCTCAGCCAGACACTATTGGGCTTCCAGGGGGCTTGGAGGCATCCTTATGCATTTTCGGTAATGCATAGAAAGTTGGAGTCCTCTGTTCCGAATAGTTCAAGAACTCGAATTCTTCTTTAGTGATCCAACCCTTATCGACACCAAACTGGGTTGTTTCTAATCTTTCCTGTTTAATCTCAGGGGAGGGATCCCTTCTTAGGACCTGGTAGCTTTCACAATCAGCCAGTAATTCCATCCAGCACCATGTCATTATATTGGGCATTGGTGAAAATTACTCCTCCTCCACCCTTATCTGCTCTCTCATTAATTAGTGTGCATACTTATTTTCTTTTTTTTGTGTTGCTTTCTGATTGGAGAAAGTGAATGTAGCACACCTGCTAGCACATATGAGAGTTGTTTTGGAGACTCCAGGTAGGTTCCTCGTGGTTTACCATGCAATCACTGGCTTTCCACAAATGCAGTCATCATTGTTCTGTTTGCATTTATACGGACCAACCGAAAACCTTGTTTCATTATAAATTCTCTAAATATTACAAAGTGCAACTCAAAATGAAATGAATAATTGTTTAAATTCATGTGTGGATCTATCCTCACATGTGAATGCGGACTGGTTTATATTGATTCCAGAATCAGGATGTTAAAAACACACATAAATATATTTGTAATGTTGATTTGCGTTATCACATCGCAAGATAGTTTTAGAGACATTCATCAGACCCCATGTATATGTAATAATTGGTTATCCAAAAGTTGGGCCCCTGTGTAGAGTCAGTGATGTAGATCATCAGTGGAGAGACAGTGAATGAGATGGGTGTTTCACCTTAAGACCAAACATTGATAGTGATTTAAATTTGTTTAAATAACTTGTAAACATACGATTACAATTCTATCCTTTTTTGATTTTGTATTGATTTCCTTCGGGTCAATGTGTGTGTCCCTTCTCTTTTTCCCCTCTTATTTACTATTTCC
The DNA here is from genome assembly GCF_040938575.1 of Ambystoma mexicanum. Taxonomy (NCBI): domain Eukaryota; kingdom Metazoa; phylum Chordata; class Amphibia; order Caudata; family Ambystomatidae; genus Ambystoma; species Ambystoma mexicanum. The sequence continues at coordinate 547,033,314 of NC_090930.1, read as the reverse complement.
TTTATTTCCCCAGTTTTTTTTCGGTGCACTTATTTGTCTATATTCTTTATCTATGGACGAGTCATGGTGTTAGGTACCATACTCTGGCTTTGTTAGAATGGAGGTTATTGGTGGTTATTTATTTATTCTGTATATTGAGTAGAATTAGGCTGTATGTTATATTTCCAATTTTGTTCCAAAAGATTAGCACTTCAATACCCTAATTATGTTTTTGACACTAATGCTCCAATATGAGGATTTTTCTGTTCACGTGCTTACCAGCGGTTAGCGGTCTAGACGCCCTACGTCTACCATTGCTCTCCTCTTCTTTTCTCCTTTTCTCCTTTTCTCCTTTTCTCCTTTTCATTCACCATTTCCTTGCACTCAATGTCCCTGAGGGACGTTAGGGATTGGATTTGGCTTATTGCCTGAGGAAGGGCTGCTGCCCAATACACGTGACATTAAAGATTTTCCGAGCTGCGCATTTTCTTTCACACAAGGCATTCAAAATTTCAGCCATGGATTTTGTTTCACACGTGGCATTGAAGATTTTTCCAGCCATGGATTTTGTTTCACATGAGACATTGAAGATTTTGCCAGCCATGGATTTTGTTTCACAGGTGGCATTGAAGGTTTCTTAAGCCATGGATTTTGTTTCACAGGTGGCACTGAAGATTTCCCTTTCATGGATTTTGTTTCACACGAGGCATTGAAGATATTCTCAGCCATGGATTTTGTGTCACACACGGCATTTAAGATTTTCCCAGCCATGGATTTTCTTTCACACGTGACATTGAAGATTTTCTCAGCCTTGGATTTTGTTTTACACGTTGCATTGAAGATGTTCTCAGCCATGGATTTTGTTTCACATGTGGCATTGAAGATTTTTCTAGCCATGACTTTCACATGTGGCATTGAAGATTGTTCAGCCTTGAATTTTGTTTCACACGAGGCATTGAAGATTTTCTCAGGCATGGATTTTGTTTCACACGAGGCAATGAAGATTTTCTCAGCCATGGATTTTGTTTCACATGAGTGATTGAAGATTTCCTCAGCTGGGTGTTTTGTTTCACAGGTGGCATTGAAGATTTTTCCAGCTATGAAATTTGTTGCATATTTTGTTATGGTTGAAATGTTACACTGAATGGGGGTACAGTCATGATATTACTGCACAGTACCAATTTGGATTTGATGAACTGTGTTTAGTCTTGTACTTGCCAATTTTCATCTTGCAATTTACCACTCTTTTTAAAAGTAATATAGTGACATTTTAGGATCTTATATTCAACGATCCCAGGAAGTGTCAGTTTTCATTTGTGTTTACAACACTTGAATGTAGCACAGTATATGCATCCACGACCAGACAGAGCATTCTTGAGTCTGATGTTGGCTGGAGATGAGGGGGAGAGCAAGAGATATTTCGAAATATACCTACCACGATCACCAAACTGCATGGCCAGAGGCAAATAGAACTATGGGATATCACATATGATCAATTATCACGCCTTAGCCCAGCACCAATATTATACAGTTTCTTACAAAGATTCTCTCGAGTTTTCCTTTCCTTTGGATTTCGGTAGATAAGGGATGAGGCGGTAAAAGCATAAATGGTAACGCAAGAAAATGACCAGAGGCTGTCATTAGATTTCAAAGTGTTTGACGCCTATGGGCTTAAGCACTTTATAAATAAATAAATGATGAAGGATAATAATGTTGGGCATGAGGGGGAGGGACAGTCAATACAAGATCTGCAAAGGCTCTGTGCTTTGCCTGGTGCCCAAGGTTGCTGTGTACCCCGTAATTATCTTTGGACACAGAAACTGGGGGACATCCGGCCTGTGCACAGAGGCGCTCCATCTGGTGTGCAGTGCAATGGGAGTAGGAGAGACTGGCTCGAGAGGAAAGGAATCCTGAGCAGAGAAAGGAGCTCGTGGCCAGCAGGCTGGGGACTAAGTGTAGCATGTGACGGGTTTAAGAATTAAGCTGTGCTCTGTTTGGTCATTTTGAATCCTATTATTGTAATGTGCATCTGTGATTAGAGACACACGTTTTATTACATACCAATATTTTGAAATGTCCAGGCAGTAATGTACTTACAAATTGACTAGCATTGCGGTGCAGGATATTTTGCAAGGGAAAATATAAAAAACAATAATCTCTGTTAACATTGCTCCTTGAAAGCAGAGCTTGTTTCTATTCAATGAGAAGAGGTCCCATGTAAGGGCGTATGACAACTATCATTCTAGATAGTAGCAAATATAGTATAGTTCAGCACGTCTTCAAATGCCTTAGATCGTCAAGCATGAGAAAGCAAAAACAGCGCCCATCCATTCCCTATTTTGTGCGTGAGTGGATGCTTTGCCTGCCTGTGTAAGTGGAAGCTATGCCTGTTATTTGGTTCAGGGGCGATCCTTTATTTGTAATCGACATGCAAACTCTCCACTCTAATCATCCACTAACACACTATGCTCCCTATGTTACTCCTGCGCACACTCACACAACACACCACTCACTCACCTGTTGACCCCCTCGCCCATCCATCTCTCCACGTGCATTCACTTAATAATTCACTGCCATGCATTCACTCATCAAGACACTCACTTAAAGGTCCATCCTCCCCCTCACCCAAGAACACAAATACACCCACTGATTCTAACACTCATCAATCAATCACCTGACTCAGCTGTAATTCCATCCAGCCACCATCCAATCTAGCACCTATATCCACTCAATCTCTATCCCATTCACACACTCACACTTGTTCCCAACCATCCACTCACTCACCTAACGATTCATCTTTCTTTCATCCACCCACTCAGATATGTATACTCTCATTTATATCACATGCATACATCAGTTACTCACTGACCCATCACCACCTACCCACTTAATCTGCCCATGCATCCCCTACTCTCCATACCAGCCCACTCACCAATCCATCTATATACCAATGTATGCATCGATCCCCCTTCCATATATCCAACCGTACGTGCATCATCCCCGTGTTTCACATCTGCCCATTTACTCACCACTTAACTCGGCCTCCAACATGCTCACCCATCCATACAATCAACAATTCCTCAATCCGCTGACCCATTTACAACCTCATCTATCATACCACTCATGTACTCGCCCACCAAACCATCAATTCATCCACTAGCAAAACCATAAGTCACTCTATACATTTACACTTAGAATAATCTATCTACTCACGTGTCCATCTACTCACTCACACATGCACTCGTTAATTCATTCATGCACTCCCTAAGTTCCTCCCTTCCTCTTTCATTCATTCATCTCTCTATTGAGCCACTTGGTCACTCAGCCTTCCACTCATTTTCAACCTAGCCATCCATCAACGACCCTATCCAGCCAGACATCCATCCATCAACTTGCTCACTCTCATTAAATCCATCCATTTGCTCTTGCATTCACTCACTCAACCACTTTCAACCACTAATCAACTCACTTACCTACCCATGCATCCACTCAAGAAACCACCCATTGCCTCTCTCTCTCACCCAGCATCCAGTCACCTAACTCTCTATCTATCCACCAGTCAAACCATTGATCCATCCAACCATCCCATTTAACCATGTTCACACCAACATGCCTATCCGTGTATCCACTCGTACGGTCACCCACTCAACAGTTTGTTGACTTGCCTACTCATCCATCTGCTCACTCACCCATTCACCCAGTCAGATATGCCTTCATGAACGTTCCCACGACTTCATGCACTCACTCTATTACACATATACTCACCTACCCATTCACCGACCTATCCATTTGGATATCGATTTAACACACTCACACATCGATCTACGCTCTCATTGTGCAATCATTTGCACACTCAAGTGTGCACTAACACACCATATACTAACTCACCCATCCATATATGTATTCACCCACCTGTTAACTCTCATCAATCCACTCACTCACTCATCCACCTGTGCAGTCACCCAGATATCCATTAGCCTTTAGTCATCCACCCAATTACCCATCCATCTGTTCTCTACCAAATACAAGTACACACAGTCACCAATGTGTTCACTGATCTACTCTCCCTGACCTATCTTCCCTCACCCATGCTTTAATTCATTCATCCACCAAGTCACTTACTTACTCGCCCATATATCCATTCATACATTTACTAACTTATCTATCAATCAGTTCATCCACTTACCCATCCTTCCATTCACTCACCCATTAATTCAGTCACTCACTCAATAACTCATCCATATCCCATATCATCACTCATCCATTTAATTACTAGCTCGCGTAGCCATTTCCTTACTCACCTACATAATCCCCCACTCACTAATCCCTTAACTCTCTCAACAACTCATCCCCACAGTCAATCTCCTATCCATTAACGTATCCATTAACTCGCACATCCATCCACCCCTAAACCAGCAAGATAGCTCACTGACTAAAGTGCTCATCTCAGCCATCTGTGCTCAGCCTGCAGGAGATGTACTCGAATCCTGGCAGGGTTCAGTCTTTCGCCCTTGCCAGGCTCATACCTTGAACACCGTTTTTATAGTGCTTAGAAGAAAGATGAATCCGGCATAAAATAGCATATCAAACATTATCACCTTAGCCACCACTCCACATTCCTGCTCATTCACTCAGACACAGGTCCATCACTCCTCCCACACATCCTCTTACTTTTCCATTGATCAGTTCACTGAGGCAGCTAGCCATATACTCACTCATCCGTTTACTCACTTACCCATCCACTCACCCATCCGTCTTCCCATAATTTGGAACAGGCGATATGTCATGGTCAGGCATTTTAGTGCATGTATATGCACATCCGTTCATGAATGTGGAGGGTGCATAAACATGTATGGCCACAACCCCCATGCAACTGTGTTTAGGTGAATGTGCAAATGTGAAATGAGGCATCCGCATGGACCCATGTAGGATGCTCGCATTCAGTGATTCATTTGGGAATGCTTTGTGCTTTGTGAATATGGCTCTCTGTATTCAGCGTCTCTTTTTTTAAAAGACTACCCTCTTGGGCTCCCAGTACTAGTTGGAAATAATGGCTACATACACAAACACATTTCAAAATGCCACACTCAGCAAACACATGAGATGAAATCGCAACTAGATCTAGGCCACCTTAAATTAATGCCTGCACATGTGATGGTTCAAACTCCCGCTCGAATCTCGAGCCACGATGTGATACCCCCTGAAGTTCTAGGTGGCCAGTAAGAGAAAGAGAATGACAGGGACGTCATTTCAGAAAAATGCCAGGGGTAGCGGAAGTGCCATCACATGACCTTTGACCTCTAGTGATATCACAGGAAGTGATGTCATTTGACTCCCACCCCGAAGTGACATCACGGAAAGTGATGAAACATCACCTTTCACCTCTTGACAAAACAGGAAGTGGCATCACAAAGCAAGTACACTACAAAAAATATGGTTACAATATCACAATAATGTGATCTACATTTCGTCCAAAAATGGATCACCATATGTATCATTAATATCAGTGTGTATATGCCCATATTACCAAATTACTGTGAATGCAAGATGACGTCCAAGGCCAAATGATAATGATGTGTTATTATATAGCACTTACGCTTCAGCGCTTTATATAGAACAAATATACATACAATATCACCCAATCTGTGTTGGTACTCATTTATCAACCTCAGAAGGATGAAAGGCTGAGTTGAGGTTTTAAAGAACAGGCTAAATCAGTGACTCACCCCCTGAAGTGTGCCTGAAATAAACCTTTAATAAGTCCAGCAATTATTGTATAGAATTCCAGAAAGACAAATTATTTGTTATTCCTATTCCTTCTTATTTAGGATCACTGTTCAAAGTGTTACACTTGTGGAACCCCCTGTTTTTTTAAGATACCTGAACAAGAAAGCCAGCCACTCCAAAAATAAAAAAGCCACATGACACTGGACCCATTCCAGGAGCTAATATTTAAAAAAGAAAAATGTTAGTTTGCAAGGGAGACCTCAGGGGTCACAACTGGAATTGTGTCCACCTTCCCATGGTTGGGGTTGGTGCACAGTGACTTGCTGTTGTGTGCCACAATGTGATTCCCTTTCATTATCATAAATAACAGTCGTTTTGGAGGGGGCACACAGGGCCCCTTCATGTTGGCAGACATTGTAACCTCAGCAGCACTAAAGACAATTGGACTATACACTTTCAAAGCTGAAGATAAGTCTTTCATTGACCACTTGTGAAAGTGTTGCTGGATACACAGACCATTTATTTAACCAATACTGTAGTTGAGCATCATCCCTTCCCTGTTGGCATGTATAGGTATATATGCAAATTATGCATCCACTGTAAATTATTACTCTGATCTCTTGCACTCTCAATGTTCCAACCCTCGTCGTCTTTTCCAATCCCTCTCTCGTCTACTGTCTCCCCCGCACCTGATCACTCCCTTCTTTCCACACTTACTGCGTCTGACTTTGCTAATTTCTTCACTAAACGGAATTCTCTCCGTTCTGCTTTTCTTCCTGCTCCCCAGTCTTCATCCTGTCCTGTTTCACTCCCCCACCCCCGCTGTGGTTCTATCCTCTTTTTCATCTATCTCTAATTCTGACACTTCCTTACTCATCTCTTGGGCACATCCCACTGCTTCTCCTAAAGATCCTGTTCTATGTGCTCTAATTTCTAAAATCTATCCTTCTTTCAATTCTTGCATTACTAGTCTTCTTAACATTTCTCTCACTACGTCTACTTTCCCTCTTTTATTGAAACATGCCATTATTCTTCCTGTTCTGAGAAAACCTTCTTCTGATCCTGCCATTCCATCAAATTTCTGTCCTATTTCTCTTCTTCCTTATCGTTCTAAATTACTGGAACGTCTCATCTAAAATCAGGTTTCTTCTTTTGTCACTTTTAATTCTATTCTACCTCGCTTTCAATCTGGTTTCTGAGCTCGTCACTCTATGGAAACTGCTCTGTTATCTGTTTGTGACACTCTCCTTTCTGCCCGCTATTAAAAACACTCTTCTATTCTTATACTTTTGGTCCTATCCGCTGGTTTTATCACAGTGGATCACTCATTACTCCTCCTTTCTCTTTCTTCCTTTGGTTTTTCTGGCTCTTTAATTTCATGGTTTCAATCCTACATTGCTAATCGTCCCTTCTCAGAATGCTTTGCTGGTGGTAATTCGGGTTCCTTTCCTCTTCTACAAGGTGTCCCACAAGGGTCTGTCCTTGGTCCATTTCTCTTCTCTTTGTATACTTCTCATTTAGCTAAGATTATCTCTCCTTTTGTGTTGTCTTCTTTCACGTCTAATATTCACTCAAATCTTTCAGCCTGTCTTGCTGCAATCAGAACTTGGATGTCAGACCATTTTCTCATTCTTAATCCATCTAAAACTGAAGTTCTCCTTTTCCCGCTAATACTATCCCACCTCCTGTTTCCCCTCCATTTGTTCTTTTTTCGCATCCGCCCTTTTTCCTGACTGCCCTCAACCTTGGTCTTCATCTTGATACTAATCTTTCCTTTGATCATCACATCTCAATTACAGCTTGTTCCTGCCGCTTTGATCTTTTTAACATCTGGAAAGTTAGACCTCACCTTACCTTCAGTGCTATGAAGCTTCTAATTTCTTCCTTAATTTTCTCTCGATTATTTTACTGTTCTGTTATTCTTTTTGGTCTTGCGGCCTCCCGTCTAGTCCCCCTTAAATCTATTTTCAATTCCTCTTTCCGTCTCTTGTATTCCCTACCTATTTGTGACTCCATTTCCCTTTCCTTGGCCTCTCTCTGTTGGCTACATTTTCACTCTCAGCTCAAATTCTATTTTCTCTGTAACGTATTTAAATCTCTTTATGGACTTGCTCCTATTTATCTTGCCTCTCTCATTTCCTTCTACGTCCCGTTGCGCACTATTCGTTCTCAAACCACTTTCTCTTAACTGTTCCTCATTCCCCCTTGTGCTTCCTCTCGTTTCCATTCTTTTTCTCTTCTGGCCCCCCTTTACTGGAATACTTTTCCTCTCTCCCTCTGGTCCATTCAATCTTACCCCACCTGCCGTTCTGCCTTAAAAACCTTCTTACTTCTGCCTTAATTGTATTGCAAGCTTCACTGTGAACTATATTGTATTATTGTAACCACATGCTTATTTTTATTGTACTGTAAAATTGGTTTTGTACAGCGCCTTGGCGTAAGGCACTATATAAATAATAAATAAATAAATAAATAAATACAAATGCATGCAACTGTCTGTCTGCCAACGTATCCGGCCCTTTGCACATTGAGAAACCCTATCTCTGGGAATGGGGCACCTTATTGTCTTCACTGCCAGAAGTGTGAAGAGATGTACCCTGAACCTGACTCAGGTGTAGGTGATAATGGGCAGGTCCGACCTGTTCACAGCATTTATGGTAGCTGTGGTATAGCGTGCGGCTCATAGGGTGTTGCATGTCATTCGCACCATTCGTGCTTCATAAAACTGCTCTTAAAATCACCTCAGCAGAGAATGCTTGTGCGGTTTGACTGCATATTACTCTGCGTCTTCGTTCCCTGAGCCCTCACCATCATGATGCTGAAAAATGCAAAGTTTCACATAAAAGTGTGCATCTGGAAGCAACTACAAACAGAATTCTGTATTTCCTTTCATGATGACAAGTTGGGAACTCACACACAAGGCGGACAGCAGTTACCTTATAACCTATTCTCCATCTGCCTTATCTGCCATGTTGACTTCCCTCACCGTGTGGTTGGCAAATTTCTCAAATGGGAATATGAATGGATGTTAGGCAGCAGATGCTACTGACTTGGTGTGAAAAGCGTGGCTGTGACTGTTGCAGTAGCCACATTCTGCATTGCTCTGCCTACGTAGGTATCCAGCAATACAGTGTGGAATTGCAGCAGGCTTGTAGAACACTAGAAATAGATGTAGAACATTCCTTGAACTTTGTGTCCAGTTGAAATGGGAGCACACCTTCATGGCCATGGCAAACATGTAAATGTGTCAGCATAAGGGGAGGGCATAAGCAAAGCTTGAACCAATCCTTAGGGCAGCAAGAATGAGTGACTTTCCTGGAATATATTCAACCCTCTGGAAAAGGATCGATATCTCAATGTGTCTCTGCCACCATCTGGTGCACCCTGGTGCCCTGTCATCATCCATATGCCGCCCTGGAAATAGTAAAGGGGCTCTTCCATGAGCTAGACCAGTTGATTCATTTCCTTTTTCTTAATTGCTTCTTTTGCCCAGCATACGTCTATTCTATATCTCAAATTGTCATTTTTTTCTTGCAAAGCGCACGCTCAAATTTAAACCAATGATCTGTTTCTTCTGTGAGCATCAAGGCAATGTTTAATTTTGCATGTGTACCACTGATTGATTGGTCGTGCTGCAGACCCCTTGCATCGGTTCTGTATGCACAAACACTAACAATAAACACAAACATAGAAAATAACAATAGCACTTGTGCACCCTGCAGCTTGGTCCTCTGTCTGAACGCCAGCAGCTCCACAGAGTGTATCCACTTCTCCCTCACCTCTGTTAATGTTGGTATGTTAATTGCTTTTATAAAGTGCATGCTCACCGAAGCATCTTGGCGCTAAAAAAGAAACTGGAGGACTTGAATACTAGCTAACAGTAAATAAGATAGTTAAAACAGAAATGTTTTTAACAGCTGACAAAAGACCAAACGATTATTTGTCGCTCTCAAAGGTGCGGGCAGAGAAATCCACAACTTAGGGGCCGCCACCGAAATGGAGAGGCCTCCCACCCGCTCAAACTTGTAGCAGGGAATTATACGGAGGCAGGAACCCTTAGACCACAATTCACGGGCGGGCACATAAGGCTGACATTTTTCCTGAAGGTATTCAGCACCTGAGCCATAAAACGCCTGATGCACTATCACAAGAGATTTGAAATGAACCTGCTGAATAACTGGGAGCCAGTGCAGAGACTGAAGCGTGGGAGAGATATGAACACCATATGGGGTACCAGCGCAGATGCGTGCAGCATAGTTTTGAAGGAGCTGCAAACGGTGCAGAGGTTGAGCCAGGAGCAGAGAGTTACAGTAATCCAGCCGACTTAGAACTAATGAGGCCGTGACTAGCAGCCTCAGTCGGACAGGAAGAAACGGTAGGACCTTACGAAGCACTCGGAGTTGAAAAAATCCTGCCTTACAAATGGCCCCAATTTACCCATCCATCGACAGGGAGGCAGAAAAAATTACACCCAGATTCTTGAACTCAGGAGCCCGGTAAGGGCATGGACCTAGCTCCACAGACCAAAAGGCAGAGGACCAAGTAGATGTCAAAGCAGGGCCAACCGCCTGTGGCCCATGAGGGGGGTACACCACCAGGACCTCGTTCCTGTCCCCTCTCTCGTCCGGAAAGTGCTCCCTTAGTGTGATGGTGACATTTCTGCGGGACACATGTAATAGCAATGTATTTCTCCAATTACTAAGCCGGTCCCCACCTTACGGGATGGCTCTGTGTCGGCTGCTCTGATTCTACTTTTTAACCATAAAAAAATACAGCAACCTCACCCACCCAATGAAAGAGATATGTTATTCTCTGGTCATGCTGCTGTCAGCAGCACCTGGGGTGCTTCTAGCACAGGCGCAGCTGGCAATGTGATTTACAGAGGGAGAGAGAGGGAGAGAGAGAGAGAGAGAGGGGTAATGACTTAGAGTGAGACAGAGTGGAAGAGAGTGAATGAAAGAGCACAAAGACAGGAAGAGAAAGGGAGACAGAGAGGGAGGGAGAGAGAGAAATTAGAAAGCTCGATTGGCGCATGATTTGCTAAGTATAGCTTGTATTTATTAAATCCTAGTTCTAAGTTCTATTCGTAGCGCTCACTTCATTAGAATTACTTTCAAGTTCTGCTGAAACCTTTGCGACTGGCTATGACACAAGGCACATTTTCGTGCCTTTTCTAGGGGTAGTCATGTCTTGTTCTGACCAAATGCCTTAAAAAATGCAGTGTGTTTAAGAAAATGAATTGTACCTGTTTATGAAGTTCACGGCATTGAGGCATGAAAGAAAAACATCTTTCTTTTTACGATAGGATGCATCTGTATTGCTGCTGTGCCAAATAACCTGCAGGGGGCAATAACTCCATTCATGGAGGCAGAATGCGCATGCGACAAAGCCTCCTGGCCTACTTCGCTGTTCAATAACGATTCGTTTGTTTCCTTTTTTACAGGGTACGCGCGATGGCAGGAGAGCTTGGATGTCAGGATTTACGGGCTCTGCAGGTGACCAATTAATTCCACGCCTTCCTTCTGCCACTGTCTGCCCTCTGCCTTCCATGAACTGAATGTCGCGGTCCAGCGCTCATTCCTAATGTAGCTAGCTTCAACAACACCATAGCCTGACGGGAAATAACCCTCGGTGTGGGAGGGTGTCTGCCATCGTCAAATCGCACACATGTGATGCCTCATGTTTGAGGTCCCCATAATTGGCACAGAGGGGTTTACATATGCATAGCTCTCAACCTTCCATGGCACTTGGGCGGGTGAAAACACCCTATTTTACATTTGATGTATGAAAGCCCATTGATTCCTATGGGCATCTAGCGAGCTTGGCGGGTGAGAGAGCTGCCTAAGTGGCGGATGACACCTGCCAAAAGCTTGTGAGTTGAGACGCATGACATACGTGTGCACTTACACGTGCGTTCAGTCCTCACTGTGCTAATTTGATTGGTTGCACTCCGAAGTGCAAATAATCCACAGGAATCCGGGTTGACTCGGGTTTCCGTGCATGTTTACACTTCTTAGTGCACAGAATTGTAAATTCCTCTCGCCATGTGCGTGTATGGATTGGCATGGATTCCTATGGAACGTGACAGTTTTGAGGGGGTGCAGAAAGCTGGTGGATTCCACTGGAATCAATTGCTTTTCTGCCTGCATCAAAGTCTGATGCCATGGAAGGGGCTGTGGGATTTCGATGGCAGAGTGGATGGGCGTGGCAGATTAGCGAATTACGGATTCATGTCCCTGGTCTGCTATCGAAACCCATGAAAATGTGGCGGTTCATAAAAATCATGCTTAAAGGTTTAATACACGCTTCATAGACATGCTTTCAATAAAACACTACATTTAAAATGAGCCCATCTTTGCAGGGTACAACGTCCTTTCATCATGGGAAGTTTTTTTCTCCGGGTATTTTACTGCTAATTTTTTGCTGAAAAAACTCATCAAATTTTTTTGGGGGGTTAGAAAAATATATAAATTGGGTGTGGGTGTTTGGGAATATATAAAAAATTAAAGGGTATGGGGCGCTTGGGGGGCAACCCCCAAAAATAAAAAAAATCGATTCGTTTTTCGTATAAAAATCCGCAGTAAAAAACCCTGCGAAAAACATCCTGCGATGAAATGACATGGCACCTTATGAAGTTGCATAAGACAAAATGTGGGGTCCCCCCTGCGATCCATGCTGCACCCCCACACCCCAAGCTCTGCAACAAAGCACAGGCCGTGCCACTCTCTGGCCATGCCTGGACCATCATACATGTACAATGTGCATGATGATCATGCTTCTGCAGGCAAATGCTGTGCGCTGAGCTAGATGGAATCATGTGTTTTAATCAAGCGTTACATCTTTCACCTAGTGTATGAATAAGGGCGCTGTGCCTGGCTCGTGAGTCTTGACACCCAAATGTACCAGCCAACTCTGTGTGTGACCAGTAACATTATGCACAGCTATGCCATACCATAAGAAAACATGTTCATGCTTGCTCTATCAGTATCCCCATGTATGAACATTCTGTTGTGGGCTTTGCCCTTAATGCCAGTCAAACTACTGCCACAAGAAGAACATGTTACTGCTGCTGCACACATTGCTTGCCCAACCCCTGCACCACCATGTAAGAATTAGCATGTTGACTTTGCCCTCAATGCCAGTAAAACATGAAATGTCACAGTAAGAAAATATTTACTTGCTGACTGCACAAGTGCCCCCAACCTCCACATTTAAGAACACACATCATGTTGGCCTTTCCCTCTTTTTGAGTAATAAATGCCATGCCAAAGAAAGACAATGCACAGTCTGACTGCCCCATTGTGCTATAAATCCCCACCCTTCCTCCATTTAATAACATTCATCAAATTGGCTTTGGCCAAAAATAACAGTAAAACATGTAAGAAAACATCCATGATATAGTGCCCCTTGCCTGGGACCCAGCCTTGCATGCACACATGCATACCCATTCACCCACCAGCCACTCACCCATTGGAGGCTTGTGATTAAATGAATTGGAGGGGTGTAAACATTTCCAACAAATATGCCCAGAGCATGCAAGCGTAGCAAGGGAGTCCGAACCAATCAAAAGTGGTTCACGGTGGGGAAGGTTCCCTCCCTCCCTGAGAAATGTTTTTGGATACTAGGTTAAAAAACGTGTTTTATATAGCACACTTTCTGTGAAAAACTGGTAAAATAGCCAAACAATGTGCACTAGGTTATAATCCAAAAATCCAACAGATGCAATTCACCAACAGTGCACAGGAGAATTTCCATCATGCCTTTGCCCACAATATATGCAAGTATTAAAAGATGTTCACGCTGGCTGTGCCCATACATGTCCACTTTGATAGCACCTATGCATGTGCCAGTATTCCCACATAAGAACATATTCATTTTTGCTTTACCCAACATGCCAATAATGATACTATAAGAAAATATGACCAAGCTGGCTCAGCCAATAAATGTCTGTATCCCTGCGGAAGACATACTCCTGTTGGCTTTGCTATTCATAATGCCATGCCACATTAAGAAAACAAACTGGCTGCATAAAAATGCCAGTCTACTCACGTAATAAGACTTATCGTGCAATAACATATCAAGATTGCTTAATGATGGAAGGCTGTCCATTAAAAATTGTCATCCGACAGTAAGAAATGGCTAGACTGCCTCTACCCAAATGCCAATCTAGTCAGGTGATAACTTATCATGCTTGAAGCTTGCGTTATTATGGATTGATGCCAAAAATGCACAAACCCCTCGCAACCCACAAACTGCCCCCCTCCCTGCCACCAAATCTCACTGAGTGTGCATTGCATGCTCAGAAGAAAAGCACATTTTAATTACTATCACAGCTATGATTGAAAAATTGGTGGTCATTCTTATGTTACCAAAATGCACTTTGTTGTTTATGCAAAGCACCAAGCATCCCATATTCAGGGCACCCACATTATTTGACACCTAGCTCCACCACTCAGTCTCACCCACACCATTGACAATCCGCCCCCCATCTAATTTCCCCCATGCCAATTTCCAGCACTACACACACCACACATGGGCACCCAATCATACAACATTCAGTCTCTCATTTACTCCATTCACACCAGCAACTATACACCAAACACTTGTTCAGTCACACGCACGCACACAACCACCATAAGCTCACTCAATTACATACATTGCATAATTCACTTTTACATGCACTCATACTTACATACAAACATCCATCATACACCTGAAATTCGCCGGTCAGGGAAGTGGCCAGCGTTTGTTAGGCCTTCTTCTGGGCAGTAAAGCAGAGTCCAGAAGCCCTACCAGTTTCTCTGACAAATCTACCTGAGCGCCACCTCCCCCCCCCCATGCACCATACTTCTTGCAAACAGTGAGCATGGCCACAGTCCCCAACTGGCTAAAACATTTTTAGTATAATATGATAGTGGCAATATTAGGTAGAAATGATGATATTGTTCTGTTACTCTACTTGCTTCCAAAAAAAGGGAAGAATTGTGTGTGTGCATGTGTGTGTGTTTGTTTGTGAGACTCCCCATCCTACTTGCAAATGGAGATATATCTTGATAGAGCGTTAAGGCTGCAGGAAGAGTCAGTCACTTGCACGAGGCCGTTTTATCAATCTCAGCGGGATAACATGTTGAGCAAGGTGCACTGCACACGTGACTACCTTGAGCCAATCCACCTTTTTAAAGAAATGGTGTTTAATGATTGCTTTTTTATTTTTACTGTGCTCATCAGTATTCATTATATTTACTGTTCATTTCACAAGTTAGCAGGGCTTGGTCAGGCATGCTTTTCACGCATCTAACTGCGTCCTAGTTCTTTTCAATTTTAAGAGCCAAAGGCCTACAATTAAATGGATGTTATCTTAATTTTAGCCTACTCAGTGATATTTATTTCATTTACACAAAAGTAGGAAAGGTAGATTATCCTGGCATGGCTTTGAAAATGTGACATTACACACACAGAGCAAGATTCACCCCACAGGAAAGTCTTTGGGAAAAACAGGACAGGATAATCAAAATCGTATGACATGTGTTCTTACACATTCGCCAATAACACTAAGCTTAAGACCATTATCAAATAATATTGGCCATTAGTGTAATTTAATATGCCAGATGAGGAAACACCAATGTTTGCATTGAAACGCACACAAAATATAAAAGATAGGGCTAGATGGTGCTCAATGTACACATTCACAGAAACAAATGTATCATTTATGATATAGACAATGTCACCTAACCGACCTTACGAACTGCAAAACCCAGAGGTGTTTCTTGTGTTTATCTCACCTTTTCCTTGCCAGTGTAGTGGTCTCCCCTCGGTTTTTACACCAGTGGCACATAACATGACTGTTATATAGTTTCGATCTCCCCTAGGCACGCGGGCATAATCAAGTTTAATCCATATTTGCATTTTAAAATGTAAACTTAACCAAACCTACATTTCATGAATATTCTCCAATGTTTTTTTAGGGTATTTGAAATTACGGTATTGAGTATGTATGCTCAAATCAGCATAGGTGGTATATGATCTTAGTGATTTTAATGTAGCTAGCCTCTCCTAATCATTCATTAGTTGTGAAGTGCCAATGAATGTCTTAATTGGTGATTGAACAAGACAGTGAAAACGTAAGCAGTAAAGGGCCCTCCTGAGATCTGCTAGTTGGCAAGGAGCTGAAAACGTACAGTGCCTAAGAGCACATACAAGCAGAGACCTTAGGTAAGTCGGAAGCACCAACTTCACTCCGTGAATAGTAGCAGAAGGATTTAGCAGGACAGCCATGTCTGCTCTGCCTTTGTCCGTGATTTAGAGCAGCTCTGCCATGATGAAAAGAGTTTCTAGTTGCCAACGACCAATAGGTAAAGCTTGGTTTCTTTACAAGACTGATGATGCGCTTCTTCTTTGAGAGGATGGGCCTCATTACGACCCAGGCGTACCTGGGACGTTTACGCCATGGTGGTTGGCGGACTTACCGCCCCATTCCGAGGTTGGCGGGGCGGTAAGTCCCCATTAACCCATTTACCCTTCCCCATTCCCATTTTTGCCCCATAGGGCATAATGGGAGTGGGGAAGGCGTTAATTACGCCACCGTAAATTACGGTGGCGTAATTAACAACATGGTCCCTTAGCGCCATGGATTTTAACACCTGCTAAAAGCAGGTGTTAAATCCTCCATGGCGCTAAGGGACCTCGGAATCAGGCGGTAAGGGTCGGCGCTGTTTACGCCGCCGTAAACCCCTTACCGCCTGGGTCCTAATGAGGCCCGATGACTTTCATAAGCGAGACAGTAGCCATGATGGTGATTATCGATGCACATACATCTGTGATATCATTATCCACACAACCAGATACATTCTTAATAGTGAACAAAATATTGTTGCATGTGTCCAAGACTTCTATACAAAGTGGGGACCCTCATATTGTATAATAAAGACTCTGAAAGAGACAATGCGGATCACTCCATTTGGTAAATATTTATCTAAGGTGGAAAATTGGGCTGGGCTATTGAGGGGGTGGAGGTAGAATGCTAATATCGTGAAATCTTTGAGAGCGAAGATTGATTCATTAGAGGAAGCTGATCAGCCTTGCAACTGATGTCTTGATTGTGTTTCTGTAAAGACGGTATTAGGTCCATGCAGTGGAGATATTAAAGCACTTTAACACATTAAGATATTTTACTACTGCCAATATATTTCTGGACTACGACGTGTATTTGGATGAGAACAAACGAAGAGAGTTTCCTGAATTAATATCTTTTCAGTGTGCTTTCAGATGTTGTTGAGATGTGAGGGGCAGGGTGAAGGGTGCCTCAGAAGATGACAGTCTGTCAACTTTCTAATATATATTTCTTAGGCTCCTGAGCTCAACTTAGAGGATTTAAAATTGTATTTGTACATTGCATCCATTAACAAAACTAGAATCACAACAATACATAAAATATCATTATCAAGTTTAAGTATTAAGAATGTCACATAAGCTAAATCCCATCCCACCATAAGTTATGAGTAACTTTAAATTAGCTACATCAGATAAAACTGTTTCATCATTACTATTCATTAAAAAAATCATTGCCCTTATGCATGGTCTTATATTATTCCTATCAAATTGCTGCCTAAGCCAGCACTTCCTTCAATGAGTTAAAAACCTGCAAACCGTTAAAAAATAAGACCCTCCTGCTGCCTCTAGCCACAAGGGCAAATCTTCTCTAACCTCAGCCGTGGTACTCTTTCTTGCAGAGGCAAAACGTGTGTTTATGCCACAAGCAGTAGTCTACGGCTATCATAAGCATGTAGTTTGACTAATATTGAAGAGGATTTTGTAGACACTACAACAGAATCGTAAAATGTTGATGAAGATAACATAGCCACACATTCCTGGAAGGATCCCACTTCCAGCTCAATCACCCTCTTACTAAGTAAACATTTACTGCACGTTTTTAGATGGACACCCCATAGATCCTCGGCTGTCAGTCCCTAACGGGACATTAGTTTAATCCCGCTAGTAAACCAGCTTTCGTTGTCTTTAATATATTGCATACTAAGCTCTGTTAGATTGGAATTCGTCAAGGGGGCATATAAACAGTTCAAAAAGAAATCTAAAAAACGCTGCTCAGCTAAAAAATAAATATTCACCAACCCTAATTCGTAACACACAGCGTCAGCTGGAGTGCTTGCAGGGAGGCCCATTAACCTGCTTAGGCCGTTGTTTTGCAAATTTGCTAGGCATGTGCCTGGGGTAAAACCCCAAATTGCAGCGCCATAGAGGATCACCGTATTGATCTTTGCCTGCATTACCTGCAGACATTTATCCAAATGCTTGGCACCAAATTGGTGTACATGAGTCTGGCAAATGCCACCAAAGCCTGCTTAGATATTGTGTTTATATGACTTTTCCAGGACCCGTTGCTGGCAAAGAGCCAACTCAAATATGTATATTCACTCACTACATCACTCAAGTGATTGGTTTTCAAGTGACCGCTTAAAATTGCTCAAAAACCAGAATTGTTTTGATTTTGCCTGATTAAAGGTCAAACCATTGGTTTTAAAATACATATCAGCGTATTACAAAACTCAGGTGTAAACCTTTGGGTGTTAAATCCAGCAGCACTGTGTCCTCTGCTTATAGCAATGCACTCAGTTTGATAACATTTAAAGATGGAGGTATTAAGAATGTCTGAGCGGCCTAGGGGTTAGAATCACAGAGATATAATGAAAATAAAAGTGTAGCAAGAGGACATCCCTGCTTAACCCCCCTATTGCTGCTAACTCCCTCGAGTATCCATACTGACCATCACACCTTACAGGAGACCACATGTAAAGCCTTTATAGCCTCCAAGAGCCCAAAAGGCACCCCAATACATTCTAACTTCTTCCATAGTAATATACAGCTGATCAAGTCGAACACCTTGGACAGATCAAGAAAGGCCGAAAAGCGTCTAAGCTTCCTTCTTTTAACATAGTTCTCAACTATCGCATTTAAAATAAAGCACTGATTGATAGTTGAAAATCCTTTTTGGCTTACTGCTCAAAAACCCAGACTCATTTAAAAGTGGAAAAGGTCGCTTTAATATGACAGGTCAAAGCTTACAATCAAAACGCTTAACTGGCTCCATGGCCTAACAAGCTAAATAGCTATTTGAACAATCAATTAAATAACTTAAACATTTTCATTTTCCCCCCAACAATTAAATAATTAAATAACCAATTTCCTCCCTAATGATCCCTTGGATCCTACCGTATCCTTGCCCCTTTTCCAGGCGTCCCGCTTTCTCCCCAGGGGCCATGCCCCTCCAGGCTCAATACCTGATCCCCCGGGGTGACCTGCTTGTGCAAACAGCGCCACCCCCTCCTTTCCCGTGTCATTCCCCCATTGTGCTTCCCTCCCCCCACATCAAAAGGGGCCATGCCCCCGGCGCCCCGACCCACTTCAACCCCGTTAAACTCCCCTCTACACCAAACTCCCCCTTCCTGTGACCTGCAGCCAGCCTGACCTGCCACATCAGCAACAATATTACAACACCGTTCACGATGCCCTGACCTGTCACACAAAACTACCATCCCTACCCTCCTAACAGACCCCCCAAAACCATAAACCCCCCCCGCATAATCCCCTGAAAAAACGCCCCCCCCCTATTCCATACTGACATCACCCTAAACAAAATGAAGGGGTGGGAGGGCGGGACAATCGCCAAGTCCCAACCGTCGCCTGCCTCCCGAACCTTCCCTGAGCCCTTAAATACCCCCGGAGGGGCGCTCTGCACCCCCACGGCCACTCGCTGGCCGTGTGCAGCGATAAAAAACTCCCTGGGGGGAAACGCTTCGCGTTCCCCCCGGGTCCCCCTTGCGGAAGCCTGCCTTCAAATCTGAGATCACTTCATTCTCACTAGCCCAGGCTTAAAGTCCCTCCGCCAAACAATCAGCATACATCTTATACGATGCATCAATCAATGTGATTGGATGATAGTAGTGAGGATCTAATAGATCGCCTTTTAAAAAGAAGGTGAATTTAAGCTCTTTTTCCAGGCAATAGGAGGAGCATTTCACTAAAGAATTAAAAACCCGAACCAAAATCAGGGTCCACCAATCACTTGCTTCACCATACATTTCTGCTCTAAGCCCATACAGGTAGCCGCTTTCCCTTTTTTGAAAGATTTTAATTGAACTTCAATTTCAGAAAGAGTAAAAAACAAAATCTGCCCTGACTCTCTCTTGACCAAATAATTTTAGGGGAACATGCCCCTTTGTCTGAGTCCCACAATATCCCCTTGAAATACGTAACCCACCGTTCTGAGTCGGTAGTGCCTACATCTGTTATCTTGGTACCCTCAACCCCCTTGTTACTAAACCACAGAATTCCTTTGGCTGGTTTGTCCCATGCAGGAGTGTTGCTAGGTCTGGAAAAGATCAGGGCCTAAGCTAATTCCTGGACGGGCGGGACTCGGGGCTAGCTAGCATTTTGGTTGTAGCAGCTGAGCTTCTATCTGAGGCTACAACCAAAAGACCCGGGGCTATAGCTGCCTCAGCCCCCCTCCTCCTAGCAACACCTCTGGTCTCATGCTCCCACTGAGCCTCAATAAACATTCAGCGTTTTCTCCTAAATCAATTATTATACAGTTTCTTCATTTGATAATGATGGCTTGCGGTTGCTTTACACTGAGAGGAGGCTGCATGTATTGCCCATTTCAAATGTCTGCATGTACTGTCAACGCAGGGTGCATTAGCCCTCACTGAATCAAAAGTATTCCCTTGAACTGGGGAAGCATGCAAAGTCATTTGATAAATTCTGGATTGAATATGCTCATAAAGGTTCAGGACCTCACAATGGGGGGTAGCCTCCAATAATTTATTCCGGAACAATGTGACTTCCACATCTTCTGATATCTTTAACACCTCAGTTCGTGAAATCTTTCTCATAGGAAAAAGATGCTTTAATTCAGCTTAAAGCAATGTTTACCAATTGCTATAGCAATTCTCGTGATTGGGACCACATCCAACTAATGGCAACAGGTCAGTCTCTAAAGCGAATGTGTCAATCAGAGCTGATTCGGAATCCTCCTCCGGTTTATGCACAGATGCATTCAAGCTTATGCTGTAGTAATTTTAATGCCCATTGGGGCATGCTGCTATAACAAGGTAAAATCACACAAAACATATGTATTCCCGTGTGCTAGAGATGTAATAGTTAGTGATTAAACAAAAGCATGGTTTGTGGCATAATAGGACATTTAATCAACATCAATATAATAAGATCAATCAGCAGAGTAACATACGAAAATGTATTGCATTGGTTGTGCTAATTGAGTCCCATATTATGACAAAATTGCTTGCCCTACACGGTCTTCACACAGCAAATGCCGGCAATGAACTCTGCACCGCTGCTCCTTTAAACAGCCCTTGCACAATAAACTCTTTATAGCTACTTCATTATCTAAGTTTGATGGCTGGATTTCCAAACCTAAGATCCAATATAGGCTCAATTATCACATGATTGCATAGGATAAGCCACTAACGAGATTAGATTTTTTTTCAAGGCTCTGCTTGTGAAACACCCGCCGTATATCAGTGTTTAAAAATATCCTGGCATTGACGAATATATGCACCTTGCACCTCTACATGAGCCAATAAATGTGCTTCCATCACTCTACTGGTTGATTTCCGAATTTCTGGGCCTACATACGTATTAGAGAACCGTGCAGCTACTATTGTCAATCTGTTTCTTTTTGTATGGGCAGAGGGTTCAGTGTCCCCCAACGCTAAATAGCCATACAGCAGTTCTAATTCCCAGTCCTCCCACACATTCTTTTGGACAAAATGCAGGTGGCGTTTTTACCCCACCAGGTTTTTGACACTAGTCTCAAACTTGGGCAAATCCATTTGATCATAGTGGTAGTGTTAATGTGTCAGGCATCCTGAGACTGGCTAGGAGAAGAAGCAGGCACTGTTTGATTACATGAAATGTTATATGTGCGTCAACGGCAAAAATGTGTCCCGTGGCTTGAATATTTGCAGCAGATGAGCTAGTTTTAGTGTTCAGATTTACTTACTCACATGACCACACACTGGTATTATTCCGCCCTTTTAACGCTATTAATAACCCAGAATGTGATATAGTTTCTTGAATCTCGCCACCTGATCTCTCAAAATCCTTTAGAAGTAGCAATTTTGCAAATGGGGAGGGTAGCTCATCCAATTATTAGTTCATCAAAGTCTTTATTTTCCATAAATCATTACGAATTTGGAATTCTGACATTTTGAACATTCACCCTCTCGTGTTAAAATAGTTTTGACTTCTTGCAAATGGCTCTCGAACAGTGGGATAGAAAGTGGGCTGCCAGTGTCAAGAATGCATGTTGAGGAAATTGACAATTCAGATTCCACTATACCAATATGTTCTCAGACGCTTTGAGGGTGTTTAGGAAAATTGCCATTAATATAGTGCCCCCTCAACACTGAGAGACACTCATTGGGGATTAATCCCTCAGAACAGTTGGAGGTACCCACAGGCCCTGGTTGAAGAGAAACATCTAATGGGTCTGGGAAGGATGAACAACTTGCCAGGGAAGGGAAGACATATGTTGCCTTTAACTAAAGTATTCCTTCAGTCTACCCAACTCAACCTATTATTTCACCTCCCAAAGTCCCTACGTCAAACTCATGCTCAGACCCCCATTGTGCCTAAAAAACAAAAATGCTACTGTACTTCTTTTGGAGAATCGCTGGCACCAGAGGATAGTGTGCCTTCCAGTACAACAACTGTGTTTTCAGGGTTAGGTGTAAGGGCCTGCCTATCAAGCACATACCAGCATCAGAGAATTGCAGACAAATGTAGTGTGAGACCTCAGATCTCAAGACCACCAAACAAACAACAACCGCTCAATTCACAAAGGCTCAAAGAACACTCACCAACTTACCTGTGTAGGGCTCCTAGCTTTTTAATGGAGCACACATGAATATAAAGATGACCTGCCAGCCACTGTGTGGAGGGCTGCTGGCAGAGGAGACAATAAAGGTTTGATAAGAGGGAAGTTAAAGGGGACCCAATCATTGTAGGGCTTTGGGATGTACTAGGAGTGAAATCACCAGCAAAGCAGATGGGTCTGAAAAATGCAAGCCTGAGATGGTGGAGAGGTCCAGGAACCCATCTGACAGGATGCTTTCCAGTTCAATGCTTACAGAGATGGTGTCAGAGTCTACCAGAGGCAATTTGGTTTCTGTGCCCCAGGACTAGGGTGAACTTGTGCAAATTCAATTATATTTTGAAACCATGAAAGATGAGATATCAGCCACACGTGCCCAGAATGGTGAAATTACCTGATTGCAAAACCAACATCCTGAAAAGGCAATGAAAGACCAACCACTCTTCCAAGACAAGAAAGACGTGTCAGGTAAATATGGAATCCCACAGGCTGTGAGTGACGTTCATTTAACTGCCAGGAAGTGGGGCTCAAGGGACAACATGACTGTACTGATGGACTACCGTCCTTAAGGAATCTAGAATTTCCAATCTTTGATTTACTGGATTATCCTCTATTCTTACATCAAGTACACCCTAAACTCTGGGCATACTTCTATTGAAAAATAGACCCCTTTGAACCATACTTTCAGACTCTCGAGTTGGTGGTGGGTACTTGGTCATAATAGGGTGCATATAAATATTGAATAGCAGGGTTGACATTGAAGAATCCTGTGGCGTTCCACACATTACCATATGGGTCGAGGAATCCACTGAGCTCATTCTAAATTTGTTGGGTGTGGTTGTGGAGGAATGATTGGATCAAGTCCAAATCAAAACTAGATAGTCTCATACATTCCTCTATTCTTGCTAGTAGAATTTTGAGATCTACCATATCATAGCCTGAGAAAGACCCAAGAAGGGTAGAACAGCATGAAGGCCTACATCTAGTCTGGTAATAAAATCATCTCTGATATTCCCTTAAATTGTTTCAGAACCTTCCATCGACCTAAAGCCAGACTGCTGGCTGTGAAGATGGACACTGAATTCTTGTTATTTCTGCAATTTTTCTGGGGTACGTAAGGTTGGAGATGGGACAGTATTTAGCCAACCCCGTAGGATGAGGAATATATTAATCAAAGAGGGATTGATGATTGCATGTTTAAGATGTTGGAAATTAGTGTTGTGAAGAATTCCTGAACGTGTAAAGCTGACAGGTTCCGTCATTGGTTTTGACATTTTGACCCATACCTGTTCATCGAGCGTCTTCCATTTCCGGCATGGACCAGGAATTGTGTTGCTTGCTGTGGTTTCTCTGAAATTAGTAATTGTAGAGTAAGACAAGGGAAATAAACGCCAGAAGATGACACGATGAGTGTGGGGTGTTCCTTAACCTCTCCTGATTGGTCATTTTTTTCTTAGCACACTAAATATCGTTTTGCTTGATTAGTGGCTTCATTTTGCCTCTTAGCGTACATAGTAGAGTGATGTGGCTCTGACATTGGTTCTATAATAACCTCTTCTGCATTTCAAGTCCGTGATTTGTCTGATTTTGGGTGCAATATCTGCCATCTCTATTGGGCAATGCTGCATGGGCATCCCACAAGCGAGGCAGGGTAACTGCTGTTACCATCGGCAGCTGGGATAGGGGCAGCCCCAACCCCCGCGCCTGCTCCTCTCCTTCCCCCCAGCTACAGAGACACGCAGTCTCGGCAGCACAAAAGCCACGGAAGGGTAAGGTGCGAACAGTCATCGCACCCTTCCTCCTAACAGCAAGGTGCTAAAGCGCCATAAGGAAACAAACATCAGGCAGGGCCCAGGTTCAAAGATCTGCCCCCACCAGGGGGTCAGACAGTCGGCTATCCGGCCGGGGGCTGCGACAACAGCGGCCCCCACCACATACACAACAAAGACCCAGGGCCTCCGTGGGTCCTATAAATGAGAGCAGCATGCTCAGAGTAAACACAATCTGTTTGTGGACCCTGAACGGGGACCCAAGCAAACAGGAGGTTCACTGTTTACTCAGTGTCCTCCAAATCTTCTTGCTACTTTAGCAATTCTTGAAGTTCGCTGTACATCGCAGTGTCTTTTTCCTTCCCGAACATTGCACCGTTCAAAGCATTTGCAATACAGCTTTAACGAAGGAAGAAGCGGCAACCGAACGGCCAGCGCGGACGCTGTCAAACTTCAACATTTTCGGCATAGAACGAAAAGCGAGCGGCGAGCGTGTCTAAAACAAAACAAACAAAGACGCGTGCTGCGTAATCATCCCCAAAACCAGTGCGAACGAGGGAGAAGCGGTACACGAACATCACGGCGCGAACGGCTTCCGATTCAGCACTTTTAAGGTGAGCCACCGCGCTGGGGCTACGAGGGAGGATAAATAGACATTTATGTCCGGAAGTTTTATTACAGTGGACCGGAACCCCCGTGTTATAAGGTAGACGGGGCAAGATAACATAAGGCAGTTTTAAACTCGGGCAGAGTCACAAGCCAGCTTGGGAGCTCGTCTTTGCTTTGCAACCACATAGAGCTAGCGAACACAGTTCCAAGCGCGGCGGGCCCAAAGACTGCTACCCATTTTTCTGAAACCGGGCTAGAAGGCACCAGTCAACAGTTACCCAGCACGGGCAACAAATAGAACAGGCGCAAAGAACTTGCCGATAACAACGGTTTAACTCCTTGATAAAACCCCTTTTTCTTTTTCCCATAGCAGGCATAGAAAAACATGGGGCCCAAACGGAAAACACGGGCACCCCCAACACCGGCGCAGAAACCCAAATCACCACAATTTCTAGCAGCCATTGAAGCGGCAGAGCACTACGGATGGGCATGGGTTAGAGAAAACATGTACGGCCTACCCAGGGAAGGAATTACCAGCCCACCCAGCAAGGAGGAAAATATCCGAAGGCGCCAGAGAAGGTACCAAAAAATTGTCAGAACTATGCGAGAATGTAGCGGAATTACAGCATCTAATGGTAGAAATAAGGGGGAAACAGATACCGCCCACAAGGGAACCTGGGGCCTCAAACCCCACCATCACAATAGAACCTACAATAACGGTTGTCAACCCACCCGTAACACCACCTATAGCAACCCCGCCACAACAAGCACAGCAGTTGCCAATAGCCCCCACAGCTATAAATGCAACAGCCTCTACAACTCTGGCAACTGATCCAATAGGTGCCCTAAAAGCATGGACAACCCCAGGCACAGACAACACAGGCGCGACAGGGACACCCGGCAGTAATACAAATGACATTGTAACAATCTGTAATGCACAATTAGACCAGAAAATGAAATCCTTCCAAACAGAGATATTAAATAGATACAAAAGATGCCTGGCATAGAACATTGATACCACAATCAAAGAAGCCATATGGGCCAAAGAATTTACAGAAATCATTTCCCTAATAGAAGCCCAGCGCAAAGGGAAAGACGCTTTCAGAGACCCCAAAAAAATAGAAGAAAAATCTATTGCCAGAAACGCCCAGGTCGAACAAAACTGGGGCAACTGGTTACAGGCCTTTGCCATTTTAGCAACAATATACAAAGAAAAATTCCCTTTGGATGGCAGGAAGATCTGGGCATACGTTGATAAAATAAGGGAAGTAAAAGTAGCACAGAGGGGGAAGACATGGCTTGCATACGACATTAGATTTAGGAGGAGCATGTCAGAAAGGCCGGCCATTGAGTGGGATGAAGTCCAGAACGATTTATACACCCTCAACGCCGAACCTCCCCAGGAAGAAGATACCATGCAGTTTTCTTCCAAAAATAGCAAAAATCCCCAAGTAAACAAATCCCATGACGATGATAAATCCAAAAAAGGGGAGCAGCCCTTTCGGAGGAACCAGCCTTGGGCAGCTAAAAATAATGCCCACAGACAGAACAAACAGCAGGCTGTCAAATCCAACATCCCATGCAGATATTTTGGGGAACAAAAGTGTACATGGGGCAAAGAATGCTGGTACAAACACGCCTGCACAAGCTGCAATGGCGACCATGCAGCAAGCAACTGCACCAGGCTACCAGCCAAGAAAGAATGATATCCCAGTGTTAGAACCAGGACTAAAGCCCATCAATCCGGGCAATTTTGGGGACGCCCTAAACAGCTACGCCGACAAGGAAACCAGCAGGATAATATTGCAAGGTTTCACCAAAGGGTTTTTCATCCCATTTAAGGGCACTGGGTCACAACACATCCCGATGAACCTAAAGTCAGCCAGGGACAACCCCCAGATAGTAGAAACCAAAATCAAGAAAGAACTGCAACTGGGAAGGGTAGCAGGTCCCTGGGACTCCATGGCTTTAAAAGACTATTTAATATCTCCACTAGGCCTGGTCCCCAAAAAAGAACCCGGAAAAATGAGACTAATTCATCACCTCTCCTACCCTAAAGGCCAGTCTTTAAACAACGGCATTCCACACACAGAATCCGCGGTATTTTACACGCATTTTCAAGAGGCGGTAAGGCTCATACAAGAGTGCGCCAGAAACACTTTGATGGCCAAACTGGACATCGAACCTGCTTTCAGACTCTTGCCAGTCCACCCAGAGTCACAGCAGTGGCTAGGTTTCACTTTTAACAAAAAATTCTACGTAGATAGATGCCTCCCCATGGGGTGCGCAGTATCCTGTGCACTATTTGAACAATTCAGTTCCTTTTTTCAATGGGCTTTCCTAAAACAGAGACCAGGGACAAAAATAGTGCAGTACCTAGACGATTTCATGGTCATAGGGCCACCAAACTCCAAGGAATGCGGCCGGGCTTTAGCAAAACTCGAGCACATGGCCGCACAGTGGGGGGTTCCCCTAGCGAAGGGAAAAACCACCAAACCAGACACTGACATAATTGTTCTGGGCATCGAAATAGACTCAGCAAATGGACTCTGCAGAATCCCCAAAACAAAAATATCAGAACTCCTGGCAAAAATATAAAACCTGATAACGAGAGAAAAGGGGACTGTAAAGGAAATACAATCCTTGGCAGGCGGCCTCAATTTCGCATCCAAAATAATACCTCAAGGAAGGAAATTTGCCAGAAGCCTGGAGTTCAAAATCAAATCACTCACCAAACCACACTTGCATATCCGGCTAGGCAGAGAGGTGAAACAAGACCTGGAAACATGGGGAAAATTCCTCAGAGATTTCAACAGGGTTTTACTTTGGCGAACGCCTTTAAATACCCGGTCAAACAGGGTCCTATACACCGATGCAGCTGGGAGCAAGGGGTTTGGAGCCATACTAGATTCCGAATGGGTGGCAGGACACTGGCCCAATTCATGGCAAATAGCAGGGTGGACAAGAAACATCACCCTACTAGAAATATTCCCCATCTGGCTAACATTACACATCTGGGGCAGGCGACTAGCGAATACAGAACTTTTGATCTGGTGCGATAACATGGCTGTAGTGGGCTCCATAAACAGAAGTTCTACGAAATGCCCTCTAGTACTAAAAGTATTACGAGCCATTACAACAGTCACACTACAAGTAAACGTTGTACTCAAAGCGAAGCACATTTCAGGGGCAGATAATAACATTGCTGATGAATTATCTTGTTTCCAGTGGACAAGATTCTGAGAGCTAGCGCCGCACGCCCAAGAACAGATGACGCCAATACCAGCAGAATGCTGGAAAATAATGGGAAGACAAGAATAACGTCATCAACGCCAACGCCAGAGAGCACAGGCCGGGATGCCCAACGAAAACCAGGCACCTCTAAAATGGGTGCCAACAACACATTGGCATCAACGCCAGCACCAGAGAGTACAGGCCGGGATGACCAATACAAAGCAGGCACCTCTAAAACGGGTGCCAACAACACATTGGCATCAACGCCAGCACCAGAGAGTGCAGGCCGGGAGGACCAATACAAAGCAGGCACCTCTAAAAGGGGTTCCAGCAACACATTGGCATCAACGCCAGCGCCAGAGAGCCCTGGCTGGGATGCCCAACAAGAATCAGGCACATCAACAACGGGTGCCAACAACCTCACAGGCTTCCTAACAGAGATGGCAGAGAGGGCGGTGGCAAGCACCACTGCAACGCAGTACAGTAAGTGTTTGCAAACAGTATTTAAGGCCACAGGTGTAAACCACATAGAACTCATAACGATTAAAGATATAGTAGTATTTTTAAAATGGGCCTGGGAACAAGGTTTCAAAAGGGATTGGGCAAAAAGACACCTGGTGGCAATTTCATACTTTACAAAAATTTGGGGCGATTCAGACCCCACCCAGAATGCCCTCATCTCTTACACAATGAAGGGATGGGGCAGAATAGAGGCTCCACAAGTGGACACCCGCAGACCCCTTGATTTCAGCAAACTGGTGCAGATAGCAAGCCATTTGGAAGCCATATGTTGGCACCGATACGAGATAACGTTATTTAAAACAGCTTTTTCCCTAGCCTACTCAGGGCTTTCCGGGTGGGAGAACTCATCGCTTCCAGCACCACGGCCACAAACGGCCTGGGTGTCATGGAAATCAGGGTGAGGAAAGAGAGTGCTAACATAGAAATGCAACAGTCGAAAACGGGTGCAAAAAGAACCATCAATATTTGTTGCATCGATGAGGCAACAAACTGCCCAGTTTGCATCACCAACCTCTATTACGCGCAACGACTCAAAGTAGGGGGCAGTTTTTTAATCCACAAGGATACATCGGCCCTAAGCCGCTACCAATTTAAAGGAGTGCTGATAAAAGCAATCAGCAGAGCAGGGTGGGATCCCAAACAATTTGGCACACACTCCTTCAGGATAGGTGCCGCCACTGCAGCATGGCAAGGAGGTTTAGCACTGCAACTACTAAAAACATAGGGGGATGGAAGTCAGACTATTATAAAAGATATATCAGACCAAAATTGATATAGCCTTCTGCCCTAAAATTTTCTTTCTTTTCCCCACCTCCCACCACCACAGAAACAACAGGTGAATCAAGGACCACACTACGATCAGCATGGATAGCTGGCCACTCATTCATTTTCAGGACAGGCAGATAGGCTGAAGAGACCAAAGAAGGGCCACCGTTCAGAAACACCATTACTTCATGGTGGGGATACAAAGGCCTATGCTGGGCTGATGTCCATGAAACACTAATAGAACTGGTGGCATACAGGGACCCCCCAGAATTCCTGATCATCCATCTAGGGGGCAACGATCTAGTTAACACAGCTAGACGCATCCTATGCGAAGAAATTTGTTCCTCCCTAGCAGGCATTTCACACAACTGGAGGGGGACAGAAATATACTTCTCAGCCATCTTACCAAGAAAGAAATGGCTAGGGGCCAACTGCTACAAATCTATAGACATATCTACAAGAAAACTGAACAGGACGATAGAGAGATTCTGTATGACAAGAGGACTGGGTTTTATAAAACACCCAGCCATTACACTAGGCAACCCAGACCTTTTTCTCCATGACGGCACCCATCTGTCTAGCCAGGGCATGGAGCATTTCTTTCGGGAAATCAATACAACTCTTGCTCACAGGGGCTGTCTCTAGGGCATACTCTTGGGGGATCACGGTCAGCCAGGAACCTGCCCGTGTGTGGCGGCACGGATCCAAGGGGTTAACCTCAGGACCCGGTGCCCAAAAGTATGATACCATCATGATATGTGATATTGTTATTGTCATAACCCATATCTGTACAATAAAATCCTGCAGCCTTTTTATTGCCAACACTTGAAACAAGTTGTGAGCCTATTATTATGGGTGAGGGTTTGGGGTTCGGCCATTACTAATGCATGCATATGGGTTCAGCAGTTATGGGCAATGCTGCATGGGCATCCCACAAGCGAGGCAGGGTACCTGCTGTTACCATCGGCAGCTGGGAGAGGGGCAACCCCAACCCCCCGCGCCTGCTCCTCTCCTTCCCCCCAGCTACGGAGACACGCAGTCTCGGCAGCACAAAAGCCACGGAAGGGTAAGGTGCGAACAGTCATCGCACCCTTCCTCCTAACAGCAAGGTGCTAAAGCGCCATAAGGAAACAAACATCAGGCAGGGCCCAGGTTCAAAGATCTTCCCCCACCAGGGGGTCAGACAGTCGGCAATCCGGCCGGGGGCTGCGACAACAGCGGCC